>NC_137150.1:81888366-82597747 GCF_951394435.1 Stenella coeruleoalba | reverse complement strand
TTTGTGAATAACAATGACCATGTTCCCTGGGATAATAAAAGATACAACAGAGTGAGCAGGTGTACTATGCCCTTACGTTGATCTCTCTGATATTCACAGTTCTTCTAAATGTCTTAACCCTCCTATCTTCTATAGCTACATCAGCTCCTTGGCCCATTTCACACTTTCTCCATATTGCACTTGTATGTAGGTAGTACCGTGATAGTTTAGCTCGACATCATAGTGAAGTACAGTGAAAAGTGGACTGGCTTAGGGGAAACCCAAGACCTCCTGAATTCAAGCCCTAAATGCCAATATCCATCTTTGTAGCTCTGAGCACACTACAGATGGAACCCCTGGCCCAGAAAGGTGAAGTAAAATGAAGAGAATAGATTTCAGGACTTTTAAAGTGCTTTTCAGTACTAACTTCCTCTAAAAACCAGGGGGTAGAAAAGCAGGCTCTCCTTCCTTCTTTGCCTGGTCCCTACCCCCACTCTTCTTTCTCAACTACTGTGGTGTTTCTATTGCCTCAAAATGTCAGCAGTGCATTTTTCAAAGTATCAAGGACTCAACAGAACATGAAAGCTTTGTATTCTTTCCATTTCTTTCCCTCTTGAGAGGAAATCTGTTCCTCCGTAATTATTACACTGTAAGTTACTAAGTTAGGAAACTTTCCTTGGACTCTTCAGCATCCTTATTTGCCCAGTACACAGCTTCTTCTCAGTACCTCCTAACACACACCGAAGGTATATCACACCTGAATTTTTTCTTACATAGTTACAGAAGTCATACTCTTACCTTTGTACACCTGTTTCAATGCAAATCATCCTATCACAGAAAAACAATAGTCTCTTTATAAGTGTGTTGGAGTTCCTTGCTAATGTCAAACATCGTATGCACGTGTCTGTAAATGCCCTCCCTGTTCTGGACACTTACTAGAGGAGTTCTCTGCCTCGTTTAGTGATCCACCTATGTATGAGAAAAAGCAGATGAGGAATATCTATAGCCTCAAGCTCAGGCCTTTTTCTGGCAGACTCCCCAGTAATAGTTAACTTTGAGACTATCATAGGAGGCTCAATTGAATAGAGGTCTAATATGACATCTTATATTTAGGGATGCCTGGCATCTGCATGTTTCCTGCAGCTCCCATGGGAGCCATTAATCTGTTCCTCCTCAGGGCTGCTGCTGCTTTGCTCTGAGACCTCAGGGATTTCAGCTGTTTCTCATTAGCAGCCGGCAACATTCACTCCATCCCATAACTTTCTGGTCTCCCTCCAGTCTGTCTGTGGAGCAAAACACAGTCTCTTTATTGGCTCTCGAGTTCTTGCTGGCCCTGACTGATGCACACGGACCCCTTGTACTCTAACTTACAAATGTATTGCTAATCATCCCTGAGAGACAGAAAATAAGAAAAACAGAAAATATGGTGAGTTCTTTCTCTCAGTCTGCATGTATTTATAGAGCTTCTACTCTATTCCAGGCACGGGGAATTCAAAAGTAAGTGAGAATAGTGCCTTCCTCCAAGAGGCTCCCAGTCTAATGGACAAAACTCACATATACTCAACAGAAACTGAGAGAAAGATGAAAGCAGAATGGGGAATGCATAGTACAATGGACAGTTCCTGTTATATTTAAAGTTAAAAATATTCCCAAATTGTACAAAGTTTTCACAGTCTTCATCTCATGACTATTGATTATTCATATAATTTACTTATTAATTCAACAATTATTTCTGAATATCTACTACATGTCAGCTTCATTCTAGGTACCGGAGATACAATAATGAAGAAAACCAACTAATTTCCTAGTTTATATTGTAGTGGAGGAAACCAATAATAAATAAATCAACATATAGTTTCAAATCATGATAAGTGCTATGAGGAAAAAGTGGATAAAAACTAATGTTGGTGAAGACCTCTCTGAGAAGGTGACGTTGCAGTGGAGGTCTGAATGGCGTAAGGTAGAGAGAACTAGGCGACAGTATAAGGGAAGAATTTTCTTGGTATCAGGAGGGACAATAATAAAATTTCTGAGGTGAGAATGATGTTGACAGTTTGAGGATCATGAAGAAATCCTGAATGGATAGAGGTGAGCCCTCAAATGGCCATGATGGGAGTATTAAACCATGGAAACTGGCAAACACTACAAATTAGGGTTTCCCTGGTCATATTCAGGAAAAATTCTGTCTGGGCATTGCCACAGACCCAGAGAAAAAACCTACTTCTCAGACCTCTGGAACCATCTCTGTTCCAGAGAAAATCTCCAACAGAGACAGAGAGTCACAGAGCCTCAGCCCTGTAACCTTAATGCCAGGAAACTTCGAAAGCAATTTGGATCCAGGGTAAAAGTTCAGAGGCATTTTGATACAGGTTTTTAAATGGCCTATATTCTTTCGGAAGAAGCCATGGCACAAATATCCCTTTTTATCATTGCAGAACCCCAGTTTGCCTTCTCTACTTATTGTCCTACGAGGTTACATCAGATACACCAGATGTAAATGCTAAGTACAAGAGACACTGACCCATACAAGAGAGGGGACACAAAGAAGCTGAAGAAAGGATCAAATATTATTTCGTAGTTTAAAAATACTGAGAAGGGTTTCTATAGAGAATGAGTATCAGGTAATGTGAGATTAAAAACCAATCACCAGGGTGAGACTCGGGTGCAATAGTAGAAGCATACACACACACACACAAACACACGTACACACACACAAACACACGTACACACACAGCGCATTAAGAAAGTCCTACTTTATAAATCTTCATAAATCAGCTAGATGATCTCCCTACCCCCAACCCAGATTCCTAGACTGTGCAATTGTTACACAAGAGATTAAAACAATTATATGTGATACTCAATTAAACATGTATACTTCCAGTGAGTGACAGATTTACCTTCTTTTTCCCCCTTTTTTATTAGAGGCAGCCCAGAGATAAAACCTTCAAGTTATGAGTACTTATACCCTGCTGAGAAAAGTGAAAGAGTGCTACACTCAGAAGGACTTATCAAGCCCTGAAATTGTGAAGTCAACACTTAAGACTTTTTTTTATTATTATTTCCCCCAACACTAGCAGTTTCCCAGCTTGTTCCCAGAGGGAGATAAACAAACAGTATGTACCTGCATTTTAATGGGAATAAACAGGACTGGCTCATTCACTTTTTTTACTACACTGGCTTCAGATTTCTAAACCAGAGGGTTACAGTGAAAAGTGCATGTGTCATGGACAGTGGAAACCTACAAGGTAGGTAATATTTTCTCTTATTATGGATGGAGTTTTGGTATAAATGGGATCATAACATTTTGTAAACAGAACTTAACAGCTTAGAATACTCTTTCAGATGGCACTAGGAAATGGGGAAGGCACTAGATGCCTTCTGAGGCTCCTGTTAAATGAGATGCTTTCTCCTATACTTTCAGTGGAACACAAGAATCAAGAACCACTGGCTTTCCTGGAGCAGTGTTCATCCTAGCTTCAATATGGGCTATCTGGCAACACTGCTTAAGGTTGGAGCAGGAATAGCTGAGTTTGTTAGGAAGCCTCAAATTTATTTTTCTAAGATGTATGGATTTATCTGGGCTCCATGGACACCTAAAACATACATTCTCAAACTTTAGACTGCATAAGAATCAGCTGTAGGACTTCTTAAAATGCAAATTCCTACATTCCATGCAAAGTGACTGTTCTGATGGGTTAGGGATGAGAATCAGGATTCTGTGTTTTCTTTATTTATTTATGTTCTAAATGCCTAATTAAATCTTTTTAAAAATGTATTCATTTTTTAATACAACTGGTTCTTATTAGTTATCTATTTTATACATATCAGTGTATATATACATATCTAAACCAATCTTCCCAATTCATCGCCCACCATCACCCCCCACCCCCTGCTTTCCCACCTTGGTGTCCATACATTTGTTCTCTACATCTGTGTCTCTGTTTCTACCTTGCAAACTGGTTCATCTGTGTGATTTTCTAGATTCCACATATATGCATTAATATACGATATTTGTTTTTCTCTTTCTGACTTACTTCACTCTGTATGACAGTCTCTAGGTCCATCCACATCTCTACAAATGACCCTATTTCGTTCCTTTTTATAGCTGAGTAATATTCCATTGTAAATATGTACTACATCTTCTTTAGCCATTTGTCCATTGAAGGGCATTAAGGCTGCTTCCATGACCTGGCTATTGTAAATAGTGCTGCCATGAACATTGGGGTGCATGTGTCTTTTTGAATTATGGTTTTCTCTGGGTATATGCCCAGTAGTGGGACTGCTGGGTCACATGGTAGTTCTAGTTTTAATTTTTTAAGGAACCTCCATACTGTTCTCCATAGTGGCTGTATCAATTTACATTCCCACCAACCATGCAAGAGAGTCCCCTTTTCTCCATACCCTCTCCACCGTTTGTTGTTTGTGGATTTTCTGATGATGCCCATTCTAATCGGTGTGAGGTGATACCTCATTGTAGTTTTGATTTGCATTTCTCTAATAATTAGTGATGTTGAGCATCTTTTCGTGTGCCTCTTGGCCATCTGTATGTCTTCTTTGGAGAAATGCCTATTTAGGTCTTCTGCCCATTTTTTGATTGGATTGTTTGCTTTTTGATATTGAGCTGCATGAGCTGTTTACATATTTTGGAGATTCATCCTTTGTCCATTGATTCATTTGCAAATACTTTTTCCCATTATGAGGGCCGTCTTTTCGTCTTGTTTATAGTTTCCTTTGCTGTGAAAAAGCTTTTAAGTTTCATTAGGTCCCATTTGTTTATTTTTGGTTTTATTTCCATTACTCTAGGAGGTTGGTCAAAAAGGACCTTGTGGGCTTCCTTGGTGGTGCAGTGGTTGAGGGTCCGCCTGCCAATGCAGGGGACGCGGGTTCGTGCCCTGGTCCAGGATGATCCCACATGCCGCAGAGCGGCTGGGCCCGTGAGCCATGGCCACTGAGCCTGTGGCATCCGGAGCCTGTGCTCCGCAACGGGGGAGGCCACAACAGTGAGAGGCCCGTGTACTGCAAAAAAAAAAAAAAAAAAAAAAGGATCTTGCTGTGATTTATGTCCAACAGTGTTCTTCCTATGTTTTCCTCCAAGAGTTTTACAGTGTCTGGTCTTACATTTAGGTCTTTAATACATTTTGAGTTTATTTTTGTGTATGGTGTTAGGGAGTATTCTAATTTCATTCTTTTACATGTAGTTTTCCAGTTTTCCCAGCACCACTTATTGAAGAGACTGTCTTTTCTCCACTGTATATTCTTGCCTCCTTTGTCATAGACTAGTTGACCATAGGTGTGTGGGTTTATCTCTGGGTTTTCTATCCTGTTCTATTGATCTATATTTCTGTCTTTGTGCCAGTACCATAGTATCTTGATTACTGTAGCTTTGTGGTATAGTCTGAAGTCAGGGAGTCTGATTCCTCCAGTTCCGTTTTTTCCACTCAAGAGTGCTTTGGCTATTCAGGGTCTTTTGGGTCTCCACACAAATTTTAAGATTTTTTTGTTCTAGCTCTGTAAAAAATGCCAGTGGTAATTTGATAGGGATTGCATTGAATCTGTAGATTGCTTTGGGTAGTATAGTCGTTTTCACAATATTGATTCTTCCAATCCAAGAATATGGTATATCTCTCCATCTGTTTGTATCATTTTTAATTTCTTTCATCAGTGTCTTATAGTTTTCTGCATACAGAAAACTATAAACATTTGTCTCCCTAGGTAGGCTTATTCTTAAGTATTTTATTCTTTTTGTTGCGATGGTAGATGGGAGTGTTTCCTTAATTTCTCTTTCAGATTTTTCATCGTCAGTGTATAGGAATGTAAAGATTTCTGTGCATTAATTTTGTATCCTGCAACTTTACCAAATTCACTGATTAGCTCTAGTAGTTTTCTGATGGTATCTTTAGGATTCTCTAAATGTAGCATCATGTCATCTGCAAACAGTGGCAAATTTACTTCTTCTTTTCCAATTTGTATTCCTTTTATTTCTTTTTCTTCTCTGATTGCTGTGGCTAGGACTTCCAAAACTATGTTGAATAACAGTGGTGAGAGAGGACATCCTTGCCTTGTTCCTGATCTTAGAAGAAATGCTTTCAGCTTTTCACCATGGAGAATGATGTTTGCTGTGGGTTTGTCGTATACGGCCTTCATTATGTTGAGGTAGGTTCCCTCTGTGCCCACTTTCTGGAGAGTTTTTATCATAAATTGGTGTTGAATTTTGTCAAAAGCTTTTTCTGCATGTATTGGGATGATCATATGGTTTTATTCTTCAATTTGTTAATATGGTGTATCACATTGATTGATTTGCGTATATTTAAGAAACTTTGCATCACTGGGATAAATCCCACTTGATCATGGTGTATGATCCTTTTAATGTGTTGTTGGATTCTGTGTGCTAGTATTTTGTTGAGGATTTTTGCATCTATATTCATCAGTGATATTGGTCTGTATTTTCTTTTTTGGTAGTATCTTTGTCTGGTTTTGGTATCAGGGTGATGGTGGCCTTGTAGAATGAGTGTAGGAGTGTTCCTTCCTCTGCAGTTTCTTGGAAGAGTTTGAAAAGGACGGGTGTCTCTAAATGTTTGATAGAATTCACCTGTGAAGGCATCTGGTCCTGAACTTTTGCTTGTTGGAAGATTTTTAATTACAGTTTGAATTTCACTGCTTGTGATTGGTCTGTTCATATTTTCTATTTCTTTCTGGCAGTCTTGGAAGGTTATACCTTCTGAGAATTTGTCCACTTCTTCCAGGTTGTCCATTTTACTGGCATAGAGTTGCTTGTAGTAGTTTCTTAGGATGCTTTGTATTTCTGCGGTGTCCGTTGTAACTTCTTTTTCATTTCTAGTTTTATTGATTTGAGTCCTCTCCCTCTTATTCTTGATAAGTCTGGCTAAAGGTTTATCAATTTTGTTTATCTCCTCAAAGTACCAGCTTTTAGTTTTATTGATCTTTGCTATTGTTTCTTTGTTTCTATCTCATTTATTTCTGATCTGATCTTTATGATTTCTTTCTTTCTACTCGCTTTGTGTTTTGTTTGTTCTTCTTTCTCTAGTTCCTTTAGGTGTAAGGTTATATTGTTTGAGATTTTTCTTGTTTCTTGAGGTTGGATTGTATTGCTATAAACTTCCCTCTTAGAACTGTTTTTTTTTGCATCCCAGAGGTTTTGGATCATCGTGTATTCGTTTTCATTTCTCTCTAGGTATTTTTTGCTTTCCTCTAATTTCTTCAGTGATCTCTTGGTTATTTAGTAACGTACTGTTTAGCCTCCATGTGTTTGTGATTTTTACATTTTTTTTCTCAGTAACTGATTTCTAATCTCATAGCATTGTGGTCGGAAAAGATGCTTGATATGGTTTCAATTTTCTTAAATTTATCTAGGCTTAATTTGTGACCCAAGATGTGATCTATCCCAGAGAACGTTCCATGTGTACTTGAGAAGAAAGTGTAATCTGCTCTTTTCAGATGGAATGTCCTATAAATATCAATTAAATCTATCTGGTCTATTGTGTCATTTAAAACTTGTGTTTCCATATCAGTTTTCTGTCTGGATGATCTGTCCTTTGGTGTAACTAAGGTGTTAAACTCCCCCACTATTATTGTGTTACCATGGATTTCCTCTTTTATAGCTGTTAGCATTTGCCTGATGTATTCAGGTGCTCCTATGTTGGGTGTATATATATTTATAATTGTTATATATTCTACTTGGATTGATCTCTTGATCATTATGTAGTTTCCTTCCTTGTCTCGTGTAACATTCTTTATTTTAAAGTCTATTTTATCTGATAGGAGTATTGCTACTCCAGCTTTCTTTTGATTTCCATTTGCATGGAATACCTTTTTCCATCCCCTCACTTTCAGTCTGTATGTGTCCCTAGGTCTGAAGTGGGTCTCTTGTAGACAGTATATCTATGGCTCCTGTTTTTGTATCCATTCAGTGAGCCTGTGTCTTTTGATTGGAGCATTGAATCCATTCACATTTAAGGTAATTCTCAATATGTATGTTCCTATTACCATTTTCTTAATTGTTTTTGGTTTGTTTTTGTAGGTCCTTTTCCTCTCTTGTGTTTCCCACTTAGAGAAGTTCCGTTAGCATTTGTTGTAGAGCTGGTTTGGTGGTGCTGAATTCTCTTAGCTTTTCTTGTCTGTAAAGCTTTTGATATCTCCGTAGAATCTGAATGAGATCCTTGCCGGTAGAGTAATCTTGGTTGTAGGTTCTTACTTTTCATCACTTTAAATATATCTTGCCACTCCATTCTGGCTTGTAGAGTTTCTGCTGAGAAATGAGCTGTTAACATTATGGGAGTTCCCTTGTATGTTATTTGCCATTTTTCCCTTGTTGCTTTTAATAATCTTTCTTTGTCTTTAATTTTTGTCAGTTTGACTACTACGTGCCTTGGCATGTTTTTCCTTGGGTTTATCCTGCCTGGGACTCTCTACACTTCCTGTACTTGCGTGGCTATTTCCTTTCCCACGTTATGGAAGTTTTCGACTATAATCTCTTCAAATATTTTCTCAGGTCATTTCTCTCTCTCTTCTCCTTCTGGGACCCCTATAATGCGTATGTTGGTGTGTTTAATGTTGTCCCGGAGGTCTCTTAGGCTGTCTTCCTTTCTTTTCATTCCTTTTTCTTTATTCTGTTCTGTGGCAGTGAATTCTACCATTCTGTCTGCCAGGTCACTTACCCGTTCTTCTGCCTTAGTTATTCTGCTATTGATTCCTTCTAGTGTATTTTTCATTTCAGTTATTGTATTGTTCATCTCTGTTTGTTTTTTCTTTAATTCTTCTAGGTGTTTGTTCTTTAATTCTTCTAGGTCTTTGTTAAACATTTCTTTCATCTTCTCGATGTTTGCCTCCATTCTTTTTCCGAGGTCCTGAATCATCTTCACTATTATTATTCTGAATTCTTTTTCTGGAAGGTTGCCTATCTCCACTTCATTTAGTTGTTTTCCTGGGGTTTTATCTTGTTCCTTCATCTGGTACATAGTCCTCTGCCTTTTCATTTTGTCTGTTTTTCTGTGAATGTGGTTTTCATTCCACAGGCTGCAGGACTGTAGTTCTTCTTGCTTCTGCTGTCTGCCCTCTGGTGGATGAGGCTATCTAAGAGGCTTGTGCAAGCTTCCTGATGGGAGGGACTGGTGGTGGGTAGAGCTGGGTGTTGCCCTAGCAGGCAGAGCTCAGTAAAACTTTAATCTGTTTGTCTTCTGGTGCGGGGGGCTTAGTTCCCTCCCTGTTGGTTTTTTGGTCTGATGCAACCCAGCACCGGAGCCCATGGGCTCCTTGGTGGGGCTAATGGCGGACTCTGGGAGGGCTTATGCCAAGGTGTACTTCCCAGAACTTCTGCTGCCAGTGTCCTTGTCCCCACAGTGAGCCACAGCTGTCGCCGACCTCTGCAAGAGACCATCCAACTCTAGCAGGTAGGCCTGGTTCAGCTCCTTTCCCCTGGGTCCTGATGTGCACACTACTTTGTGTGTGCCCTCCAATAGTGGAGTCTCTGTTTCCCCCAGTCCTGTCGAAGTCCTGCAGTCAAATCCCACTAGCCTTGAAAGTCTGATTCTCTGGGAATCCCTCCTCCCTTTGCCAGACCCCCAGGTTGGGAAGCCTGACGTGGGGCTCAGAACCCTCAATCCAGTGGGTGGACTTCTGTGATATAAGTGTTCTCCAGCTGGTGAATCACCCACCCAGTGGTTATGGAATTTGATTTTATTGTGATTGCACCCCACCTACCATCTCATTGTGGCTTCTCCTTTGTCTTTGGATGTGGGGTATCTTTTCTGGTGAGTTCCAGTGTCTTCCTGTCGATGATTGTTCAGCAGTTAGTTGTTATTCCAGTGTTGTTGTAAGAGGGAGTGAGTGCCTGTCCTTCTACTCTGCCATCTTGAACCAATCTCCACGAATCTGCGTTTTAATAAGCCAGCACCCTAGTAGATTCTGATGACATGTTCCAATGGGCACACACTGAGAAACAGTCTATAAACAGGTTTCAGGAAGTCTGTGAATGCCTGATTGAATGAAATAGTTACTGAATAGAATTGTTATGACCTCACATTTTTTGGAATTCCTAAATGGGTCTGCACCAGGGATTCCGCTCAACTGTTGGATCCTAACAAGCCTCACCAAGTCCCAGGGGTGAACTGGCAGCTTAGCTTGAGAAATGAAACTCATTCCTCTGTGGTCTGGTTTCTTGGTTTAGCTGCTCTGCTCTGAATTTGGCTTTCTTTGCTGTCTCACTGTCCCAAAATTCCTGCATGATATTTCTGCAGTTAGCCAATGACGTATTTCAGGGCTTATCAGGGGCATCTATGGCCACGTTTTCTAAAATATGGAAGTTTTTAGAAAGAATGGTAAATGTTAAAAATGTCCAAAGAACAGCTCTGGATTCTATTCAACCATATCCTGATTGTTTGGTTCTAGAATCAGATTTAACTCCTCCATCACTTACTTATACATTGTGTACTTGATGTGTGATATCCAGGTACTTAATGGCCACAGGCTTTAGCCTTTTAATCTGTAAAACAGAGTCAAAAATATCTGTTTAAATTTCCAAATTACCATGAGGGAAAATGAGATAACAGACATAAACTTAAAAAACAACTTTTTTTAATATTCTATTATAGGAAGGTTTTTTTTTTTTTTTTGTAACAAAACCATTAGCATGGCTTCTGTGACTTGATGAGTATTAGATCCATGAGAACACATGACATTATACTAAATATAATATAATAACTCATGAGCCAAACAAAGGCTTTAATAGAGCCTTTCTGATTGTTCCTATCTGTGAGAGGTGGCTTGAGAACCACCTTTTTTCTGTGATGGGAACACAGGAGTAACCACGAGTTGGAAGGAAATGGAACAAGAACAGGTATAGGAGGAAATATCAGACATCTGTTTTTTTAATTTATTTTATTGAAATATAGTTGATTTACAATGTTGTGTTAATTTCTACTGTACAGCAAAGTGATTCAGTTATGGATGTGTATGTATATATATATATATATATACACACACACACATATATATATTCTTTTTCATATTCTTTTCCATTATGGTTTATCACACAATATTGAATATAGTTCCCTGTGCTATACAGTAGTACCTTGTTGTTTATCCATTCTAAGTATAATAGTCTGCATCTGCTAACCCCAAACTCCCAATCCATCCCTCCCCCAGCCCACTCCCCCTTGGCAACCACAAGTCTCTTCTCTATGATCAGACATCTATTCTAAACCCTAGCATTCAATCTGCTTCATTTTAATCATCTGCCTCTCTGCCCAACCATCCTCATCACCTTTTTGAATTCCAGTGCTCCCTAAATTTTTCCAGCTTCTTCAGTAACCTTTCCTTCATTTCCTCCTCTCCACCTGAGTCTTTTTCTTTTCCAGTTTCACTCTCGTTCCCTTTATTTCTCAATATGCTAGGGGAATGAAGTTAGAATGAGTTGGAAAATATGAATGCATGGGAAAATATTGTCAATAAGTGACCCCTGGAAAGATGGGAAATTAACGAAGAGAAGTAAGTACATGAGTCAGCAAATGTGGGTAAATAGAGTTTCTGCCCACCCCCCATGTCTGCTACAACTTTGGTAATGGTTAGTGCTATGTCATTCTCCTCTGGTTCATAAGGAGTTTTCTTATGAAGCAATTAAGATACTGGAATAGATGATCACTCAGAACCTTTTCAGCTCTGAAAGGCTGGCTGATGAACAAAGCTATCCAAGCTAGAGACTAATTGCCAGTCTAATTTCTTTTACCTGGTAAATGAAATAGGCTTATACTAGTACCAGAGGTGTTTCCACTACCAGTTAATTAGATAACTGTTGTAGTGATATACCAAGCACTGCGCTGTGACAGAAGCACCCTATGGTAGATAATTAGTTTCTTGTGCAATTAGAAATGAGGATGAAGGTGATGTTAAATTTTTTTATTTTTATGCTTTAGTGTTTTTAAAGCACTTTCATACACATGAACTCACTAAGTCCTCATTAAAACCATGAGCTACAGGCACTATTTTCACATTTTACAAAATAAGAGTTCTGAGCTTGCAATCATTTGATTTGTTCTAGGTTGACTGGGAACTATAAGGCAATCTCCTATCTCCCATGAAAGGTGAAGTGATCCTTGATGGTCTCAGTTTTTCCTCTGTTGTTCGGGTAACTGGAGGCTTTGAACTCAATCTCTTGCTCAAAGTTTCCATCTATGGAGTTATTTGTCACAAGAGCCATAAAGATTGGAATCATTAATTGCCTTGGAAAAGCAGGGTATCATTTGTCTTGTAATGTGATGATTTTTAAGATTTAAATGAAATTCTTCTTATCTGAAAGACTTGATGAACCTTGTAAAAAGATTTTATATTTACAAAAAGAATGCTTATTACAAGGTAGATTCTGTGCTAGATAACGGTGATTCCCTTTTGCAACAACATACTTCATTTGGGGATTGGAACTAGCTCGAATTCATATTAAAAACAGAAGCTGGAGAAGACTTGAAAGCCTGGCCACCAGAATGTAGGAAAATATACCGAAATCTTTCCACTCTTCAGCCCACACC
Source organism: Stenella coeruleoalba (assembly GCF_951394435.1). NCBI lineage: Eukaryota > Metazoa > Chordata > Mammalia > Artiodactyla > Delphinidae > Stenella > Stenella coeruleoalba. Next base: position 82,585,232 of record NC_137150.1, on the reverse strand, counting down.
ATCCAGCCATTATGGTGAAAGGAAGAATACAAAACCGTGAAAGCAAAACATTAAAACCATGGCTAAAACAACAAGATAATAACTGTAATACTCTAGGCATGAATTACATGTCATACTATCACCAGCTACATAGTCTTCTCTTTGCTGACCCCAGTTCATCCCACACCCACTCTTTTAGTGGTGCACAGCATTTCCTTTAATAGCTAAGCCACACTGAGTTTTCAGACAGAAAGCTGAAAAGCTTTTATAGCTGCATTCAGGTTGCAACTGGAACTGGCCCTTCCTATAGCTTACCAGTTAAAGCAAGCCCCCTCCTACTAGAAAGATGTCAGCATAAAGAAACACATCACACTAGGAAGAAGTGGTGGAAGTGAGAGAGATAAGGGATGAGAAGTGATGACAGCTTAGCCCTTAGGAAATGGATACAACATCTCACTGCCTAAATCAGGGTATATCAAGCTGAAGATGGCCAAATGCACATGGTCACCATGTGAAACCAAGAGAGAAATGCAGAAAGCAGTCTAGGAACAATGCTGACAGTTGAAGAGACACGCAGAGGAAAGCTATTTTCTTTTTCAACGTCTGTGGTTCTCAAGCACCACACTCTTAAGGAATCAAACTGCTGTGCTGATGTGGGGCATTCTTAAGTGACCTCTCCCAGCCATCCCTCCACCTTGTCTTATGCTCAACGAATCATTGTTTAAGGTTCAGATTTGGTGCAATACAAAAAGGGACTTATAAAGAATATTAGAGACAATCAATGTTCTTGGCATTAAAGTAGATTTGGGGGAATATACACTTCTCTGCTGGTCTTTGGCTCTGTTACTCTGTTAAGTTAATTAAACAAGGAAGCCATTAGACTGAGATGGCTCTAATGCCAAGGCGTTCGAGTTTGGTTTGGTAACAAATCAAAATCTAAGCCTATAAATATCAAGGTTAGGAGACTGAAACCTAAGGACAACCAATCACAAGCAGCACTAGGTTTCAAGGTAGAGCCAATCAATAATCTCCTTACTTTACTTCTGCCTTTTCTCTATATAAGTTTTTCTCCAGCTCCATTAGACGGAGTGCTTCTGACCACGTCTGGTTTAGCGCTGCCCAATGCAAATCAATTTTTGCTCAAATAAATTCTTAAAATTTTAAAATGCCTCAGTTATATGTTAAGTACTCTACAAGCCATTCCTCACTCTTCCTCTTCTCTTCTGAGTGACTGTGGAATGACTGGTACAGGCCGTGTTGCCCAGGCTCCCCTATCAGCTGAGTTCATCCATTCAGTGAGAAGCACTGGCAGAAAATGAGAGGATAGGGGCATGGGAGAGGTCAGGTTGTCTCTCACCCTTTGTCTCTGCCTTGGTCCCCATCTTTGGCTGAAACTACCTCTCCTCCAGAGATCAATCCCTTGGCCCTGGTAACCCTAATCCTTCCCACTGTCTCTGTAGTTGATGCTAATCTCTGGGTTACCTCAATGTCCTCTGATTGGCTTCTCACAATTCTGTCACCTGTGTAACAAATTTTTTGGATTTAATTTCCTTTATTCAAATGATTTGAGGGATTTATGTTTCCCTGGTTGTGCCTTCACTTATTCAACCATCTTTTTTCAGACTTTCTCATATTAAAATCTATGTTAATATTTCTAATGAAATCATTTGGTCATATTAGTATTAATTAATTTAACACAAATATAGTTAAATTAAATAGCCAATATATACAATCTAACTATAACTCTAAACACTTTTGCTACTAGTAGGTACTCGAGGAGAACAGTTCCACCCATAGTTACGGTGGTGTTAGGTTCCATCTTATCATAGCAACTAGAATAACTTCTGGCTCTAGTAAGTCCTCTGTAAATATTTGATTATGACCTTGTCTTATCCATCTCCTTATCCACAGAACCTAATTTAGTGTCCAACTATCCGTAAGTATTTGTTGACATGAATTGACAATAATTCTACTAAACCCATTAATTTCACGCAAATTTACCAGTGGGCAGATGGAAATATTTGAGTACTGTCTCAAGTAGATCATAATTAGTAAGAGCATTGGTTTTATTTCTCCCCAATATACTACCTAAGCCATCCTGTTCATTTTCAGGGATTTTTATTTCCGATATTGTTGCCAGGATAAAATTTCAACTTTCTATGAAAATTATATTGGGTCACAAAGAGAATTTAGGAACAAAAAAATAGAAGGAACCTTTCCTTTTTAGAATCTGACTTATGTAGTCAAAATACAAAGCCAGTGCCTGCCTCGGGTAAAATTTTAAAGGGGTTGAAGTGTATCTTTCTTCCTCTCCCTTCTTTCGTTCCTTCTTCCCAGCAGTCTTCTCCTTTAGTCACCCTCTCTCCAGGTGCTCCCTCATTCAAGATCTCACCTTCTCGGGCTCCCACACCCATTCTGGCTATATCCTTGCTAACTTTGATTACCTCCCAAAAGCCTTCCATTGCCTAGGTTTTTCATTGTCATTGTCTCTCATTCTGTTACTCTCTTAACCTGGGGGGCCAGCTGTCGGCACCTCCTAAGAGGTCCTTGAAATTAAAGGGAGACTAGAGGCCATTCAAAATTTCTCTGTTCCAAATAACAAGTGCTTTTAAGCAGCAGTTTTCTGACAGATCTCTCTCTCTCTCTCTCTCTCTCTCCCTCTCATACATACAACATACACACACACACACACACACACACACACACACAATCTGGGTTCCATCACCCACCCCTGATGCTACCCTTGTCTCTGTTTGCCTTTGCCATCCTGGAAAGATCAGGATGGCTTTGGACCGCATGAATGCAGACTCTAGGCATGGAATTTATAACTTTGTCCTTGTCACTCCTCCTTCCAAATGTTTCACCTCCAATATTCACATAGAGCCAGCTGCTTCAAGTTGCAGACAACATCATTTTTTTAAATTACAGTGCCAGGCAATCATGGTTTACAAACTAGTATGAAGTATACATACTCACCTTACTCAGCTAGATCGGATAAGCTACAACTCTACAGACTCAGCGTATTAAGTTAAAGATTGCTTAAAGCTCTGTGCCAACTCTTCAAAGCCTTCTCTATTTCACTTTCTAGACAGGGCAGCAGATTTTCTAACCAAATCATTTGGATTGTTCTCTTCTCAGTACAATCTTAAGTCCTCTATTCCAATATTAAACCAACTATTTCAGATTATTCTTAATAGTAAGAACCTCTGGTTCTTCAGAGCACTCGGAAACTGAGAGCCAGGGGAACCATACATTCATGCCAGATGGGCATATGGGCATCTCCTGAGCATTAGTACAAGACCCAGGCCTTTTTCTCAAGTAGATGCAGTCTAGTGGGCACACACATGCTTGGCCAGCTTTATTATAAAATGATGGAGGCTATTGTTTTAATATATACAGATGGATAAAGATAGAAGTATATTTCTATTTTTATATCTATTTACCCACCTATCTAACTGCCTAGAAAGTAATTAGTTCTTCCTAAAGAATTACAGGAAGATGGCATTTAAAGTAGGGCATGAAGAATAAATTAAATTTCACCAGTCAGAAAAAGCAGTCACGTTATTACACAAGAAGGAACACTGTGAGAAATGGCTTGGAGATACAGACAAAAATGACTTATGCAGGTAAGCAGAAGCCATCTGGTATGGAAGGACAGGAATGAAAGAATGAGAAAAGATGATGTTGAAAAGGTAAGAGTGGGGAGTAAAATGTTAAAAAACAAAACACAGGGACTTTCCTTTGTAAGCATTTCCATGAGACTAAATTCAGGGAGATCAGAAGGGAAGACATCACTGTTCATAATGAGATATGATGACAATTGTGGCTGCAGGGCTAAAAAGGAAAAAATTGATTTCATGTTCTCTTGGGAGGGAGAAGCTCCAAAAGCTGGTGACCAATGTGTTGTGTAGTTTACAGCAGAAGAATGAGAACCTCAAAATGCCTCCACAGTTGCAAGTTTTCATGCCTGAATGAAAGAGTATTATTAACTTAGATTGGGCACTCTAGACAAAAGGCAGATATATGGGCAGGGGTAATGTTTAGATGTGTTATGTAGAGAAGGAAATTTAGAGAAGTTTCCACCAAGAACCTAGAAATCTGGGTGGGAGTTTCTATTAGAAAATCAAAGCTCATTAGAAATTACTGTTGAGATGTATGCTAGTGAGTCATCAGTGTTTTTCCAGGGTTAAAGCTATAGGAAGTCTGGCGCTGAGTGGGAAGAAGGCTGAGCAGGAAAGCTTCAGCAGCATCTACATTTTTTCTTTTTTTAATTTATTTATTTTAGTTATTTATTTTTGACTGTGTTGGGTCTTCGTTGCTGCGTGTGGGCTTTCTCTAGTTGCAGAGAGCGGGGGCTGCTCTTCATTGCAGTGGGTGGGCTTCTCACTGCTGTGGCTTCTCTTGTCGCGGAGCACAGACTCTAGGCACGTGGGTTTCAGTAGTTGTGGCTCGCGGGCTCTAGAGTGCAGGCTCAGTAGTTGTGGCCCACGGGCTTAGCTGCTCGGTGGCATGTGGGATCTTCCCAGACCAGGGCTCAAACCCATGTCCCCTGCATTGGCACGCGGATTCCCAACCACTGCACCACCAGGGAAGCCCAGCATCTACTTTTACGAGATACAAGGTTAACTTGTTCTTACAGATTTTAAACTCAACCCAGTTGTCACTTCTTTCAAGATTCCTTTCCTGATGCTCAGTCCCACTGGTTATCTGTGCTTTCCCTCTGCCTCCAATCATACCCCATTTGCACTATCATTACCCTTAACTTGCTATATTATGCTGATTCATTTGCCTTATTTTATCTCCGTTGACATACAGTTTCCTTAAAGCTGGGACTGTGTCTTCACAATTTTGTAGTGCCAGAACATATCACAATTCTTAGCATAGAGTAGAAATCTAATGCATGTCTACTAGAATAAGTGAATGAAAGGATGAGTGAATGAACACATAAAATGAAAAACAGTGAGAAAGAGAAGTATCAGAAAGATGAGTTGAAGGCAAGTCAAAGTTTCAAGAAGGCTAATAGTGTGAAATGCTGTAGAGCCATAGTAGAGTGAGATCAGGAGAGGATGTGGTTAACCTAGGCAAGAAATATTTAATTGGATGCTTGGTTTTGTTTAAAGAAAATTATTTAAGGGAGCAGAGATCAGAATTCCATTCTTTGAGGAATGTATGGAAGGGAGGAAGTGGTTCCAGCAACCATTGACTATACTCAGAAAAACTTAGAAAATTAAGGGAAAGTGAGAGTACGGATGTTGATATTGGGTGACAGGGATTATATTTTTGGAACGAGGAATTTTGGAAAAAATCATAAAGATTTCCATGTGAGGGAAACTGAAAAAGTGTGTACAAGGAACGAGGAGTGAGGGATATGGTAACAGAATCATCAAGAATGAGGAGAAAGACACCTTATATGTTTACTGTTGTTCATAGTCTCTCTGTGTCTCTGTCTCTCTGTCTCTCTCTCACTCACTCACACATACACACACACACACAGAGCTAAAGGCATAGCAGGTATTTTCTAACTACTTGTTGATCAACTAATGAGAGGTTTAACATTTATTAAATGCCAGGCATTTATTATGAGAGTGAGTACAGTTTTCTACTGATACTCTGACATTTTGGGAAGCCTCAACCACACTACTGGGAGAAGGGAAATATTCACAGTTATATATAGGAACTTCAGTAAAGGCTATTCTAAAAACTATTCCTGGCAAGCTGTAAGAGGGGCTTTTCGGCCACATGCTCAGGCTGAGCACAGCATCATCTGGGTATTGTTCCTCTAAGTACAGAAATGTGGAATGTGTTATCCCCAATTAAGAGTCTGATGCATCATATCTGGTTCCCAAATGACAGTGGAGTTTTCAGAGGAAAATAATTGTGACTCATTTACTGTCCAATGTGGTTTCGTGAAGACAGAGTCCAGCCTTCTGGCCTTGCTTCTCTGTAGCTGCAAGACAATCAGCTCATGACCCCAAACAGGTGACAGAACCCCATTGGCTTCAAGTGTTATTTGTCATGAAATCACCCAGTCCCCTTTAAAGTCTGCCAGAAGACTTGATTCCGTGGCCTTCTGCAGCGGTGAATTCAACAGGTTAACTCTATATCTTGTGAGACGTGTTCATCTGTTCTAAATTTACCACCCGCTAATGCCGTGGGGTGACCCTTTGTTCTCCTGTGAAGCAACCAAGTTAAAGTAAGGAAGTCAGCAGCACAGCTCAGGTAAGACTGGCGCTGCAGTGTTTTCCCTTTTCTTGTTCCTCTTCTATTTGTAGGTAAATAAGCATCCAAGCTGCTGTCTATATAATTCAGTCCAGGCTCCCACCACCTTGTCAAACTCTTCAAGGGAAACATTATTGCCTTAATTGCTTAAACCCAATTTGCATAATATGGCGTTCTGACAGTCACAAAAACAGGGATGCAAAAAGGAGATTAACAAGTGAGGTGCACGCCCAGCCGAGCCTGTACGGTTTAGAAACGAGAGCAGAGACGAATTCATCGGATGGGCGGGTTCACTGTTTCATCTGCTCTCTGGCCCTCCCTCCTGCCCCTCCTTCTCTCCATCCCACCTTCAGGTTTGTTTGTTTTTCATTTGCATGCATTGGCTCCTAGCTTGTGCCTAGACTGTTAATTGCCATTCCCAGCAGAGCCTCCTTCAAGCCCTGGTAAAGCTCAGGCAGCACCAGCCAGCACAGATTAAAAACAGCCTGGCCTCTTTATACCAAGCTCATCCAAACGTTCAAAATGTTAACACTCCTTGGGAAGGCAGGGACTGTGTCTTCCTCATTTTCTGTGCGTCAGTGTCTGTTCAGAAAACTAAATTAATTTCTCTTTGGAAGAGTCATAGACAATCAACTCCTCTCTGTGATTCCCATCAGGACCCTCCTCTGTGTGCCCCTATCCCCCAAGGCGGAAGTCTGTCTGTGCCATTCTCTTCTTGGAGCACTTCAGTGGCTTCCTGTTGTCTACAGGTTAACAGACCCTTTAAAATGGCTTCTAATCTAGATCCAGTCACCCCACGTGACTTTTGTAAAAGGAAAATGTTCCATTGACTAAAGCACTTGCCCGGGAGATACAGAAACTGAACGCTGCTTTATTGCAACTCATCTAACCAGCTGGAATTGTTACAGCACCGTGAACTGTGAGACTACTTTCCTCCAATCCCCAGAGCCTCACCAGGCTAAACTGAAGACTCATTCCTGACCAATGAAAAGTGGAACTTATTTTAACCAAATGTGTTGAGAGACCAAGGCACTCATTCTATCCTATCCAGGGTCCTATCTTTTCATCCTCAATTAGCATAAACACCATGAATTCCCACCTTCCATTACTTATAAACATGTAACATTTCCCTTCAGGGAACTACTCAGTGAATTTCTTCACAGGTGTTGCCTAGCAAGTCAATAAACTCACCTCCTTCCCGGAGGCCTTTGATTATTCTCTGACACTTGTTAATTCTGTGTTTGCCCTAGCCTCCATCTCTTTATTAGGTATCTCTTCAGTCAGGACTACCCTGGTCCCACCCATCCACATCCTTTCCTTGGCGCATTCCTACCCATACTGAACACTAGTCCCAGTAACTCCCACTCCAGATAGCCTTCCCTACCCCAAAATAAACTCCCCTAGATGCTGCTACTTTTTCCTCCTGCCCTGGAAGTCCCCATCTCTTTGCAAGTTACCATCCAAGCCCCAATCATTGTGTGCAAACAGGACTAAAGTTACCTGAGGAGATATATAGAAATGTGTTCTTTATACTAAAGTATACAAACACAATTGATTTTTGTATATTGATTTCGTATCCAACCACTTTTCTACTTTTTAGTTCTCATAATGTATAAATCCTCTTGTTTTATGTAGACAATCATATTTTCTTCAAATAATAAAAGCTTTATTCCTTGATTTCCAATCTTCATGCCTTTTATTCTTTCTTTTCTTACTGTACTATGAAACTTTCAGTGTGAGGTTGTGATATTAGGAGTCTCTGTCTCATTACTGACTTCAAGGCAATACTTAACTTCACCATTATTTTGCTATATTTTTCGTAGATTTCCTTTATGAGGTTCAAAAGTTCCTTTTAATCCTAATTTACAAAATGTATTATGAAATATTTTTCTCAATTATTTTTATATAAATACCTCTTCAAATTCTACTTTATTTTTAGAAGCATGTGTATTTGTATTTGTCTTTTCCCCATGCGTATAGTTTTCCAATTTCTTCCATACAGGTCGGATTAAGGCAGTAAGGTTCAAACTGAGCTGTCTTCTGCATACCCTGTGGCTTCAGTGTGTGTATATGTTCAAATGTGTTTGTGGGGCGGGGACTTTAATTGTGGAGAGCTAAGGAGAGTTCAGGTGGAGCCCAAAGAAAAGCAAACGGGATCAATGAGCTGTCATTTAGTCCTTAGAGTCTCAAACTGAATAAACAGATTTGGGGATTTTATGTTTTGACGACTCACTTAACAGGAAACTGTTTAGAAATAAATAATATGAATTTGGCTTTAGTGTCACATGTTTTATGTATGATGATGATGATGATGGTGATGATGATGGTCATCATCATCATTTGGGAACATAAATACAAAGAATAGACCAGTAGTAGAGAAAACTTCTAATAGTGAATGACTGAATGTAACGTCCGAGACAGATTATCAAAAAGCAATAACCAAGATTATATTAAGCTAGATTGACTTTACACTCAGCCTACCACAAAATGGGAAAGCCATGGGCTCTTAGGGTATTTCAAATATATACTCAGAATCTGAAAAGAGGATAGATAATGTGGGCTGATCCATTATTCACAGCTTCAATCTGGTAGTGGGCAGCAATATGCTGATTTTTTTGTGTATATGCCTGAGTTCTTATTAGATGTCCTAGATTTGGGCCCTGGACTTAAAAGAACGAGTCAATCTGGCAAAACAATGACAAGTAATTTGGGGTCTGAATTTATCTTGAGGGAAGAGGTCCATATCGCTTTTTGTTTGATGAGGATTCTGCCACCTACCAGCCCTTATTTTCAGACATAAAATGTGAGGGATAAGGGGAGAGAGATCATAGCAGGAGACCTTGGTGTTATGGGTTAAAATTTGTGTCAGTATTCTGAATTTGCTTCCTCACACGTAATAGAAGAGAGAAGTCAGGTTACAATTGGATTCTGACTGTGATAAAGACTATGAAAAGAATGCCAAGGAAGGAGGCTTTCACCCAATCCAGTAACGCAGAATTTTATTGCTTGACACAGTTTGTTGAGCAGCCATGAGGCAATGCACAGTTTAGTACTTCTGGGGAATAATGAACCGTGTATGCTGTGATATCAAATAAATGGAAGTTGGAATTGAAAGAATGCTTATGATCAGCCAATCGGAAAGTGCACAAAGTTCAGTTTTAGGTGCAAAATGATTCAGGAGTGATGAGAAAGTTACCAGTTACCCTCTGAGCAAATTTGAAATATTCTAAAGGTACAAGTTCTCTTTCCATTTATGGCAATACCAAAATATTTCCTGATAAAAATCAGAACAGAAGGAAAAGCCAATTTTAAACAGCACAGAGAAGGAAGTAATTGAGAAATGAATCCATCCAGGCTGACAGTTTTCTAAGCATATTAACGATGCAATTTCACTTTTACCATTTATCCTATTAAGGCGGAGATTTAATTTAGAGAATTTTGTTTAGAGACAAAATAAAACTTCAAAGAAACTACAGAAGTAAAATTAACTTCAAAGACACCCTTCTGGGTTGATTAGATACTACAAGTGTTTACTTAAGCATTTAATAACCATCTAATGTTTAAAGCTTATAAAAATCATGGAAACAGGCTTTGGAGTTGCAAGTGTAAGTAAGTGCTAGTCCCTTGTAGTATTCTTCCCTCTTCATCATTTGGGCGAGTGTAACCCTGGGTAGATATACTGGGGAGCAGTAGGTTGCAGGGAACCTATTTTGTCCCTTTAAGCAGAAACTTCTGCTACTTTCCTGCACTAACAGTGAACCTGTGTGAAAATGTAAAGATTTTAAGTCTCATCAGTAAGCTAGAAGTAATATGAGAATTTTCAGTGTATCACTTTGTAATTTGTGTATTTTTAAACTATATTCACAGATTCTGAAGGTTCACTGTCTATTAACAATTCTCTTCTTAGAAGAACTGTGGGACATTAATTCTAAAGCACAGAAACTTCACACTGAAAAACAAATGTTAACATTATTGATAGATAAAGGGCTCTAAATTTTAAACATATGAACTTATTACTAAACTCTTAATGGAATCAATGGCAAGTTATTATTCAAAATAAAGTTGTTTGCTTTCTGAAAAGCAAAATGTACTGTTACAAAAAGGAAAAAAAAATTAAAGCAACAAACCCCCAAGTAAATAATTCTGAGGGTAGCCCTGGTCAACTGTGGGATGTTCTCCAACAACCATTCTCCTTTTCATCTGTGACTGAGTTTAAGCAGCTCTCTGGTCATTCAAGGAAGCCTCTATTCCCTAGTCTTCCTTACAGTCAGTGCAACCATGAGACCAAATTCTGGTTAATGCAATGTGAGTGAAGGTGATATATACCACTTACAAGTTTACACTTTAAATTACTGAACGTGCACTGTGTTGGCACCTTGCCAAGAGCCTGCTGTTGCAAGAAGGTGAGAAGGGGAAACATTTCGTGGATGAGAGAGATGGAAGCAACTTATTAAACATGCAAAACCACCCTCATCAAGACTGCCTACTTCTGAGCTGTTACCTGGGAGAGATGACCTTCTATTGCATTGCTGCCACTATTTTTTGTTTGTTTTTTGTTCTTTTTTCCTGGTATATTTGTTACAGACTCTTAGCCTGAACCCTAACTAATTCAGTTACCAACCAACCAGAGAGGGAGTATAATTAGAGGACCCTTTGAGCTGACTTTGAGGGGGATGATGGGTGTGAATTGTCCAGGAGTGGGTATGCCTGTGCAGTGGTACAGTGATCAGGGTAAACCATGGTTGGTGAAGATAACTGAATGGATTAAAGCTAAAAAGGTTCACTAAGAAAGTGATAAATAGCAACAGAGATGTCTTTTAGTTGCTGAATGGATAAATTAACTGGGGTACATCTAGACAATGGAATATCATTTGGCACTAAAGGGAAATGAGCTATCAAGTCATGAAAGTACATGGAAGAACCTTAAATGAATAAGTGAAAGAAGCCAATCGGAAAAGGCTACATACTGTATGAATCCAACTACGTAATATTCTAGAAAAGGCAAAACTATGGAGACAGGAAAAAGATCAATAGTTGCCAGGGCGGGCAGAGGAGAATGGACAGGAAGAGAACAGAGGAAACTGAAGGCAGTGAAAATAGTTTGTATACTATAATGATGAATATATGTCATTATACATTTGTCTAAACTCATAAAAAGTACACCAAGAGTGAACCTTAAGGTAAACAATGGACTTTGGGTGATTATGTGTCAATGTAAGTTCATCGACTGTAACAAATGTACCACTCTTGTGGGGGGTGTTGATAATGGGGGAAGCCATGCATGTGTGCAGACAGGGGGTACATGGGAAACCTCTGTACCTCTCAATTTTGCTGTCAACTGAAAACTGCTCTAAAAAATGTCTTAAAAATCTCCAATGTTCATTTAAATTCAGTGATTTTTATATGTAAATTACACCTCAATAAAGCTGTTTATAAAAACAAACAAGAACTAGTCCAGAAGATGGCGGAGGAGTAAGACATGGAGATCACCTTCCTCCCCACAAATACATCAAAAATACATCTACTCGTGGAACAACACCTACAGAACACCGACTGAACGCTGGCAGAAGACCTCAGACCTCCCAAAAGGCAAGAAACTCCCCACGTACCTGGGAAGGGCAACAGAAAAAAGAAAACACAGAGACAAAAGCATAGGGACGGGACCTGTCCCTTTGGGAGGGAGCTGTGAAGGAGGAACAGTTTCCACACACCAGGAAGCCCCTTCACTGGCGGAGACAGGGAGCGGGCGGGGTGGAAGTTTCGGAACCATGGAGGAGAGCGCAGCAACAGGGGTGCAGAGAGCAAAGCGGAGAGGTTCCCGCACAGAGGATCAGTGCTGACTGACACTCACCAGTCCGAGAGGCTTGTCTGCTCACCTGCCAGGGCGGGTGGGGGCTGGGAGCTGAGGCTTGGGCTTTGGAGTTCAGATCCCAGGGAGAGGACTGGGGTTGTCTGCGTGAACACAGCCTGAAGGGGGCCAGTGCGCCACAGCTAGCCGGGAGGGAGTCCGGGAAAAAGTCTGGAACTGCCTAAGAGGCAAGAGACCCCTGTTTGGGGGTGCATATGGAGAGGGGATTCCTTCCCTGTCTGCCCACAGAAGGCAGAGCACCACCTAAACGAGCTCCAGAGATGGGTGTGAGCCGCAACTATCATTTCGGACACCAGAGAAGGGCATGAGACGCTAATGCAGCTGCTGCAGCCACCAAGAAGCCTGTGAGCAAGCACAGGTCACAATCCACACCCCTGCCCCGGGGAGCCTGTGCCACCTGCCACTGCTAGGGTCCTGGGATCCAGGGACAACTTCCCCGGGAGAACCACATGGCATGCCTCAGGCTGTTGCAACGTCATGCTGCCCCTGCCACAGCAGACTCGCCCTGCATTCCAGTTATGACTACCAAATCCCTCCCTCCCCCAGCATGAGTGAGCAAGAGCCCCCTAATCAGCCACTGCTTTACCCCGTCCTGTCTGGGTGGGAACAGAAGCCCGAGGGCAAGCTACACGCAGAGGCGGGGCCAAATCCAAAGCTGAGCCCCGGGAGCTGTGCGAACACAGAAGAGAAAGCGAAATCTCTCCCAGCAGCCTCAGGAGCAGTGGATTAAATCCCCACAATCAACTTGAGGTACCACGCATCTATGGTATACCTGAATAAACAACGAATCAATACAAAATTGAGGCGGTGGACTTTGGGAGCAGCTGTAGACTTGGGGTTTGCTGTCTGGGACTGACTTGTTTCTGATTATTATGTTTATCTTAGTACAGTTTTTAGTGCTTGTTATCATTCGTGGATTTGTTTATTGGTTTGGTTTTCTTCTTTTTTATTACTTTTTAAATTTTTAAATATTTTTTTTCTTTTTTTTGCAGTATGCGGGCCTCTCACTGTTGTGGCCTCACCCGTGGCGGAGCACAGGCTCCAGACGTACAGGCTCAGCGGCCATGGCTCACGGGCCCAGCCGCTCCGCGGCATGTGGGATCTTCCTGGACCAGATAATGAACCCGTGTCCCCTGCATCGGCAGGTAGACTCTCAACCACTGCGCCACCAGGGAAACCCTAATTTTTTAACTTTTAAATTTTAACTACTTTATTTATTTATTTTTTCTTTCTTTTTTTCTTGCTTTACTTCTAAGCCACAAGGCTGACAGGGTCGTGATGCTCCAGCCTGGTGTCAGGCCTGAGCCTCTGAGGTGGGAGAGCTCAGGACATTGGATCACCAGAGACCTCCCAGCCCCATGTAATATCAATTGGCAAGAGCTCTCCCAGAGATCTCCATCTCAGTGCTAAGACCCAGCTGCACCCAATGGCCAGCAAGCTTCAGTGCTGGATGCCCAAGGCCAAACAATTAGCAAGAGAGGAACACAACCCCACCCATTAGCAGAGAGGCTGCCCAAAATCACACTAAGTTTACAGACACCCCAAAACACACCACCGGACGCAGCCCTGCACACCAGAAAGACAAGATCCAGCCCCACCTACCAGAACACAGGAACCAGTCCCCTCTACCAGGAAGCCAACACAAGCCACTGAACCAATCTTACCCACTGGAGGCAGACACCAAAAACAACAGGAACCATGAACCTGCAGCCTGCAAAAAGGAGACCCCAAACACAGTAAGTTAAGCAAAATGGGAAGACAGAGAAATATGCAGCAGAAGAAGGAGTAAGGTTAAAAACTCAGCAGGCCAAACAAATGAAGAGAAAATAGGCAGTCTACCTGAAACAGAATTCAGAGTAATGAGAGTAAAGATGATCCAAAATCTTGGAAATACAAAGGAGAAAACACAAGAAACATTTAACAAGAACCTAGAAGAACTAAAGAGCAAACAATGATGAAAAACACACTAAATGAAATTAAAAATTCTCTAGAAGGAATCAATAGCAGAATAACTGAGGCAAAAGAACGGATAAGTGACCTGGAAGATAAAAGAGTGGAAATCACTATCACAGAGCAGAATAAAGAAAAAAGAAGGAAAAGATTTGAGGACAGTCTCAGAGACCTCTGGGACAACATTAAACACACCAACATTCGAATTATAAAGGTCCCAGAAGAAGAAGAGAAAAAGAAAGTATCTGAGAAAATATTTGAAGAGATTATAATTGAAAATTTCCCTATCATGGGAAAGGAAATAGTCAATCAAGTCCAGGAAGTGCAGAGAGTCCATACAGGATAAATCAAGGAGAAACACGCCAAGACACATAATAATCAAACTATCAAAAATTAAATACGGGGCTTCCCTGGTGACGCAGTGGTTGAGCGTCCACCTGCCGATGCAGGGGACATGGGTTTGTGCCCCGGTCCGCGAAGATCCCACATGCCACGGAGCAGCTAGGACCGTGAGCCATGGCCGCTGAGCCTGCGCGTCCGGAGCCTGTGCTCCGCAACGGGAGAGGCCACAACACTGAGAGGCCTGTGTACCACAAAAAAAAAAAAAAAAAAAAATTAAATACGAAGAAAAAATACTAAAAGAAGCAAGGGAAAAACAACAAATAACATACAAGGGAATCCCCATAAGGTTAACAGCTGATCGTTCAGCAGAAAGTCTGCAAGCCAGAAGGGAGTGGCAGGATATATTTTAAGTGATGAAAGGGAAAAACCTACAACCAAGGTTACTCTACCCAGCAACGATCTCATTCAGATTCGACAGAGAAATTAAAACCTTTACAGACAAGCAAAAGTTAAGAGAATTCAGCACCACCAAACCAGATTTACAACAAATGCTAAAGGAATGTTTCTAGGCAGGAAACACAAGAGAAGGAAAAGACCTACAATAACAAACCCAAAACAATTAAGAAAATGGTAATAGGAACAAACATATCGATAATTACCTTAAATGTAAATGGATTAAATGCTCTCACCAAAAGACACAGACTGGCTGAATGGATACAAAAACAAGACACATATATATGCTGTCTACAAGAGATCCACTTCAGACCTAGGGACACATACAGACTGAAAGTCAGGGGATGGAAAAAGATATTCCATGCAAATGCAAATCAAAAGAAAGCTGGAGTAGCATTTCTCATATCAGGCAAAATAGACTTTAAGATAAAGACTATTACAAGAGACAAAGAAGGACACTACATAAAGATGAAGAGATCAATCCAAGAAGAAGATATAACAATTGTAAATATTAACGCACCCAAAATAAGAGTGCCTCAATACATAAGGAAAATGCTAACAGCCATAAAAGGGGAAATTGACAGTAGCACAATCATAGTAGGGGACTTTAACACCCCACTTTCACCAATGGACAGATCATCCAAAATGAAAATGAATATGGAAACACAAGCTTTAAATGATACATTAAACAAGATGGACTTAATTGACATTTATAGGACATTCCATCCAAACACAACAGAATACACTTTCTTCTTAATTACTCGTGGAACATTCTCCAGGATAGATCCTATCTTGGGTCACAAATCAAGCCTTGGTAAATTTAAGAAAATTGAAATCGTTTTCCAACCACAATGCTATGAGACCAGATATCAATTACAGGAAAAAAAACTGTAAAAAATAAAAACACATGGAGGCTAAACATTATGCTACTAAATAACCAAGAGATCACTGAAGAAATCAAAGAGGAAATCAAAAAAATATGTAGAAACAAATGACAATGAAAACACAATGACCCAAGAACTATGGGATGCAGCAAAAGCTGTTCTAAGAGGGAAGTTTATAGCAATACAATCCTACCTCAAGAAACAAGAAACATCTCAAATAAACAACCTAACCTTACACCTAAAGCAATTAGAGAAAGAAGAACAAAAAAAAAACCCCCAAAGTTAGCAGAAGGAAAGAAATCATAAAGATCAGGTCAGAAATAAATGAAAAGGAAATGAAGGAAACAATAGCAACAATTAATAAAACTAAAACCTGGTTCTTTGAGAAGATAAACAAAATTGAAAAACCATTAACGAGACTCAGCAAGCAAAAAAGGGGGAAGATTCAAATGAACTGAATTAGAAATAAAAAAGGAGAAGTAACAAGTGACACTGCAGAAATACAAAGAATCATGAGGGATTACTACAAGCAACTATATGCCAATAAAATGGACAACCTAGAAGAAATGGACAAACTCTTAGAAAAGCACAACCTTCTGAGACTGAACCAGGAAGAAGTAGAAAATATAAACAGACCAATCACAAGCACTGAAATTGAAACTGTGATTAAAAATCTTCAACAAACAAAAGCCCAGGACCAGATGGCTTCCCTGGCGAATTCTATCAAACATTTAGAGAAGAGCTAACACCTATCCTTCTCAAACTCTTCCAAAATATAGCAGAGGGAGGAACACTCCCAAACTCATTCTACGAGGCCACCATCACCCTGATACCAAAACCAGATAAAGATGTCACAAGAAAAGAAAACTACAGGCCAATATCACTGTTGAACACAGATGCAAAAATCCTCAACAAAATACTAGCAAACAGAATCCAACAGCACATTAAAGGGATCATACACCATGATCAAGTGGGGTATATCCCAGGAATACAAGGATTCTTCAATATATACAACTCAATTAATGTGATACACCATATTAACAAACTGAAGGATAAAAACCATATGATCATCTCAATAGATACAGAAAGAGCATGCAACAAAATTCAACACCGATCTATGATACAAACTCTCCGGAAAACAGGCATAGAGGGAACTTACCTCAACATAATAAAGGCCATATATGACAAACCCACACCCAACATGATTCTCAGTGGTGAAAAACTGAAAGCATTTCCTCTAAGATCAGGAACAAGACAAAGATGCCCACTCTCAGCACTATTATTCAACGTAATTATGGAAGTTTTAGCCACAGCAGTCAGAGAACAAACAGAAGTAAAAGGAATCCAAATCGGAAAAGAAGAAGTAAAGCTGTCACTGTTTGCAGATGACATGATACTATACATAAAGAATCCTAAAGTTGCTACCAGAAAACTACTAGAGCTAATCAATGAATTTGGTAAAGTAGCAGGATACAAATTTTTTTTTTTTTAGGTGTGGCTAATTTTATTTTACTTACTCATTATTTTAACATCCTTATTGGAGTATAATTGCTTTACAATGGTGTGTTAGTTTGTGCTGTAACAAAGTGAATCAGCTATATGTATACATATAACCCTGTATCCCCTCCCTCTTTCATATCCCTCCACCTTCCCTATCCCACCCCTCTGGGGGGACACAGTGCACCAAGCTAATCTCCCTGTGCTATGCAGCTGCTTCCCACTAGCTATCTATTTTACATTTGGTAGTGTATATATGTCAATGGTACTCTCTCACTTCATCCCAGCTTACCCTTCCCCCTCCCTGTGTCCTCATGTCCATTCTCTATGTCTGCATCTTTATTCCTGTCCTGCCCCTAGGTTCTTCAGAACCACTTTTTTTTTTTTTTTTTTAGATTCCATATATATGTGTTAGCGTATGGTATTTGTTTTTCTCTTTCTGACTTACTTCACTCTGTATGACAGTCTCTAGGCCCATCTACCTCACTGCAAATAATTCAATTTCGTTTCTTTTATGGCTGAGTAATATTCCATTGTATATATGTGCCACGTCTTCTTTATCCATTCATCTGTCGATGGACACTTAGGTTGCTTACATGTCCTGGCTATTGTAAATAGTGCTGCAATGAACATTGTGGTACATGACTCTTTTTGAACTATGGTTTTCTCAGGGCATATGCTCAGTACTGGAATCATATGGGTCATATGGTACTGGGTCATATGGTAGTTCTGTTTTTAGTTTTTTAAAGAACCTCCATACTATTCTCCATAATGGCTGTATCAATTTATATTCCCACCAACAATGCAAGAGGGAACCCTTTTCTCCACACCCTCTCCAGCATTTATTGTTTGTAGATTTTTTGATGATGGCCATTCTGACTGGTGTGATGTGGTACCTCATTGTATTTTTGATTTGCATTTCTCTAACGATTAGTGATGTTGAGCATCCTTTCATGTGTTTGTTGGAAATCTGTATATCTTCTTTGGAGAAATGTCTATTTAGATCTTCTGCCCATCTTTGGATTGAGTTGTCTGTTTTTTAGATATGGAGCTGCATGAAGTGCTTGTATATTTTGGAGATTAATCCTTTGTCAGTTGCTTCATTTGCAAATATTTTCTCCCATTCTGAGGGTTGTCTTTTCCTCTTGTTTATAGTTTCCTTTGCTGTGCAAAAGCTTTTAAGTTTCATTAGGTCCCATTTGTTTATTTTTGTTTTTATTTCCATCTCTCTAGGAGGTGGGTCAAAAAGGATCTTGCTGTGATTTATGTCATAGAGTGTTCTGCCTATATTTTCCTCTAAAAGTTTTATAGTATCTGGCCTTACATTTAGGTCTTTAATCCATTCTGAGTTTATTTTTGTGTATGGTGTTAGGGAGTGTTCTAATTTCATTCTTTCACATGTAGCTGTCCAGTTTTCCCAGCAACACTTATTGAAGAGGCTCTCTTTTCTCCATTGTATATTCTTGCCTCCTTTATCAAAGATAAGGTGACCATATGTGTGTGGGTCTAGGCTGTGCTCTACAGTGGCGAGCCACAACTACTGAGCCTGCTTGCTACAACTACTGAAGCCCCTGTGCCTAGAGCCTGTGCTCCACAACAAGAAAGACCACCGCAATGAGGAGTCCACACACTGCAATGAAGATTAGCCCCTGCTTGCCTCAACTAGAGAAAGGCCACATGCAGCAATGAAGGCCCAACACACCCAAAAATTAAAAAAAAAAAAGTCATGTATCACAATGTTCATTGCAACACTGTTTACAATAGCCAGGACATGGAAGTGTGCATCAACAGGTGAATGGATAAAGAAGATGTGGCACATATATACAATGGAATATTATTTAGCCTAAAAAAGAAATGAAACTGAGTTATTTGTAGTGAGGTAGATGGACCTAGAGTCTGTCATACAGAGTGAAGTAAGTCAGAAAGAGAAAAACAAATACCGTATGCTAACACATATATATGGAAACTTAAAAAAAAAAAAAGGTTCTGATGAACCTAGGGTCAGGACATGAATAAAGATGTGGACGTAGAGAATGGACTTGAGTACAGGGGGAGGGGGAAGGGTAAGCTGGGACGAAGTGAGAGAGTAGCTTTGACATATATATACTACCAAACGTAAAATAGATAGCTAGTGGGAAGCAGCTGCATTGCATGGGGAGATCAGCTTGGTGAGATGCAAGAGCGAGGGGATATGGGGATATATGTATACATATAGCTTATTCACTTTGTTACATAGCAGAAACTAACACAACATTGTAAAGCAATTATACTCCAATAAAGATGTTAAAAATGTTTTTTTAATTTAAAAAACAAACAAAAAATGTAAAATAAGGAAAATGGTGAATAAGAAGGTTCAAATATTGAAGAATCACAGTCATTTAGCATTGCAGATGATCCAAGAGGTCATGTGGTCTACTTCCCTTCTCTATAACTGAATATGTCCTACAACATGTGGAATACAAATCCATGCACCAGCTTCTTGTACAGGAAAGTCACTACCTCACGAAGATGCTCATCCCTTTTTATTCAGATCAAACATTAGAAAATTCTTCCTTAGATGAATCTGAACTCCAACTAACCTACTAGTCTCCAGTCAGTGGTTCAAGTTTTATTATTGCAAGTGACAAAAAAATAGTTTAATCCTCCTAATATGCAACATTCCTTTAAATCTTAGTTTGCCATGTCTTCCTTTAGCTTCCCTATTTTCAAATATACTCCCTCAGGGTTTTAAATTTGTCTCTTACCTCCCATGACATCCAGGTCCATTGCCATCTGGAACACTCTGTAATGGATCTTCTTCAGTGTTGATGTTCTTTAAATGTGCCCAGAATTGAATGTGCTACTCTAGGTATGCTCTGATGAGGACAGAGAAGAAAAGTGACATTCACTTCCCTTGTTTTGGGCACCGTACATCTTGTAATAGAGCATAGGATCAAATTATGTTTTTTTCTGGTAGCCCTGCTTTATTATCTAAAACCAATTACTCTTTCATCTTGTCTGAGATGGCATGAGCATGGGAGAATCTAGAAGCAGGGAAACAGAAAAAAAAAAAAGATTTTTGTAATAATCTAATGCATCAGATGAAAAGGAAGAAAGAGATACAAGAAATTATTTAGAAAAAATAGTAGGCAAAGTAATGAATTAGATGTGAATAGTAAAAGAAGGGGGAAAAAAAGCAAACACACTGAAATAACTAGGAGTTAAAAACGAGATTTAGGAAGGAGGACGTTGGGAAGGAGGTATTAGAAAGAGGTGAAGAAGATTCTTTCAGTTTTGTTGAAATGTTCACAGCTAGTTTCTGTTTTTCATGATGGAGAAAGGAGAAAAATAAGCTACTTTGGAAATAGATCATGTTCAGATGTAAAATGGGACAGAGGGAGGAACGCTGTTTCTTATGTACTGTTTAGATCCATGATGGGAGAAGAACAGATGGTTTGATGGTTAAGTTAAGCACTTAAAGTGAGGCTGTTCTTATCCTAAACTTATTCCAAACACCCAAGTTTTTTGAATCTGCAATATGACATTGGAAATATCATAATCAGGAAGCTTTCAAATGAGATTTCTGGCACTTCCTGAGGCAGTTGTATTCTCCAAAGACTGTTTTAATTAAGACTCAGGAGATTAATCTCACTGCTGGTGGCTGTTGTGGTATGAGCCCACACCTTCACCAAACAGATCAATTCATGCAGGTAACTGAGCCAAAACCCTTTAATATCAAGTCCCAAGGATTTATGGCTGTTTTCATCACCAAGCCTGTAAAGCTCAAGGAATCATGCTTGAAAAAGCAAGGGCTAACCCTTCACGAGGTAAAGAAACTAAAGAAAGCATTTATGTTACAGAAGACTGGCTAGCAGCATATAATAAAATACATCTGGCCTCAATTCCAGCTCTTTTATGGATGACTTTGGGCAAGTTATTTAATCTTCTGAGCTCTAGTTTTATGATTTGTTCATAAATGCATGCATTCTTGCACTCATTACTTCCAAATTAATTAAGTGCCTACTATGTTCTGCACAGATATTAAGACATAGTGCTGCTCCAAGGAGTTTCTATCTAGTGGGAAGAAGCACATTGGATTATAGTTTTCTTTCTACTTGTTTTAAAGTGATGTCACGTGCAAAGTACTACATTAAACATTTTACATAGTATTTGCTTATTTATTTTGCACAAAAGTTTGATGAAGATACTAGTATCTCCAATTACAAATGAGAAAACTGAGGATTAAAAAGTTTAAGTAATCCACCCAGTTAATGATTTAAAGCAAGTATTTCTAATCCTGGTGCTTTTGTTCCCAACCTCTGTACCACGCTACTTATATGTGCCTAAGTGCTGGGGTGGGGGACGAGAGGGGATCATGGGAACCCCTGATGGGGCTCCCACCACAGGCCATAACTGAAGGTGTAGCAAAATATTTATTTCACAGGGTTTGGGAGAGGGTTTTACTTCCATAGTGGTTCAGGTGAAAGGATAGCACAATTTTAAAATGGACACAAAGTATGTCTAGTCTTAAATTCCTTCAGCACATGAAGATGCTACCGAACAATCTGACAACGCAAGGAAGAATAGGGGATGTGGAACATGTGGTCCTGGTGCTCAGGAGTGGAAGGCAACTGTGGGGAATTGGGGAGGAGAGGAGGGAGAGGGGTGGGAATACGTCCTTCCGCACAGTCACCTTCCCAGAGCAGTAGGGCCCATGAGATGGCGGAAAAGGCAGACTTATGGACTGGGTTTCAGTGAAAGATGATGCAGACTAATGATGCAATCCATCCCAGGAGGAAATGACATGGATCAAACGACAACATATTACCTATGGAGTGCAATGGAACAGGCATTATCCCATGAACTTTGGTGAAGGTATAAAAAGAGTGGGTTTCTCCTAGTTATTTGTGACCAGAATATACCCACAATTTTACTGTTCAAAAGTGCTCCTTGCCACCCCTGCATCTCCCTTATCACACCACATCCCCCCATCTGTCAACACTTTTGACATAGATTTGCCGAATTTGCTTCCCAGTTTTACAGCACTGAGGTCTTCTCTGTATCCAGCAGCACTGAATGGAGTTCACTGATAACCTCTCACAACTAGGCACTTCTCTTTTAAATGGGCTGCCTCTCTCCCCCTTCTGCTTTCATTTTTTAGTACCGTGTAATCAGTCTTCAGCTTTTTAAGTCAATTCTGAGTAGGCTCAAATTTTTTATTAGTAACAGTTTATGCTTCTGCCTTGAGCCCTAGTAGCAAAAAACAACATACATTTTAATAAAGCATCTTGCCATTCTGTCCTGTTATTTGCATATATGAATGTGTGCATATGTGTAATCACATATATGTATATACAATACGTATTACGTGTAATACACACACGCGCGCGCACACGCGCGCGCGCACATACACAAGATAGATGTAAAAGGAACAAAGAACCAGAGGAGGAGGGACAATGACAAGAGATGAAAGGAGTTGAGGTTGGAACAGAAGCTAAATGTGGGAAAATGTATAACAGAGGATAATTTATCAGTCATTGGAAAAGACAGTATTGTGATCTAGGGACATGTTGTTCTGCCAAGCATTAGGGAAAGTGGACAGTGTGAGACACCAATTTCTTGTTCTTATCAGGTGTCAGGATTTGCTGTGTTACGGATTCTCAGACATCATAACTTTAGGAGTTTCTGGATTTCTGTGTCTCAAACTGGAACCGAGGAAGGAGATAAGGGATTTGGGGGCCACGTAGTTGCTGCCATAATCAAACACCATGGACAGGAAACAATTCTGACATGGGCAGGATAAGCGGCCATTCTGCAAAGAGTATTAAATGGGATTCAGGAAGCATGGTTCCAGTCCTGACCCTGAGACTGAGAAACAGGGAAACAACACAACTGATCCAAACATTTTTTTTCAAATAGTGAAATTACCTTTTGACATATATATACTCCTTCATTTCATCTGAAAATTTTCCTATACAAAAATGCAATTATCCCACTTTATAAACAAGAAAATGGAGACTCAGCAAGTTAAATTAACTGGCCCAGGGCTTCCCTGGTGGCTCAGTGGTTGAGAGTCCGCCTGCCGATGCAGCGGACGCAGGTTCGTGCCCCGGTCCGGGAAGATCCCACATGCCGCAGAGCGGCTGGGTCTGTGAGCCATGGCCGCTGAGCCTCCGCGTCCGGAGCCTGTGCTCCGCAACGGGAGAGGCCACAGCAGTGAGAGGCCTGCGTACCGAAGAAAAAAAAAAAGAAAAAAAAACTGGCCCAAGTTATCAAATCTGATAAACTAATGGAGGCAGGCTTTGCACTAAGAACCTCAGGATTTCAGATTACAGCCCTCTCCACTCTCCCACCTCACCGCCTACCTAACTAGGGAGGTCACACAGCCATTCTAGCTGTCTTGAACCTCCAGGGGTTTGCCTGTAAAATTAGACAGCTTATCTAGATCAGCGGTTTCCAAATGTGTGTATGTATACGTACAAATGTGTGTATGTCTGTATATGTGTGTCTGTGTGTGAGAGACAGGCAGAGCCTCCATGATCACAAAATCTTACACAGACTTTGCTGGATGTAACAGACACTAGCAGAGCTGTGCTGAATAAAGACTCTAGTGTCTCACCCCCTCCGTCCCCACTGTGACCATGAAGAGATGCCAGAAAACATACAACTTTGCAGAGGAGAGTTTGAAAACCTCTGTGTAACATTCTGTGAACAAGCGTGTGCGTGTGTGCGTGTATGTGTGTGTGTGTGCGTGTGTGTGTGCGTGTGTGTGTGTGTGTGTGGGGGTGGGTGGGAGGTGGTAAACACACTAACATGGCCCCTTTCTATTGCTCATCTTCAAAAGACTGTTTGCTCACAGTTTCACAGTGCGGGAATTCATTCGAAAGATAATTATTAAGCATCTAGAAGAGCGGAATCTGAGAAGCCGGTCTCACTTCCGTCACTTGGAATTGGCGGCTGCTTCTCTTTCTGGAAGAAAGACCCATAAAAGATGGGATTGTACAAATCCACTGACCTGGGTTCTAGTCCCAGCTCCAACACTAAGCCGTGTGATTTTGGGAACATCTCCACTCTCCGGACATGGTTTCTCCTTTATAAAATGAGTGTGATCTCTACGACCCCTTCCAGCTTTGACATTCTATGATGTTATGCCTATCTTATGACTTCAAAAAAATTAGATTTTTTTTTTATTTCCATAGTGCTACATCCTATGGGCTGACAGTCACCTGCCATGGATGAAATTACTTTTTAATAACTACTTATTTGGTGCTCGTTTTAAATTTTTAAAGTATCCCCTTCAGGGCATAAACACATTTCTATATCCAGCTATTTAAATGTGAGGTAGGGAAAGGCTTAAACTCATAATTTTGCATTCTAATTCTGTAGTTTGGACTTTTAGTCTGGGTGTGAAGTCTGTGCAGGAAGAGCTATGTTTCAGAGTTGTGTGCCATGAGCAGTGTACACTGGGGCCTGGGGAAAGGAAGAGGAAGAAAGGCAATGTGCCCCACTGACAGAAGCCAGGTATGGGCTCTGAGAAGGAATTTAACATCTTCCTTACCTCAGCTGCTCTTTCTTCTCACCTTTCACCTTCTCACCCATTTTCTGAATAGACTTCTGTGATTTTTTCCAGAAAAATCCTCTATTCAAAGTACATAAATTGCACAAAGGGTAAAATATTCTTTAGTATAATGGACACAATGCATGCATGCATGCAAACTAAAGGAACTATTAAGCTAGATTCATTTTAAAATGTTTAATAGGGTAACAAATACTGGAGAGGCTGAGAGTAAAAGGTACTCATACAATTTGGTGACATTGTAAAATCTACAACCCTTTGGATAAGTAACTGAAATTCCAAAATCAGAATGACATTCCTCGTAATACTAGCCAAGAAAGTACAAAAATAGTATTCATCTCTTCACCAAATATTTATTAAGCACTTGAATCATAATACCAAAAACTATTTGAGTTGGTCAAAAAATAATTGAAATTTATCTATAGTAATCAAAAATTAAAACCAATATAAATGTCCAAATATAGGAGATGGATCTAGTGTGGCGTATCAATTCACTCAAATATTATAAAGCTACTTAATGTTAAAATATATAAGCTGCTTCACATTAAAATATATACAGAACATGAAAACTACTGAAAATGTTTAGGCTATCATGTTAAACAGAAAAGCAAATCATAAAACGGTTTGTACACTAGTATCTCAAACCATGTAAACTATGTATCCATATGGCCAGCGATCTGCAAGAAATATGAAAAAGTGAAACCTGAGTTTTTATTCAAGTGATGATATTGTGTGTGATCCTTTTGAAGATGGTATTAAATGATGATATTATAGTATCTTTGTCTAGCAACAAAAGGGGGCTGTGTCATTCCCTAATGATACATTGTGTGAATGTGATAGTATTTAGCTACAGGAGAGACTTCTTAAGGTTCATGGTGATGCCAGTTCTACAATGTGGCTGCCCGAGTTCTGACCATTTGTGTGCACCAACTACATAGAAGATTATATAACCCTTTGGAAACTGCTGATACTTTCACAGCTCTGATTCTTTCTCTAGGGTAATATTGGAAAGTGGCTCCTTTGCAGATTTCATTTTCAAACCTTCTCCCTCAGTCTCTTTCTAATGAACTTTCTTTAAAACAAAAAATCCTTCCTGAAGTTTCATGCTGTAGTACTACCTGTGGGTATGAGTCCCCATGTGAGGATGTCAAATTTAATTAGATTGTGCTCTCTGTTATTTAATGACTTAACTAGGCTCACAAGTCCAAGATCATAACCTCCGTACTAGGCTGCCAAGTTAGCTATTTCAAGGAACAACTATTCATGTTATCAAACCACAATTATTTCAAACCATGCCCAGAAAATAATAAAAGTGGTAATGCTCACTTAATTAGATCCTTCACCTGAAGATACTCAAGCATTTTACAAGATTTCTTCACTCAGTCATATGCATAACACATACAAGAAACAGGTGAGCAATATTAAAATGTACTTCTAAGGGCTTCTTAAAAAAAAAAACACTCATCCTCGATTACTTCCTTTTCTTTTTATAAGAACTTTTCAACTCACTGGCAGATTCCGATGCAATCTGACGAAAAAAGGATATGGAATCCAGAACTAGATAACACAATAAACATCTTTTTAAGGCCAAGAGATATAGGGGACATATTTTTCCAGGTCCAAAAATGTTCTTTTATTCTGAAAATCTTTGAAGCCTATTCACTTTCTAGCTCTTCATTAATCATTCTGGTCTATAAAGTAGACCAGAAACCAATGAACATGAAACCAGTGAAACAACATATAACAAAAATGCCAGGACCTGAGAAAAAGCCTTATCGACTCTACAGGAGTCAAAAGGCACACAGGAAATGGCAGCCTTATATTCTGCATAAGGGCCACACTCCTTCAGCCCATTTGGCTTGAAGCAACACGTGTGAGACCACGTTGCTCTGTGAGAGTGCTGCCAGCCCTAGAATGATCTTCCGAGTGACTCCTTATCTAGTTTGTTCACCACTGCTACCCAGCACCTAGGCCAGTATATCTTGCCTATAGTAAGTGCTTAGTACCAATCCATACTTGTTAAATAAATTAATCTATACTACTTTTGATTTATTGATCAGAATCAAATTTCCTCAGCTTGTAATTGAAATACTTTGCCCAGTGAATGGACTTTGATAGTAATTTGAACACACCAACTGTAAAGCGTACTTTACAAAACATTTTGGGGAAATTTGAATATGGACTATATAGTAGGCACAATAGTGGCCCCCAAAGTATATGTCTAAGTCCTGATTTCCAATATCAGTGAAGATGACTTTTTATGGAAGTAGGTTCTTTGCAGATATAATTAAGAATCTCAAGATGAGATCATCCTCAATTTAAGGTGGACCCTAAATACAATGACTGCTGTCCTTAGAAGAAGACACAAACCAAAAAAAAAAAAGAAAGAAAGAAACCACACAGAGACACAGTTGAAAAAGTCCTTTGCAGACACAGGCAGAGATTGGAGCTACACTGCCACAAGCCAAGGGATGCCTGGAGCAACCAGAAGCTGGAAGAAGCAAAGAAGGATTTTCTCCTGGAGCCTTCAGAGGAAGGGTATCCCTGCCACACCTTGCTTTTGGCCTTCTGGTCTCCAGAAGTGTGAGAGAATAAATTTGTATTGCTTTAAGTCCCCTAGTTTGTGGTAATTTGTTGTGGCAGTCCTAGGAAACTAACATAGACCTTATAGTAGATGGTATTAAAAAATAAAGGAATTATTGTTATTTGTGTTAGGTGTAATAATGGTATCAAGGCTATGTAGGAAAATATATAAAGTTTTGAAATTAAAAATGTCACTATTTAGGGGTGATATATCATATCTTCAACTGACTTTAAATACATCATCCAAATATAGATGATCTGACAAAACGTTAATAGTTGTTGAATGTAGGAATTAAATATTTGGATATTTACTACATTATTCTACTATTTCCTGTGTACTTGAAAAAATTAAATAAAATGCTGAAAATAAACATTGCCCTAAGCTGTCTTGTATTATGATATATGGTTCTTTAAAATAACAATCAGTTCTCCAAATAGACAATTTTTACAAATTATCTTCCAGTGTCCAAAAGAAAAGCACTAACCTCCATAATTTTTTCTTCAACACTGTGTGACTGGCTTATTTAATCTTTCCACACTATGTTCTATGCATCTATCTGTCCAGCTTTCAAAATCAAATTGAAACGAAATTGAGCTATTTGTAATGAGGTGGATAGACCTAGAGTCTGTCATACAGAGTGAAGTAAGTCAGAAAGAGAAAGATAAATACCGTATGCTAACACATATATATGGAATTTAAGAAAAAAAAAATGTCATGAAGAACCTAGGGGTAAGACAGGAATAAAGACACAGACCTACTGGAGAACGGACTTGAGGATATGGGGAGGGGGAAGAGTGAGCTGTGACAAAGCAAGAGAGAGGCATGGACATATATACACTACCAAACGTAAGGCAGATAGCTAGTGGGAAGCAGCCGCATAGCACAGGGATATCAGCTCGGTGCTTTGTGACCGCCTAGAGGGGCGAGATAGGGAGGGTGGGAGGGAGAGAGATGCAAGAGGGAAGAGATATGGGAACATATGTATATGTATAACTGATTCACTTTGTTATAAAGCAGAAACTAACACACCATTGTAAAGCAATTATACCCCAATAAATATGTTTAAAAAAAATCAAACTGAACACTCTTCGTGGTACATCTTCAAATTCTTTTTCTCAGGTTACAACTATTTTTTTTTTTTTGTAATTGGGGTATAGTTGTTTTACAATGTTTTGTTAGTTTCTACTGTAAAGCGAAGAGAAGTAGAGTTCCCTGTGCTGTACAGCAGGTTCTCATTAGTTATATATTTTATACATATTAGTGTATACATGTTAGTCTCCATCTCCCAATTCATCCCACCCCCACTTCCCCCGCTTGGTGTCCATATGTTTGTTCTTTACATCTGTGTCTCTATTTCTGCCTTGCAAACCGGTTCATCTGTACCATCTTCTAGATTCCACAAATATGCGTTAATATACGATATTTCTTTTTCTCTTTCTGACTTACTTCACTCTGTATGACAGTCTCTAGGTCCATCTATGTCTCTACAAATGACCCAATTTTTTCCTTTTTATGACTGAGTAATATCCCACTGTATGTATGTACCACATCTTCTTTATCCATTCATCTGTCGATGGACATTTAGGTTGCTTCCATGACCTGGCTATTGTAAACAGTGCTGCAATGAAAATCGGGGTGCATGTGTCTTTTTGAATTACGGTTTTCTCAGGATATATGCCCAGTAGTGGTATTGCTGGGTCATATGGTAATTCTATTTTTAGTTTTTTAAGGAACCTCCATACTGTTCTCCATAGTGGCTGTATCAATTTACATTCACACCAACAGCACAAGAGGGTTCCCTTTTCTCCACACCCTCTCCAGCATTTATTGTTTGAAGATTTTCTGATGATGCCCATTCTAACCAGTGTGAGGTGATACCTCACTGTAGTTTTGATTTGCATTTCTCTAATAATTAGTGATGTTGAGCAGCTTATCATGTGCCTCTTGGTCATCTGTATGTCTTCTTTGGAGAAATGCCTATTTAGGTCTTCTACCCATTTTTTGATTGGGTTGTTTGCTTTTTGATATTGAGCTTCATGAGCTGTTTATATATTTTGGAGATTAATCCTTTGTCCATCGATTCGTTTGCAAATATTTTCTCCCATTCTGAGGGTTGTCTTTTCATCTTGTGTATGGTTTCCTTTGCTGTGCAAAAGCTTTTAAGTTTCATTAGGTCCCATTTGTTTATTTTTGTTTTTATTTCCATTACTCTAGGAGGTGGGTCAAAAATGATCTTGCTGTGATTTACGTCAAAGAGTGTTCTTCCTACGTTTTCCTCTAAGAGTTTTATAGTGTCTGGTCTTACATTTAGGTCTTTAATCCATTTTGAGTTTATTTTTGTGTATGGTGTTAGGGAGTGTTCTGATTTCATTCTTCTACATGTAGCTGTCCAGTTTTCCCAGCACCACATATTGAAGAGAGTGTCTTTTCTCCATTGTATACCCTTGCCTCCTTTGTCATAGATTAGCTGACCATATGTGCATGGGGTTATCTCTGGGCTTTCTATCCTGTTCCATTGCAAAATTACTGCACAGAAATCTCTTGCATTCCTATACACTAACAATAAAAGATCATAAAAAGAAATTAAGGAAAAAATCCCATTCACCATTGCAGCAAAAAGAATAAAATACCTAGGAATAAACCTACCTAAGGAGGTAAAAGACCTGTACTCAGAAAACTATAAGACACTGATGAAAGAAATCAAAGCTGACACAAACATATGGAGAGATATACCATGTTCTTGGATTGGAAGAATCAATTTTGTGAAAATGACTATACTAACCAAAGCGATCTACAGATTCAATGCAATCCCTCTCAAATTACCAATGGCATTTTTCACAGAACTAAAACAAAATATCTTAAAATTTGTATGGAAACACAAAAGACCCCCAATAGCCAAAGCAGTCTTGAGAAAAAAAACGGGAACTGGAGGAATCAGACTCCCTGACTTCAGACTATACTACAAAGCTACAGTAATCAAGACAGTATAGTACTGGCACAAAAACAGAAATATAGATCAGGTTACAACTATTGATTTAACCAGTGAACAGTCAATAGGTTTCTCCCAAATTCTATCCCTAATTCTTCCCCCAAACTTCTTAAGCATCGATACAGAACAGCAACCCAAATCTCCACATGCCTCCCTCCATTCTCCTGTCCATGAGGTGGCAGGCTGATGATAATCATGCTTAGCAGTCAAATCTCCTCTGCAGAAGATAGCCTGTCTCTTCAGCTTCTGAAAACAGCTGATTGTCTATCCCAGAGACACAAGATCAAAATCTGACAAACTGCCATTTATTTTACTTCTACTAGGTGATCCCAGCAAATGAAACTTTCTTTCTAGTATTCCCTGGATCTCTTTCATGCTGTTGCTGATCTTTGCTAGAGGGATAGAGCAGTCCATTTGCTCTATTTTATCACCAGAAGCTGTTCTAATTGTCTCTCAGTGACAGCATACTCTGGCCTACAGAATCTGTCTTTTGATCACTGGAATATCACTCAAGGCCCCAGCTGCACCACAGGCACGCCCTTGTCTAGAGTCAGTGACATCTAGTATTGGCTACTCTTCATCCTGTTATGGCCCACCTCCTTGCAGAAGTATATATTAGATGGTTTAATCCCTTGAAGGATATCGTTGTCTCTTTATTTGGGTAGTGTAGACATGTCACAGATGGTCTTCATAGAGTGTCTGGCTGGCATTATTACAATGGGAAGACTGTCTCTTCCAACCTCTCTTGCAGTGGATTCTGAGGAACCAGCCTCCATGGATTTCCATTCCCACAGCACACCACACACACCACCACTAAATCGTCTTTTGCAGCCCTTCCTTCCTTCTCCTTCCACTCTGTTTCAAATTCATGTCCTGGATTTGTTTTCCCAGAAATATGCAACCAGTGTTTTATCCTGACTACTGGTACCCTATCACCAAGGTATTAAAAGTGTTCTCCTCAAGAGTGAACCATGGGGCTTCCCTGGTGGTGCAGTGGTTGGGGGGGTCCGCCTGCCGATGTGGGGGACGCGGGTTCGTGCCCCGGTCCGGGAGGATCCCGCGTGCCGCGGAGCGAGTGGGCCCGTGAGCCATGGCCGCTGCGCCTGCGCATCCAGAGCCTGTGCTCCGCAGCGGGAGAGGCCACAGCAGTGAGAGGCCCGCGTACCGCCAAAAAAAAAAAAAAAAAAAAAAAAGAAGAGTGAACCATGGGTTTGCCACTCTGCTCCAAGTACTTCTAAAATCAACTCCCTTCATAGTGAGGCATCTGAATCTTCACAGAGTCACTGTTTAGGATTCACGAAATGACTTTACATTATGAACGCTTTCCAGGATAACCTGTACATATGCTTGTAAATGACACCTCTGCAGCTTCTGTTGCACTGCTCTTCACATAGGTAGAACCTTTTCATCATTCTGGTCTCAACTGAACCACTCCTTGGAGTGGTCTTACCTGATCACCCAATCGAAATACCCATTCCCCAGGCATATTTTCATGGTAGCACTAATCAGAATATGAATTTATATAGTATTTTTGGGTTAATATTTACTTCTTTCACTTGGCTCCAAGCTCCATGTCCATTTTCTTCATCACCATAAACCTAGTGCAGTACCAGACACATATCAGATGATTAAATGAGTACGTATAACATACATGCAAAGTCCATCTTTACCCTGTTTAACTGATGTCTGACCCCAGCTTTTCTCTTAGAATAGGATTTTCCCTCTGCTTCTCTATTTCTCTTTTTCCTCTCCTATCTCTCCTATTATTTCTCTTACTATCATCTCACCCACCCTCCTTCCTCTTTTCTTCTCTCTTCTCTGCCACCCTATTTATGAATTTTACGGATGACAGCTCACATATGGAAGATATATCACCACTTGCTATCAGGTAATGAACGACAAAAAATGAGAGTTGATTCATATTTTAAAGGGTCATAACTTTCAATCACATAATTTTGCCTAGCATCCCAACAGCTGTGATTTTAAAAGTCTTATCAAAATTCAGTGATGCTGGTATTGGTTCAAAACAGACTGAAGATAAAGCACTCTACATTCTACTAATTCATATTCATCATATACAAAGATGTATCTATCTAAACACATTGATATATGTTTGTGCATAGGGAGCACAAGCTGGGGATTTTGGAAAAACTAGTGTAAGCCAGACCTAAAATGCAAAACATCAGATGTGCAAGATAAGTAAAGCCTGCCTTCAAAAGGGGGAAGACATCATTCCTGTTGGTTTCTCTAAATTTCGTTTGTTTGTTTTTTTAATCCTCCTTATTTTATGTGAGCCATAGTTTTCCCCACACTCATCAAAACTTTTCTTGAAGAGGTTGCAAAGTATCAGAGAA
This sequence comes from Stenella coeruleoalba, assembly GCF_951394435.1. Taxonomy (NCBI): domain Eukaryota; kingdom Metazoa; phylum Chordata; class Mammalia; order Artiodactyla; family Delphinidae; genus Stenella; species Stenella coeruleoalba. The sequence goes on along the minus strand of NC_137150.1, from coordinate 82,552,557 downwards.
GACATCCCTTCCTAAAGCCTCCTGTGATGATAAATCAATGTTGCCACGGTTAAACAATATATTAATCATTCTTAAAGATACGTAAGTGTGAAAGAGACACACCCAAATGTATAAGTTCACCATAAGCATCAGTAGAATAGTTACAACTCATTTTCTAGAATTAGACAGACCTACGTTTGAGTTCAGGTTTCACCCCTAGTAATCAAGTCACTTTAGACAAAGCATTGGACTCTTTGAGACTCACTTTTCTTATATGTAAAATAAGGGTATAATAATATCTACTTAATATGGTGATTAAATGGGCCTGAAAATTGATTAGTGTAATACAGTAGTACGTATATGGAGTAAATACTCAGTTAAATGATAGCTATTACTATTACTGTGATTCTCATCAGTATTGCTATGTTGTTGCAGTAGTGATGGTGATTTTGTTTTTGTCAAATGTGAAGAGAATGTGGCAAAATAAGGGAAGCCCATTCTAAGTGCTGTCATATGGAAAATATGTCAAGTAAAGCAAATGTGGGTACTTATAGGAAAACCAGCCTGGACTCTCAAAAGGAGATTAACATTAATCCCCTCTTTACTCATGAAGAAAGCTGGGGGCATTAGGGCGAGCAGATAGCCTATTCAATATCTCTTCTAGTGTTTCCCACAGGCTCTTTCAAATAATAACTTGAGGAACCATTTGGGTAACATCAGCTCTATCACATTGCTCTAGGAATCAGTGCACACATCTGGATTAAAAAAGCTGTAAAAACATTTGACAAATTCAAATCCAAATAAATGTCATGTTTCATAAAAATCTGAATAAATTCAGCAATTAATTTTCTCTAAATTTGTTTTCATTATTTGTTTGTAAGCTAGCTTTCTCATGGAAATTTCACAAACAAAAGATACCAAAATTTCTTTTGAAAGTGTTTTCTTGGGGAGATTACAGTTTTATTCTACCAGATTAAGATATTCATAGAAAAATGAACAGAAACATTTGCCTTTCATATCCTCAAATAACAACACAAGATTCAATTACCTATTTAAAGAGAACAAAAGGAAATCTAGAAGTTATAAAATATTCTCAGAGTAGTTATGAATAAAATCTAAATTCAGATCAATGTTAATACCACAGAGCTAAAATAAGCTGGAAATTCCTGCTTATTTTAAATTTTTATAGGCTAGACATAAAATTACTATATGGATATCACTGCGTTGCACTCCTGAATACCAATAACTACAGGCAATTGCCAATATACAAAGCATGCATTCCAAAATTTCATTTATAATTCAGTTGTTTGGAACTGGCAACAAGCTTCTCCCATACAAATAGTTATAATTTGTGGTTAAGTTCATACATAAGGCCACACATGCTACTTTTACATGAAATCATTATAAAACATATCTACAGACAGAAACTAATTAATATATACTTTCAATATTAAAATATACACTAAAATAGTGAAATAAAATTTTAAACTGGAATAAAGTTTATTATTTTATATTTATTCAAAATTTTATGCACTGGAGAAAAGAATAGCAAAACTCAAAAGGGAAGAGAGGTGTGGTGTCTTTGGTAGAATTTCCAAAGAAGGCTTAAAGGTATCTTGAAGGCCTTCAGAGGTTATTAAGCCAGCTTCTCTTTTTCCCTAAAAAATTTCAGATCTTACAGATGCTACAGGTAGGCTTTCAGAACCATATTTACATATCATCAGTTACTGACTAAAAAATGTAACGGAGAGACAAAAAGAGAGGGTAAGTGAATTACAAGATGTGGGTGAGGTGGGGGGAGGCAGATTTTAACTAAGCATGCAGAAATGTCTGCAAACAAAGGAGATGGCCTAGAGGAAGTCTGAGCTATATGCAGAGAATGACAGAGGTCCAGGGTTGTGTATAATCCTTTGGTAGTAGATTAAGAAAGTGCTGGGGCAGAAATCAGGGCCAATTTGTTCTAGGAGCTATCTACAAAATGGCAGGGGGGCTGTTTCTTCATGATATTTTGGTTGCCAGAGAGTGTACACAAGTTGGAAGAAGGTAAACACCAAGCAGGCTCTGCTGTGATGCACTTATTAAGCCTTTCATGCTTGCGGGTAAAACACTTTTGCTTGTCTTTACCAGGCTGACATGCAAACCTTATGATCTTAGAAATGCTCAACGCTCGCCGGTCCTCTCTAGCCATGTATTGGCTATTGGGTTTTAGCTTGTTAGCACATTATGATACTGCTTCTTAACTAGTGGAGCAAACACTAAATGGGTGGTAGAAAGAAGGACATTTGATATTATATTCATATATACTATAGTGCTATGCTCTTGCAGCTGTTTTCATGTATTTCAAAATTTGTTTGATTTCTGACCTCCCATCTGACAGTAGACCCAGCGAGAAGTCCAGAGAGGCTCTATGAATAACCTTTTCCCTATAATGCAATAGTGCTGTCCCTAGTCTGTGAGCTATGTCATCTTCAGTTAAACAGTGGCTCAATCAGTGTGAAGACAGCCTTCGTACTGTTACCGTAGAAAGGTTTCTCCTTTGTGACTAAGCCTTTTCCAGCTGTTGAGATGTTCACCAATTGCTGCCTCAGCTTCTTAGAACCCACTCGGCTCGTCAGCGCCGATGCATTTACTGTACTAGTAATTAATGCCGTTAGCTTTGTAATTAAAAAAAGAAAAACTTTTTGCCTTTATATTCAGGGTGATAATGCTGCAAGTAAAAATTAATTAAAATGAGATGAATTGCCTTCAGTTAAACGAAACAGAAAGAGAAGGGGAGGGATGGGGGGGGAGGAGGGACCTGACTAAGGGTTTGCAGCATTATTAATGAAGCAAACTGAGGAGGCTGGGCTTCAAATGTTCCCGATTCTTTTTCCTTTGTGTTACCGTCTGGGTTAATGGAGCCCAAAACTATCAAGCTGGTGAGGGAATACCAAGAAGTTCCATTTTTCCTCCATTTGGCTGTGGGTCACTATGAAGAGCACAAACATGAACGTCCATGTTTGTCAAGCCCCTCTCTAATTTCCCCTTATTGGTCTGTTTGAAGTAATGGGCTGTGAAATTGGCTTCCATATTATTATTAATTAGATCTGATGCCTGATTTTCTTTAACACTTGATGAAGCAAAAAAGTCTGGTTCTTTTTATAGGACAAAGTCCTGACAAACTCAGTCATTGATTATAACAGAGCTTGAGTGGGAAAATCTGACTTCTTCCCATCCTGAAAGCAAAGGCCCCGTGATCACCTTCCACTCTCCTGATTTTTCTGAATTCAGCCTCCCAAGTTTGTCTGAGGGGCACAGCTCGTTTAAATTAGCGTAACACACCAGCGTTCTTAATTTCACAAAGGAACAACAATTAATCAATAATCATGTGCTTCATGAAAACCTGGTGTGTACCTTAGGATTATTTCAGTAGTTCAAGGGATAGAGAAACAGTGAAAAAACAACCCTTGTGTTCGAAGAACTGATACACTCAGTAAAATAAAACACAGCCAAGCTGCATGAACCACTTACAAGTAGGCAATGAAGCCTAAAGGCTCTGATGCTCTGAGTGAAAGGGGTTTATATAAAAGAAGGGGCACTGTGGTCTGGAGGTCAGTGATGACTTCATGGGGAGAATCAGCCAAAGAAAATGAGCAGGAAAAAAGCACACAGTTAAGGAGGAAAGAATTGTCATCAAGGCTAAGAACATATAATTTATATATATATATATATTTATTTATTTATTTATATATCTCAAGTCATTGGTCAGGAAGGGAAAAACTATTGTCGGCAAGTAAATAATTGTGGAATTTCTCTAATGCTCTCGGAGGCTTCTTTTATACTCTAACTATTACTGGCAGACTCCTTTGGTTCTGTGTGGTATTCCACAGATTGTCACACATTGGACATTCTACCTCTTTTTTTTTTTTTTTTTTTTGCGGTACGCAGGCCTCTCACTGTTGTGGCCCCTTCCGTTGCGGAGCACAGGCTCCGGACGCGCAGGCTCAGCAGCCATGGTTCACGGGCCCAGCCGCTCCGCAGCATGTGGGATCTTCCCGGATCGGGGCACGAACCCGTGTCCCCTGCATCGGCAGGTGGACTCTCAACCACTGTGCCACCAGGGAAGCCCCATTCTACCTTTTGAAGCCTTGAATCTCTGACATGCCTTTGTTACATTTTCAGCCAGAAACATATTGCCACAGCTTATGGATGGGAATCATTACATGGTTCATCTCTCAAAGTTAGGGCCCGAGTCTTGGTGCATGAACTGAGCATATTTAGAAAAATAATACTTTGAACCAACAGCTCTCCGTGTGGGTTTTGAAATCTGTACAGGAGATGCTGGGGAGCCTTCAGATAATCTCTTGGAAGCACTAAATACAGTTCTTCAAATTCCACAGTCATCCCACATTTGGGGCCACTTCACTAGCAACTGCAGGTAACAACTTTCCAAGAAAATGGTAGTAAGTGTGACCATATGACGTACTTTTTCAACGTCTGCTCTCAGATGTTACCAGTTGTAAAATTAGATTCCTCAGGTTTAAGAACAAAGTTGATATTCTCTTCGTAAAGCCATCTGTATTTGTGCAAAGGGAATTTCTAAAAGTCCCTTCAACCAAAGATGTTTAGAGAAAAATGTTCACTTGGCCCATTCAGTATCTAGATGGAACAGTCTGTTGAGCCCTAGAGAAGCTGCCCAGATGTGTTATAAAGGCCTTGGCTTTGCTGCAGAGCATCTGCAATTTCCAAATAGGGGAAATCAATCCAAGCTCCAGCTAGTTCAGCCTGAGAAAGAGACAGTTTAAGAAGCTTATTTTTTTTTTAGCAGCAGGGTAGATACGCTGCCTGAGGCAAGGAAGGTCCTGAGTCTCAGATGAGCACAGGTCTTAAACACCAAGAAAGTAGAGCTATTAGGTGAAATGAAACTAGCTGGGCTTTGATGGATGTCAGATGGGCTTCTGAGCAGCTGCTGAACTACTCAAACTAGGGAGGGGCCTATACCAATCAGAAGCATCCTTGCGCTACATTAGTCAGAAATTAGAAAGCAAGGAAAATGTATTTAAACGCCGCCCCCCCACTTCCTGCCTGCCTTTATGACGTGTGACAATGTACTATCAAGTTGTGTGTCACTGACAGAACTAAAGTACACAGTTGATTCTCCAAATCTTTGGTTTTTATATGTAATAGTAAAAGTAATGTTATATATTAGTACAGAAAATGGAAATGACATTTGAACATCTATTATGTGTCACTCACTTTTAAAAGGTACATTATATATGTTATTTCATGAAGTTATCAAAATAATTATTGCAAAAATCATCTCTGAAGACGTCAGAGTAAATCTAAGATATGGCCTCACTAAGTATAGAAAATAATATACCTCCACAATTCCGGTGACTATATTCTATTCTTACACTTGGATTAAAGGACTGAAGGATAAATCTTGTCTGTATTATTTTAATCCAGATACTATATGGGATTTAGACTAAAATGAGTCTTACTTTCTAGCTTTAAGATCTCACTTCCAAACATTACTCTTTCCCACATACGTCAACACAAATTTTAGAATTATTTGATCTGGTTCTGTGAAAAATGCCATTGGTATTTTGATAGGGATTGATTGCAGTGAATTGATAGGCTGCCTTGGGTAGTATGGCCATTTTAACATTATTGATTCTTCCAATTCATAAGCATGGCATATTTCTTCACTTGTTTGTGTCACCTTTAATTTCTCTCATCAGTGTCTAGCAGTTTTTCAAGCATGGGTCTTTTACGTCATTAGTTAGATTTATTCCTAGCTATTTTATCTTTTGATGGCATTATAAATAGAATTGTTTTCTTAATTTCTCTTTCTGATAGTTGTTAGTGTGTAGAAACAACAGATTTCTATATATCACTTTTGTATCTTGCAACTTTAGTGAATTCATTGATGAGTTCTAGTAGTTTTTTGGTGGCTTCTTTAGGATTTTCTGTGTATAGTATCATGCAATCTACAAACAGTGACAACTTTACTTCTTACTTTTCAATCTGGATGCCTTTCATTTCTTTTTCTTGTCTTGTTGCTAGGCAAGGACTTCCAATACTATGTTGAATAAAATTTGTGAGAGTGGGCATCCTTGTCTTGCTCCTGATCTTAGAGGAACTGCTTTCAGCTTTTCACCATTCAGTACAATGTTATCTGTGGGCTTGTCATATATGCTTTCTTATTATGGTGAGGTATATTCCCTCTAAACCTACTTTGTTGAGAGATTTTATCATAAATAGATGTTGAATTTTGTCAAAAACTTTTCCTGTATCTACTGAGATGATCATATGATTTTTATTCTTCAATTTGTTAAGTGGCATATCACATTGTTTGCTCGGAGATAGTAAACCATCCCTGCCTCCAGGGAATAAATCCCACTTGATCATGGTTTATGATATTTTTAATGTATTATTGAATTCCATTTGCTAATATTATGTTGAGGATTTCTGCATCTATGTTCATCAAGTATATTGGCCTGTAATGTTCTTTTTTTGTAGTATCTTTGTCTGTTTTAGGTATCAGGGCTGGCTGGCCTTGTAGAATGAGTTTGGAAACATTTCTTTCTTTTCAATTTTGAGGAATAGTTTGAGAAGGATAAGTATGTTTGGTAGAATTCACCTGTGAAACCATCTGGTCCTACACTCTTGTTTGCTGGGAGTTTTTGATTACTAGTCTAATTTTCATAACAATTCATGCTAATTCAAATTATTTACTAGACTTTCTATCTCTTCCTAATTCAGTCTTGGAAAACTATGTTTCTAGGAATTTATCCATTTCTTCTAGGTTGTTCAATTTGTTTGCATATACCTGTTCATAGTAGTCTCTTATGATTGTTTGTATAATATTTCTATGGTATCAGTTGTAACTACTCTTTCATTTCTAATTGCATCTATCTGGGCCCTCTCTTTTTTCCTTGATGATCTGGCTAAAGGTTTATCAATTTTGTTTACCTTTTCAAATAAATAGCTCTGAGTGTCATTTACCTTTCTACTATTTTTTAGTCTTTATTTCATTTATTTCTGCTCTAATTCTTCTTACTTCCTTCCTTCTATTAACTTTGGCCTTTGGTTGTTCTTCTTTTTCCAATTCCTTTAGGTGTAAAGTTAGATTGTTTATTTAACATTTTCTAATTTCTTGAAGTTGGCCTGTATCACTATGAATTTCCCTCTCAGAACTGCTTTTGCTGTGTTCCACAGATTTGGGAAAGTTGTGTTTCCATTTTCACTTGTCTCAAGGCATTTTTTATTTCCTCTTTGATATCTTCATTGACCCATTTGTTGTTTAGCAGAATGTTGTTTAGTCTCCACGTGTTTGTGTTTTTTCTAGTTTTCTTCTTGTAATTGATTTCTAGTCTCATAATGTGATTGGAAAAGATATCTGGCATGATTTCAATCTTCTTAAACTTATTAAAACTTGCTTTGTGGCCTAACATGTAATCTATCCTGGAGAATGTTCCATGTGCATTTGAATGTGTATTCTGAATTTTTGAATGGAATGTTCTGTGTATATCTATTAAGTCCATCTAATCTAATATGTTGATTAATGCCAATGTTCCTTATTTATTTTTCTGTCTAGATGATCTATCCATTGATCTAAGTGGGATAGTAAAGTCCTGTACTATTACTGTCTTACTGTCAACTTCTCCCTTATGTCTGTTGACATTTGCTTTATATATTTAGATGCTCCTATGTTGAGTGTATAAATATTTACAATTGTTACATTTTCAGATTGACCCCTTTATCATTATATAATGCCTTTCTTTGTCCTTTTTATAGTCTTTGTATTAAGGTCTATTTTGTCTAATATGAGTATTGCTACCTCAACTTTCTTTTTCAGTCCCATTCGCATGAAATATCTTTTTCCATCCCTTCAGCCATCTTATGTCTTTTGATTGGAACATTTAGTCCATTTACATTTAAAGTGATTATTGATTGGTATATACTTATTGCCATTTTGTTAATTGCTTTCTGGTTGGTTTTGTAGTTCTCTGTTTTTTCTTCTTCTCTTGGTCTCTTCCCTTGTTTTCTGACGATCTTCTTTAATATTATGTTTAGGTTACTTTCTCTCTCTCTCTCTCTCTTTTTTTTTTTGTATATAGTGTAGGTTTTTGGTTTGTGGTAATGTTCATATATATTGACATTATATGATACTTGCTTAAATATGAATGCATTCTAAAGGCAATGCATTTTCACTACTCCCCCCCCATGTTTTTGACATCATATTTTGCATCATTTTATATTATGTATCCCTTAATTTCTTATTGTAGAATAGCTGATTGTACAACTTTTGTCTTTAAACTTTCATACTAGCTTTTTAAGTGGCTGATCCACTGTCTTTCCTATATATCTGCCCTTACTAGTAAGATTTTTTTCTTTCATATATTTTCTTAGTTCTGATAGTGGCCTTTTCTTTACTGCTTAAGAAGACCCTTTAACATTTCTTGTAAGGTCAGTTTAGTGGTGATGAACTCCTTTAGTTTTGCTTTATCTCCCCTCCAAATTCTGAATGATAAACTTGCTGAGTAGAATATTCCTGGTTGTAAGATTTTCCCTTTTAGCATTTTAAGTATATCTTGCCACTCCCTTACGGCCTGCAAAGTTCCTGCTGAAAAGTCAGCTGATAGTCTTATAGGGGTGCCCTTGTATGTGACTAGTTGTTTTTTCTTGCTGCCTTTAAAATTAAGATTAATTAATTAATTTAAAAAGATTAATTAATCTTTTGCCATTTTAATTATGATGTAACTTGGTGTGGATCTCTTTGGATTCATCTTATTTTGGACTCTGTACTTTCTGGACGTGTTTCCTTCCCTGGGTTAGGGAAGTTTTTAGGCATTATTTTTTCAAATAAGTTTTCTGCCCCTTTCTCTCTCTATTCTCTTCTGGGACCCTTATAATATGGATGTTAATATGCTTGATGTTGTCCCAGAAGTTTCTTAAACTATCCTCATTTTTTTCCATTCTTTTTCTTTTTGATATTCTGATTGGGTGATTTCCATTATTCCTTTTTCCATGTTGGTTATGTGTTCTGTATGATCTAACCTGCTATTGATATCCTATAGTATTTTTTTAAATTTTAGTTATATTCTTCAGTGCTTATTAGTTCTTTCTTATATTTTTTAACTCTTTGTTGAGGTTCTCACTGTGTTCCTCCATTCTTTTCCTGAGTTTGGTGAGCAACATTTTTTTTTTTTTTTCCCAGTATGCGGGCCTCTCACTGCTGTGGCCTCTCCCACTGTGGAGCACAGGCTCCAGATGCGCAGGCTCAGTGGCCACGGCTCACGAGCCAAGCTGCTCTGCAGCATGTGGGATCCTCCCAGACCGGGGCACGAACCCGTGTCCCCTGCATCGGCAGGTGGACTCCCAACCACTGCGCCACCAGGGACACCCTGGTGAGCACCTTTATACCATTATTTTGAAGTCTCTATCAGGTAAATTACTTATCTCCATATCATTAGGGATTTGTTTCTTGGATTTTTTCTTTCATTTGGAAAATATTCTTTGTCTCCTCATTTTTTTGACTTTCTGCATTTGTTTCTATGAATTTAGTGAAGCAGTTTTCCTCCTGGTCTTGAAGGTGTGGCCACAGAAGCATCCCCTCTGTAGACTGTGTGTGCTGGCAGCTTTGGCAGGCTGGCTGGATCTGGAGCAGCACAGAACAGGGGGTGTCCCAGGGCATGCTGCCTTGGAGCAGCCATAGCAGAATTATTGGAACTGAAGTGAGTGCAGGCTACAGAGTCCCAGAGTGCGCAATGCCAGGGCTGCCATAGCAGGATAGCCAGAGCTGAAGTGAAGTAGGCTAGAGGGGTCCCAGGGAATGCTGTGTCAGGGATGCCCTGGTGGGATAACTAGAGCTGGCCTGGGTGTGCGTGCGGGAGCCTGGGGGACACTGCACCAGAGCTACCTTGGTGGGATGGCTGGAGCTGGTGTGGGCCAGGGGCTTGGGGTGCACTGGGGTAGCCTTAGCAGGCCAGCCAAAATGCCTGGATCATCTTCCCATCTGTGTTATCAAGGTTGACACGGAATGCACAACAGGTCACTCTCTGGTATCTCTGACCCAGGTGAGAGTTCCAGCAGTTCCCCATAGACACTCTAGGATTAGTAAATGGATTTTCCTCATGTATAGTTTAGGTGCCCTTTAAACCAGTGTGTTTAGAAGCTATTCAATCAGTCCTTAGTTCTCCTTCAAGAAGAATCACTCTAAATGTATGTTCAGATTCAGTGTGCCTATGCAAGGAGGTGTGTTCAGGGTCTTTCCATGCTGCCACCTCAGACTGTTTTCAATTTTTTTGTAGGTTCTTTATTTGTAAAGCAAAAGAGCTATACTAGATGATTTAAAAGATCATGTCCTACTCCAAAACACTATGTCTCTACAATTTAAACAAAATATATTTTTTCAGACACAATTTCCCCATTTAAAATAAGCCATTTCAAAATCTGAAACATAAAATTGAAGACACTAAGATTTGTTTCTGATGCTGATGTCAAAACCCATCAGAATTATAATTTGTATAATTATAATTAGTATAATTATAATTTAGTTAGAATACAAGGTCTAGTCATAACATGCTACTAAAATCCACTCTCCACTCTTTACATTCTTCTTCAAAAAGAATCAAGAAAAGGCGAGCCTAACATCAGTATTAGTAACAACATATAGATCCTATAAGTAGTGTGTTCCTTTTACCTTAATAAGTGCAACTCTTTGTTCAATATGCTAAAAAGAAAGTGCAGCATTCAAATCATTAGCAATTTGGTTAATTTTGTCCTTTGTTTTCTCTCTTCTTTTGCTTAGCCTCTATGGTAGCAAAGCAAAGCAGGAAAAAAGGAGAGCAAAAAGTTTTGCCATTACATATAAGGTAATGAAGTATGTAATGGAAACATAGCATAGTTCTAGGCACATGAGCTTCATACATGTCTCCTAAGCCAATTAATACAGAGGTACTGTAATTACAGGATATCTACTTCCATCCTCTTCATTTATTTTCACCATTATTTACTATACATTCACACTAGCATTGAGTCCTCACAAAAACCTTAGAGACACCGTTAGCCTTATTTTATATATGAAAAAAACTGAGATTTAAAGAGAATTCTGAGTGGCCAGAGGTCATACAACTCACTGACTGGGACTCAAGCCCAGGCCATTTAACTCTGAAGCCCATGTTTTATATCTGCACGATTCAACAACACACTAAACCAAGTTCTCCTGTGTATCTTAGGAAGATGTGTGATGGAGAGATAGAGTATCAGTGGGCTGACATACAAAGGCCAGTCCAAATAAATTCCTTCAGCAGGGTTTCTCAGCCTTGGCACTACTGCCATTATTGGAAGAATAATACTTTAATGTGAGGGACAGCCCTGTGCATTGTGGGATGTTTAACAGGTTCTCTGGCTTCTACTCACTAGATCTTATTAGCATCCATACCTTCCCCCACCAAGATGGGACACCCAAAACTGTCTCTAGACATTGCCAATTGTTTCTCTGGAGGGTAAAATCACTGCAAGTTGAGAAGCTGTCTTCTAGAGGAATGATGTCTTTACTATGACCACCTGAGTCATCAATCCCCACAGGGTCCCAGTATTTATCACAGGCCTTCTGGGGCTTGGACCTTCCTGGTTCTCTCCTACCAAGGGATTGACTCCCTCAAAGGTTCAGTAAACAATATGATCATTTTGGCCTTCTCTAAGCTAATCGAGATTTTTTGGTCACTGCATCTTTGTTTTGATCCTGCCTGACATTTCTGAGAAATGTTTAAGATTCTAGAATAGAAGCATAAATAGTCACAATTTTTTTCTGATCTTTTTTTTTACTATCCCTGCATAATTGTGATCTGATTAAATACCTGCCCTGACTGCTAGAGGGACTTACCCATGTTTGGGACCATGGCTAAGCAGATAGTACTTTCTGAGTACTTATCCCATGGCACATAACTCAGGTGCAAGATATCCAGGAAGGGAAGGCACAAAGGATAGGAAGGAGATAACTATGTCTAACACCTTTATACAAAACCTATTTAATGGATGGTACTAGAGCCCCTTCCCCATGTTGTCATGTCAGTTTTCTAATCTCTCTTCCCTGTGCCCAATATAATCAGCCCATAAGATTTCAGTCCACCTGCCCTTCCTTTAAAATTAGCTAAGAAAACACAAAGCTGATATCAAGGCATCCCATATGTACTGGTATTTGCTGACTTGAGTAGAAAATGTGCCTAATAAAAAAATGAAATGATGACATGGCTATCTAGACATGTGTGGGTTTTTTTTTTGGAAGTAGCAATGCTAAACCACTCTACCTGTAGTCTTAAAAACAGACTGAGTTTTGTGCTTTTATTTTTCCTCACCCCATTCATCATCAGCATGACATTCTATAACCATAACCCAACTGACAAGGTTTTGATGACTCACAAGGTGAGACTGAATTCAGCTTAGTTCTCCCTATGTGGCAAGGTACAGTTATGCTGTTAGAAACTATGAGTAGTAGACTTGTGCTTGTGTCATGTCACCTGTGATAGTCCAAGTCTATAATAAAGGGAATCTATTCCAGTTACTCTTCTGTGAGTGTTGCTGACCTCACCACAGGACTGTGAAATATATATAGTCCTCTATGGGGAGAGTAAAGTGGATGACTTGGGGTTCCAGTCATGGTATTCTGCTGAATAAATGTTCAAGTGGGAACACACGTGCACACACACCGCCATATGTCTCTGTCCTGATAAAGTTCACTCACTGAACTAGAGAAAAGTGAAGTGACTTCCTGGCTCACTAGGCTTTAGAATTATAACTCGAGTTCCAAAAATTCTAGAATACACAATCCAGAATGTATGTTTTTTAAAAAGGGGAAGAAAAGACTGGTGAAACCAAGACCTATTGAAAGCCAGGAATCCTATGCTTAAATTCCTGGTTAAATTTAAGACAAGGTACTATATTAGGGAATGTGTTGTTCGATTCATTGAATAACTTAACATGTAACATAAATAAGAAATGATTTAACATTTTAACTGATTGAAGCAGAAAAGATAAATCTGCAGAATAATTAAAAGGGACCAAAGTGTGTGAGTGTGTGTGTATGTGTGTGTGTATGCCTTCCAATTAGTAGTGGAATACAAGGTATATAATAGCTCTAGAAGATAGAGACGCATTTTAGATTTAGAATAATTTTCAAAATGTAATTCTTACTTTAACAGTTTCCTAACTAATGGTCATCTAACCTCTGCTTGAACTCTTCCAGAGATAGAGAGCTCACTATTTAAAAGATCTATATTATTCTGTTGGATGGATTTACTTGCTTTGTCATTCTGATCTTAATCTGACATCTTTCCATCTGACCCCCCCTTCACATATCTCATTCTCACTAGCCCTAGTTCTGACTATGCAGAGTTAGTTCTACTAATTCAGAATTAATATACCCCTTCTTCCCATGCCAGTCCTTTATGAATTTGGAGACAGCCATGCCTGTCTTTCTTCTCTAAGTTAGGTTTATTCGTTTAGGTTACATTCCTTGCATAAACAAGTTTATGATTTACAAACTTTGACATGTGACGTTCCCTCAACTGGACATACTCTAGCTGCTATTGCTCTCTTCAACTTTTTTCTCACTTCTGTGATCATAGTGTATATACAGTTAGTTACATATGAAAAAGCCACTAAGCATCATAAGTATTTCTTCATGTTTTTAAAAAAGATTTTGTTTTTAGAGCAGTTTTAAGTTTACAACAAAATTGAGAAGGAGATACAGAGATTTCCCACATACTCTCTGCCCTTACACATGCATAGCCTCCCCCATTATCAACATCAGTCACCAGAATGGTACATTTTTTTAACCTACATTGACTTATCATAATCACCCAAAGTCCATAGTTTACCTTAGGGTTCTCTCTTGGGTTGAACATTCTATGGGTTTTGACAAATATATAATGACAAATATCATTATAATATCATACAGACTATTTTCACTGCCCTAAAAATCCTCCAGTCTCCGCCTATTCATCCTACCACGCCAATCTGGCAACAACTGATTTTTCTGTTGTCTCCATAGTTCTGCCTTTTGCAGAATGTCATATAGTATGTTGCCTTTTCAGACTGGCTTCTTTCACTTAGTAATTGCATTTAAGACTCCTCTGTGTCTTTTCACGGCTTGATAGCTCATTTGTTTTTAGCACTGAATAATATTCTATTGTCTGGATGTACCACAGTTTATTTATCCATACAACTACCAAAAGACATCTTGGTTGCTTCCAGGTTTTGGCAATTACGAATAGAGCTGGTATAAATATCCATGTGCAGGTTTTTGTGCGAATATGACTTTTTAACTCTTTTGGGTAAATACCAGGGTGCACGACTGCTGGATCATATGGTAAGAGTATGTTTAGTTTTATAAGAAACCACCAAACTGTCATCCAAAATAGCTGTCCTGTTTTGCACTCCTACAAGAAATGGATGAGAATCACTGTGGCTCCACATCCTCACAGCATTTGGTGTTGTTAGTATTCAGGATTTCGGTCATTCCAATAGGTGTGTAGTGGTATCTCACAATTGGTTTCACCGATGACATATGATATGGAGCATCTTTTCATACGCTTATCTGCCATCTGTATATCTTCTTTGGTGAAATATCTGTTAAGGTCTTTAGCACATTTTTCAATTGGGCTGTTTGTTTTCTTATTATTGAGTTTTAAGAGTTCTTTGTATACTTTGTTGGTTTTGCGGTACGCGGGCCTCTCACTGTTGTGGCCTCTCCCGTTGCGGAACACAGGCTCCGGACGCGCAGGCTCAGCGGCCATGGCTCACGGGCCCAGCCGCTCCGTGGCATGTGGGATCTTCCCGGACCAGGGCACGAACCCGTGTCCCCTGCATCGGCAGGCGGACTCTCAACCACTGCGCCACCAGGGAAGCCCTGTATACTTTGGATAGCATTCCTTTATCAGATGTGTCTTTTACAAACATTTTTTTCCCAATCTGTGGCTTGTCTTCTAATTGTCTTGATATTATCTTTTGCAGAGCAGATGATTTAAATTTTCATGGAGACTAGCTTATCAAATTTTTCTTCATGGACTGTATCTTTAGTGTTGTATCTAATAAGCCATCATATACTCAAGGTCAACTAGGTTTTCAGTTTTATGGTTTTGTATTTTCCATTTATGTCTATGATCCATTTTGAGTTAATTTTTGTGAAGGGTCTTTGTGTAGGTTCGTATTTTGTATGTGGATGTTCTGGTTGTTCCAGTACCATTTGTTAAAGAGACCATCTTGGCTGGGTTGTATTGCCTTTCCTACTTAATCAAAGATCAGTTGACTTTGTTTATGTGGGTCTATTTCTGAGCTCTCTATTCCATTCCACTGGTCTATTTATACATTCTTTCGCCAATACCAGGCTGTCTTGATTATTGTAGCTTTACAGTAAGTCTTTAAGTTTGTCAATGTCAGCCCTCTAAATTTGTTCTTCTCCTTCAATACTGTATTGGCTACTCTGGGTCTCCTGCCTCTGCATATAAACTTTAGAATTAGTTTGTTGATATCCATAAAATAACTTGCTGGGATTATTTTTTCTTATTTTTACAAAATCTTTATAATGGAGGAAGTATTCTCAAATTACATAATTAATAGTTGTTATAAAGAAGTGTGTTCTGAGAACAAGTCAAGAAGCTCTAAAAAAACAAATATCCTGTAATCTTCTCTTTGTGAAGGAGATATTCATGAATGAGTGATTGATTAAACAAGAATAATACCTCTCATGAATGATATATATAAGACAAGTGGAGTCCAGGTCTCTTGAAGCTTCTATAAGTTTCCATAAGGTCTTCCACAAGACCTTAATGAGAAAACCACATCACCGGACCTGGATCTGCTGCTTTGGGGATATCAAAACAAAACCTTGCCACTTAGCTCCAGGTAGGGTAGGGCAGGGGTGGTGGGGAAGAATCCATAGTAGCAAGATCCATAAAAAGATTTGTAGGGAATTCCCTGGTGGCCCAGTGGTTAGGACTCTGTGCTTTCACTGCCAAGGGCCTGAGTTCAAACCCTGGTCAGGGAACTAAGATCCCACATGCTGTGCAGTGTGGCCAAAAATATAAATAAATAAATAAAATTTAAAAAAAAAGATTTGTAGTAAGTAAGAATGCTATATTATTCATTTACATTGAGAAATATATCTGTCAAGTAAACCAAAACATTTATACTACACCTGGCTGACACAATCTCTCCCCTAGAGAAAACACTATAGAAGAAGGAAAACTGAAATTCACTTCAAGTGTAATTGAAGTTCACTTGATGAGCATGAGATCAGGGTAAAGCCAAAATGAAAAGTGATCAATATAGCTCGCAGCACCAATTACAGAAGTTGCATTCTTAACTTATGTCCATGGACTCTTGGGTTTTAAGGCAGCTGTGAAACCCAAGATACTGTAAGGAAAAAAGTGTATTTATATGCAAATGTTTATTTTTCAGGAGTGAAAAGGCAATAGTTTCATCAGATCCTCAAGAGAGTCCATAAAACAAACAATGTTAAGCATTAAAGAATACGTCTTGCCAAGTGAACAGGAAATCTTATGTCATCTGTACAGAAATTTATTTTCCTAACACAACTTAAAGACACACACATGTTTCTCTTACACTCACTTTGTTCCAGGTTTTAGCAAGCCACCCTTTTTGTTAATATGCTCTTTATGTACACAATTTCTTTCTTTCTTTTTTTTTTTTTGCGGTACGCCTCTCACTGTTGTGGCCTCTCCCATTGCAGAACACAGGCTCCGGACGCGCAGGCTCAGAAGCCATGGCTCATGGGCCCAGCCGCTCCGCGGCATGTGGGATTCTCCCGGACCGGGGCACGAACCCGTGTCCCCTGCATCGGCAGGCGGACTCTCAACCACTGCGCCACCAGGGAAGCCCCACAATTTCTTAATGTATACTCTTCCTTATATTAAAAACTGCCCATAAAAATATATAAAATTATGACACACATCACAGCATTTAGGGTATACTTGTTTCTCAAATTCCCTAGTCACATATTTAAGGACTGTTTCTGAGGGGTGGTTACATCTGCAATCAATAAATGTCATCCCCTGAACATCTTCATGTTCTAAGGGCATCACAGATGAGCTCCCAAATATGTGTCCCAGCAACCTTCAGAGAAGCAACATTTGCAAGGGCATATCTATCGATGTTGGGGATATAATCCTATGCAGAGAACAGCAGATTTGTATTCATCACTTTTTACCTTTACATATCACTTTTGGTAACTTGAGAGCCTGGAAATTTGACACAACTATACAACTACCATAAGAATAGGACTTTCTCTTTAGACTCAACTGAACCACATGGGTGGGTCTTCCCTTCTTCTCTCATATATTCAGACTGCACATTCCCTCCCATGTGTTATTTTGCTCAATGGCTTCTATCTCTATGGAATACAGGAACCGAAGACTACCAAAGAAAGAAGAGTAGGATAAAACAAACTGCCAGGGAAAAATATCCAAAAACTCATCACAGAGAGAAGGGAAAAATTGAGGTCTCCACAGATGAGTGCTTTTAATTAGGAAGAGGGCTGAACGGCAAAGAGCTTATGCTAATAAGCAGCCTCTTTTAATCAGCTTATTAAAAAGAAACATTTTTAACATCCAAAATAGTTTCAAAAATGGTAATTATTAGAAAAGCATTAGCAGGTTGATGGTGGGGGAAGGAATGATCTGGTCATGAACTGAAGTTAAAAAGCTTTTTGCATACTCGGGGCAGGCCCAGAGGTCCTGAGAAGTGGGACAGCACCAGTGTAGGCATGTTCTGTGTCAGCTTCATCTTTTTTCTTTCATAAAAGACTAACTCTTTTCTTTTCCAGGTCCCCTGGTTTCCCATTTTGCCTCCTTTCTTTTTCATTTTTTTTCTCTTGCTGCCCTTTTATCATTTCTAACATGTTTTCCCCAATACGTTTCCTGCTTTTTTTTGTTGTTCCAAGGCTTTGGTTCCACTTTCTTTGCTCTTATAAATATGCTTTCCTTGTGCACAGATCTTTACAGTCCAAACTTGAATTTTAACATGAAAAAAAATCTATTAATATTTGGCTTGTAAGAAATATTTCCAGCACTTTCACTGTGTTCTGCATCTAGTTAGAAAAAAAACCTCCAAATAGTTATTGGATTATATTCCAATATGGATTAAAATATCAGGATATATCTTACCCTGAAGCAAGCTCCTAATTTTATTGTTAGTTAAGGTATAAGCAGAAAACATAATCCTCTGAGTCTTTAAAAGAAAAGGAAATGAATGTAGGGTCTTGATAAACAGATGATGGGAGAGGATCAGAAGCCAACCAGGGGACACTGAGTGATTAGCAACATTGTTATAAAGACAGAGGAGATGGTACTGGTTGACCCCAGAGGCAACACCAGAACTATGCAGGCCTGTCCTAGGGATCTGGAGTCACAGAAGAGAGTCAGCTGCTGCCCAAGATACCAACTGCAGTAAAGAGAAGAGAGAGGGAAATACTCTAGCTGTTCCCTTTCTTTTGCCCTCCAATTTCTCACCATGTCTTCCACGGACTGAGCCCAGCAAGAGGCCAGCTTAACAGGGGGAGCCTTGGAACCAAAGCCTTTGGAGGTCAGACTCCAGCTACAGAGAGGGGAGCAGGACAATGTGAGAAATGGACCTGAGAAGCAATGGCCTTGCGGCCAGCACACTCGGCTCTTTAGCACAGAAGGAAATGGAATCTTCTCTTTTTTCATTTTTCATCTCCCGTATGTTAGCAAATTGTCAGTGCCTGGGTTGAAACAGAATTCAAATATCTCTGAGACCCCAGATCTGAAATGTTTGGAAATTTCTTAAGTTCTCAAGGTCTTAACTACTTAATGCATGTTTTAGCTTTGAACTAGCTACTTTGAAACAGTGAGGGTTCAAGAACTACCCTGTTTGTAGACAGAAATCTCCCCTCTTTATCCACATGGGATGAGAAAAACAGCTTTTGAGAAAACAACTTTTGTTTTTCTGAGCTGCTGCCTAGGCATTTTATAGTATAATAGCTGTGCTCACACCCTGAATCTGGGCATTTGGGTGAGGACCGGAGTCTAGGGTGCCCGCTGTCCCTTTACTTTTTCCTGGGCACCTTTTAAAGTAACCATTAAGAGTTAAGCCCACAAAACGTTAGTGACCTCCATGCCAGCCACCTTATAAGCAACAGGTGCTTGCTACCCGCTCTCTATCTCCTGCTCACTCGTGACCTGGAATGAAGGGCTGCCCTTTCCCCAGCTCATGGCATCCCCTGCTTCTGGGATCTGTGAGTAATAAATCTTGTGACTACTTCTTTCTGTGGGTGTAAGGTATTGAAGATGCATCTTCAGTCAAAACAGTCCTGTGGTTCACTTCCCCAAAGTGGGAGCTGAAGGAGCTGAGGGAGCTCCCTGCTGCCCCCGTGTGGCTGTCTCTTCTTGACCTCCTCAGTCAACAGGTCATAATCTGCACGTTCCTAATTCAATACACCAGCGCCAGCTTCTCAGCACAACTGGCAAGGAGGATGGGATTGTGGGTATAGCTTGTATCCCCTTGCAATGCCTTAGAGCTGTGAATGGCTTACTAACTTTCTCTCCCAGATTGCTCAGTCTCTCTGGGAAGGAAGCACTGCTTGCTGGCCCTGCTGTATACTGCTGCTGTCAGATGTTGCTGGGAATCCCCACCCTAAATTGCTCTTGCCATTAAAGGTCAGACTCCCTGTAGAGACCAACCAGCAGGCCTCACTCTGAGATGGGTATGTTTCCCATTAGTCTCTAAATGAAACCCAGCTGGGTATCAGGTCTGGAGGTGATGGCTATAATCATATGCAAAACTCCCCACATTCAGCCCAGCTAACCTGGATGGTAGGGCTCTGACCCTATCCCCCAGGCAGGGACCAGGGCATGGGCTATCAGGTCCTGGGAGACAGGGACCAGGGCATGGGCTATTGGGTCCCGGGAGCCAAGGAGAGTTCCCCTAGATTAGTGTCGATAAGGGAGGTGGTTGCTGGCCCCAACGTGTCCCCAGGGTGTTGAGCTTGGGGAGCCAGCCCTAACGCCTGACAGGGGCAACTCCATCATGGCGCCTCAGGTGGGCAAACACTGCTGAGGCAGGTGCCTCCTATGTTGCTGCATTCCTTGCTGCTATTGCAAAATTCCCCCTGACCCCCTGGGATATGGGGAGTCTCACCCCCGGCATGGTACAGCAAAACAAATACTCACTAAAGATGGGGCCACTGAGCTCAGAGTACCAGATCCTCTCAAGTTCCCAGAGGAGGTCAAAAAATCACTAGACACTTGTAAGACCCCTGCTCAAATGGCTTGGGACTTGTTGCACACAGTGGCACATCAACACGCCAAATCGCAGGTGCTACGTTCTTGGGGCTTGGGAGCATTTTCCCCAATACATCACATAACATTGTATTGGTGGAGGCGGACCCTGGCCCCTCAGACGTTGGTTTGGACACCCTAGGATGGGAGGCAGCAGCATATGAGCCTATGCGTTGGGGAAGAGGCAACCCTGTCCCAGGTGTTCCCTGTTACTATCCATCCTACCAAAATGTTGTATGAGGACAAGCATGAATGAGAAATGGAGACATAAAACTATACCATGATAGAAATGCAAGGTTTTGTAGAAAAATGCATCCAAAGGGAGGAGGAGAAGCGTGCTGATTGGCTCTTACAGGTCTTTGGAACTGGCTCTGAGTTACTGTTTCCAGCAGCTGAGATGCACTAGCTGGCTGGATTGGCCAAAGATCCCCCAATTAATGCTTTGTTTAAAAACAAACCCCAAGGTATTGAGGGACTAATTTATTAGAGACACCCTAGAGGAAACCCCAGACTTGTCACTGCAGTGAGGATGCTCCCAAATGCCTTGAGCCACCAGGGCTGGAGACAAAATAAAAAAGGCGACGGACTCAGGGGAAGAGCCAGTCCCACCAAGGTCTGGAATTCACCCGGATAAAGAGGAAGCTTCCCTCTCCTGACCTAGGTATTATGGCTTGGCATGGGGCCCACCATCCGTCACAGTTATTACAACTAAGGCGCACTCCTAGCGAACAGCCCTGGATGAGGTGAAATTGGGGTAGTTCAGCGGGTGTATCATTTTGACGAGCATCATGCCGCCACAGAACCCCGGACGATCTCCAGTCCGGAGCAGGCACCCTTGGGACCAGAATCTAAGGAGTTCTTCTTAAATGGCGCCTCCACACCTCATAAGATGCTGTTGCAATTCATAGAAGTGTCAGATACAGTACCATACGCGTTAGACCGCATCGATGCTGCAGCTAAACACGAAGAAGAGCATTTTCCTGAAGCTCAGATCTTGTTTGCTGGTAAAGGTGAAAACAGCCCTGCTGCCCCTCAGCCAGGAACCCAAAGGAGGGGCCATAAAGGACATGAGGGCTTCCAGGCCCCTTACTGGTCCTCGCGGAGGGGTGGTGCCTCAACCCAGCTCCTTCCCTCATGGGGTGACTAAGAGGCCTCGGTGTATTGGCAGCTCCGGATATGCTGGGCCCCTAATGACTTCAACTCAGGACGGCCTGAGCTGAGTGAGAAGCCTTTGCTTAGGGGCCGCAGGCTCTTTAGGAAACTTCCAGCCCCAGTGAGGGCAGATGCCGTCACCTCTCAGAATGCCCCGGCCCTGGCAGCAGGACCCAGGATCCCGTACTGTGATTCTAGAGAGTGGCAGCCACCAGGGCCCTTGCCCTAGGGACCAGGGTGTTCCCCTCCTCCAGGAAGCACTTCTCCATATACTGCTCTAAATATCCCTCTGGACACACAAAAGAGACAACATCTTACTACTTTCATGGACACTGGAGCCCCAGTTAGAGTGCTTCCTGGGAACCTCTCCAAACATAAGCAAGGGGCACCCTCTAAATTACAAGCCATAGCAGGCAGAATCGTAGAAGGCTTCCATTGGATGTCACTCTTGGGACAATCTTTATTAAGAACCTTTTAGTGGCAGGGGCCCCTCCGCCCTATCCTTTCCTGTTCTAGGTGTGGATGCCTTGGCACGCTGCCATGCCACCTGAAGCAAAACCCCGATTCCTGGCCTTCCTGGTGGGAGCAGCACATTGGGAGCTCATAAGACGGCCACTCCCAGATCAAGACAGCAAATGTGCCCCAGTGTCATTTGTGACAGGGGCCTGAAGGACTGTGGCCCATAATTCAAGATTTATTACAGGAAAGAGTCATTAAGCACACCATTTCTCCTTTCAATTCTCCCGTTTGGCTGGTATTAGAGCCCACTACTAATGAGTGGTGACTTACAGTTGACTGCCGAAATGTAAATGGTCAGGTGCCCCTATTAAGGCTCCCATTCCCAACACGGTATGGTTACTTGAGAACGTCAAAGGGCTCCAGGGGCTACTTTGCCATGATCCATCTAATAGGCCCTATTCAGTATTGATCACCAAGGAGTCCCAGCTGCAATTCGCCTTCACATTCAAAGGCACTCAATATACCTTTACCTGGCTGCCTATCTTAACAGCCTGGCTATTGCCCACGATCTTTGCCAGCAAGACCTAGATGCCCTTACAGTGTCCCCCTTGCACCATACGGCACTATACGGATGACATTCTAATCAGGGGCCCTTGGAGGATGCAGTGTGTGAGGCTCTAACACAGACGGTGATGCACCTGAAACATACAGGTTGGGCTACTGCCTCATCTAAAATCCAAGGGCCAGCCACTGCTGTGAAATTCCTCAGCATGAAGTGGTCCTCTAAAGGCTGAGAAGTGCCACTGGCAGTTAAATATCAATTATTAACTATTCAGCCTCCCACGACGGCAAGCCCAAGTCTTAGGTCTCTTCACATTTTGGAAGCAACACATACCGCACTTACCCATCATTCTTAGACCCGTTTATGCAGTCACATGTAAATCTTCCACATTTACTGGGGGGGAGGCTCAACAGCAAGCCTTAGGGCTGACACAGCAGTCAATTCACAAGCCCTCGCCCTGGTTCCCCCGGCTCCCCCTTCTGGGTTGAGACACTGGCCACCATGGACTATGGGTCCTGGAGCCTAAGGACTAAACGCAGCTCCTCCTGGCTGCCTGTGGGGTTCTGGACCAGATGGCTGCCCTTCACAGCCACCTGTTACACTCCCTTAGAATGACTGCTGCTCATTGATCTCTGTTAGAAACAGAGGCGCTCACAGGAACGGAGCCTCTTCTGAGTACTCACGTTCCCATGAGGCCGTGGATAAGGGACGTCTCCCAAGAGCAACTCAGCACAGCTAAAAACGCCTCTTTGCTAAAATGGAGATGGTACCTTCAGGAACAGGCTGAACCTACCGTGGCAGGTCTTTCCAACTCTCAGGAGGATGTAGCTTCCCTGCTCCTCAGCCCCCTGCTCATGGGCCTTGAGGAACTGGTGATGGTACCCCATTGCCTAAGCCTCTGGCGACCTGGGATAGCCCCTGGGAAGAGCCGATGGAACAAGACAGGAAGTCTGTGTACTTCTCAGACGGCAGCGCCACCACCATCAGTGGTGAAGCCTGTTGAAGAGCAGCAGTGGACCATGCTGCCAGCAGTACCACAGTCATCAGAGACAGCAAGTTGGGGTTGACTCAGCTTGCTGAGCTGGTGACAGTACAAATGGCTGGGCAGAGTGCTGCTGACCGTGACGAGCCTCTTGTCCATCTTTTTACTGACTCAAGGGTAGTTGCCAACAAGCTAGTGCTTTGGTCGGGCCAGTGGCAGCAGGACGATTTTCACATTCAAGGCCATCCCACTTGGGGTCCCCCAGTTTGGAAGTACACCACCCAGGTACCAGTCACCATTGAGGTCATTCATGTTGCATCACATACAAAACTGTCTTTAACCGCAACATGGACGCTCTTGACCAAATCCAGGTCACCAGCCTTTCGGGGCTCTCAATCACTGACTCTTCACCAAGAGCTCTGTAGGCTCCACCCACTGCCACAAAACCACAGCCTCCCCCATCAATCAGTCCTAACTCGGCTCCACCAATCTGGCCTTCCTTACTCACCACTTCCATATTCCTTAATCCCTGGCAGAATGGTCCCATATCTCTTAGGGTTATAGGGAGATGCTGCCATCTGGGCCTGGGGCAGGGGTGTTTGGCTTACGGCAGCCCTTTTAAAACATGTTGTTTGAACTGCAAATTATGCTCCCAAACCAAACTCTGGAAACTGTCCCACCAGGCTTTGGTTCCACAAGGAAACCACCCTTTTAGCCCTTTGATTTCACAGGGCTACTTCCTCTGTCAGCAGGCACTATGGACTTCACTATTATTACGTGTGGATACTTGTATCAGCTTACTGCTTGCTACACCCACCAGGTAATCTCTTTCTTTTCCAAGTGTATCCTTCCCCCATTTGGCCTTCCTTACATCACTGACTCAGACGAAACATCTCATTTTACCCACATAACACACCACTGGTCTCTGCAACAGAGCATCCAATGGAACTTTCATCTCCGGTCAGCCACAGGCCTCTGGTATTACTGCGCGCCATCATGGTCTTAAAAAGTCCCTGCTCCTTAAGTTACAGGGTGGTAAATGGACTTCTAAATGGACTTCTTTGTTGCCAGAGGCACTTACCACTTTAAACTCCAGGCCATATGGCCACCACTCTCCTCTTACCAACTAAGCTCGCCTGGCCACGCTGCCTATGATTGTTATAACGGGGGTATCTGGTGCCTTCGTCTTACAGGACAATATTATTTACATTTTCCCCAATATATATTTTCCCCTTACAGACTTAAACTGTCAATCATCTCACCTTCCAATATTCACTGGCAACCCCCTGGCCCATCAGAAGAACACAGACCCATCATGCTGCTGCCGGACCACACTTATCAGCTTGATTCCAATGTATAATGGCTTCAGTGGATGGCTCATTTCTCCTCACCATACCTCCCCACAGGTAGTGGAAATGATTGTACCTGGACCCACTGAGAAACAGTATGGGTCTCCAAAAGAGGGTAAGAGGCACTCAGGTTGGGTGTCATCAGCAACATTAGAAGGAGATAGTGTGGCGATACAATGACAACACTTTGCCCAACCCCACTTTGGAGGAGGCCACCAATGAGCTAGTGACCCACAAGGGCCCCATAATAAGTCTTCAGCGGGCAAGCAAAAAACTATAAAATACAAATGCTCGCTGCTGCTGGCCTTACCCTGTGATTTTTATACCATCTGGGTCATAGAGCTTCTCCTCCACCCTAGAAAGGCAACACCAGAAAGCTGCTGGAATAATTGCATCCCGGGATGGGGGGCAAAGTGGTGTTGAAAGTCAGATCTAGAGGGGCTGCACACAAAACGCCACCAGTGTGGATACTAGCCAGCTGATTCAAGCCCTCTATCTTAAGTGGGACCAACAGTACAAAGGTTTAAAGGCCACCAGCCCTGCCCAAATGGTCAAAGACATCCTGACCTCTGGCCATTACATTGCCCTCATTCCAACCCTAATTGGCTTATGCAGTTCAGACCCGCCTCTGGTACTACAGGACCAAACATTAAATTATTGGGAGCATATAATTGGATTTTCTTTAAACCAAGGCTACATGTGTGCCTCCAATCTTTACTATTTATGGATGGAAACCTCCTATGCTTCAGAGGGGAACAGTGCCCAATCATTTGCGAGGTGAGCCCCAGAGGAACCTCCAAAACTTAACGAAAAATCTTTGAAACCAGTAAATGCCCCTGACAGTGCAAGGAAACCTTAATCAGGACATTTGGAAGCTATGTGACCCCGTTAGACCCCTTGGCCCCTCAGTTCCCCTCCTGGGTGGCTCCCTCCGCCTGTGCAAACCCTGGAGCTGAACATGCCCCAGGCCAAGATGTCACGTGATACTGCCTCATCCTGAATGCTGCCTCCACAACTTTCCACGGTAGCAGCCACGACACCAAGGAGGACACAGCAGTGATGATGGCGAGCACTCCCCAGGACTTGCTTGTTTATCTAAATTCCCTGCTGATGACCCCCTTGAGTAGCCTTCTGCAGGATTACTGTGTTTACCTCAGAGCCCCCTTGCTTACTCCAATGCTTGCTGCTCGAGTGTGAGCGGATACCTGGACTGCCAAGCTGCTCTCTGCTGCGCCTCTGAGCTGTGGAAGGCCAAACTATGTGCCAAGTACACAACCTTACAGGGGTCTCTTTAAACACTTCACTTAGCTGCTTGCGGTCACACCCATTAGACCGGCCCACACTATGTGTCCTACTGGGAGTTAGTGAATCTAATTACGTCGGAAGGACCCCTCCTCAGCTGCAGATGCTGCCACCACCACGGCATCCCCCCCCCCAAACCCTCCAGGATCACAGCTGCAGCATCACCTCCCTCCACCACCCTGAGGGGACGCTTCCCACCATCACAACTCACGGCTCCACAATCCTCTTACTTAAGCTCTCCAACAGCCTGAGTCTTTTTATACAACAGGCAGAAATCAGAGCTAATGCTGGGGGCACCTGTAAATGGTGGCAGTTTACTGGGCTCAATAAAGAGTCAGTGGGCTACCCAGCTGCTTTACTGACCCTGCCCCCGTGTGCCCAACAGAAGGCACCCCATGTGTCCCTCGCCTGGCCACTCTCTATGGTGCTCAACTGCTCCTACGCAGGATACTCTGCAATACAGGATGTGGCACCCAGCAGGAGCTCCCACATTCTTGGACCATGCAGCCCAGCCATCGAGGGGGTACCCCAACTTAGTTCAGTTTCTCTGATCAAGCAGCTGGTGTCCACTGTGGGTCCAGTGCCCAAGGACCGTCACATGTACGTGTTTCTCCATACGTGCACTTCTTCCTCCCTCGATCTCCAATGCATGTGCCTCCTTTCCGGCCCCTGGGGAGTGCTGTCTGTTCATACCAATGTACTTCAATCTCCCAGGGACTACCCTTATAAATCACTGATCAGGAACCCCACTGGGCTGTTATGCGAAAGCACAGCCTAATGCAACAACAACATGATTCTTTAGCACAGATAGTTCGGGATAACCGTTCAGCTCCAGATCACTTATTGGGCCAGGAAGGAGGTGTATGCGTTGTAAAGGGCACCACCTGCTGCACGTATATCAATAATTCTGCACAAATTCAGACAAATTTACAAAAGATGACTCAACAGGTACAAGTATTCCATAATCTCACCCAAGTTTTTAATCAAATATCTACCTTAACCCTTCTCCAAGGGCTTTTACTTACTTTCTTGGCTGGACCCCAACAAATGGTGAGACGGTTATGGACAGGATTTCAAACTGCTCTTTGCCTACTGATAATGTTGATTGCCATTTTTGCTTTGCTTAAATGTTTTGCATTCTGGGTGACCAAAACCCTGCCGGTGGCTTTTAATATTTCCCTTGTCCGGACAGTCTATGATTTTCCCTAAAGATGAATGCCTAGGCATCATGGGGTCAATTGTGATGAGAAAAACAACTTTTGAGAAAAACAACTTTCAGGAAAAAAACTTTTGTTTTTCTGAGTTGCTGCCTAGGTATGTTACAGTACGATTACCCTGTTCACACCCAGAGTCTGGATATTTAGATAAGGACTTGAGTTTAGGATGCCCACCATAAGTTCCTGCTTTACCCTTCCTGGGGCTCCTTTTAAAATAACCACTTAGAGTTAAAGCCTGCAAAAAGTTAGTGACGTCTGCCCCAATCACCTTCTAAGCAACAGGTGCTTGCTACCCTTCTCTCTAGTTCCTGCTCTCTTGTGACCTGAGATGGAGGACTGCCCTTCCATTACTCATTATAAACCCGCACTTCTAGGATCTGTAAGTTGTAAATCTTGTGACTCTACTTCCTTCCTGTGGGTGTACAGGATTGAAACTGTGTCTTCAATCAAAACCACCCTGTGGGTTTTCACTGCCCCAAAGTGGGAGTTCGGATGCTGAGGGAGCTCCCTGCTGTCCCTGTTCAGGTGGCTTATGCCTCCTCATGCAGCAGGTTATAATCTGCATATTCTAATCTGCATATTCTTTTTTTTTTTTTTTTTTTTTTTGCGGTACGCGGGCCTCTCACTGTTGTGGTCTCTCCCGTTGCGGAGCACAGGCTCCGGACGCGCAGGCTCAGCGGCCACGGCTCACGGGCCTAGCCGCTCCGCGGCATGTGAGATCTTCCCGGACCAAGGCACAAACCCGTGTCCCCTGCATCGGCAGGCGGACTCTCAACCACTGCGCCACCAGGGAAGCCTATGACAAGCGTTTTTGATTCAAATGCCAAAGTTAGTCTATTATAAATTATCTGAAGAATCACAATTATGAAATGTATATTTCTATATTATTAATATGGTGAGCAGCAGAAAAAGCAGAATCAGGTAGTCTAATTTCAGTAGAACAGTCTATGTTGCTTGGTAATTTTTTCAGTTTGTCCCCAGTGAGTTCTCTTGTGCATGAACTCCTTATGGTTGAGTTCCTAAACTTTTACCGCTCTGCTTTAAAGTCCATATCCCAAATATCAATACATTAAAAATAAATTCCTCTAGGTGAGACCTTCCTCAATTTCCCTTCCCACTGCTTTAACAATTATAGCTTTATTTATCTTTACTTATTCCCTATCATAAGGGAAGTACTCTGTCCATTCTTCCTGTAGTCCTATGCTACCCTGGGCCATAGGTCCTATCCTCTCAACTCCCCTGGCAACTGTTTATATCAGTTAGGTTCTTTCTTTGAAATTGTCTCCTTTATCTCTTCCTCAACCACAGTCATCACTTAAATTTTCCTCTACAATTTGGTTATACCCAAATCTATGCCCACTGATATAATCTCTCATCATGTAGCCAGACAGATTTCCAACTGCCTACCAGACAAATCCATGTTATCACTCTTGACATGTCCTCCATGAAGTCATTACCTCTTCCAAAAATTCTCTGCTTCCCTTATGCTCATCTATTTAAATTCCAAAATAGATGTCCATCCCTGTGCCTGGAATATTCTTCCTCCCAATCTTTGTGTGTCTGGATCTTTCCTGTAATTCTCTTTGCTTCAGTGAGACTTTCCTAATCACACCAACTGCAAACAGCTGTCCTGTTGCTCTGACACAGCATCCCGTGCTCATGATCTGCTGAGCACCTCCATCACTGGATAATGTCATTCATTTGTTTGTTCATGTATTGTCTATCCCCTCTGCCTTAGAAAATAAGCTCCCAGGAAAGAAGGATTCAGTCTTATTAATTGCTGACACATAATAGGTGTTCAATAAATATTTATTAAATGAATTAATAAACAATGACATCTTGATTCCATTAGATATACAATCAGGAACCAAATTTTGTTGATCCTACCTCAGAAACATTTTTCCCCTGCCTCTTTTAATTCAGATTCTTAGCATTTTTCCCCCAGACTACTTCAAATGGTCTGAGATTCCAGGGTCTCTTCACATAAAGCATCCTCTAAATTACCCTCAAAATCATAACTATTACAAAACAAGTGATCCGATCATGATATTTAGTTTTGCACATAAAAATCTCTACTGTCTTCTTATTGCTTAAAAGGTAAAATCCAATTTTTTTAGACAGGAATACAAAGCCTTCAAAATCTGGCCCACATTTTCCTCTTAGACCTGAATTCCTACCGTTTTCATCTATACCCTATATTCAGGCCATCTAAAATTTCTAAATTTTCTCCAAACACGTCAGACCTTTTCATGACCCTTAGTTCTAGTATATGCTGTTCCCTCTATATAAAGCATTTTTCCTTCTTCACTGGAGAAATTATAACAATTTCTCTAAAAGCTAACCCCAATGTGGCCTCTTTTGTGACATTTTCCCCACATCTTCTTAGTAAAATTGGTTCTGTCCTCTGTGTTTTATTTTAGCGAATACTACGTCACAGTTCACATATATGTAGGCGGTATGCCTCCTGCTGGACTGACAATTCCTGCAGAGCAGGGAACATACTCTAACTATCACTGTATCCCTATAGCCTAGCACCTGTCTGCAACAGGGTTTGTTGAATACATGAATTTGTTAATTCAAACACATGAAAAACTAGAGCTACTTTCTTGAGAGTTTTTTTTCTCAAAGGAAATAAAAATTGAGGCACAGAAGTATTGACTCTAAAGGAAGAGAAAAGGAAGAAAGGGAAGAAAAAGTGGAATGTACTTCAGAAATAAAACACATCCTGAGTCCTGAGGCCGTTTTCATTGTGTTCTCTCTCTTTACCCTCCATCATTCTTTTAAACAAACAAACAAACAAGCAAATACATAAATAAATATCAAAGCATTCACAGAGACCAAAAGGTATATAGGTGGCCTGCCTTATCGTTTCATTAGTTTGCATAGAAATATCAAATCAAATAAAATTAGAGTTAGAAAAAATCTTTAGCAATCACCCAGTCCAAAATCTTCACTTTCCCCAATGAGAAAAACTCTATGTCAAATAGGTTTGAGTTGTTTAAAGTCACCCAGTTAATAAGTAGTATAACCTTAATTTGAATTTTCTAAAACAAAGATTAATGATCCCTTCATCACCTCATTTTTTCTTTCAGACATTTGTTAGTTCCCAGAATTTAAAACACATTCTTATTCTTTCTGCCATTATTATTATTTCTACTGGTTCCAAACATACTCTACACGCTTAAATGCCACTTTCTGATATATCACTACCCAAGAACATTTATGGAAATAAATAGGAAGATAGATACAAAAAAACCCCAGTCATATAAAAAATTTTGCTTAACAAAGAATGTCAGAAGCTCAGCCATGTTATATGCACACAACAGGAGCCTGTGGCACTTAAACGCATGTCATTTAAAATCTCAATACCTTTTCCACAAAACTACCCCTTATTTTCATTGTTATGTTTTGATGTGGATGACTATAGCAGACAAATGCCAGTATTCACAGCCCTAGTCCTAGTTTGTCCAAGAAAATTACGCCAAGTGTGCAGTGCCATCTGCTCCTGTAGCGATGCCATCCTTCCATTTTTCAGCACAGTGATAAACAACCCAACTGCAAGTCATTCTCTGAGCTCCATAAGTACCTCAGGGCAAGAGAGGGGAGGGGATGTGGGCCCCCTATATCACATCCAAAGTGATGCATATGAAACAGAAACAGACTCGCAGGTATAGGGAACAAACTAGCGGTTACCTGTGGGGAGAGGTGTAGGGGGCGGGACAAGATACCGGAATGAGATTAAGAGGTACAAACTACCATGTATAAAATAAATAAGACACAAGGATATATTGTACAGCACAGGGAATAAAGACAATATTTTATAATAAATTTAAATGGAGTATAATCTATGAAAATACTGACACCATCTTGTACAGCTGAAACTAACATAATATTGTAAATCAACTATACTTTTTTAAAAAAGTGATGCACATGGCAGGGCAGGGGAAGGAAGAGGCAATGAGTGAACACTAAAAATGATGAATGGGAGGGCTGTCCTAGAAATACTAAAAGAGCCGCAGGACAGAAAGATTCTCTCCTACTTTGCAAGTGTCCTGGATGTGGTGATGATAGGGCAGAAGAGTGGTAGAGTACAGATGGGGGTGATGTTCATTTCAGAACATTGTGAAATCAACAAGCCTCATATCAACTTTTCCATTTTCAATTGTTTTGTGACTCTGGTCATCTCAATAATAAAGAAATGGTCAGAAAATAATATATAATTAGAAAATAAACTGGTAAATTTATATGGAATGGTGTAGTGTTAACAATTCATACAGGGCCCACATACCCTTTTTGGTAGACATAGAAGTGAGGTCATAGAACTCTGATCTCAACAAAATGATGTGAAGGATGAGAGGACTGCAAGTCTGGGAGCGACCATTATCTAACATTGAAATTGTTTCTGCAATGTCGCTACCTCTATATTGAGCTGCTTTCTGTTTGTCCACAATCAGTGATAGGAAACTCATTACCTTATTCTACCACACCAGGACCTTTCTATTTATATTCCAGACTTTCCAGGTCTTTTTCAGTATGTATCTGTCACATAGTCTCTTCGTTTGTGAATATGTAAAGCAAATGGTATCAATGTCATCCTCTAAGACACTAATAAGTCATGGTTATACGGTATCAATGTCATCCTCTAAGACACTAATAAGTAAACTGAAGAATATTTAAGAAAGTTAACACGTCAAGAGATGCTTTGCTGATTTAAGAATGAAAATCCTATAAATATGACATAGAAAAACAAAATTATACAGGTATTTGGAGATTCTTTGGAGAAATTGTGGGAATAAAGTGTACAATGACATTTTGGAAAGGAAGAAGTTTTGGGACTAGGGTGAGCTTATGGTTGTACTCAAGGGAAAAAGTGTTTCTATGGATAGAAACCAGGAGGAAATATGGAACCGAATTTTGGCCTAGAAAGAAGAGTCTTTAGTAACTAATGCACATACCTACTCTTTGACTACTTAAAGTACAGTTGAATTATGTAGCTAAACTTAAGGTGACATACAAACCAACCAATGGGAATTTTTATCAGGCCAATTTGACCCATCTGAGAGAGTTTAGTGTGATTTACTTATTCTTCCCCCAAATTATAATGAAACAGCCGTGTGCACCTAGAGACCTAAGGAACATGAGGGGTTGGAGTCCACGCAGTGTACTAGAGAAATCACAGGAGAATGACAAAAAGAATGTTGACCTCAAGGACATATTCTCAAGGACATATTCTTTAAAAGCGACACTATTAATCACCTGAATATTGACAGTTACCAAACTCTGTGCCAGGTAATGTGTTAGGTTCTGAAGATACAAAGATAAAGCAGACAGGTATCTTACCTCTAGAAAGCAGCTCATAGATTAGAAGGAGAGTTTGAGGTACACATAACTAATTCCGTTGGGAGAAGCAAAGAGTACCTGCCTTCCGGGGGAAGTTAGAAACGGCTTCAGAAAGGAAATAGGATTTGAGCTTTCAGGCCTTTGAAGGATGAGTGGGGTTTCAATAGTTATAAATGGAGAAAAGGGCCCTTAAGCAGCTGTGATACATGGATAAGAACTATGGGGCAAAATAAACTGTTTGGTCTATATCTTCCATTCTGCAAACATTAGCTTGACTTGGCAAAAGTCAGGCAAAGGAGACAGAGTTGTCTTTCACATCACGGCCAACCTGCTCAAGTTTCAGGCCAGTACCTTTGGACCCTTTTGATCTCGAGCTCTCCTCTACCCTGCCCTGCTCACACCCCATCAGGATTGCCTGAGTAAGAAGCCAGGCCAAAGTTGCCTGTGTATGTATGAAAGGCTGGAATTTGTTCTTCAGGATGATACAATCCCCATTAGAAGAGTCTTTAAAGGACTAAAGTTCAATAAGCCTTTGGACACTGAGAGAATCAGGGGATCTGTTGATCTAAGGTATGTCCAAAGTAATATACCTTGACTTCAAGATTAATGAGTCATCAAGTCCCTTTATCTGATATTATTTTTGCTTTGGTGTGTGGATGACACAGAAAGTTTTCTGTCTAATTCTGGGAGACAGTAGTGCTCAGATGCTTCTGGAAATTAGTAGAAGATCCTTTAATGTCTAGTCTTCCGGGCACTGCACACCCACGAGACTCCCAGAAAACACTGCTCTAACAAGCCCCTTTAGATCATACTTAGCCAAAGTTATGGACATGTACACTACTCTGTGCATAAATTTAGTAGTATTATTATAGTTTTACAGATGATAATATCATACTTTCAACAACTCCTGCCGTTAAAATGATCATTTATAATTTACGAAGTATGTCTAAGTGCATTATCTCATTTAAGTCTCCCATGAGCCCTAAGATGAGAATTATTATGAACCCCACTTTACAAACAAGTAGGCCGAGATCCAGGGGAATAACTGACTTGCCCTGGATCACTTAGCTATTTGGTAGCAGTGCCCCAAGAAAATAAAAACCAACCAAACAAACAAATGAATAAAAACCCAAGATATCTTCTTCTTCCACTCCCTGTGGCTTTTATTGTCCCAGAATGACCTGTGCCACATAGAATCAAATTCAATAAAATGAACGATAGGGTGCTTGGCAATGACACCCATGCTGTATTTCCTCCTCAATCTTAAGCAGAGGTATCATGGTACTGTTATTTTGCTATGAATACTTGTTCCAAATGAGGGAACATCTACTTTGCTGCTTGAGACATGATGTCAAATCCAGAGTACCAGGAGTTTCAGGAACATTCTATCAACTCTAAAAGAATGCAGTCTGCTATTGACTACACATTACGTTATGCTCCCCTTATTAAAAAGTTGGCTCCTTCACTCCGACTTCCATTCATTTTCAATTCAGCCTTCTCAAGAAAATATCCAAGAAAAAACCAGATCTGTATAGAGGTTAAACATAAATTATTACCAGCACTGGCACAGCCATTTCCTACCTTCTCTTTTGGATGCTCAAAGTTGTGATGAAAAAAAGAAAAAAGGGAAAGCAAGAAAAGAAAAGAAGGAAAATAAAACATTGCTGTCAATGTCCCTCTTCTATATTAGAGGTGGGACAAAATATTTTAACAGATTATGGATGGCCAGCTCATTCTTCAGGTAGGATTCCTTCAAGGGACAGGGGGTTAGCTGTCCATGTGCTCACCTCCATCTTGTTTAAACCCCTCCTTGCAAAGACACTTTACCCCCTTTCAAACACATGTGGCCTCGGGCAACAGTTTCCACTTCTATAAAACATGTCCCTGCCTTTTACATGGATCAGCTGAAACAACAAACTATTGGAACAAATTATTGTTAATTTAAGGTAGAAACATCTGACTTGCGCATCAATTTGACTTATGATTTCTCTGATGAAATCCTCATTCAAATTTTATAATCTCTAGAATCTAAAATTACCAATTCAGCCACAAAGTTTAGTTTTAATTTTTGAGGAGGGCATGGTTAGTACAAAAGGCAGACATGAGCAGGAGGCCACAAACACATGAATATCATGAGAACCTTTCTAACAACTGTGGATCATGGGCGGGAGGGGGGGGGGGGCAAAGCCACCCAGCAGGTGTTTTATCCATAAGGTCAATCACACAGAATTCAGGTGAATTCATTAGCAAAGGAGAGGTCGCAGATACAGATACAGGCAAGTGAGACGATATAGTTCCAGTCTGGTGGGTCATTCATTTCATTTCAAGACTGTAGAAGGCAGCTCCTTTAAAGAAACCGAACTAGGCAGGGCAAAATGTTCAAGCAAGAATAGATAGCTGGGGCTTCCCTGGTGGCGCAGTGGTTGAGAGTCCACCTGCCGATGCGGGGGACGCGGGTTTGTGCCCCGGTCCGGGAAGATCCCACATGCCGCGGAGCGGCTGGGCCCGTGAGCCATGACCGCTGAGCCTGCGCGTCTGGAGCCTGTGCTCCGCAACGGGAGAGGCCACAACAGTGAGAGGTCCGCGTACCGCAAGAAAAAGAAAAAAGAAAAAAAAAAAAAAGAATAGATAGCTGGCCCATTCCTCAGGAGTAATTCTTGTGAGGGGCAGGAACGTAGGCTGAATGACATTTAAGAACAACAATTCCAGAGCTAAGATTCTATGAAAGATTTCAATTTGCAAAGACCTTAATTTCATCTTATGGGAGCCTTGCTTTTTTTACCAAAATTCAGAGCTTATCACTTAAATCATG
This sequence comes from Stenella coeruleoalba, assembly GCF_951394435.1. NCBI lineage: Eukaryota > Metazoa > Chordata > Mammalia > Artiodactyla > Delphinidae > Stenella > Stenella coeruleoalba. Next base: position 82,517,100 of record NC_137150.1, on the reverse strand, counting down.
TTGTACCTTTAAATTTAAATGGATGGTAAACAGCATTATTTGTTAAGCCTTAAATCCACAAAGCTGAGAAACTCATTCTGCTTCTCATACATTTGACCAATAGTGACAAATCGCCAGCTGTAGGCAGCAGCCAATGTTTATTAAGTGTCTCACTCAACCCCAAACCTCATGAATTGTTTAACATACAAGAGAGACAAAAAGCCAGTATTTTTCCTTGTGTCAGCTCTTGTTAGGAGCATCCCTGCTCTGCTTCTCTCCCTGCTGGCTAGCAACAACATTAACATTCATTGTTCTTAAACACATGGGGGCTTTGGGAGCCTCTGTGTACGCAGCCAATCCTGTGTCAAGTGTCTACAAAGGCACACGCAGTCTACCAGCACAAAGGGGCAAATGTGAGGGCCACACTGACAGTATACACTTTTCGGAGGGGAGGGCAGTGGGCAGAAAGTTCCACCACGGCCGGGGACAATTCAGATGTGCCAGAGAAAGAACCCCGTCATCTCACACCAAGAAGAAACTCTCATGAAATCAATACAGACAAAATGAGACTTTTTAAGTCACCCATTTAAAGTTAGCTACAAGGGACCTGCGTTAGGTAGCTGGTGACCTGCAAGACAGAGACTCTTATCCAGCCTCAGGAATAGCTAAAGAATTTCACCATTGTTGCTTTTTCCCCCATGCTGCTTCCTTCCATAGTTTGTGGGAAAAAATAGGAAGGCACACAGTCGGGTGGTAGGTGGTTCATTTGGAAAGTCTCTAGAGGCACTTGTAATCACGAGTCTCTGTGATTCTAAGCATCTAAATATTTTTAATAAGTAACTTGGATTTTTCTCTGAGAATAAAATATTTTAGCATTATAGATGTGAAAAATTCAAGGAAAACTTTACTGCAATAAGTATCTACTTAACAGGCATTCAATGCTACTATTTCTATAAGTAGGTTTCAGCTGGCCTCACAAATGTCGCCATAAAGTTAACCTTAAAGCATTTTTTTTTTTACTTCTCTGTAACAGCTTCCAGGAAGTCCAATTCTGTGATGCTCATCATTAAGAATTAGGGGACAACTCAGGTGGATTGGAAACATAAATCCTGACCAACAAAGACAGAGGTCTCTTTGGTCTACAATACTTGACCGTATTAAAAAGGGACCCTAAACATTGAATAAGTCTATCTCTTTCTAGAGTTCTTTGATCAATATGATCTTGAGCTAGACCAGCAGTCCCAGAGCTGTTCCGGATTTGGAGAGCACAGCACACGGCCTCGCTCTTCCCCTCCCCTTTTTTTCCTAAAGGGAACGCTAGGGATCTTCTTGTTATATCACTATTGCAAAGGGGTCTAAGAAATGGATACATTTATTTATTTATTTATTTATTTTTGCGGTACACGGGCCTCTCACTGATGTGGCCTCTCCCGTTGCAGAGCACAGGCTCCGGATGCGCAGGCCTAGCGGCCATGGCTCACGGGCCCAGCCGCTCTGCAGCATGTGGGATCTTCCCGGACCGGGGCACGAACCCGTGTCCCCTGCATCGGCAGGCGGACTCTCAACCACTGCGCCACCAGGGAAGTCCTGGAAATATTTTTCAAATTGAATAAATACAGAAATAAAACAATTCACCATCTGCACATACCAACCAACCATATAACATAACTTGCAGTAATCACAGGTCATCCATGGGAATACAGAAAACGGGAGGTGGTATTTTCCATTCGTGACATCCAATCCCCAAACAAAGATTTTCTGTGGTGATTGTAAACAGCAGCTAAACTCCCTGGAGAAACCCATTTTTTTCCAGAACACTGCATATATGTGGCTCATACGGCATGTTTTTATGACTACTATTTGTCTCTTATCTTTCATATATCTTTGCAGATGAAAATTCACAAAAACCCAAAATAAGGGAAAAAGAGAGTCCTAGATAATGGTAACTGTAATAAACCTTAATAATTCTCTCTTGCTTGTTCACATAGCTGAAGCTAATCTTCAGGAGGACCTATGCAGGTGACTTTTGCAAATATAGAAAATTTTCATTTTTGGTTCTACATTGGACATCAGGAGCTGTTGTGCTTCAGTGAACGCAGAAGTTTTAGAGTAGCAAGATAGAAAAAAGAAAAAAAAAACTAGCAAAGCTAGAAATTTAAGAGCGGAGAACAATTCCAGGAAAACAGAGTAAAATGTTATGATTCAAGCTGCCATATGGGTCAGGAGGATAGTTCTTCTTTCTCAAATAGACCTGACAAGATCATTCTCTAATCATCATAACATTTTACAAAACGCACATTTATTTTCAGACTCTCAAGTTCTTCCCAATTTAAACACCATGTGCATCTTCCCATTACTTCCTTTCCCTACAATTCCATGATGATCCTCCATCCTCCAAAGTCCAGTGGCACTGACTGTGCACATCCTTCATGGGGGACATTTCATATAACCTGTAGTTTCTCTCTTAATACACCCTGATTATACATGGAATATTCCCTAAGGACCAAGACCATGATATATTAGCTCTCGGTATCTCCAATTCCTGTACCATCCAACACAGAGAAAGAGGTAAAAAAAATCACCTGTTGATGCTAAAAGTTTCTGTATCCAGTTTATAACCAGCAGTCTGTCCATTACTTAGAGCTGGATTCAATACTTCTTATACTCATTCATGCAACAAATAGATTTATATAGAATTTCACTCACCACTGCCTACTTATCAGAAAAGGACAATGACATACTGTGGCCAGAGCAAGAATGAGAATGGAATAGACCATTAAAAACAAAGAAAAAGATTAAGAGAAGGCAACCCAACGCGCCATGGTAAAAACAACTCTTACCTCCATCTCTGCCTCTCATGGGTAAACAAAACCAGTTCCCCTATTCACACCTTCAGCAATGCCATAGCATAATCCTGCTGGGACTCAAATTTTAAGCAGGTGCCATAACTTCATCAGTGCTAGAAGAAAGCCAGCCTGTGGCTTTACACAAATCTCTGACTATAATTTGTTCAGTGATTTGACTGGTTAGTTTCAATCTTTTTGGAAGAAGCTCTAACAGTTGGCACCATTTCCCAAGAAATTTCCCAGAATCCCCAAATTGCTCCATAATGTATTCTTCTACAAACCTTTCTCAATAAAAACTCATAATTTTGCCAAGGGTATTCACTTTTGCACAGTGTGTTGTCCAGTCTCTCAGACACACCCCCCTTTCTGTTTCCCTGGGGAGAATTTCTGATAGGAAATTTACCCTCATGTTTTTTCAGATTGGAGGGGGCTTTTCATCAACTGCTGAATTGGACATCAGGAAAGCACCTTTCTCCTTGGCTCTTTGGTCTTAATGTGTCTTTCTTTATACCAATACAATACTTCTATGTGAAACTGCATTTTCTCTCTGTTTCCATCTAATTTTAAAGAACAGCTTTATTCTAGGTTTTTAGAGGCATGACCCTCCTCCTCTTCTTGATCCGCCCACAGTCACTGGTGGTGATGTTTGTTTCAATAACATGCTTAGGTACTAACATGACAATAATGGAACTGGAATGAAAAAAAGAGAACAACTGAGTGCATTAGATTTTCAAAGAAAATCTAAAAGTGTAATTATACTTTAGCACATAAGTTAAGAAAAGGAAGACTGGCCAGAGAGGTGCAAAAGAATACAAGAGAGAGAAAAGGTAGGATGCTTTAAACATGAATTTATTGACGAGATTGCTACAGGGTAAAAGTCTTTATTTGGAGCAGACACAGTGTGGGAGCACACTTGCTAGAACAGTTTGGTTACGTGCCGAAAGTCTTTATCAACAGCCACTTTGAAATATGTATATTTATAGACAAAGAGAACCATAAAAATTGCATATGGTCTTCTGACCACTTGAGCACTTAACCTCAAATAGAGAAGAGAAGTGGAAGCAAATTTAATCTTTATTTCCCCATTTTTTAATACTTTGGTGGCACAATATTACACCTACTGTTACAATTTGCTACTCTTAGTTAAATCCCTGAAGTCCATGCTCTGAGATTCCTAAGACTAGAAGCTGAAGGATGTTATAAGGGGAAGGGTTGAGCTTCCATGACAATTGAAGAGAAGTCCCTCTAGGAATCCAAATCAGCTTGGGCTTTAGTGGGAAAATACATGCTTTCAGGAAAAAAGAAGTGATTTGCATTACCAACATAGCCTAGGGGTGAAACCATACTTAAACAGGAGATGCTGTTTGAGAGGTTTGTGTATTTATTTAATTTATTTTTTGGATGACATATTGAATCATAATGGAAACAGTCAGACACCAATGGGTTGTTTATATTGTGACCATTTTCCTTCTTTCCTGGTTTTCCTTTTCCTTGCTGGTGCTTCCCTGTTTATCCGATCTAATGCAATAAAATGCATAATTAATTTCTAAACGCCTCTGTTGAGCAGTGCAATTTGTCAAGTCGAGTTCTTAATAGAATTAAGCTTTTTATCAGCGATTAGCAAAAGAAGGTAAAAAAAAAATTTATTATGGAATTGTATGCCTCCCTGGTTCAAAGCCAGGTTTCGGATTAAATGTTCAATAAAGGTTTCTTGACACATTATAAAACATTTAGCAAAAGCTGCTTTCCTCTAGTTCATTTAGAACCTGTCTCTGTACAAAACCAACCAGCAAGGAAAGAGCATTTGTGTAGACCTCTGTCCACACCAGAGTGGGGAGACAGAAAATCACCTACACAACCTACTGAATAGGATAAGATATTTGCAAATCCCATACCCTATAAGGGGTTGATATCTAAAATACATAAAGAACTCATACAACTCAACAACAACAAAACAACCTGCCCAATTAAAAAAATGGGCACAGGATCTGAGCAGACATTTTTCCAAAAAAGACAAACAGATGGCCAACAGGCACATGAAATCAAAGATGTTTGGCATCACGAATTACTAGGGAAATGCAAATTGAAGCCACAATGAGATATCACCTCATACCTATTAGAATGGCTATCACAAAAAAGACAAGTTTTGGAGAAGATGTGGAGAAAAGAGAATCCTCATATACTGTTGGCTGGAATGAAATTGGCATAGCCACTATGGAAACAAAATGGAGATTTCTCAAGAAATTAATAAAAGAACTACCATACGATCCAACAATTATACCTCTGGGTACTTATCCAAAGAATTTGAAAATAAAGATTTGAAAAGTCATGTGCACCCCTATGTTCACTGCAATATTATTTAAAATAGCCAAGATCCGAGAACAACCTAAGTGTCCATCAATGGATGAATGGATAAAGAATATGTGATATACATATACACATATACACACAATGGAATACTGTTCAGACATAAAAAAAAAGAATGAAATTGTGTTATTTGCAACCACTCAGATGGACCTTGAGGATATTATGTTAAGTGAAATAAGTCAGACAGAGAAGGACAGACACCATATTATTTCATTCATATGTGGAATCTAAAAACAAAACAAATGAACAAACAGAACAAAACAAAAAGAAACTCATAGATACAGAGAACAGATAGGTGGTTACCAGAGGGGAAGGGATGTGAGGGGTGGAAAAAACTGGGTGAAGGAGCCAATTGTATGGTGATGGATGGCAACTAGACCTTTAGTGGTAACTATTTTGTAGTGTATACAGATGATGAATTATTATGTTGTACACCTAAAACTTATATAATGTTATACACCAATTTTACCTCAATAAAAAAATCACTTTTATGAAATACTAAGGAAAACACTGGTTTCCCTCGTACTGCTCAAGAGAATGGACAAGCTATTCCCTTACAGGTGTAAAGATCAAAAATCTTTAATTTTTGATAGTGTGATTTGCAGCTTGAGTAAAGTTGAAGAACTGGTTGGAGCGTGTCATAGAACAGTGCATTGCTGACACGATCAATATAATATGCCGTCACTTGTAATTATATACCACATACCCACAAAGGTTATTATGTAAATGGTTAAAAGTGAATAGGGAGGGTGGGAGGGAGGGAGACGCAAGAGGGAAGAGATATGGGAACATATGTATATGTATAACTGATTCACTTTGTTATAAAGCAGAAACTAACACACCATTGTAAAGCAATTATACCCCAATAAAGATATTAAAAATAAAAAAAATTAAAAAAAAGTGAAGAGTTGAAAGACAATACAAAATATCTCACCATCTCTAAATCTCTAGTATAGTTTATCCACTTTTCCTATGCTTGGTACTCTCTTGTCTCTGCTGTGTCCTTGTCACCTCATTTTCCTATAAAGCCAAATAATTCAGTCCATTTCATCCTCTCACTTTCTCCAGTCCAAACGAGAAGGAAGGAGAGAAAGGATAAATCTGATGGGTTAAACCCTGACATCCATTGAGTCACGTTTTATGAGTGGCACAAGTTACTGTTCCCCAGTAGCAGGAAACAAGCCCCATTTTACCTTGATTCAACTACTTGGACTCAGGGGCAGCAAGCATTTCTTACCTGCTCTTCCACATCTGGGGCTACCATGCTTGGGCTGTCAGCTTCCAAATCACACCCTGGGGGCACTTTGGGGCACGGCCAGGGCATGGTTTCCATAGGAAAGGTTGTGCTCTTCAAAGAAGGCACACTCATTGTGTAGATCCCCAAGTTTGAAGTTTAGGATGGGGATGGGAGGTCAGAGGCTGCCCTCCAGCCTCGGAGTTAAGTCACATTCTCTACTCCCTTTTATAGCAGAGAGGCAAGCACTGGAGTTACAGGGAAGTTTTACAGACTAATTAAATGGGCACATATTTATAAATGGGGTATGTGCAATCTGTGCATATATATACCATCCCTCAGAAAGCTGGGAGGACAAGCAGTGAATGGCAGGCACCAAACACACAATATGTAAGGCATTCTTCTATCATGGGCTCTCTCACTTCAGGCTGCTACAAGAAAAATACCAGACTGGCTTAGACAAAAAACGTCTTTTTCTCACAATTCTGGAGACTGGGAAGTCCAAGATCAAGGCACCAGCAGATTTAGAGTCTGGTGAGAGCCCACTTCCTGGTTCATAGATGGTCATCTTCTCCCTGTGTCCTTACATGATGGAAAGGTTGAGAGAGCTCTCTGAGGTCTCTTTCTTATAAGGGCACTAATCTCACTCATGAAGCTTCCATCCCTATGAACTAATCACCTCCCAAAAGCCCTACCTTCTAATACCATCATTTTGGGGCTTAGGATGACAACTTATAAATTAGGAACGGAGTAGTAATACAATTCAGTCCATAACAAATGTCTACTCTTTTCTTCTGTTTTCTTTGTCCTCTTCCTTTCCTTTTATTCTCTTCTGTGTTTTCTGCCTTCCAACATTCTTTAGATAATTTCTTGAGTACACAGCAGGATTCAATTTGTAAGAAGCATCCTGAGTAGCACAGTATGACTATTTTATATAAGAAATTTGGATTCTATGAAACAATGGTGTTATTTTACTTTCCTATATAAATGATAGATTTGTTCTAGATAATTGCTGCTAATTATAAAATAAACAACAGTAATAAGAAAACAACACAGAATCAGCTTAGGTATCTGGTTGAGAATTGTAATGAGCAATGTGATTTTTCTCGTTGGTTGAAATTGAGCTCCATGAACTGTGGGGACATTTTTAGTCTTGCTTATTATCACTATAACCCCATCACCCAGAGTTTCTGTTTCATGGTAGATTCTTCATAAATATTAGTTAAATCAATGAATAGTTAAGTGAATGTTATTCTTTGTGTCTTTTTCTTATTTCAACTCTTCTATGGAAATTTTTTTAAAAGTATTTCTTTGCTTACTTCGTTAGTAAACATGGAGACATACTTTGACTTTCCCTAATGACTCAGAATTTTGCAGTGCCTAATTAAGTATGAGTAATATTAATTAGCACAATTAATAACCTGACAATTATCAGGTAAAATGGGAGGAATTAAAATGGATCCTCATTGACCCTAACTTGTCAGCCTGCTTGCTTTTTGACTGATTCTTTGATTCCAGCTTGTGTTCTTATACTTTATCTTATTCTCATAACAGAATGAAGAATGTGCAATTCTATGACCTCCTGAACTAGATTTAACACAGTTGCCTTTCTATAAAATTACTGAGTAAATTTAAGGATGAATCTATCTTCTCCCAAATTGTTTTCCAACCCTCATTATAATCTTCCTTACCATTTGTATCTCTCCTTTGAATTTTCAGTAGCTTTAAAGTATTTTTTATTATCTAAGCATCAACAGTAACTTAGTTAAATATGAAAGCTTTTCTCTACTTTTTTTTAATTGAGTAAAAGTCTTCATTTAAAAAAATTAGTATATTTGAGGATCTTAATCTTTAAAGCACTAAAAATTGTCAGGCACTATTTTTTTCCAAGCTTTTCATTTTTATTAAAATGTAGTAGAATTCTAGAAGAAAACAACACTGTAAAAAACCTTATACTATAATTAGGTGATGGAAATCTCTTTTATAGAAATGTATCATATTCTAAGTAATACGCAGGTTCATAGTTTGAATTAAGAAAGCAACAGTCGCAATAGGAAAATCATAAGAAAATATTGTAACATTCTAGCTCTGCTTCTGAAAGTGAGCACAAGTGCCTAACAGTAAAACTGTTATAATTTTCAGCTGAGCATATGCTAGCACAGTGGTCCCTTTTCATTATTATACAGTGATTGCATGTATAACAGTGCAAAGGGACCCCTCAATAGAAAAAAGAGAAGAGAATGACATTTATGCATAAATTTGGACTTTATTAGCAAATGGTTTATGTGTAACACCCTTGAAAACTATTGTAATGATTTTTTCATCAATAAAATTTTTTTTTAATGCACACATAAATGTAGTTGTCTTGCCTTTATTTAACCTGATCTGTAGATGTTTAAATTTGGCATGACCCTACATGAGGATTGTCTTTTTTTTTTTTCTTTTTTTTTTTTTTTTGCGGTACGCGGGCCTCTCACTGTTGTGGCCTCTCCCGTTGCGGAGCACAGGCTCCGGACGCGCAGGCTCAGTGGCCATGGCTCACGGGCCCAGCCGCTCCGCGGCATGTGGGATCTTCCCAGACCGGGGCACGAACCTGTGTCCCCTGCATCGTCAGGCGGACTCTCAACCACTGCGCCACCAGGGAAGCCCATGATTGTCTTTTTTTTTTAAACAAAAACGTATCAGTTCCTTAGTGCTCTAACACTGTTCGGCATATTTAGTAATCAGGATAACAGAAATTTGAAATTCTGAAAAATTGTGCAGTTGGTAAGCATTCAGCTGGTAAATTTTCACAACATACATTTAGCTGTCCAATAACTTGTCAATCTTAAAATGCCAGTGCTATCTTACCAGCAATGCACATGCCTTGATCAACTGTATTTACTCAAAAATATTTATTTTAGCTTATTCATGACACATTGGTCCACAGAGAGCAGTTAAAAACACTCAAATAAAATATGGTTTGTATGTTCTAATATTGTTTTGTGAGTAAAAGACAGTATGCAATAGTTTTAATTTTCCCAAATGGTAAAGAATTTAGATTGGCTCATTTTCACTCCTGACAGTCTACACTATAAAAGAAAATTGGAAAATGTTGTCCAAGCTTTTTCTTATGTTCATTGTTCCTTAAAATTACACATGTATTTTCCTATTTTAAGGCTTATAACACTTTGATGGATTACTTTTCTATCTTTCACAACTAGAAGCCAATATGAAAGTGATGTGCACGGAACTAGTCTTCAACTGAGAAGGCACTGCATCAATATGTGTAGTTGTGGTGGTGGTGGGATGGGCAGTGATGTGCAATGATGTGGTCATGTCACTTGCAGTAATCGCTTATCTTCCAGTGGTTGAGTGTATAGGAAATTCTTTGGTAACAAATACCCTCAGATATTAAAGAGTGTTTGATTCACCTATTCTTCACTCCTTCCCAGCTTATCCAACTACTAGCCTTTTCCTCTACAATATCAATGCTATGTGCTCTATCCTTTTTCTCATTTTGCTTCATCTCACAATAAAACCTTTTTTATCTGTAGTTTTTCTCCTCAGTTTTCTACCTGCAACTTCCCAGGTACAGACCGGTGCTTGAGAGGTTATATTTTCAAGCGTTAAGTGTTTGCTTCACAAACAGGTTCACATCTTTGGTTTGCATTCAGGAAGATGCTCTCAGGTGATTGATGGAATCACCAAGGAAAAGGATGCTAAACTTTCCTTCCTTCTAATCCTTTCAGTAAAGATCCTTCTTTACATGTAAAGCACTTTTAACTTTCCCAAGGGCTTACACAAACACCCTTTATTTCATTTGATATTTACTGAGACCCCCCTAGTGGTAGGTAGGACTCTAACCTCTAGGTGTCTCCCTCCTATCCAGTAATGCACAGATTTAAAACAATAATAATTAAGAACATGACCTCAACATATACAGATTTGTTTTCAAATAATATACAAAAGTGCTTTACTAATATATTATAAACCATACTAATACATTATTAATAGGAAATATATAAAAATAGAAATAAAAATGAGATAAAAAATATAGAATTTCTAATCATTTCTTCAGGACCTCAGTGCACACTCTTGGGACCACTGAGACCACTTCATGATCTGCCAGGCCATTAGCAAGTGCATTTGGACACTTAGAGGGAGCAGTGATCACCTGGGGGAGTCTCCTGGGAGGGGGTGGGGTGTAACACTTGCAATGCTACAGTGGCATAACCCTTAGGTTCCTAACTCTGTTCCCACTTTCTCTGGCCTGCGCCAGATGAACATTTGTGAGGCTTAGCGTAGCGGAAGCCAACTATGTGCATCTGTGCCTTGTGGAGGAGAACCTGGGCCCAAGGCCTAAAGTCCAAGGCAGCACTTCCTGCATGAGAATGCTTCGCCTTTAGTGAAGTGCTTCTCCTTGAGTGTCTGCTGATGGGGATAGAGGTGCAGGTAGAGATAGAGCATCACCTGGGGGAGGATGCAGCTGATTATCATTCTGGGCATGTGAAATAGTTTGTGCACAATTAACTTTTCTGACGCATATTCCAGAGCTTTCAAATTATGTTTTGTGTGGTGTTATTCTATCCTATTACCCTTAGCCACACACACCTTGGTATCACAGTATTGTAAATTATTCGTTTGCCTCTTTAGTGTTTACAACTTTCTGATATAACACTTGTAGATAGTGATCATGCATATTCCATCCTAGTTACCACAGTGCAACTAGGGCTATTTTATTCTTCTCATCTTTCTTCATATGTCCTAAAGTTCTTTAATCATTTTTTTTTTTTTTTTGCGGTACGCGGGCCTCTCACTGCCGTGGCCTCTCCCGTTGCGGAGCACAGGCTCCGGACGCGCAGGCTCAGCGGCCATGGCTCACGGGCCCAGCCGCTCCGCGGCACGTGGGATCCTCCCGGACCGGGGCACGAACCCGCGTCCCCTGCATCAGCAGGCAGACTCTCAACCACTGCGCCACCAGGGAAGCCCTCTTTAATCATTTTTGTCGTTGGTCTTTTCTTTCGTTTCCAGTTATCAGTATCTTTCTGATCCTGGGGCGCTCAGACTTAGAAGGACGATGCCAGATAGAGTCTCACCTTACTGTATAAATAGGGGCCATGGGCTATAGCTTTCCTGTTCTGTGATAGTGTTTGCCTGTTTATAAAGCCAGTGCTCTTATACATTTTTATTATCTTAACACAAGGTTGAATTATCAGCATGTCACCTTGCTATTTAGAAAGCTGTCATCTGATTCCCTCTTCTTCATGTCATCCTTCTACTTTGGCTGTCTTTCTCATAGCTTTGAATTCCATTTTCTTTCCAATTTTGCTTTGCTCAGTTTAGTGATCTGTGGTTTGCCCCATTTTCTGTTTAAAAAACAATTGCCTACCTAGGAAATTAGCATAGTGTCCTGCATCCAATCTTCCTAAAGATTAGGTTCTTAAGAAAATTCTTAGTCTACTGTGGGCAGGTTTGCAGAATGTACTGATCTTGGAAATCTCCTTTTCAAAATGTGCTAACTTTGATTGGTCTCTTTGCCACAAGAATGTGCTGCTATTCTCCATTTGGGTATGTATATTTACGTTCACATATTTTTCTAAATTAAAGGAAGAGAGGGTTGAGCAAATACTTTAATACTTTATATGGTCGATGTATACAACAGAAGAATAATCTGAGAATGTAATAAATACTAAATCACTTCTCTAATGATCCTAATGAATCCTCTTCTTACCATTTTATTATTTTTCTGACCCAAATTGAGTTAGAAATATGCACACTTCATTTGCTAATTTAGGTGTTTTTCACCCAAGTGTAAGGACTTGGGCTAAAAAAAAGACATTCCAGTATCTCCCACCTGCTATGCAAACAGAACCAATAATTACCACCTGTAGTTATGCCTTTCACTTGGTGACAATTGATTTTAACCATCAGGAAGTAGCAAGCATAAACTATAGATCCTACATTGTGGCATGGGAAGATTTCAATCTTCTTCAGCCTCTAGATTTTAGGGGATAAGTGATAAAAATGCTGATAAATTTCCTTCCTGACTCCCTACTGAGGTCTTGCGTTGTCCCATAAATGCATCTTTTTGTGTTAATGTTTTGGCCATTTTTGACTCATCAAAATGTTCAAGGTCCTGTCTGAGATACTGTTTTGGGGCTAAAGGCATATGACTTTCTATTCACTCTGATATTCTCTGTGGGAACCAGAGAGATGGTAGACACTTTTTGGTGCATGCAAAATAGAGCTACTAAAACTTGTTTAGACTATTGTATTAGAAAAGCTACCATGGCACAGAAAAGAACGCAATACATTTCTGATCATAAATCACTTAGTACATCTTGCTAGGGGAGCAGGGAAAGAGTTTAAAAGGATATCATGTGCTTAAGAGGGTAGTGAGAAGGGAAAGGACATTTACTGGGGAAGCATAAAATCATCAGAATCAAAGAAAGCCACATAATTTCCAATTTTCTGTGCTTGGAATCCTCTTCTAGGTCCCTCATTAGGCAGGTGCAGGGACTGTGGGGTTCAGATACACTCATGGAAACTGATACGACAAGTGCCCAGTGAGTAGAAAGCCCAGTGATCATGTCTTGAGGCCCCTAAAGCAATGGTTTGGTTAGGGAGATATTCTAGGGGTTGGGCTCCGTCACTCCAACCATCCTCACTGGGGAAACTTGTCTGCTCACTAATGGCCAAAGAGAACACTCAGTAGAAGAGAGAGAAAAAAAAAGTTAGTATAAGGCAGCTTGATTAATTTATGAATAACAAAGATAACAAAGAATGTGATCAGGACAGAGCTAGGAAGGTGATCATAATGAGCTATGTATGCTCTCAATTGCAGGAACTGATTATTCTACTATATAAAATGATGGATATTTTTGTAGCCATATTTTTGGTAAGAAACTATATATTGAGTTTAAATAGTATCAATATTTTTAGCTTCACTTCAATGAAGTGAAGCATACTTCTCTGTAGCATATATCAAAATTACAAGTTTTTATATTGCTTCTCAGTAGATCAATGGTTTTATGTTTTTAAGTACAGCGTTCTAGAAATGTTAGCTTGTGTTTATAAGACTCTATACAATTAATGACTTGATCCACTAACATCACTAATATTTATCTACATGGAAAAATACATTACTTTGTTGCACCTCTGACTTCTAAGGAATTATGGCAGCGTGGTTTTGAGGCCAGGATTCTTACTGAAGGTGGAAGGGAGTCATCTGTGGCTTCTTTAATCAGATAGGAATGGAGCACACTCAGCTGCTGGGGAGAATGAGAAGCAAGTGTGAAGTGCAGATCAGTTCCAAGAGGCTCCCTCTGAAAACGATGGTGTGTTGCTACCAGGCATGATGGCAACGGAACATGTCTGCGTATCAGCCTGTACTTGGCTATTACCACCTGCCTGTCTTTAAAGGGAAGTGCCACCTTTTAATAGTTAGTCATCTGCTAGTTCTGTAGACACTCATTAGATATACTAGCTCAGCAAATTAAAGTGGAAGATGCTCAGTATACTCTGCTGCCTCCCTGGTCTCTTCCTCTATATCCACTAGAACCCTAAACATTCACTCTTCTGGGATGAAGAGATAAGAAAGTTCTTCCTCTGTTCTTCCTTCAGATTGCATTCTTTATCTGTATCTCAATCTGGACTTCATTTTGGGTCACGATGGAGAGTTATCTGGAATCGTCCGCCTGCCAAAGCTTAGGCAATTCTGAAATGGCCTTGCGATATTTCCCAAAGGGGAAAAGGGGGTGGCTTTCGAGACACTAACTCATAGCTCTAGTGCAGCCCCGTTGAAGGCTGGCACAGTTCAGCCTCTGACGTCAGACTCTGGGACGCTCACAGGAGCTAAGGGAGATTGTTCAGTGTTTTTGCTTTGCCGTGAATAACAAGAGATAAAGAAGAGCTAGAGAAAATGGAGGTGAGGATGGGTAAACATTAAACTTATCAGCCCTATTCTATTTATTTTTAATCCACTCATTTCCCAAGTCTCTATTTTATTTTTATTTTTTTTTATGGGTGGGGAAACTACATTTTTTTTTGAATTTTATTTTATCCAAGTCTATTTTATAGTCATCTATTTCTCTGACAATCTCTACTGATTTGACAACTGTTTTCTAACGTTCATGACTACATGTGCATTATTTTATCTCTATATATTGCTTTTCAGTTGAAGGAGGTTCATTAGAGATTAGTCTCTCATTTTAAACAGATTTATAATGTTGCACATACTTTACTGAAAACCATCTTTAGCATGAAAAAGTATCTGCTCAGGAGCACCAGAGGTGTCCATTTTTTTCCTTCCTGAGGAGGGGTCACCTACAGAAAAGCTGAAGTCTGTGTTGGACATTTGTTTTAATTGGGAATTTAGCACTTGTCTGTGGTAGTTATGACTTTCAAGAGATCACAGGACTGCATTACTATTAAGATTCAATGTGGAATTGCATTGGGTACTTTATATCATAACAGGTTTACATCTGCCTTTTTGAAGATATGGTAACTTCAAATCCACATAAAGAGGGCTCAGAGCCCTGCCATCTGCTTCCCCCACAGAAGAAACACAACAGTTTATACTTTGCCAGAATACGGCTTTAGTTTATATGCCCTGCTGCTCTGGCCATGGTAATTTAAATAACTGTTCCAGGATGATGGAGTCCTTATGAGTAGAAATTTCTGCCCCCCAATGCCTTGCCTCACACCAATGTCATAACAACTGTCCGGAGAAGTGGTACAGCATCTTTCTTGCAGTCAATAGCGTAACTATCTTGGTTACTCTTTGGGACTTACATATAGGCCTCCTCATATGTTTCTGTGCTGAACAAACAAGACCCCACTAAGGTTCCTTTGTCAGCTTGTGATTTGGGCAGTTGTTTTCTCCTTGCCCTCTTCCCCTGACCTCGGCTGGCGCTGTAACATACATTGTGCTCTCATATCAAAATCAAAGGCAATATATGTTCTTATCTTTGGTTTAAACTTCTAAAAGTTTTTCCCTTCAAATAACTGTCAGCACGAATGGGGAAAGGGAGGCTTCTGTCTGTTGAATTTTTTTAACATAGGGGAAAAACTCTCCTCTTGAGAGTTTGCTAGCTGTTTTCTCCAGGGTCACAACTACCTAGAATATTATACTGAGCATTTCGCACCCCGTTCTACTGCTAGCCAACCTCTTGCCTCCCTTTTTTCCCCCCAGAGGGGAAAATGCAGAGAAATACTACTTAATTATCACACCACGTAACTAATTAAAAGCAGAATTTTTTTGTGTATGGTATGCTAATGAGCTATTAGAGATCCAGCATATTTTAGTGACAAGACATGGGTTCCTATTCTGCCCTTCACCTGGCTGTGGATTTCCAGTTGACAGTTAATGATGGTGAGATGGGAATTTATTATGACGCTTGCAAGCCAAGAACTTTGAGAGAGGGCAGAAAGGTCAGGCAACAGAATCACTCAGAGGAAGCAACACCCGAGCTGAAACCAAGAGACAGAAAAAATCTGAGGATTTCATTTATAGGACACCATAGAATGTATAGAGCACACGGCAAAGGGTTTTCAATAAAGGGGAAATATTCCCTATTATTTTCGGTGGCGCAGAGATAGAAAATGAACACGTTAGAAGTGAGCTACTGATTAGTTACTTGTATGTGTGCCATGTGTCCAGATCTGAGTATACTAGTTTCAAAGTCCTCCAAAGACAGCCTAAAAAGATGGGTATTTCACGCAGAGGTGAGGTCAGAGGCATGCAGAGAAGTGTACAGAGAGGAAAGAAAGGGGATACATGAAGAGAGAGAAAACGGAAAGAATAAATATTTATAATTACTTTTGTCTGATTTGTGAGATAAAGATTACAAATGGAAGAAGCAGGGATGTTAGCAAGAAGATAGCCGCACTAAAGCTAACAATAATAATAATCAACACTGGGCGTTCCTTTCCTGGAGGCAGGTGCCTGCTAAGCGCTTTAAAAGCATTATTTCACAGGTATCCCATCCTAGAGAGGACTACGATAAGATCAGCGTAAGGTTCTGAAGCAGAGTGTCTCTGACCACAGTCTCTAAACAGAGATTCAAAACTAAGAACTTCTGCAGTACATCAAGGAGAATGGACTCCCACCGCGTACACTCAGCTGGAACGCAAGGCAGGTGCTGCATCTTTTAAGTGTCCATATCCTCTGTGTCCAGAATATAACGGTATTCATTTAAGTGGACATAAACAATAGAATGTTAACAGTGCAAGTTAACTTTGAGGAGGTCCATCGCTTTTTGTTAACGAATAGTAATAAAGGTCAGAGAAGAAGAAATGGCTTTCATGCGTTGATGATAGCGCCACCAAGTATTTTGGATCTATTATTTAACCTCTATTAAGAAAAATGCATTTTGAAGCAATAGAATTAACATAGCAAGGAATTGTATTTTGCTGCCCGCCCCCCCCCCCCAGTGTTTGCACAATGTTCCTGATGTGCTTCTGTTGCTGTTTCCCTTAAGCCAGGAAGAATTACTCCCTTTCTCCTTAAGTCTTATTATCAACTGAAATAAGAAAAGAGGCAGTCCGAATTTATAGGGAAGTCCCTTACTTGCAAAAGGGAGAAGACACTATGTCAGGCCCATCTCTGTCCACCTGGGAACCCCAGAGTTAAGTTGGCAGAGACACTGTCACTAGAGCAGCAGCTCCCACAGTGAAGTGCTCATTAGGGGTAAGGAACCTCTGTTTTCCTGCTATCGTGTACACTTCAATAATAAAAATGAAATCTCTGTGTTCTCTTCAATATTTATTATTCTCTTCCCCCTCCATAAGAGAATATCTATATTATTGGCAATTAGTTCATCTAGAATGAAGACGCAGACATACAGAATGGACTTGAGGACACGGGGAGGGGGAAGGGTAAGCTGGGTTGAAGTGAGAGAGAGGCATGGGCATATATACACTACCAAATGTAAAACAGATAGGAATAGTGGGAAGCAGCCACATAGCACAGGGAGATCAACCTGGTGCTTTGTGACCACCTAGAGGGATGGGATAGGGAGGGTGGGAGGGAGACGCAAGAGGGAGGGGATATGGGGATATATGTATACATATAGCTGATTCACTTTGTTATACAGCAGAAACTAACACAACATTGTAAAGCAATTATACTCCAATAAAGATGTTAAAAACAATAAAAATTAAAAAAATAAAACCTCCTTTTTACAGCCTCCTTTGCGATTGGAGTGGCCCCGTGAGATGTAAGTAAAAAAGTCAATGGATAGAGCCTCCAGGACATTCTCTGAAGGAGAGATGGAAATGTAATGGCTGGACCTCCAAAAATGTCCTTAAACCTTGAGGATGGAAGACATACATTAAAGATGACAAAGCCAAATGATAGGCCCAGGGCAGTTCTTATATAATTTCAGCCCTGGATATCTCTTCTAGACTATTTTACATTAAAGAAAACTAAAAGCCCCATTTGTGTAAGCTGCTTTATTTGGGCTTTTTGTAATATGGAGCTAAATCTAACACTAACTAATTCATCCTTTTTCTAATCTCCTCTTACTATTCCTAGACTAATAAGAATGGCCATTTACAATTTTTCTTTGTGGTAGATAAGACACTACCACCACCTCTTGTTACTCTAGCTTAGAAAAGGGACTCCTTTTGGTAAGCAAAATAGTCATGTCGCCTACAAATGCGTCTCTTGCCTGGATAATCAAAACTCCTTTTTCTTGCTGTAATTAAAGACTAGGCATAAATCCATACCCTATCCTTCCTGTAAGGCATGACTTAATTTTTTTTCTTCTTTCACTCTTAACTATATCCGAGGATCTCGTGGGGGTAGATGGAGGCTTATTTATATGCTGTTATTGCCACATGGGAGCCTGGAGGTTCATGGCAACCTCATTAACATCCTTAGGGCCCTGCAATTCGCGGGGCCACCAGAAAGAAGCACTGCTTTTTGGAAACTTGAAGTGTAGAATCCCTCTGTTTATGGTTGGACTTCAATATTTTGTGTGTGTTTCAAGATTTCTAAAGATTTTTCTTTTCTCTTTTCACTGTTTTTTTTTCAATCTGTTCATTTTTGTTTTGTTTCTTTTGAACTTTACTCTTATAATTTTAGAAACTAAAGAAAGAAAGAAACTAAAGAAATATTCTTCTTCTTTTGAAGGTTGAAGGACAGAGTTGATAAGAGGGTAGGGATTTCTGTGGAGTAAAGAAAAGGAATTAACTTTTGGGGGACTGACCAGTAAATGAAATGCCATCCAACCAGATGGAAGAATCTATGTAACAACAGATCTTTCAGTGGGCTGGATAGCCATGCTATCCCTGTTAGTGTATCCACATGAGTCGCGATTTCCTTGTCTAGGTAGAAACTAGACAAGCCCTCCCACTGGGTGGTCCCAACAGCTCAGGAAGCTGCTGTGTGAGAAGGGCTCTACCCATTCATTTTTCATCATTATCTCTGTCCATCTCTCCCATATACCAAGCACAAGGTTCTTTCATGAATCTCTCAATTAAGCCTAAAAGGTAAAATGATGGAGGAACAAGTACAAAATTTTAATAATGAGTGGCTATAAATTTCAACTTTGCCATATATGAGTTGTGTAATAATAAGCAGGATATGAAACCTCTGAAAACCCATTTCCTCATTTATACAATGTGAATTGCAACTTCTCTTATTAAATGTTAAATGAGATACACAACACACATATTATATACTTTGCCCACTTACAAATCACATTTGGACCTCTGGCATCCTATATACAACACTCAATAAGTTGTTCAAAAATATTTATTGACACACAATGCCCAACAAATATTTGCTTAAATTTGAGTAATACATAATGAACTAATGAATAAATGTCCTAATGGCGCTGCATTGAGTCCTGGCTGAAATTTATATGTGTAATGCCACTCTGTATTTAAGCTAACATTGACCTTACTCCATTGTGCAGCAACCCTAACAATAAGGTGACCATATAACCTAAACTAGGACACTTCTGAGAATGAAGTGAGACACTATTGATAATTACTTTTCAAAACAACTGGTGTAAACTGAGACTGTCCTGGGCAAATAGGGACATATATATGATCACCTTCTTAAGAAGCACATGGCTCTTTGCTTGATCCCTTGATCAAGATCACACATGAATCTACAGTTGTGAAAGTATGCACATTTTCCATTCTCACAATGTTTAAGCCAAGAGAAGTCCCCAAACATTGTACAAGTATGCCTTACTCTGCACAATGGATTGCTTCCTGAACAACTCTGTTTATTAGGTTTTTAATAAATGAAAGTACATATACATTTCCCATGAGCACTCTATAAAGAGTCTCAGTACTGAACCATTTTTAAAGTGATAAAATTCGAAAACCTGAATAATCAACCTTCCCATCAGGAACTCTGATACCCAATTTATTTGCTTACAAATTAAAGTTTGTTTTGTTTAGTTTTATATTGAGTTTTGCAAAGTATGACACACTTTTAGGCGAGAGTCTTGTATGAAACACGTCCTAATAATACGTGATCTGTCGATTAGTCACCTAAAACACTTTTAGTCATACAAGACCGTTACTGCGATGAAAGCTGTCCCCTTAACGGGGTGATAGACAGAAACAGTAGACGACTGTCACTGAGCAATGTGAAAGGGCAATTTCCCTCTGAAATAGCACCCCATGTCACTGGATGGCCACAGAATTAACATCCTTCTGTCCCATGAAATTCAAGCAGGGTTGACTGCAACTGAGGTTGTAGAATTAGATGGACCACAAAGCTTCTTTATTGCATTTGAGATCTAGACTGTGATTATCTTAGCAGCTGAGTTTGTCCAAACGATTTCAGTAATACCAGAGGGGGGTCTGGTGCCGTCAGCAGCGGCCTTGGCCCTTCAGTGTCCAACAAGGACTAATTAAGAAGTGAAACATTGGTTAAGTTGCTCTCACTTAGGTCCAAGGTAATGTATTCCTGGAAGCACCCGGGCACTGTAATCACTGGATAACTCTGACTTGCTAAGGGAGTTTCAATGTTTAACATATGTTGGAGGGTTACAGAAGACCTTTCAGCTGTGATCTTTATGAGGGCTCCCAGTTTATCCTGTTTGAGCTGCAAATACAGAATACGACTTTGCAAAAGACATTAAGTAACACCTTAACGTGTTAAACCCAGACTTTTCATACCCACCCAAACACCCACTTGAATAGTTCTATATAATAAGCAGTAACAATACCAGAACTTAGAGTCAAGAACATTTCAAGCGCAATCCAGGTTGCGTTAGTCACTAGCTCTGAGATCTAGACAAAGCCTGTTTACTTATCTGAACTAATTACTTCAAGTGTAAAGTTAGAGGATTTGGGCCATATGTACTAAAGATTTCTTTCATAACTAACAATTTAGGAGTAATTCCTTGAAACCTCAAATAGCTAGAACCCTAGGATGTTACAGGATGTTGTAATGATGTTCCATGGCCAAGAAAGGAATTCACTCAAGACTTAAGCCAATAAAAAAACAAATTCAGCCTTTCTGATATGATACAGCTTATTTTCAGCAGGTAAAGATATCATGCTACTCCTACCATAATATATTTTTCAGTTTAAAAATTAATCTCTAGGGCTTCCCTGGTGGCGCAGTGGTTGAGAGTCCGCCTGCCAATTCAGGGGACACGGGTTCGTGCCCCGGTCCGGGAGGATCCCACATGCCGCGGAGCGGCTGGGCCCGTGGGCCATGGCCGCTGGGCCTGCGCGTCTGGAGCCTGTGCTCCGCGATGGGAGAGGCCACAGCAGTGAGAGGCCCGCGTACCACAAAAACAAAAACAAAAACAAACACAAACAAACAAAAAATTAATCTCTAATACATAACTCTACTCCTTATTTTACAGAAGAGAAAATAGACTCAAAGGAATTAAATATCTTCTCCAAGTTTGCTAGAATTTGAAATAGTCCAGATTTGCTTATTCCCTGTTAGTTTGCTTCATATTTTAGATTTCTTCAGGTGGAAAATAACAACAAAACTGGATTATGTTAATAAACAGTTGGCGTTAGGTGCTCTAGAATTTTTGAAGGAGAACATTCTACTTTGCCAACAGTAGGGAACGGAAATATTTTTTTTAAACCTACCATCTTATTCCATAGAAGTACTTTTTGGACAGAGAATAAAATGCAATTTGCTAAAAAAATAAAATATATAAATTAATTTAAAAAATGCAATTTGCTGAGGAATAATGAGCCAACTTATAGTTAGTCTAAAAAAGAAGCTGGACTTTATTACTGTTTTGTGGGAGGAGAAATCCAGTCGTGATACTGAAACTGATTCTTGGGTTCCTTTCTGCTGCAGAGAAGGACAGCTAGAAACTAAGGAGAGAAATAAGAAAGTACAATGGAGTATTTTCCTATATATTCTATCTGAAATAAGAATGGGGGGGCAGGAAATGGACTGAGATTCAGTGGTGAAAGGAAAAAATAAAAAGCAGTGATGAAATGGAGATTGCATTTTAGAAAAGCAAGTAGAGTGAAAAAGGAGATGGATATAAAGATGAAAGGAGATCCTAAAGCCCTTTACCTGTCTTTGTCTTTGCATTGACCACTTACACATATGTCTTGTGATTCTATAAATCACAAACAAATAAACATGCATATAACAAAAACAAAGAGAGAAACCATATATGTGTTAATAACCCTCTGTCTAAGGATACATTTGTGCATGGACAGAGGCTTATCATGACTCCCATTATATCATGGAAACAGAAGCCACTAATTAAGTATTCAGAGAAAGGCAAAAATAACACTAGAAAATAAAAACTAAAACCTACAACACCAAGACTTTGAATTGACATTCTTTCACTGGGCAAGGTAAGTCCCATTGTTTGATAACAAAAACCATCTGGATTCGTCTTCTTGCATTTGTTGAATGATTATTCCCAATCTAACTGTCTGATAATGGCCACAGGTAGTTCAGTATACCTCCTCAAATCTATCGTATGATGGTCTACTGGCTAATGAGGAGATGTATTTACTTGATGAAGAATTAACCTAGGGCTTCCCTGGTGGCGCAGTGGTTGAGAGTCTGCCTGCCAGTGCAGGGGACACGGGTTCGAGCCCTGGTCTGGGAAGATCCCACATGCTCGCGGAGCGACTAGGCCTGTGAGCCACAACTACTGAGCCTGCACGTCTGGAGCTTGTGCTCCGCAACGAGAGGCCGCGACAGTGAGAGGCCCGCGCACCGCGATGAAGAGTGGCCCCCGCTCGCCGCAACTAGAGAAAGCCCACGCACAGAAAAGACCCAGCACAGCCATAAATAAATAAATAAATAAATTTAAAAAAAAAAAAAAAAGAATTTACCTAATTTTTGTTGGCTTTGTATTTTGAAGCAAATCTTTTGAACTATATTGATGTTTTATGTTTCTCTTGGTCATATTTTCTTGTTTCTTCTTTGTTTTGATTCAAAGACAATAGGAATAACTGTTCATCTCTGGTAGAGCCATTATTTTCTGCATGATTTTGTCCTCTACAGATGCAAGGCACATACATATAATGTCATCCTCTATATGTAGGAATCTGTTCTAAATAGGTGGTAGAAAAGTTGATTAATATGAAAAAAAAGTCCAGAAAATTTGGTTTGCTATTTAAATGGCTTAGCTATAATAAACTTTCTTTGTTGTTTGGTTTTCTACTCTTTCATGGAAGCAGCACTTTGAGTATAAATAATGTCTCAAAAGCAGGTAAATTATTTCTAGGACTTTATGACATGCTAATGTGTTCCCTTGGATTTCCTGAGTCCTTCTGATGTTATTAAGTGCTGTCATTCATTGTCTGAACACTACTTAGAATTGCACACTGTTCCCCAAAAGGTCATCGAAGCACTTAATTTTAGAAAGAGATAAGCAGGACAGAAGACGTTATCTGTATATCAAATGTGAGTTCACGTGTGACCTGCTACCCCAGCCAAACTGCTGTCCCTATCAATCCTACCTCCACCTCACCCTACCCTTGACTAACACTAAACTGATGTGCTGCATAACCTCTGACCAGTCACAGATGGAAACCTATCCTCATGGTAAGGTAAAAAGGAAACTGAGAGAAGTAGAATATTCATATAAAATGTATTTGAGAGAGAGATAACCAGAACTCTTGTCTACAAAATAAAAATTATTAACTCCAAAAAATTCTTTTGGGTTTGTAGTTTTAGTTCCAGATACAAATTAATTACTGCTCTCCAGAGAAATTTATTTCAGAATGTGGAATTATGACTTTTTTATATTGAATTACATATATGTATAATGTGTTCTACTTCTGTCTCTGTGTCTGTGTCTCTGTCTCTCTGATTCTGTGTGTGTGTGTGTGTGTCTGTCTCTCCAGAAGAGCCTGGATGACCACTTATCTCGGATCTGTAAAAGGTGTTTTACCATGGACTAGAGGAATAGCCCCAGATAACTAAGATTCTTTCTAAATTTAAGATTCTCCTCTGGCTCTTCTCTGTTATTTTCTATCTACTTCCTTTCTACTTTCCCACTAAACTTCACCTCTTCATTGTGAATCATCTCAGAAGAGTTTTCCTGCCTGGTCTGACTCACATTTAGTATATTATTTTCAAAATTTACATTTTCCCTTCTGACTGCCTTTGAACTTTGCTCTGAGTTTCCATACATAGTCCATGTATTAGAATTTGAAAGACATATAGGTTATATTGGAATATGATTAAAAATAAGTTGTTATTGTACTGTGTAGTTTGTACTTCTGCTTCGTTTTTTCATTATTATCTTGCTGCTCCTTTAACTAGGATTTAGGTAATGGAAGAATAAACAATTGTCAGGAGCTTTTAAGAACTGGGAATATAAAGAGAAGAAAGTTAATAAAACCGATGCTTTTCTATGTATTAAATGCTCTCTGACCGAAATCTATACTATTGTTTACTTTTTAAGCATTTTTCTTATGCCTTTTTTATGCTTAAAAATATTGGTCTACATGAAATAAACTTCCTCGATCCATGTACTAGAATTTCAGTAATTAATTCAAAACATACGTACTGAGCACTTACGAGGTGCTGAACAAATAGTTTTTTCTCATATCTCGAGCACTTAAAACCATAGCCTATATGAGGTTAAAACTGATGAAACAGTGAAACAAAAGATATTTGTCACTAGAGTTGGCAAAAAAGTTCTTGTTTGCTTAACTTTTTGCTTGTTTTTACCATTTTTTAATTAAAAGATTTTTACAGGAAAGGATGACATTTATTTGCGTTGCTGTAGTCCTTTTTCTTAGCATTAACAAATTAAATGTGCAAAATTCAGTTAACTCACCAGGTACTGGCATTATATCGCTATCTATACTTATATCTATACCTATATCTATATCTATATATGAGTGTATTTCTATGATAAATAGGGAGAGCATCAAGTACTAGCATCCAAAAAACTGTTGCTCACAGTATAGGCTTTTCTTTTTGAACTGTTTAAAATATTTGTTGGCTGTTTTCTAAACATGATCAAGTAATTTTGGTTTCCTGTCTTCTTCTTCATAAAATAACATCTGAAAAACGTCTATGTTTAACGACCTCAGTCATTTTTGTGGAAAAATCCAATGTGTGTCTGTAGGTGGGGGAGGGGAGAGGGCTTTACAAGTTAAAGAAATGTATTTATCTAACTAACTATTAAACATGACAATAGAAAACAAATCACAACAGGATGTTATTGCAATTTCTATTTTTTTTTTTTTTTTTGCGGTACGCGGGCTTCTCACTGCTGTGGCCTCTCCCATTGCGGAGCACAGGCTCCGGACGCGCAGGCTCAGCGGCCATGGCTCACGGGCCCAGCCGCTCCACGGCATGTGGGATCTTCCCGGACCGGGGCACGAACCCATGTCCCCTGCATCGGCAAGCGGACTCTCAACCACTGCGCCACCAGGGAAGCCCCTGCTCTTTTTTAAAAATAAATTTATTTATTTTATTTATTTATTTTTGGCTGTATTGGCTCTTCATCGCTGCCTGTGGAGTTTCTCTAGCTGTGGTGAGCGGGGGCTACTCTTCGTTGTGGTGTGCGTTCTTCTCATTGCAGTGGCTTCTCTTGTTACAAAGCACAGGCCCTGGAGCGCAGGGGCTTCAGTAGTTGTGGCGCACAGGCTTAGTTGCTCCGTGACATGTGGGATCTTCCTGGACCAGGGCTTGAACCCATGAACCCATGTCCCCTGCATTGGCAGGTGGATTCCTAACTATTGCGTCACCAGGGAAGTCCCTGAAATCTGCTTCTTAAGAGGATGAAAACATCACTAGCAATAATGAGGTGTAAACCCTCCCCCCTCCCCTTCTCTATATGTACATTTCTTACTCTTACCTCCATTCTACCAATCTGAGACCTATGTATCGATTAATTTTATTCCCATAACAGACAAACAGGAGGAAGCCAGGATAAGTTGTAGGATCATTCTTCACTTAACTGAAGAAAACCAAATTGGGCAAAGGCACAAAGGTGAAATTATGTGAATTTTAAGTTCTTGAACTATTTATAAGCACATGCTGAAGGAGATAAAAAAATAAATAAATAAAATGTGAAGACTATAGATTTTTAAGGGCAGCCAGACTCAGAAGGAGCTGTGTTTTAATATTAGAGCTAACTGATTTGATGGATTCAAAAAGCTGTTCCTTGGAAGCATAAGGAAAGTGTATCTCCAGGGAAATATTTCTTTATACAGTCAGACCTTCATATCTGCGAGTTCCACATCTGCAAATTCAACCAACCACAAATCAAAACTATTTGGAAAAAAATTCCAGAAAGTTCCAAATAGCAAAAGTTGAATTTGCCACATGCTGGCAACTATTTATATGGCCTTTACGTTGTTTTAGGTATTGTAAGTGATCTAGAGATGATTTAAAGTATACTGGAGGAATTGCATAGGTTATATGCAAACACTACCCTATTTTATGTAAAGGACTTTTGCATCTCGGACTTTGGTATTGCAGGGAGATCCTAGAACCAAACTCCCGAGGATACTGAGGAACGACTGTATAGTATATAAAAATTTAGTATAACTGCTCTATAGTTTAGGACTTTTTTTAATCTTGCAAAGAGGTGGTGCAAAGAGAGCATTATCTATACCTAGGAAATACTTGGATTAGAAAGTAAATGCATCCACCTGCTTTCTTTATGTTAGGGCTGGATGTACCTCTTAAAGCCCTCAAAAAGATACATTTGAAATTTTAAAAAATGTTACTTTATTCATGGTTACTCAACATAAGAATTTAAGGATTACCTTTAAGAGCTAGTTTAGGCTGGAAATAAAGGTACCTCAAAAAGGAGTTAAGAAGTTTCATGGGTAACAGATACATAAGATATTATTAACAGAAGAGGGTCTTTGCAGTAGATACTCAGCTTAAAAGACTGAAGTCTCTAAACAAATCCCATGAGGAACAGCATTTGAGCCCAAACACATGGAGCTGGCCTGGTGGAGCAATGCTTATTGAGAACATCCTAGACAACCTGTTGAGAGAGGCAGCCATGTAGAGTGTCCATTATTGAATGGGCTGACCACCGATGGTCACCAAGGAGGAACTCTGGAATGAACGAGACTGTGATGAACAGGACTCTGGAATGAATAGGATGCCAATGAACAGGACCCTGATGTTCCTCACATTGGTTCATGGTTGTGGTCATGGCAGATGCTGTCCACCACAGGTTAGTACACATGGAGCAGATGACATAGAGTTAGATGGCTTGCAGCTTTGGACACTTGGTCTGTGCATCAATGAACATTTGAATGATCATCAAGAAACATGAGATAGAACACGTTTGACCTCCCTGATAAGGGAGGTCAAACAATATTAGATCTATAAACATAAATAAACCATTATATTCTAGAGGGAAGTTTTGTATGGTTAACTTGTGGCTAATATGATCAGTCAACACTTGTTGATTCAGATAGTATACTGAACTTTCTAAGGAGGTAGCATCATTCTAGATTCAAGAATTTCCAGGGCTATTTTGTCCCAATACTTGTTCAACATTTGCTTGAAACACAGTAATTCATTTGTTCTTCCTGTGCCAGTTTTTATACATCTGCAAAAGACTGTAACCACAATCTGCCTAGTCATGCATACATATGTCAGCGCTGTAACAGTCACCTGGTATATGGGTTGCAAATGTCCCAAGATAGACGTACCATTTGTTTAGAGAGACATGATGGACTCAGCCTATTCTTACTTTCATCACACAAAAGAAAGTCATTTTTATTGCTTAATATAAGAAGTTGTCCTATCTTTTAGACACCTAAATAATATTGGTACTGTGATGTACGAGGTTTCACTGCAATGTTTAATAATCACTGTAACCTCATTTAATGTTATTTATCTGTATGAGATATTGTGCTGACAAAACTTCACATTTAAGAGGGGGGCTGAAAGCAATAAGCCTATAATAAAAGTGAAGTGTATTAAAGATGGAAAGCACTATTACCACAGGTAAAATCCTTTGAGGGCACTGAACGTTTCTCTTATTTATAATTTAGTCCCAGCAGGACACCCCTTCCATGTGCTGATTATCAGAGCGATTCTAGCTTTGGGGAGCAAAAAATGTCACACGCACACCCAGAAGCTGAAATAAGATTTTCCCCTCGTGTGATTTAAGAGCTATTGTCACTCTGTGGAACTCTGAAAATTATTCCATTTGAAAATAATTCAGCTCCTAGATTATATATTGTCTAAGTTTCCTCTTCCTGCTCTTTACTACTGAGGACACTTATTTATTTATTTTACATTTTTATTGGAGTATAATTGTTTTACAATGGCATGTTAGTTGCTGCTGTATAACAAAGTGAATCAGCTATACATATACATATATCCCCATATCTCTTCCCTCTTGCGTCTCCCTCCCTCCCACCCTCCCTATCCCACCCTCTAGGTGGTAACAAAGCACCGAGCTGATCTCCCTGTGCTATGTGGCTGCTTCCCACTTGCTATCTATTTCACTTTTGGTAGTGTATATATGTCCTTGCCACTTTCTCACTTCGCCCCAGCTTCCCCTTCCCCCTCCCTCTGTCCTCAGGTCCATTCTCTACATCTGCATCTTTATTCCTGTCCTGAACCTAGGTTCTTCAGAACAATTTTTTTCTTTTTTAGATTCCATATATATGTGTTAGCATACGGTATTTGTTTTTCTCTTTCTGACTTACTTCACTCTGTATGACAGTCTCTAGGTCCATCCACCTCACTACAAATAACTCAATTTCATTTCTTTTTATGGCTGAGTAATATTCCATTGTATATATGTGCCACATCTTCTTTATCCATGCATCTGGTGATAGACACTTAGGTTGCTTCCATGTCCTGGCTATTGTAAATGGAGTTGCAATGAACATTGTGGTACTGTACTGAGGATATTTAAATGAAACTGTTAGCTGATTTTTTTTTTTTTTTTTACTGCTTATTCTCCACCTGAAGTTATTATCCTCAATTCACGATATCATACTTATCTGCAAAGCAACCAAATAGGAACATGAATTCAGTGGGGGGTTATATGCAAGAGGAATAGAGGGATTTATAAGGCAGAAAGAGCAAGGAAGAGAGGGTTTCCTGGGGAGACATGGGCACACGTATGAGTCTTTTCACCTCTAAGTTGCTGAGTTTGAGGTTACTGAGAATTGCTTCTATGTGATGTAATAGTGGCCATGGATAAAGTAAGAAACCCATCTTCTGTTGAATAAGTTATCTAGCAAAATTAGCTCCTAGGATGACAGTGTTGTCCATGTTTGATGTGACTCAAGTTACAACTCAACACCCAACACCTAGCCCAGCAAATGGCTGTTTCTTAATAGATTTTTGTTGAATAGATACTTGATAAACACGTATTGACTGAATTAGAATGGATATCTGCCAAACTGAATGCTTTGTTAATCCTTTTGTATTAATTCATCTGCCTCAAACAAGATGAGTAGCTTTTCTGGCCTAGGGTCACCCCCTGGGAACAGCTGAGGAAACCTCTATTAGGCCAGTGCCATGGGAGGGTGTATGTGACTCTTCATTCTATACAGAACTGTCAGCAAGTCTTTGTACCTGTTTTTGGCTTTTACTGTAGGAGGATTTCCATTAAGATTCATTTTACTAGTACTTGCCACTTGAATAAAATTCAGACATGAGTCACAGGAATGTGCTCACCTTTTTTTGGTCCTGTATTTTAAAATTATGTTAGACTTTATGTGTCCTCAGGAAAAGAGAGGTCTAGAGGAAGTCCTGAGAGAGTGCGAGAGCCTTCTGCCTTGCCCTCAAACATACACGTCACCCCTTAGTAAATCACTGGTCACAAGAAGTCTGCCTTCCAAAGAAAGTACAATCACACAAGAGCACCACCTAAAGCGGAACAGTCTTCTCACAAAAGACCTGAATTCAAGATGGGTTTTTCCAAAATGATGGCATCCCTGATACTAGCTTTCTTGGCTGCCCAGAAAGCATACTTCCCTCTCCAGATAAGTACCTTTTCTTCAGTTTAACTATGGTCTCTGACTAAAATCAGGTGTAGAAGAGCAGGAAGCTTATTAGTAATTGTGTCTGTGTCACATGAAAGATCCTCTCTGCTGATTTTTGCCTGTGCTAGTCTCAGATCTTGGAAAATTATATAAACATTTCCTATTTTTAAAAGAATTATGTGCTTGCCTAAAGAAAATACATTCTTGGTTATTATATTTTATTGCTTGTAATTACTGAAGAAATAAAATTATGCTCAATAATACTGCTACTTGTATATTGCTGACTGCTGACTATATATTATCTGTACTGAATTTTGGAAATCTGTTATACAGTACATGAAGACTTCATCTAAAATGGTAAGCATTTCTGGAGACACATTTTCCCCAAATTCCACAAGTTAATGATTATTGAACTCTGCTGTAAATAAGTTTTGCATATACTATGATAGATTAGCTGCATTTACCCTTTTTCCAATATCATCTGTTCTGGTAAATGTCAAGAATACATTCCAAACACTTACTATTATTTATAACCAGTCTTAGTTAGGAAAACAATAAACTGAAAATCTGACTTTGGGCCAAAGATGGAGTCTGTAATACAGGCATTTACAGGGACATCTTTATATTTAAAGAATTAAAAACACTGGTGGATTCAATTACTGAACGATCCTTGTAAACTCTCTGTTTTGGTGCAACTTAATCTGACAAGAAACATTTATATCATAGAAGACAAAACAATAAAAAAGTGATAATGGTATTAAATCAATACACATAACAACTTTTTAACCTTCACATATTTCACCGAAATCATATCAGTTCTCCACCATGAAAACTGAGTGAGGAAAGCACAACCGATATTTTTACTTTGGAGATGAAGACGTAGAGGCTTTGAGAAGTGAAGCATCTCAGGGTCACACGACCAGTGAGTGGACCTGAAGGGACCTGGACCCAGCTTCCTGAGCCCCAGTCTTCTGCTTTATTCCCTGTACTAAATTGGAAAGAGGGGCATTTTCAGGGACTTGGTGACTGGAACTTTCCATTCATATGTGCCAAATTGTTCTACTTTCCTAAAGTAGCTTGGCTGTGGGTCAGGATTCAAGAGACTGAAGAAAGAGATCCAGTATTGGCATCCATTTCCATGGTGCTGGCCAGGAAGTTTTTAAAGTGCTGTGCTACTGGATGATGCTTAGGGGCTGGGGCTTTTAAACAAACTTGTATAGATTTAGAAATAAACATCTTCTGAGAATGTGGTTCACTTACAGGAGGCAACTGACAGCATTTGCTAGGTGACTGTCTCATCCTGTAGCTCCTCTTTTTCTTGCCAAAAGTTTCATCTCTATCCTTTGTGATTCTCTAGCCAGGGGAAGTGATCACTCAACACAAATTTAAAGAATGGAATAAGAATGACATGCCGCCTCTTGTGAAAAGCCTGGGGAGGTGTATTTTTTTTTTTTTTTTGTCCCTGACAAAATACCTATCTAATAAGTAAAAGAAATCATTCCATCCTCAAGAAACTGAGAGACATCAAACACACAAATGAAAATGAAAGGGAAAGGAAAGAAGGGGAAAGGGAAATGGAGGAAACAAAAATGCAGGTGGCGGAATAAATACAAAAGAAAAACCAGCAGTCACATCTTTGAAACAACAGAGTCCTGAGACTTATGAGATTCCTGAAACAAGGGAAGAAAAGAAGTGCAGGAAGTTAGACTGAAGAGGCTTTGTGGAAGAGAATTTTAAAGAGGTTTGAAGAAGGAAAAAAAGAGGGTATTAAAGATGCATGGAAGTGGAGTAGAGCAGAGGCAGGAGAGGACAACTTGTATCTCCTTTGAAACTCTTAAACAATCTATTTTTTAAGCTTCACATGAGTTGACATCTTGCTGTTTTCAAAAAGAAATGCATAATAGGAAAGGTGGTAAGACAGTCCATTTCCTTTAGTGTTCATGACAATTATCCATTTTGTAATTAGTTGAGAAAGAATGACAGCTATCGTAACTTCTAAATGTAAAGAGAAGAGCCCTACTTCATCTCTACAGTGGCCAGATTCACACACGGCAGTTAGTGTACACTAAACACCATCTGAAACACAGGCACAATCGTGGTATCTTACAGGACTCTTTTTCTTACAGGATGCTTGTGAGGACTAAATTTGAATATGAAACTATTTTTAGAAATATAAGATGCTACACAAATAATAAAATGCTATTACTACTATTATTTAGCACAAATGCAACTCCAAGGACCTGTCTCTTCATGTTGGATAGATGCTCTGTTATGTCTAAAGACACTAGCTACATCTTTTAAGAGGAAGATGATTTCATTTAGAATACGACCACAATCTGGAAGATATCTAACTTTGAATTTTCTATGGCTGTTGGGTATTTCCCCATATTGTCTACATCATATTTTGGTACTAATCAATAAATGTTAGTTATACTTAACATCTGAGATGCGTCAATCTGAAATGAAAACATCCTTTTTCAAATTAACAGTCTCATTAATTAACCTTCTGACGCTGCCAATAAGAAGGTTCACTGTTGTTATGGAAAGCGATGCTATTTAAGTGATTATGCATGTGCTGTCGCTTTATTTTCTACAAGAAAATCCAGATGCTCTTTAAAAACATCTTCACTCTTTACTAAAAGTGAGAATAAGTTTGATAAATTTTCATGCTCAGAACATAGACCAGGCTCATGCTGAGCAGGGATTAAATGAAATAGTGACAATTTGGTTTGACATAACTAGGGAGAGAGGATGAGATGTAGAGAAGGGGATAGAGGTGAGGATTAGAGCCAGTTGCCTCTAGTTTCTCCCACCCTCAATTCTACAACAACGAAAACACCAAGTAATATCCAAAATGTCTCTTGAAGAGTCAGCCTCTGGAAACAACCTATAGTTTGGAGAATTCCACAATTCTGTTGTTTCAGCCAATGGTAGAGGTAAATTTACTTATGTAAATTTACAATGGTACAATTTACAATGGTAGAGGTAAATTTCTTAAAAATTACTTAAGTGGCATTAGTCTGTCATTGTAACATTCTTTTTTCCTCCTAATATGTTCTTTCCTTATTCCTTATGAAATAAGAAGTTATGATATTACTTCTTTAACGGTTTCAGTATATCAGGAATGAGGGTTACGTCTTACATATATCATACAGAGCTGTGCTATGAACCCTGTTCCTACGCTCCTTAATCTGTACACAGGTATGCTTCTAGGCTCTGAAACTTACATATTCTGGCATGTGGGCATGTGGATTTTAACCATGTGCTAAGCAATCAATATAGAACAACAACAACAAAAATGCTCTGGAATGTAACTGAGCCAAGGATGTTGTGATTTATTTTTTGCCAGCGAGAAGATTTCTTATTAAGTCAGGAATTGCAATTACATTTCTATGAAGGAAATATGAGAAGCAAACATATATGGCCCACTTTACAGTTGACATTGAGATCTAAACTGAAGCCCATGTCTTTTCCAGACAAAACAAACCTCTGGCAAACTCACGGAAGAGTTTGGCTTAGACTCCTTACCAGTTTCCACCTCCATGCCTCTTAGTCTCTCTTCCACTTCCTCTCTTCCAACAAGCCACTCATTGCCCTCATCCTGCTTTTGGCTACCCATGGCCCCATCAATGTTCTATAACAATTTGCCCTTCCGTGACAACTGGCCGCTGCCGGATGCATCTCTCTGCTCTCCTCCCGCAAGTGGAGTGTGGTAGTAATAATGGTATTAGTAACAACAGCAGTAGCAGTAGTACTCATAACAATTTACATCTGATGAATACTTTAAGCTTGTATTGTCCTTAAACAATCATTGTCTTATTTAATCAATATGACAAGCCTGTAAGGGGGTATTTCTGACCACATTTTGCAAATGAGTAAATTAAAATTCAGAAGAGTTATATCTTGCACTACTAGCAATAAAATCCTATAGGTGTTGAGTGAGGAAATGGAAATGGTTCAAGCTCAGGTTTTCTGACTCTAACTCAAAACAAATGCTCTCTTATGCTGGACTTTCAAAAACCCTATAAGTTATTATTAGAGGTAGACATAGAGGAAGACAGTTACTAAAAAGCATAAAGGGGGCTTCCCTGGTGGCGCGGTGGTTGAGAGTCCGCCTGCCGATGCAGGGGACACAGGTTCGTGCCCCGGTCTGGGAAGATCCCACATGCCGCGGAGCAGCTGGGCCCGTGAGCCATGGCCGCTGAGCCTGCGCGTCCGGAGCCTGTGCTCCGCAACGGAAGAGGCCACAACAGTGAGAGGCCCGCATACGGCAAAAAAAAAAAAAAAAAAAAAAAAAAAAGCATAAAGGTCTTCTGAGCCATTAACTTTATGCCACAGAGATAAACTGCCTATAAATAAAACCATGCACACTTAGGTTATCCATTCAGGTAGGTTGGGTGAACTACAATAAGTATCTTCCATGTACACACTTTTGTAAAATTTAAGGCTGTATTAGAACCTATGCAAGGATCCTCAATAAATGAAGCAATAATAAGGACAACTTCCCAGGTGATATTAATGAAGACACAGCCTGCCACATGTTATACAACGTGTTGAGGATATTACAGTGTAAGGTTTGGTAGAGAGAGATTTCAAATACCAAAGGGATTTCATTTAGGAAAAGAAATGCCAAAGGGACTTCATTTTAGGCTAGAAGACTTTTAAACCTCTAACCAACATTTTAAAATAAATAAATAAATAAATAAAAGGTTTGAAAGCTTAAAGATGTGAAAAGAGAAACTCCTAGGAATAAGCTGTGCTATGAGCCCTGTTCCCAATTGATCGATGGCTCTGCAAACACTTCAAGAGAGGCTTCAACAGGACTCTCTGAGAGCTTTCAGCCAGTTAAGGGTTACAAGGAATTTGCATCTGACTTCCATCTGAACGTTCAGAAGGGCATGAGATAGACTAAAAGTGGAGCCAAGATAAAGTGATTACATTATTTGGTCTTCACTCCCTAGTATTTCCAAGAATCTTGGGGTATTTCCTGTACACTAGACATATTCCCCACATGGCAGAGAGCCAGGATGAGGTCCCATTAGGTCCTTTTCATTAGGGTAACCTGCAGAGGAAAGCAGAATTAAGCAAACATCAACTGAAGTTATGCAACTTGATTACTAAGGCTTTAAAAGAAAAAGAGGATGTATTCAGTGTGGTCAAAAGAGCTGCAGGTGACTGCTTCCATGAGATGGATGAGGTCCCCTAAGACTCCTTGAAGGTATCCATTATAGAGTTAACTTAAACTTTTTCCAGGATTAGAGAATGCAAAACTGCCTTTTGATAGTACCAATAAGGTAAGACGCTTTTTGTTCTCCTTATCCTTTCTCCCTTCCCAAAGCCCCAATCCCAGACAAATAAAAAAGTAAAAGGGAAAAATAATACTTACTGAGTGGGAAGGAAAGAGAAAAGAAGCTGCTACCCCCTCTCCCTGATTAAAGCAGACCTTATCTTTAGATGGGGGACAAATCTTTAAAATCGTTGACTACCTAATACTGCTTGACAGTTTAGTTTTTAATCAAATCTATGCTTTGTACTTAAAGTTACCTTAGGGCTTTGTATTATCTGAGTGACAAGCGAAGTCTTGGTTAGGGATAGGGGAAAAATATCCCAGTGAATGAATTTTGAAGAGATATTGAAACTCAAAACTAAAGATGATTTATAATGAAACGCATGAGCCTTGCTTTTTCAAAGTCCAGATAAAGCATGTGATGGTATGAGGAGTCTACCCCATAGAAAATGACACTCCCTCCTCCGTCTTCTCTAGTTTTTATTTTTCTTCTCATTATAATGGTCCCAACTTACTCGAAACATTTTATTTATATATAGGCTTGTGATTTTACATGTGGTCAGAAAAGAAGATTAGAAAAATGGGATAAGTGTATGAAAAACATTGTTAATATTTGTGTCTTCCAAAAATAAAGATGAAAAAGGTGATTGGAAGTCTGACTTTAGAGCTCCATCACTGTGAAGGTCATTTTGTTTCATGCCTTAAATCACTTCTCTATTGTCATGTTTCCTCTTGTAGAATAATTCACTACTTAGGTCCTCTAATTCAGAGTTCTATACCCACCCCCCAAATGGTCACTTTTGTATATATTGATCTTACAAAGCTGTCAGTATGGTTTTTAAGATTCTTTTAGTTTTTTAAATAATTTTTTTCCTAGGAGAGAACGTATACATTCTTTAGGACTCAAAAGGACCTAGAAGGTATGCAATTTGCTAATAATGCATTTGTATGTTTCTGGTTCAACAATTTGAAACTGAATTTTATCTTCTCCAAGGCTACTTGGTTAATATATCACAGAAACCATTTCTGAGAAATTCAGCCTATCTTCTTTCTTACCACCAAGTGAGATCGTTATAGTGTTCCACATTCAGCACCTCATTTGGGTGTGTCTGGAGTCTTGGAAGCTTGACTACTCTACGTTCTCCTACAAATGGACCTTGAGAGCTTGTTCGGAGGTTCTAGCAGGGAAGCGCATATAGCATTCCATTCCTAACTCCAGCACACGGCATTGTGCCTTTGGTACTGAAGCAAGGGTAACTACTGAGTGTACTCCCTCATGGCTCTCACCCTGCTGTATATAAGAGAGCCCATCAGCAGCATCACTTCCTTCTCGTGAGCTCCTAAACCAAAGAACCCCGATGACAGTTTCCAAACTTCAGATTCCCCATAGAATGATCAATTTCAGCTGAAATTCAAATACTTGATTTCTGAAATGACCAAATCCATCCATAATTCCAAATTATCTGCTCATCAATGCCATGTGAAGAAATATGAAGTATGATGCAATTATAAAAATATAATAAACCGGGACAAGTATATATCTCAAGAATTCTACTCTTTGGTAAAGTATCTTTGCTTAGTAAATGACTGAATGATCTAGCTACTTTCAAAGATGGAAACCAGAAGGAACAAAGAGAGTAAAGGTCTTGATCCCAAAGTTGAGACCAAAATCTTTGATCCCTGAGGAGGACGGATTTGAAACTTGAGCTTTAGCGTTGGTTCAGCTTCAAACTGGCTAAGTGGTTTGGGGAACTCTCTTTAATTTCCCAACCCTTAGTTGTACCAAGTTACCTTTTAAAATGTGAACTACCTCATGTCACTCTTCTGTAATGACAACTCCTTATCGATCGATGGTTTTACAGGAGGAGATCATCACTTGCCACTAGCCCCTGCTTTACTCTTCCTCCTTAGATATATTGCCAACTGTCAATTCTCGGGCAGGCCAATCTTTCTGGTGCCATTGCCATTTCTTTTCCCTGGAATGTTTCGCCTCCAGACTTTTGCATGGCTCATTCCCTCTTCTTCTAGGACTGTGCTCTAGTGTAACTGCTCCTTAGAAATGTATATTTAGAATTAAAAAAAAAGTATACTTTCTAAAATATCCATCATTCCTCAAGCCCTATCTTGCTTCAGTTTTCTTCTTAGAATTTATTAAAAATCAGGTGATTTTTTGGTATTATGAGGTATTTATTGTCTTATCTCAGTAAAATGTAAGAGTCATGAAAGTAGTGACTGCTTCCACACCATGGCATTCCCTGCATCTAGAATGAGCCAGGGGTGTAGTAGGTGCTCACTGGATATCAATGGCGGGTAAAGATAAATGTCCTCTTTCTTTCTGCCATTCTTCTCCCCACACAAACATCAGCTATAAAACCCTTAAAAGACAAACTGCTTGTGCATTTGTGTGAGTCTATCAATGGGAATCTGGGAGAGAGGGAGGTTATGTGCTACTCCAGAGTAGTTCCCTTGGAGAAAAAAGCTGAAAGGGATAGAGCTCTTTTAAAGAGGAAAGGAAAGCAGTCTTCATCTCTAGGGCCTTCAGAAAAGGAAGGCAAAGACTGTGAGGGAGCCAGCCTAGGTCTGAGACATGCCTCAGAGGGTTTAACTGTAGAAAGTGTCCTGTGGTTCACAGCAGTCCTAGCCCATGCTTTGAAATTCCAAGAAGAGAAGAAGGCATTTGAGGCAATGTCCTCTTCATGTCCTCGGAAACAAGGGAGCTTTACAATGCATATGGAATCTACTCTTCAGCCCTGGCAGACATCCTGCCTTGGGAATGACTTTCTTACTTCAGCCAAAGACCTTGAAATGGAGACCTCATGTGTAAATATGTGCAAATGTTGAACTAAATTTATCCCATAAAATTTTTAGGAAACAACCTTCCATGGATACGAGCTGTTGAATACATTATCTGCTAGGGTTAAAAGGGTTTCCTTCTGCAGAAATAAATAAATGAAAAGAAAGCACTGAAGGGTTCACTACTCCAGATTTGTCTTTAATAACATTCCATTAAAAATGATGGAAAGGCACAGCTCTCACAGTAATTCAGGCTCAGAGCGATGCTGTTCTCTTTCAGGCTCATGCCCTCAGATGAAGCTTCTGTGATTTTAATCACTGCTCTTCCTCTAACTACCCGCCTTCAGCTTTTATTTTCTTTCATTTTTTGGTCTATCTTTCCATCTATCTGACCATGGCTCATTTACCTTGATTAGCAGAGGAACTGGTATCACATTTTTCAATAAGGACTAGTAGTTTTTAAACTATTTAGACCAAAAGTTACATACATCATCTCCACCATGCAAAAAACAGGGATCTGTGATTTTAAAAATATGTTTAGCACCAAACTAGTTTTTATCAGTACAAGAACCTAATGTTGAATATTAATGCCAGAGACTCTTCCCAGTTTTGCATTTCCTACTTTGATACCGTGTCTATCATCCCTAAAGCTAAAAAACAAAAGGTAACTAGGGTCTAAAAGGTCTATAAAAAGATACTGTACCACCAGCTATGAGTACCTTATTCTTTACCTCTATGCCCATCTCGATATAAGATGGAATATTCCACTCCAGTCTCTCACTACTTGCCTCATAATAGCCACTTATAGTATAATCAGAATCGGCTAAAATTTGTAATGTTTTCTTAAGTGTTTATGTGTAATTTGTTCTTAAAAAGTTAACTGTTTGGGTGTTGGTGACGTAAGCGTGTGTGCGTGTGTGTGTGTTATGTGCAGAGAGTGGGGTGGTGTCACGTGCAGAGAACCAAAATTGATCTTTGCAGATAAGACACTGGTGTGGTACGGTTTGCATTCTGGAGGTGAGGTCAGAACTGCTGAGCACTCCTCCGTGATTTTCTCACCTACAGAGCCCTCACCACATGATCCTGTAATAGGATAAGATGCACTCCTAAGCACGAAGCCGTAATTTACAAGCCACACAAATCCCTCTGTCAAAGGACGTTGAGAGCTTAACCGTCAGGCTCTCATTCAGTGCATGTGTGCTTGTGTGTGCTTTTTTTTTTTTTTGTCTATTCCTTTCTGTGCGTGTTACATCTAGCTCTATCACTTACTACAGCTTGATGAATTTAACAGTTTCCAAAGACAAGAAGGTGAAGCTTTAAATATTAAGGACTTTGAAAGCAAAACCCATTTTCAGTAAAACAAAAAGTCCTGAAAAATAAATATAGGAAAGGGGAGAAACTTTAAAACATTGCTTCCTTATCAGATGAAAAAGATGGAAACAGAAAGCAATGCCATCTATCTAACTTTACCATTCTCATCACCAGCATGTCCCAAAGTCCCACCTCCAGTCTGATCATTTCACGTTCCAAATCATTAACGCCACGATACAGATTTTTCTACTTGCTCTTATAGAGCTCTTAATTTGCCTTCAACCACAAGCATTAATGGGCAGCTTCCCTGACTAAGAACTCTACACAAGCCTCAGATTTTATGTAATTCCAAAGCAGCTGGCTTAGACTCAGGAAGCATGATGTTTCCTCCTCATTTCTAACAACTTTGACCTTGGAAGAGAACAGAGAATGCTGCTTCCCCCCAAAGAGAGGCAGGAGAAAATTATGTAGGGTACTCTGACCATATAAAAAAGGACAGGTTACATGTCTTGTCTTTACTTTAGGGGAAGGAGGTGGAGCTTACGATCCTGGTGTTCTTGGTGTTGTTATCTATATGAGGTGGAGGGAATGGGGAAAAGAGCAAGATGAAAATGCCCAATGAAGGAGGACACAATGCCCTCTTGGGAGTGGATGAAAACTACTGTAGAGCGTGAACCCTACTGACCTGCCCTGTCTCACCTTCTGCTTCTTCTGTTTTCCTCTCTGCATGGACTCCCCAAAGAAAAGACAGATGAAAGGAGGCATGTTTAAATGTAGGCAACACAATACGATTGTTGGAGAAATGGCAGAACTGTCATTTAGCCTGTGCCCTCCTCCCCACAATGACCATTACGAGCAGTGAATTAAAATATGTGTTCACTGGTGCACATGACATTACTCTCACATTGTTGATTCCCCACTGGGGACCTGTAGGGTAAGGGTTCTTGAAATTTCTCTTTAAACTTTAAAAAGCCAGTGGAAAACTGCTCTCCATTTTGTTGTTCTCTCTCTCACAAAGTCTGAAGGTTTTTTGTGATGAGCCCCTACAAATACTGAGAGAGTTTCAATTTGCCAACTTCCCCATAACATGTACCAGCTGAATTTTTTTAAACCCACTCCCATCTCTTGGGTCCTCAGCGCAGCACTATTCATTTTCTTGGTGCAAGGCGGTGAGACATTTATTTTGCTCTCAAATCACCTGGTAGAATATTTTTCATAAGGTGACCTCAACAAGAACTGCTCTTGTATTAACCACCCTAGTAGTTAAGACATGTCAAGACCAAGAAAAGACAAACAAATAAGCAGTAGTCCGATTCATCTGAGAATAAATGAAGTGGAGTTAAGTTCAATTTTCTATAAATGTTTAAGCCATTTCACACATAGTAAAAATAAATCTGTGCTTTTCCAGTCTTGAATCCCATGCGTTTATTAGGTTGGCTTGAAACGATTTGTTCTAAAATACAGTGCGTGCTGAGAGATGGAAACTAAACTCCTAGAACCCTGAGTTTTTTTGTTTATCTGTGTTGTAAAATTCCATGAAAGAAACAATCAGCAGCATCTACAGCAAATAAGAGAAGGCCTAACACACACACACAAAACACACCAATTTATGAGAGACAGGAACAAATCAATACTGGTATTCCCGAGACATAAGTAAACAGTTCTCAGAAAATAAGGATAGGGGTTTGCATTGCTGAATATTTGAAAATCACTGCACGTTGTACCGTTTTTTTAAGATATTCACAATGAACCATAAGACATAAAAGGCTCTGAAAAGTCCTATTATCCCAAAACCTGTTTATATTTGGTTAAACTGTTAAACAGCAATTCCTACCTATATTTAACTTATAGTAGCCTTTTTCCAGGAAAATGGAATACCCACAAACATTTATAGGATGGCCTAGTTTGTTACAATTCACTTAGGGAAATGGTCAGTTAGGTCAATAGCCAAACGATGCAACAAAGGCTGAAGAAGACCCACTGACATTGTGATCAATTTCTCCTACCTGTCTACTCTGTTCCTTTCACATATGCCATTTCCCAACTCAGGTCCAGGCAAAGCATTTATCTGACTGTTTGAATTGAAAGCAGCTCAATGGTAATTTTCTATAAGTCATATACACTATCTGGCGGTCACTTGGTGGTACATCCTAATGGAAATCTTAGCCCACTGTCTCCTACACAAACTTCACTTATTAAGTTTTTAATTGTCAACTTGGCAACATAAAAATTAGCTCAGTATACTTACCCGTTTGCTGCAAAGAACGGACACTCACTCAGGCTACCTTAAGAAAAGAGGATTTATTGTAAAGATGTGTAGCCTGAAGCTAAACCTGAACTAAAAACGTATCACAGTACAAGGAAGCTGTATGAACTCGTGAATTGCCCCATTTCTCTCTGTCTTTGGATTTCTTCTGACTTCTCTTTTTATTATCTACTGGTTCATCCTCTCATATTTCCTAAGATAAATACCAGAGGCAACTACTCTGATTGATTAGCAAGTCATTAGTTACCCTATTGTGCAGAGACTTTATATCAATGGATCTCACGCATTCTAAAAATGGCACCTTTGGGTTGGGTGTACAACTCCCTCTGTTAGTCAAAAAGGCCTCTGTTCAAGCAGCCTAAAGTGGCTTTCATAAGAAGGAACTGGGTTAGAGGTATTTTAGTTCATAAGAGACATTATATGTAGCAATTTCCTTAAATGTCATGTCTGTGTACACTGCTCCCTTGCTACACTGATTTGAGGGAAACAGTAATTTCCTGTGCTGTACCACATTCAAAAATAAGTAGATGTTAAAAATTGGAATCTGTATATTGAAGAATTTCCTTCCATCTTCCCCAAGATACATGTAAAATAACCTAGACATAAAAATACTTTCCTACTTGGTCTTTACGCCTGTAAGTTCTCCCTGATATAATCAATCCTATTTTCTGCTATTGCATTAATCTAATTAATAATGGTTAGGCAAGCCATTGTTCTCTTCAAAAATCTCCAGTATCTCTCCTTGCACTCAGAATCCCACCCAAACTTTGAAATTTCTGAAATTTCACTGAAGACTCAGTATATATCCTAACCCTGAACTATGTCTCTAAATTTATGTGTTCCTTTAGTCTAAAAGGAAACTGTTAGTCTTTGCACTGGTTGCTAAGGACACCAGCCAAATTCTCATGTTTAAATCTTTTCTCAGGTCATTCTCCCTGCTGGCCATGTTCCTCTCTGCCTCTTTACCCTAATTTAGCCTGCCTACTATTCTGCACATACATGGCCTAAATTATAAACTTGTGCCTTACTAATTGGGGGTGACATACATGGGTAGGTGAATTGGAAACAGAATTAAAAAGGAAACAATGACCAGCTTAGATTTTCTGGAGGCAGAACTAGGTCTTTGAGGACTCTGCCATATGGCTTGGCCATATGGACAGACTATATAGAATCTGACCAAAAGCACTGGCCTAGCAGTCGTGAGATTTGAGCTCTAATCCCAGACATGGTACTAACAAGCTATTTAACCTTGGGCAAGACACTTAACCTCCTTGGGTTCCATTATCTTCATCAGCAAAAGAAGTGCTTTGGCCTAGATGATACCTGGAGTGTTTTCAATTCCTCATATTCTATGATGCCTTGATAGATGTTTTCATTCTAATATGAGCTGCCTTCATTGGTTTGCCACAACTAACATTAGGTCAGGAAATGACCTAGGTTAGAATTCGGGGATAGGGATTCATCCAAAGCCTCATTTCAGATATACAATCAAGCTTTAGTGGTTTCTTTCTTTCCTCCTTTAAAGCCCAGGTATTTCTCATTCCCTACTCCAACTTCCTGTACTCACATGGCTTCAGACAGACTTGGGTACTTGAAACTTTGGCAGAGTTCCCTAGTTGTGAAACAGACACAACCACTTGCAGGCCAGACTTCAGGACTTGCATTAATCTACAGTTTTCTTGGGGAAAACAGTCCTTGACTCACACATGAAAGTACCTGGCAGAGCTCCCATTGTTATGAGCAATCTGCCAGGCAACAGTTCTTTGGAGGTTTTTCTTTATTTCTCTTCTTGTTCTCTTCCACACCCCTACGAATCTCCCCAGCTCTAAGGTCACCACTCAGCAGTCTTTTTCAAAGTACATTGTGTAATAGCAAGTCTAGTTTAAAAAAAACATTCCTGGAAAGACCCATAGTGTGTCACTTTTTGAAATATGCCCTTTCTGAGAGCACCATCCATGCAGAACGATGCCCCTCACAAAAAAGATGCACAGGAGAAGGTATTTTCTCTTCTGACCTACAGAGCAGTGAGTTAATTTAAAATTTATCTTTGATAATCTCCCTTACTTCTTTTATTTATTTCATTTCTGCAGTTTAGATGGAATGTACATTTTATAATTAAATGCAAGTAGGAAATAATATCACACTGACAAAGCCCCTAATCTCCCCAAGATATTAATAGGCAGTACATCAAGTCAATCCATCGTTAATCCTGGGTCTCACTATACAAAAGCAGCATATAAGAATGAAAAGAAGATGAGGTCAACCACATCTTCTCAAAAGGTGACAACAGAAGACTAACTGTGTATATGTGATGGAAATAAATTGTGAATATGGAAAACTACATCATGTGCCTTCTGTGTGGTCTACCTCAAAGGGTAAGTGAGAAAAAAATTCTACTAGGAAAGAGGAAATCAGGTTTCTAATCTCCGCCCATCCATTATTTAACTGCAAGATCTTGGGCAAATGCACCCAGTGCATTCCCAGGGTTTCCTGAGAAATCAATAAGACGAGGCCAACATTTGAGTTTATAATTTACAGTGTGATTTACAAATGCGAGATATTGTTCATAGATCTTTTACTCAACCTCAGGGTATCTTGATCTAGTCTCCTGACTTCTGATCCATAGTATAAAATTTACAGCAAAACATGACTTCACAGATGATCTGGTTCCCCACCTTCGTTTTCCAGAGAAGATAACTGAAGCTCACAAGGTTAAATGGTTTGCTCACATAGTTTCTCTGGTGTCCTGAAAGTGTTCGTTTACAATATAGCAAACCTAAGGGCAAGTGAGGGTAAAGCTCAGAATAATGTAAATGTGCAATAACCCAAAGGCTATCACGTTAACCTTTTTAAGTCTGTATCCTAGGGGAGGGTTACCTCTTGAACCTTCTGTGTCAACCTTAACAAAAGAGAGTAAAAACTGATTCCTTTCTCCATCTATTCTCTTTCTTTGTCATGAAAGAATACCAACCCAGAGGCCTTTGTTTGTGACACCCTGACTCCCTTATACTCACCATCATTTTCTTCAAAGTGTGTTCATCTTATATCTTTTTTTTGCTTTTTTCCTGTGAGGTTGGGACACCTCCTCTGAAAGTCCCTTGGTACTGGCACTGCCACCAAGGTGATTTCTCTTTCAAAGGACTCAATATTCAGTACCACCTCCAGATTGTAACCA
Source organism: Stenella coeruleoalba (assembly GCF_951394435.1). NCBI lineage: Eukaryota > Metazoa > Chordata > Mammalia > Artiodactyla > Delphinidae > Stenella > Stenella coeruleoalba. Next base: position 82,472,451 of record NC_137150.1, on the reverse strand, counting down.
CATCAGGAAACCTAATGAAGGATGTGGCTAATACCCATATATAGATACACCTTTGTTTCAGTCTAGTAAAGGCTATCAATAGCCTTTAGTAGAACATTTTGCAAACTACGAGAGTTATACAAAAGCTAGATAATAATGCTTCACTTCCTATTTTCATTAAAAGACATTTTTTAAGATGGGACGCAAGCTAGAGGGACAGGCAGAAATTCAAATGTTCTTAATTTACAACATAGGGGTTAAGAAATATTGTCTATACTTCATGGAACAAAAAATGGAGTTTTCAATCTAGCTATAAACAGTTCATACAGAAGTGACCAGGTAGAGAACTGAGAACAGGCTTACAATCATACTGAGCTGGGGAAATTAGGAGATAGTCTGAATGAGTGAAACTGTTATCTATTATAACATGACGTCAATACCTAATACCTAAAATTGACAAATCTATCATCATCATTATAAACATTATAGTGAGATATATGGAGCTAATCAACATAATAATTAAAACAAACTTTAGAAGTGGGAAGTAGGATTTGGGGGTGGATAAGGCAGGAGATTATTCTATAATGTTTTTAGCTATGTGCATGTCTTATTTTGAAAACACACACACTAGAAAATACACTTTTTTCTCTGCAGGTGATTTACAACATAAAACCTATGCACAATGAACTCAGAAGATGTTGGTTACTTCATTAATTGTTTAGTTGTCTAGCTTAGGGGTTGAAGGATTAAATAATTGAATACATGATAGAATCATCATCATCATCATCATCTTGAACCTACACTTCCTGTACACATACCTACTAACTGCAGCTTGTAAGAATCCAGACCATGGTAGGTAGCTGAGGTACAACCACTTGACGTTGAACAATGGTTACAATCAGTCCATACAATGGATTTCTCATATAAAGATTACCAATTATTAATGGCTGAGTTTCATAAAAGAGGCTGGAAGGACAAGGTTTGGGGAACAATATTTCTATGCAATTTTGAGTACTGATTTTATTATAATTATTTCAAATGTTGATTACTGCATCTTACTACAGTCTCCTAAAGCATTTAAATATTCTAGGATTCAGAAATAAGAGCAAAACAAATAATCACTTCTATTTTGGAAAAGTAATTTTATACACGATGAATAAAAGCATGTAGAAATCAATCTGAAGTAAAAAGAAAACTTTAATAGATTCTTTATAACAAAGAATAAGGATTTTTTTTTTTGGTTACCATAGTGGCAGTGATTTTTATTTTTTTATTATTATTATTTTTAACTGCTACATATTCTCATTTACTCATTTTTTACTGTTTAATTTTTGTACAGTTTTTAAAAGGTTACACTCCATTTACAGTTATTACAAAATATTGGCTGTATTCCCCATGTTGTACAATACATCCTTGTAACCTGTCTTACACCCAATAGTTTGTGTGGCAGTGATTTTTAAATACTATTCACACAGATTCAGCATTATAGTAATCAGTGTTTCCTACTGTGGTTCAAGGTATTAAAAGTAACATACAATGTTACAAGCGTAGACTGCCATTTAAATTTAAATATTAAGAAATGTTATGAATCAAAGGTTAATTTATATGTTCTCTGGATAATACTTGATGTGGGATATTATAGGGCCAACCATTTCACCATTAACATCAAATAACTTAAGTAACCTGCACTTAACTTTCAAGCCTGCAGTGATTAGACATGGGGTAGGGGGGAGCAGTGAGGGAGGGTGACAGAGGGTATAAAAATTCTACTTGTTGCCGATAGAACTCACAGCATTTATACTCACTACAGGCCAGATCAGAGGAGTGCAGCAGTTGCACAGTTCTTCCTGCAATCTTTTCCCAAAACTGAATCAAAACTCATTGACAAGGGGGGTCTTCCCTGGTGGCACAGTGGTTGAGAGTCCACCCGCCGATGCAGGGGACACGGGTTCGTGCCCCGGTCCGGGAGGATCCCACGGACCCCACATGCCGCGGAGCGGCTAGGCCCGTGAGCCATGGCTGCTGAGCCTGCGCGTCCGGAGCCTGTGCTCTGCAATGGGAGGGGCCACAACAGTGAGAGGCCTCCGTAACCAAAAAAAAAAAAAAAATCTCATTGACAAGGGGGAAATCAGAAACTAATAGGAAACACATTTTACCTCCTCGCCTCAGGGGGTATACAAATTCCCCTGTGTGGAACACAAAAGATTGATAGAATGCTAGAGGGAAGAGGGTCATAAAAGAGGACATGAAAATCACATCTTCTAGTTGAAGGAAAAAGAAAAAGTGGCCAGAATTGATATCACACAATTGTCCTACTCTTAGGGAGTCATACATCTGGCCAACACTAAAGGAATTTTTAATTCTGAATAAAAGTAATGCTGAGAGGAACCTTCTTTCTCTGGTTTCTACTGTCTACCTGGAAGAACTGCCAGTATAGGAACACCTCAGCCTCTGACTCTCTAAGATAGAGTTATTTGAATATCAGGTGACATCCATGGATCCTTATTTCTTGACTAGATGGAGCTAATCCCCATTTAAAAGCAAGCTACGGAAATTTATTTATTCTTTCTCCATCTTGAAAAGCATAAAGCTATAATTCTAGGTAAGTGTGACTATTCTGTATTCTGTATTCTATTCTGTAGAGTTAAACTTTCTATTACATGGTCTGTTCCAAGGTCTAGACACCAGGGACAGAGGAGGTTGGAGGGGACAGAAAGTGTTAGCACATCCTTTTAGTCACAGTTTCCAGAGCTTTATTCTCTCGTTGGCTTTATCAGTAATAAAGAAATCACCATCTCATCATATCAGAGGATGTACTTGTCTTCTATGTTAATTGGATCAGAACTCAGAAAGGCAACAAAAAGGATATTATATATTGACGTCCCCGTTAAGCCCCCCAAATGAAGATCCTATGAGTATTTTGCTATGAAAATAAATGCATTACTGAGACATTGTCTGAGGAAACATATATACTCCTAAAGTTTCAGGCCTCAGATTAAAAAAGAGACTGGAGTGCGTTTTGTGCATTTAGAAGAGCACACTAGGAAACCCACGTATTTGCTTACATAAATTTGGATGGGACATTAAGACCTAGCTTAGAATCAAGCACCACTGAGCTTTCAAGGTGCATGTCTGTGGATGCTCTATGCACTGAGCCATTCTGGCCACATAATGCAATGAGTATAAGTATGTATGAGTATGGTCATTGCAGACAAGGCACATGTAAACAACCAAATCAACTGCTAAAGACCATGAAATGGACACGTACTACAGCTGCTATCTACTCCCTTAGTTAATCACCTACTGAACTCTGAATACAAAGAACACTTTCTTCTTAGGTATTGAACAAGACAAAACTGCTACACTTTATGGGTTATTTAAACACTATAGGTTTCACTTTACTGTAAAAATATCCTGCAAACTCACACTCCAAGGGGTTTGATGAGAATAGTCCAGAACTACCTTGTTTGACTGTAGCAGTTTTTGCTTTGTCCAAAGGAGGTAGTTCCATGTCCAGAGAGTTCTTCAGGTGTTAGGCTTATACCAGAATAAGGATTGTTTTTAAAGAAATCCATAAATATCTACCAAGAATCCATTCCCACAGGTAATACATTAGACCAAGCATTATGGGGGATTCAAAAAAACTGAAGCCATAGCCCTTATGCCATGGGGGCCCCTGAAATCTGTATCTGAAATAACCTGGAAAAATAGTCCAAGTTCCTCATTTTAAAGACAAGAAACTCAAATGACAAGAATCCAGAGAACTTAAATGACAAGCCCCAGATCCCACAGCCGGCAGGGGTAGATCTGAACTGAAAGCCCCATGTCCTAAATACCCTCATACAATTCATATCTGTTGCTTCTGTTTGTAGATGTGAAAAGTGTAGCAAGAAAGACATCAGGACTGGGGCTTCCCTGGTGGTGCAGTGGTTGAGAGTCCGCCTGCTGATGCAGGGGACACGGGTTCGTGCCCCTGTCCGGGAAGATCCCACATGCCGCGGAGCGGCTAGGCCCGTGAGCCATGGCCACTGAGCCTGCGCGTCCGGAGCCTGTGCTCCACAACGGGAGAGGCCAGAGCAGTGAGAGGCCCGCGTACCACAAAAAAAAAAAAAAAAAAAAAAAGACGTCAGGACTCTGAGCACCATGTTTTACACTCTTTCCAGATTTTCTGCAAAACCTACAAACAAAACAAAATGTTGTTACTGGATCTCTTGTGGATCTCAGTGAAGAGATTGAATTCTGTATCTAAATTGAAAAAGGGTGAAAGAGAGATGAGAAGACACATAGAAAACACAGTCAAAGAAAACTATAAGAGTAAGTCCACGGGAGTTTTCAAAACTCTTCTACTAGGAATCACTGAAATCTTGGGGAGACCACTGAACTTCCTCAGGATTCAATATCATTGGCATGGTTAAAGAAATCTGCCCTGTGTAACAAAGAGTAGCTCTAGCTCAGGGGTACCCAACCCCCAGGCCACAGACTGGTACCGGTCCACGGCCTGTTAGGAACGGGGCCGCACAGCAGGAGGTGAGCACCGGGGGAGCGAGAGAAGCTTCATCTGACGCTCCCCATGGCTCACATTACCTCCTGAACAATGCCCCCGCCCCTTCCCATCAGCAGAAACATTGTCTTCCACGAAATCAGTCCCTGGTGCCAAAAATGTTGGGGGCCGCTGCTCTAGCTGACATCAGAGGTATGAAATATTCCATGTGCTAAAGAAAACACTGCTTGATAATTTAAAAAAATAAAGTCTACTTGATACATAAAGCCTCTATCTTATTCCTTGGGGTCCAAAACCATGAGTTTTTCTTGTACAGGTAATAATGCCATCTATGATTTTGTCTACTGATGTACTTAAATTCTAAATGTTAAGTTTGGGTCTGCTCATATAGCATGCTACATTTCAATCCCTTTAACTTATTCTTTTTAGCTTTGTCCTGGGAAATGTCTTTCTAGATAGACTGAGAGTAAAAACCATGAGATTAATTGTAGGACACACTAAGCAAACTGATAAAGTCAACTAACTTATCTGAACAGTGGTTTCTTCGTCTATAATATGAGAGTTAGAAATTATCTTTTTGGAAAAAGCATTTATCCTTTGAGCTCATGGGGTTGGGGCGAAAGCATAGTCTTTCAGTTTGGCTCATGTTGTCTAATTTTATCTACATTATTCTTCTTCGGTGATACCCCTACTACCACATTTCTTTTCTTCCAAAATCCACCAACCTTGTACTCAGAATAGATTTCCGGCTTATTGGCTCTCTCTCCTTTATCTTCTTTATGTGTGGCATCTCTGGCAGCCAAATAATCTTCCAAAGGTATTCTGTGACACAATTCCTCAATGTACATTCTATTTCTCTTTATCACCCATTGAGGTATCTATCTATATATCCATCTAGCTATCCATTGTGCTTTTGTTGCAGACGCAGCTACCTAAAATATAATGCAACAATTGACTGACTTACTATCTCTTGGAAGCGAAAGAAACCTTCTGTCTGATTCTTCTCTTCTGGCTCCAACAGAAATCCCTGCGGAGCCATGGACAGAAGGGAGAGACCCTCCTTCTGTTCCCCTCTGTAATTTTCTGCCCAAAATCATGCCCAGTTTTAGCAACTAAATCGTGGACTTAAAAGCAGCAGCTTTGTATCTGCTGCCTCCAGCATGTCTGAATATGTTTGAGAGATGTGTGTTCAGAAGTGAAAAAAAAATTGGAGTTAGGAGGCTTTTCTCAGATTTCTGAAGTTTTCTAGAAAGAGAGGGGGTTGGAGGAGAGTACAGAGGCACAAAGAAATCTAGGCAGTATTGTTCAATAGAAAATGTATTTAAGTGTTCACTTCTTGATCTGAAAAGAGCAGTCATTAATCTGCAGCTTTGGTGGGGAGGGACCTAGCTCCATAAAATGATTTCCTTATCTATCAATTAAAGTATATTATACATTTTTTAAATAAAGTTTAAAATATATTTATATTTTATTTTTGGCCACGTTGGGTCTTTGTTGCGGCACGCGGGCTTTCTCTAGTTGCAGTGAGCGGGGGGGGCTACTCTTCGTTGCGGTGCGCAGGCTTCTCATTGCGGTGGCTTCTCTTGTTGCGGAGCATGGGCTCTAGGAGCACAGGCTTCAGTAGCTGTGGATCATGGGTTCAGTAGTTGTGGCTCACAGGCTCTGGAGCTCAGGCTCAGTAGTTGTGGCACACGGGCTTAGTTGCTCCATGGCATGTGGGACCTCCCTAGACCAGGACTCCAACCTGTGTCCCCTGCATTGGCAGGTGGATTCTTAACCACTGCGTTACCAGGGAATTCCGTCATACATGTTTTGAGAACTAATTGCGAAGGGCAGTTTCACTTTATTTCCTGTTCTTCCTCATGCTGCAGATAGAAATGATTTTCAAGTCAGGCTTAATTAAGCACTCGGAATTTTTAAATCTGCAAGAGCCTGTTTAGTGATACTGGTTTATTTAGAGTTTCCTCTCCTGTGCTCCATTCTTGGTGCAGGAAGCAGAAAGAGATACAACTTACCTTTGTAGAGGTTTTCAAAATTGAGCAACATCTACCCTTATATATAGTGTATATCTGCCAATCACGTAGGGACTTTGGAAGAAAAGTGTGTGGGGAGTAGAGAGAGAATGGAACCAAAACTTTTTTTTTTTTTTTTTTTTTTTTTTTAGTTTTAACCAGCAAGAGTGACAGGATAATGCAGCCTTTTCCAAATGACTGAGAGCTAAGTAGGAGACTATAGCTTGCCTCGTGTTTTGACCATCTAAGTATTCTGCCCTTCAGTATCCCTAGGAAATGACCACCCATAAGCTCTTAACTGGTGGATTGGGAGAAGTAGAAACACAATGACTAAATTCTTCCAAAACAGGAGTTGTGGATGGGAAAGGATTACTATTGATATGATAAAAGGTCACTGATGTATAATCTTTGACAGGTAGAGCCTACAGAAGACAAAATGTCACATAACGGGAACAGTATTGATGGAGAGCAAATTCTTAGCAAATATCATGAAAACACTATATTACAGGAAGACTGCAGAACCACAGAGGACTTTGGCCATTCTTTCAATATCCATCTGATTGAGAAAGTACGTAGTGATGAGAAGTTGCTATAAATTCAGAACCATTTTAAATGGATTTGAATTTTACTCACCATAACATGTAGTAGTTACATTGGGAAATATATGCAATACATATATGAGTTGAGGCTGCTCTTTATTCTACTTACAGATGTTTCTTAGTGTGTATATGTTTTTGAGACTCTGCAAAGTTTCTCTGGCTCTCCAGGTATCCAGAACCACTAGACCACCAGAGCAGCTCAGAATTGGGCCCAGCCTTAGGGGTAGAGATTCAAAGGTCTTAACTGTAGCTAGCTGTACATGAGGCAGCCTGTGTTATGAAGCAGCCTACAGCTCAGGAAAGAAACAGATGGTCTGTGGAAAAGTCCAGTCCTGGTCTGGGAAGGTCTAGAGAGACTGAGCCATTAGAATATCTCAGAAAAGCGAAAGCCAGTGAGGAAACCAACAGCTTGCTGCAACAATAGCCACAAGTCAAGTAAGCACAGAGCCTGACAGCTCAGGAAAACGACCCACTTCTTGCCTACTCAGACAAAAAGGCTTCACTTAGGCCCAGGGATAGCGTCTCTAACAAGGCCATCCATTAACGGCGTCACCGCGTCGCTGGAGTCCCTCACAGCAATTCTTCATTCTCTCCCTTCTCACCTCCCACCTTGAAGCCAGACATTAATGCAGCAGGGACTGAGGAAAATGAAGCTGTTGGGCTCAGTAAATATTACTGAGCTCCACAAGGAAACACAGCCCCATTATTTAGGGTCCTGTGTCTAAGGCACACGTTGATCACATCCATTTAGCAGAGAGGGGAAGGGAGAAAGTGGGCTGCGGTGCAGCAGCCCTCAGTCATCTATCCCCTTGATCAGGCAAAGCCATGAGAGAGCAAAACAGTGAGCTCGGCCACAGATCCCAAGCGTTTGAACCCAGAGTGCATATGACGTGAGAAACCACATAATCACATGGGCGGGGCTCTGGGCAAGTGTTCAGGGGTCTTGTAGTTTATTCTCTGTTCTCCCATTGACTCGATTGGTATCTTGCATAGAGTCACATTTGTAGCAATGATCTCTCATGTCTATAATGGAGATAATACTCTTTATCTCATGATATAGGACTGCATGTGATATTCATAAAATAAAAGACCAATCTAACATTTGGAAACAGGATACTCAATTTGGGGAAATGATTTAACTCTTTCAGATCATCTGTGTCTGTCTTTATAAAAACAAGCAAAAAAATAATAATAATAAATAATCTTTTAATACCTGGTTACTAACCTAATGTCTCAGAATATTATTTCACTTAAAAATAAGAAAAGTTAATATATTGAGTGTACTTTAAATATCTCTTTAATATTTGGAAGTGACAGGGAAAAAATAAATTTGATATCACCCATAACTAGGATCATTTCAGATTAGATATGCCTATTGAAATGAAAATCCAGAACTAGAAATATGCAATTAAAATGTCACACCCATATACTTGAGACTTAAAAGTATTTCACTGGGCTTCCCTGGTGGCACAATGGTTGGGAGTCCGCCTGCCGATGCAGGGGATGCGGGTTCGTGCCCCGGTCTGGGAGGATCCCACATGCCGTGGAGCGGCTGGGCCCGTGAGCCATGGCCACTGGGCCTGCGCGTCTGGAGCCTGTGCTCCACAACGGGAGAGGCTACAGCAGTGAGAGGCCCGCGTATCACAAAAAAAAAAAAAAAAAAAAGTATTTCACCAAGACTGAAGGATAAGACCATCAAATTACAGGTAGGTCATAGCTGAAAAATGACCCTCTGACAACCAAACACTGTTAATGACAACAGACACTGAACTCAAGAGAAAGATTAACTCAATCTCAACAAACAAAAGGAAATAAAATAAAACCAATGATAGAGACTTCAACAAACAGAAGCAGACAAGGGAAGATGACAGAAGATTGTGTCCATAATATTTTTTAATATTCTTTTATCTTAGAGAGAGGTAAATTGTCTGCTGATTTCCAAGACTATATCTTTCCCCAAAATGTTCTCTTGAGAAAGATGTCCACCCTGAAGGGTTTGAAAGGTATTTTCAATAATGGCATGAGATTTACGCATTTCATTGGATGAGTCACTGGAGATATGACTGGGGCTCATTTCTCATATATATATTCATAGTATATATATATAAGTATTCCTGCCAAACTATGAAATGAAGCCTTTATAAAGTAAATGAAAAAAACTGGAATAAAATTATAAACTTATAATTTTAGAAATTATAAAGACAGATAGCAAGTAAAATATTTCCTTGACCCAAAGCCATCATGATAGAACTTGCAATTTTATCCTAATTGGTATTTCTCTCCTCCCCAGCGAAAAGCTTTCCTAAAGAAAAATGGCTGATTGCAGCCATGTGGACACAGTGAGAATCTACCCACATATCCATCACCCACAGCAGCTCTTCTGGACAAGGATAGGTAGATTCTCCAGTTCAGGTCTCTTTTTTGTAACTGACAATGCCCAAGGCCTACGAATATTAATTCTACCCTCATTTACTGTAGAGACCATGGCAATCTGTCAAGAAGGAAGAATGTGTTCTAAAATGAAGGCACCAATAATTGTGACCCAATAATGGAATAGAAAAGGCCCACTTGTTATGGTAATTACCAGCGGCATTGTAAATAATGTGTTCAGTTTGTTTATCATGGCACGTTTTCAGAAAATGTTCCTTTCCAAATAAACATGCCTAGCCCTAGGACCAATTGTATATAAGTAACTTTTTTCCCCTATAATTCACTATCCCTCTGTAAGTATGCTCATTTTACCTGCTCCTTCCTCCATTACCTAGTTCTCAGCCTTCATCTTTCTAAGCCCTTAAAATAATTTTTCCCAACAGTTATTTATAACAGCAATCACCTCTATAAACAACTCCTCACACGATCCAATTTATGTAAAGACCATCTACATTCTGCTAACTTTCTACAATAGGAAGGACAGCACATCAATGCTTAATGTAGTGCCTGACACATAAGAGATACTCCATAACTGTTTGTGGACTGCCGCATAAATACCTCTCACTAAAAACATGAACAGTATTTGATTTATAAGTCTGAATGGTTATCACGTTTTACCACGTGTTTGATTTGATAAAACCTAATAGCCATTCAAACTTAGCAGGTCTTTTTTTTTTTTTTTTTTTGCTTTAAGTGATTCTTCTATAATGCCTTTTATACATGAAACACAGTAGGAAGTAAATAACTAGCTGTGGGATAAAAAGAATATTTAGATGAATGGCTAGTTAGATGGACAGCCGATATCACTGTAGGGAGAAAGCGGACATCCCAGCAGCAGCTATCTCCCAGTGTTTCCATTAGGATATACAAGGTGGGAAGCAGTAGGCTACAAGTTAACCATACATGTATTTGTCAGTCTATCAAATAAATAAATAATTTTTCTAAATCAGAGAATCCAGAATTTTCGAATATTTTGACATCTGGCTCTCCACGGTCCTAAGTTCTAAAGTTACACATATCCTGAGTTTGTTTTTGTTTTTATCTTCATTTATTCATGAACTCTGGAATTAATGTGTGCCCATGAACGCTGAGAAATGAAACAACTAGAGAGCCCTTCTCAGCCTCATGCAAATACCTGGCTTTATTTTTAATGAGGGTAAATAGCAGCTGAAGTGTCAAGTTGTCTCTGACTTGAATCAAGCAGACTACAGAAGCCATGCCTCTTGTAGAAGACATTTGGGAGAAATAAAGATTTTGAGAAAAGTGCCATATGTCATCAAAGTTTAGAAAATATATGAAAAGATTTGCATCATTTTGCTTATTTCAAATAAAAAACGTTGAAGAAGTAGACCCTAAAATGATTGGCTAACCTGGCATCAAATAATTGAATGCATGTCTAGAAACAGACATAAGTTGGTATGTAGGGATAGCGTAAGTAATATCCAATGGATTTTTCTTTCTTTCTTTTTGATTTGTAATTCAACGTCTATTATGTCTGAGGCAGAAACAAATAAAACTCGAAAAATATGTCATTTTGACTCTCCTTGAATTTGAGGAGCACTGAATTATTCCACACAGGTAAAAACTACGCCAACAGATATCAAGCAACATCTCAGTGATTCAGGGCATCTTCATGATCTGAACATGGCCCAGAGTAAGTGCTTGTGAAGTGTACAGAGAGGTTAATCAAAAATGTTACAGTCACTAAACCCTGCAAGCAAATAGCAAATAATCTGTACGTGCAGACTGGCACGAACATACACAGAGCACAACAGATTTAACAACTGGGTGCACAGAGCAATCTTTTACATGGTGTGTGATATTTGGGTTGTTATATCTTATATCATTGTGAAAAGCAAGTGTGAACTGACGGAAGTGTTGAAACAGCCAAAGGAATTTAAGGGATGGCATCACTTGAAGGTGGGTAAAAGGATATTAAATGACAGGGCTGGGGATATACCTGTGGAGGAGTGAGATTAGGGGGCAAATCAGGTATGAAAGTTCCAATAATAATCATGAACAGGTCATAAATAATTTTCACTTTACTAAATGCAGCATGGTTAATAATACGTATGTTCTCTCGTTGGCTCTGCTAACTCTGCTTGGTCTGCCTGTCTGGTAGGATGTTCTACGCAGTTCCACAAAGATATTGAACTACTGCTATGTGCCACATCCTGAGGACTTGAGGACCAAAAAGAGACAATCTTTGCCTCAAAGAGTCAAGAGTTAATTGGGAGGATGCAGACACGTAAATGGTTCCATCCGATATACTTAAATCATACAAAAACAGGTAAGATATAGGAGTATACAGTAAAGGGGTAAGTAATGATGTGGAGCCTGGGGTTAGAAGGGAAGCTCATAATCAGGGAAGCTTCTCTTAATAGGTGAAAGCCAACTGAACAACCAGACATGAAGAAGTTACAGACAAAAGAAACTACAGGGACAACATTGTGAAACAATCTGGAGTCCAAGAGGAAACAAGTGAGCCACATTTGTGGAGAGATGAGTGTGGGAGTGGGGGTGGGGGGAGCTTTGGGAGAGGAAACTGAGCAGGGAGGCATGTATGATATGCCTGTAATCATCCAAGATGAAGACAAAACAATGGATTTTAAGCAGGTGAATGAGAAAGTCAAATGTAGATCTCAGAAAGAGTTTTCTAGCAGCAATTAGGGGAAATGAATTTTGGTGTAAGTGTGAGGTATGGAGGACATTAGGGATCCTATTATAATGATCATGCTGATTGCTGATAAGGACCTAAACTTAGGCGCGGCTTCCCTGGTGGCTCAATGGTTGAGAGTCCGCCTGCCGATGCAGGGGACACGGGTTCGTGCCCCGGTCCGGAAAGATCCCACATGATGTGGAGCGGCTGAGCCCGTGAGCCATGGCCGCTGAGCCTGCACGTCCGGAGCCTGTGCTCTGCAAAGGGAGAGGCCACAACAGTGAGAGGCCCGCGTACCGCAAAAAACAAAACAAAACAAAAAAAAGACATTCATCTTATAAACTTAGGCGCAATGGTGTTAATGGTACCTAAAGAGGGATACCCATATGATGCTAAAGTAGAAGGAACAGAAATCTATACTACCATGACAATGGAAAGCAAAGATTATGTCACTTTTCTGCTTCTGAATGATTTCCTTATGGATAAGGAGAAGAAAGGCACAAGCTGAGTTACAGTATCCAGGATGAAGATCAGGGAGAGAAGTTAAAGTAATCGACTTAAGGTGTTATTAAGACTTGAAGATAGTACTAGGTATGTAGAGCTAATTTGCAATCCTTCAGAATATACTAACTGGGTAGCAGAGGCCTGGAACAATCTAGCTCTTCAGAAGGAGCCAACTTGGGTCATAAAATATACTGGGGAAAATTCCCAGAAAATAATCCCAAATAGAGTGCATTTAGTGTGTGCTCTTGCCTTCTAGGACTGCTCTCCCTCTTGGTGACAGTATTTATCTATTCTTGAGTTAATATTTTGAGTTTTTATTCTGTGCTCAGCACATGTCGAAGCTTCCATATTAGATTATTAGCTCCTCTGGAGTAAAATTTATTTATTTATTTTTTCAACAAATATTTACTGACAGACTATCATGTACCAGGATTTGTGCCAGACCCTGAAGAAATAATGGTTTGTGAATGCAGATACACTCCTTAACCTCAAACGGGAGGTTGATGGGAGAGGTGAAGTGAAGGGACTCTCCTTAGACAGAAGAGGGCACACCACACCCTCCCTCCTGGCTCCACTGTAACAGGAAATGGGAGGTTGAAGGGATAAGTGAAGGTGTGGTCAGATTAGAATATTTAAAGTCAGGAATCTTCAAGGCATGATCATTTGCTGAGAGAGTTGAGGAGGGCAGGGTTGGAATCTTTTATTCATGTGTATATTCTTGGCAACACTAGCATAACTCTTAGCACAGAACTAGCGCTCCTGAAATGGTGATTGTGTCGAAGGTTTTTTAATGGGGAATGAAAGAATGAAGAATTAAATGAATGATTCCGTTGCACTTGTACTTAAAGGGCCTGACTGGTTAAAAGTTAATCAGGGCTTCAGAAGTGTCTTTCAAAGCAGATATTACTAGGTCTGTAACCTAGGAGTCATCCCTGGGCTTAGTGAAAGAAATGTCCAGAAGACTTTACTGTCCAGACTTCATAGCCGCCAGGAAAAGAGATGAGTTGGAGAAGGGAACTATAAAACAAAACTTACAATACACACGATAACAGGATCGTGGTTTTCTGTATGTCTCTTGCTCCGTTTTCTGAAAGCAGGCACGTTTTGAGTGAAAACAGGTTTTATATCCCAGCAATAAAGAGGTAGAACTGTAAAAATATATGTCATATCAGCAGGCATGTTTCTAAATAGAATGTTTTACCAGGTTTCCCAAGAGGCATCTCAGGCCCTTTAAATTATAGGGTGTATTAGCTTCCCTGCAGGGCAGCCTTTGAACTACAACTCATTGTCCATCTAAAGCAGGGATGGGAAATGAACCTTCTGGAAATAAACGGTGTGTTCTTCGCTCAGCATTTCTAGGTTTCTCCCTTAAAATGGATGCCATTACCAAATAAGAAAAGAGATGTATAATCAGTATGGGTCAAGTGAAGCTTAGTAATTTTAATTGCATTCATTTAGGGGAAAAAAAATTCTCACATTTTAACCTAAACCTTCACATTTCTCTCTGCCAAGTTTGACTTAGGGCAAAGCAATCAAAACCTGCCAGCACTCATTTAAATGGACAGAGCGATGTAATAAGTAATTCAGAAGAGCAGATAATTCAAAGATCACCTCGATTTGGGTTTATAATAACATTTTCAGCTGATTTACTTTCTTAATTATATTTTTCTTAGGTTAATATTAAAACTAATTTGCAATCTTTCAGAATATACTAACTGGGTAGCAGAGGCCTGGAAAAATCCAGCCCTTCAGGAGGAGCCAACTTGGGTCGTACCATACACTGGGGATAATTTCCAGAGAATAACCCAAAATAGACTGTGTTTAGTGTGTGCTCTAGCCTTCTAGGACTGCTCTCCTTCTTGGTGACAGTACTAAGGAAAACTCACGGGGCTTTCTCTTAGGTTGGGCCTGTGAAGAAAATCCTGATTCACAAAAATAGTCATGCACTGTTATTCAAAATAGTAAAAAGTTGGAGACAACTTAATATCCAACAGTAAAGGACTAGTTAAATTATAATATATCAACAAGATGGGTTCTTGTACAATTAAAATAGCATTTATGGAGAATTTTAATGACTTGAGAAACAGCTTATGATAGACCATAAAAGGGAAGAAACATTATAAAATTGACTGCAAAGTATCATCACCACTATGTGGTTAAGAGCACAACTGCTGGAATCTGGCTGTGAACATCTGATTCCTGATTGTAGCAGTTATTAAATCTTTGACCTAGAGTAGATTACTTCACCTTTCTGAGCCTCAGTTTCTTTATTTGTGAAATGCAGATAATAACAGTACCTATCTCATAGTGTTTTTATGAGGATGAAGAGAGGTTTAATGTATTTATAAAATGCCTGAAACATAGTAAGCACAATTAAGAATACTATTTTTATTTGTTTTAAAACAACATAACTCTGCTCATGCTGTTTGTTCTACTTAGAAATACTTCCCTTTTAAAAATTTAACCTATTTGCTCTCCCCTTCCATCTAAGGTCCAGCCCACATGTCACTACACAGAGTGTGGAGCTTCTTCGCATAACCACCCCCCTTTGGTCAGAATTAATCACCTCTTCCCTTTCAATGCCAGAGCATTTTGTAATAAACGCTACGCTCGCATCTATGCTATAGGGTGGTAATCAATGTGTATCTCTTTCCCCATCAGAATGTGGGCCCCGCAAAATTTGGGGCATGTCTCATTCCTCCCTGTATCCCCAGAGGCTAGCCAAGTCCGCCTGCCGATGCAGGGGACGCGGGTTCGTGCCATGGTCCGGGAGGATCTCATGTGCCGCGGAGCGGCTGGGCCCGTGAGCCGTGGCCGCTGAGCCTGCGCGTCCGGAGCCTGTGCTCCGCAACGGGAGAGACCACAACAGTGAGAGGCCCGTGTACCGGAAAAAAAAAAAAAAAAAAAGTGAATTTAGGAGTCAAAAGCCTGGTTCTACTGCTGACACTCAAATCATATGATCTTGAACAAGTAACTTAAACTCTCTGAATGTAAAATAGGGATGATACACGTCTTGCCCTTCAAAGGGTTATTTTAAGTATCAATTAGAGAATGCATGTGAGAGCATTTTGGAAAGGTAGCATACAAATATATCATTGCTAGTTCTTTTGCTGGTAAAGCTTTGCTCATTCAGAAGTTCAGAGTTAATAGCAGACATTTTACATATTTACAGTAGCCTATAATTCTTTGACAAGATTAAGGACAACCTTTCAGTATTTCTTTGCCTCATTGTACAGAGAAGTTGTTGGAAAGATGGACAGATTTAAAACTGTCAGAGTTCTATGGAACACACTTAAAGTGAGGAATGTGATTCACATTAATATTTAAATATACACTCTTCTTTGTCCTATTTATAAAGCATCAATTAGCAATTACATTAAAGTGCCCACATAATTCCTGCTTCGTTGAGAGCATCCTTCTCCCATTATATGCACAAACTGAGGTACAGCTGGGTCTAAGTGTGTTACTGCAGATTACCAAGTATGATCTGGAACAGGAATTGAGAATTCCTTTCTAACCCAGAGCTGCCAAATAGAACTTTCTGTGATAAAAGAAATGCGTGATAATCTGCACTATTCAGTATGGTAGCCACTAGCCATATGTGGCTTTTGAGCCCTTGAAATGCGGTTTGTATGACTGAGGTGCTTAATTTTTAATTTAATTTAATTTTAATTAATTTAAATTTAAATAGCTATATTTGGCTAGCGGTACTTACTAAATTAAACAGCACAGTTTTAACCAGTCGCTGTATTTAGCATGAGGAATTGCTCATTAGCCAAATGAACACTTAGAAAGAAGGATGGTATATTATTTGACAATGTGAAAGAAAACCCCCTCACAGACTGTCCGCATGGCCAGTCTTTTCCTTGTTGGAAGAACATTATGATCAGAGGTTAGTTTAGGGGGCATAGAATCAGAATAAGAAGGCTGATTAGATGATTCAAACATTTAAGGGCATCCAGTTACAATAACCTGGCCAACAGAACAAAGTGGTCTTATTGCTGGAATACGTGGTCCATCAGCCAAGATGTTCCTTGGATATTGCTTTGGCAGGTATTGCTGCCCTTGCTCTGGTGACTCTCCTCTTCCTGGCCAACCCCCTTTCTTTCTTTTTTTTTTTTTTTTTTTTTTTTTTGCGATACGCGGGCCTCTCACTGCTGTGGCCTCTCCCGTTGCGGAGCACAGGCTCTGGACGCGCAGGCTCAGCGGCCATGGCTCACGGGCCCAGCCGCTCCGCGGCATGTGGGATCTTCCCGGACTGGGGCACGAACCCGCGTCCCCTGCATCGGCAGGCGGACTCTCAACCACTGCGCCACCAGGGAAGCCCCGACTCCCTTTCTGATTGACAAGCCCTTCCTTCTCTTTTTCTCCAATCTCACACATCATGTGTACTGGCAGAGAGAAAAGTTTGTCCCATTTCTTTGGCTTTGCTTCCCCATAACTCTCAGTCTAACACACAGATCTCCCCTTTCATCAGCCAGAGAAATACTGGGAAGGCACAGCAGGGAAAGAATGTTTACTTTAACCCTTCTGATAAGGAAAGAACTCAACCTGTCTGGGAACAGCCATTCCTTCTTTTCCTTCAGACATACCATCAAGAGCATCTTAAAGTCAGACTGTAAATCATGTAAAATATCTTTATCTCTTCAAGGCAGTTTTTTGCCTATATTATAATCAAGGACAAGAGAGGTCACAGAATTCTGGCAATACAAGTCCTTGCAGCCGCATGTGGGAGTGAAACTTACAGCTATTGAAACTGCTCTCACAGAACTAAGCCAGGTTCTGGGAGGGGCTCATTCTCAGCCAAGATGAGGTCCTTGGCTTCCCAATTTGGTGTATAAGAGACTCTGATATTCATTAAAATGACAAGCTGACAGAGTGAGGCATAGGCAACCTTTACCCACTCATCAGCTGTCCAGTCCTGAAAGCTCTAGACTATTTTGATCCTCTAGGCTTTCTGTATATATAGCTTTTCAGACACAAGCCTCAAATCTACCCAGCAAGATTCCTAGTTATTCCAGAGCTGACCTTTGAAGTTGTGATTCTGTGTTTATCAAATTATAAACAAGTTTCCCAATTAGAAAGAAAAATGTCTCAAGGTAATTGAGTACTGATAAATGACAGCCCAAGATCTTAATTTCATGGATTTTCATAACTTTGAGTTTACTTAGTTTACTTACCAATGCCCTCTTTACATAGATGGGAAATTTGGGCCCAGAGAGGTGAAATGACTTGGCAAAGAACATACAAATAGTGTCTAAGCAAAACTGTTGATGGTTACAACTTAAAATAATGATGATGGTGATGATGATAAATTGTTTGTTTTTACTTTCATAGATATGGTAACTAGATTACTAGAATAAGTAAACTGAATGGTTCAGAGATCAAATTATGGTACTGAAGTACATCAGTGTAAGTGCACTTTAAAACATAAGATCTATTCAAGCCAGCAAGGGTTATAGCTAGTCCTTTCTAGAATTAGTAGGTGCTAGTCTAAAGCTACTGGCAACTATTTACCATAAATCATGATGTGATTTCGAAGACTTAAATAACCTTGGAAATTCTAAAGTCAACTAAACAACCTCAAACGGGTTTCCATAATCTCCACATCCTCTGGTTGGATCTATGTTACCCCTTCTTACAATAAGGGGTAACATACTGTCTTGGCTATCAGCAGTTCTCAAAGTTGCCTGGGCTCTGGAATCAAAGGAAAGTTTTACATTTGGTCTTTTAAAATTATAGATTCCTTGGTCCCAACCCAGTCTTCCTTGACTGCAGTCTGGAATCTATATTTTTAATAAATTCCCCAAGTAGTGCTGATGCATCATTTGAGAATCACTGTTCAGAACATTCAATACCATTTACACTGACTTAGAGCTATTTCTATACCTGTCTTTTCACCCACTAAATTTGAAAGTAGTGGACAAGGATTCATTTTATTCCCCACATTTATTTATTTATTTATGGTCTGGCCCCAACAGTATTCCTTGTATAGTGATCTATACAATGGTTTAGAACCAAACGCATCTCACTTTGAATTCCAGCCCTTCCACTATTAATTACATGACCCTGAGCAAATTATAAAACTTCTGTGAGGCCCAGTTGCTTGTAATAATTATATACACATCAAAGTAAAATATAAATAAGTAAATCATAGCAATACGAGTTTTTGATAAATGGTAACTAGTGGTTGTATGAAGGATAGTGGTATTAGCAGTAACAGCAGTAGTAGTGACAGTATTGGTAGTACTTGATCAACAAATACCTTTTGATTTAACTAAGGAAGAAACTAAAACAATCTATATATCAGTAATCTAGAAGAAATAAGACCCTCTGCAATAACTAAGACCTATATGAGGAGTAAACAGTGCCGAGTCATTTAACTTTCATCTCAGATAGAGTGGTCAGCCACGTAGAAAAGGGGAAGCAATAGATGTAGCCTATCAATCAGTAACGCTTTTGATTCACTTCCAATTGGCGTTCTCATCAATAAGGTGGTAAAAGGTGATCTAGATCCGTGCAGCTAAAACCCTTTTGCTACATCACTCTAAATCCCCCTGTACATTCCCATTTCTCTCTCCGCACCCCTCTCCAAGGAAAGCAAAGCTTCTGAAAAAAAATTGCCATTGTGCCAGATCATTAAAGATGTATTTATATGGGGATTGGGTACAGATGGCAGTAAAGGGAGTAGGTCAGGCAAAAAGTCCTCCTTAGAAATACTGGCTCAGCAACCTTGATGGTCTCTGGACTTCTCTTTGTCCTCTCTAGAGGATATGATAGAACACCTGAGTATTAATACCCTAAGATCCAGTCTAGGAACCTGGACAGAGTCAGTCCCCATGTAGCACCAAACATGACAGCTGGTGGCACTTAGCCCTCCTGGACCACGCTCACATCCTTCCCGCTTTTCTACTCTGAGATCTTATTGACTCTCTCCCCTGCTTCCTTGCATTTTTTCCTAATACTTTCCATTTCCCCTTCTCCATGTTTTTCTCCCATTTTCTATGCCTTTTAACCTTAACCTATCCACAATTCTCACAAGCACTTCTCAGGTACACCAGAGCACACAGGGCCTTGCAGCTGTCTATACTCCTCACAAGAAGCAGTGTGGGTCTCCAGACTCACACACACACACACACACACACACACACAGAACAGAGGATTCCTCTTAGGAACCTGAGGTCACGGCAAGGATGAAGTAAGTCATAATAATACCACAATAAGAGAATAATAAGGTTATTATATAAATGATCTTTAAAAAAAAAAACACCCAACATGTATCTTTGCAAGCATGTGTATGTGCCTATCTTTTGATCTGTACACACACAACTAAGTCACAGAATATGTACATTTCACTCATTCCACTGCTCCCCAACACAATTTTATCTAAAATGTGATTTCCCAGCTGATTTTGCAGTGATAGTCAATTATTAAGGACTTAGTAACAGAAACTAAGAAAGAAAAGCATATTCTAGTGAGGACCCCATAGCTAAAAAGAACTTTGTGGGTATTTTTTTTCTAACAGTCTCAGGTGTACTCCTTAACTTCCTGATTTGCTTAACCCGTGGAGGCCTGGCCATGCGGACAACATATTACTCCATGACTTTCTAACTTGTCCTTCATCATTGCAGCTTTTAACACTTTGCAGTGCTCTGCTGGAGTCACATGAAACAAAGTGTGCCCTTCTGCTGATGAAACTTTGCTGTCTGTGGCGATATTTTAGCCTGCTGCCTGGATAATTACACGTGTAGCTCACATTAGAGATAGAGAGCGACTTGAGGCAGATGCGTCCAGCCTGGCCACACAGGGCCCTGCACTGATGTGACGGCCCCCTGCCATCATCGGTCACTACTGAAGTGGCAGCTGCATAACCTCGCCCAGTTCTGCTCTCTCAATAATCATCTGGTGCTGCCCGTGTTTTCTCTCCTTCAAGTGAGGGCAAGCACCTTTTGCCCATGGGGGCTGGGCACAGATTGAGACAGGATGTCATGTGCCTTAGAAAAGTCAAGGTTGGTTCAGAGGACTCTCAGGGCAAAGAAGGGTGAGAAAGAAAGGAAAACTAGCATTTATAAATACTCAGAAAGGAACAGGCATTGAGCTAAGCACTTTCACACATTTCATATAACATAATTCTCAAAATAACCCAGTAAAGAAATGAGGCTCAGAGAAGTTAAGATAATTGCCCAAGGTCACCTAGCTAGTTTGAAGCAGACCTGGGACTAGAGATCAGGTTTCCTAGTTCCCTATCCAATGTTCTTTCTACCAAAATGTGCATAATAGCATTTGTTCCATTTATTCACACATTCAATCAACAGAGATTCATTTTTGTATGGTATGATATTTAAGAGCCAGGTTCTAGAATTAGACTGAGTTCAAATCCTAGCTCTAACATCTACTAATTATACAACCTGGATAATTTTCTTACCCTCTATATACGTCAGTTCCTTATGTGTAAAATGGGATTAATAATAGTATCCACCTCATAGAATTGTCATGAAGGCCAGTAAATTATCCATGTAAAAGCCTTAGCACAATGCCTGACACATGGCAAAGATTTCACGAAACTCCTGATAGAGCTCATAGGCTCACGGGGAAGACAGGTACCTAAACAGATAAATTACAGTACAATATGTCAAATACTGAAATAAAGTTTAAAAGAAAATGCTGTGGAATCTCAGAGTAGAATTCCTGCCTAGCACCTCCCATCCTGTAAAGTGTGAAACGAGCCTACCCTAATAAAAGGAAAACAAAACTCACAATGGCGTCTACGGAAATTGTCTGTTCCATAAAATAGTTATGGGTCTAACTGGTAAGGACAGATAAGGTAGTTCCAGGGGCCATTTTGTACTCAGAACTCTCCGACTTGTTTCTGGAAGCCCTCTGGGGTTGCTGTAGCAAAAGCTTAGCTTGACCATTAGTGCCACTGTTTTTAGAGCTGTCAACATTTATATAAAGCTGAACTCATCTTATTCAAACATGCCATATATAAGACCTAAGAATGAATCATTTCCCCTTAAAAAGAATCTCACAATTCCCAGAAAATGGAAAGCAATATAAATTTCTAGTTTTTTTGTTTAATCTACTAAATGATGATATTCAAGCCATATAAATCAGATAAAAATATCATTGACCCTTAAATAGAGTGACCCTCAAGTATTTTGCTCCAATTTTCCAATTTTCTCTCCAGTATTGTGCCACACCAGCTGAACTGAATGATTTGCAATTTCCCTAAACAGTTCTTCAAGCTTCCTGGCTTCCAGACTTTGCTCATTCCAGCCCCTCCATCTGGATTGAGCTTAACCATATCCTAATCTCTAGCTCTCAAAGTCTATTTACCAAGCCCCCAAGAGTCACCCAGACGCCTACTCCTTCCTGAAGCCGCTTTAAAAGATCAAATGTTTCTTCAGGTGTAATAGGGGCCCAGTCTCATCTTCATTGTCTTTTTCCAAAGCCCCCTGGTACTGTACTAGTTCTAGAGAGCTTCTTAAACTGAGACCCACAGCACGTGGCATACATTTTTAAAATGTAGGGGCAGGGACAGAGTCAAATGGAAAAAGAAAAAAAAATCTGTTAAATACCTCAGTCAATCAATTTAGTATCCATTATATGACAAGCACCATAGAGAGTTCTGCTGTTGGCTAAGTATTTCTGCCTTCAAAGAAGTTATGCTTAAAGAAATGAGACATATGGCAAGAGAACAGTTAATTTCAAATGTAAATATAAGATAATAATAGCCTCTAACATTTTGCTGAGTGTTTACTATGTTTCAAGAACTGGTCTAAGTGATGAAGTGATATCTTTATCTATCTATCTATCTGTCTGTCTTGTTATCATTTATCTACCTGCCTATCTATCTCCTCATTTTATCCTCTCCATAACTCTAGGAGGTTGGCACTGTTATTATCTCCATTTTATTTAGGAGAAAATAGAAACATGGAGCCAGCACTCAATTGGTAAATGATAAAACGCTGACTCCAAAATTCATGTCCTTGATGTACTGTCTTTGGTCTATGACAAATAGTTAAATTTTGGAATTCTGAATATAGGTCCAGAAACGAATGGCATTTTGAGGAGAAAAAAGTCAGTATATTCAAATAATTAAATGCTGTAAGAGTAGTGATCCATTTGACAGACAGAATTAAAGCTTTGAATGATTTCTAAAAGAAACGTTAACTCCCAACCGGTATTCTATCAGCCTGGCACTCTTTCCATGAGAGGCAGGAGGAATAGAGAAAGGGGAGAGCAAAAGGAGTGAAAGGCCGAGTTTAAGGCTCAACATTTTATGTCCTAAGCTAGTTGTAGGCAAGTTCCTTTGCTGAGACAAAACAGTGTTGTATAGAATTGGTGCTGGGGGAGGATTAGAGAATAATGCAACCAGTAATTTGTAAGCTGAATCCATGGATTATGGCCCATTTTTCTTTAAACAGCGATATTCATTTAATGCCACCGGAATAAATGTGTTTTACAGAAAAGTCATATGCAAATTAGACTAAATTTACTATGTTTCTTTTCCTCTATAAAAAACTGAACAGATTAAAGATTGAGATTTCCCTACAATTGGGGCATACACATTCCCAGTTGCAAGTAGTGTAACAGTTTGTCAGCCGTGTTGGATTGATTAGTTTCACTATGTCAGGCATCACCCCAGATTCCCCATTCAGTAGAGCCCAGTATGGAGATGGATATGTGATTTTCTTTCTATTCTGTATCTTAAATCAGAACCATCATTATTCATATTACACATGGAGATCCAACCATGCCAGCTGGCAAAGAACTGGGAAGGACTTGCATGCACTTAGCCAATTCACGAAACACAAACGTTATAGAACAAAGTTTGTTTTTAATCAATTTTTTCCCATTTAAATAAATATTAAAAAGAAGAATATTAGCTGGAGAGTGTGTACATGAGAAAGAAAAGGGATGTGTGTTAAATTCGTCACCTCCCTGTGGATCGGCACCCCTCTAAAGGTCAACTCACTAGCCTCAGGTTTAATTCCCTTTCTTGCTGCTACTGTTCAGAGGTAAATGCTCGTTTTTATTAAAAATCAAAAGCACAGGAGCTTGTAATCCTCTAGACTCAGTTTTTTTTTTTTAATAAAAATGGAAAGTTTAGCTCAAAGCAATAGCAGCTAAAATTAGAGTGAAATCAGCAGCTGCTCCCCAGGGAAAATGAAAAACCAAACAAAGGTTTGGTATTTTTGACTACAATTTATGTTGTTTGTTTGTTTTTTTTCTCCTTTACATTTGGAAGACTTTCCAAACATTTGCATGTGTCAACAAAACAATATTTTGTGTTTGTAACTCCCAACCTGTATACCTCCCAAATAATGTCAGACACAAGCCCTTCAGGTAAAATGTGCAAGAAAACTTCTATTGCGTTTTCAATGTCATAGCCCTTGGAAACAATGGCAGCAATTAATAACATTAGCAAGGCATTAATCTGTACCTCCAGCTAAACTTTCCTGCATTTCTCTCTTCGTACAGTTATGTCAATACACATGACAGTTGGCACAAACCAGAAGTACTAGGTTCTCTGAGGATGCTGTAGCATCCAGCTGGTTGTGTTGCTCAGAAATCATGGTCAGGATGGGTCATGAATCAAATACTGAGACAAAGCTTAAACGTCATTTATCCTCACTCTCACCTGCGTCTCTCTACCCTGTTCTCTGCTTCATTTTTTCCACTGTTCTCTTGACACTGGATGCTAACTAAACGTACTGTGGTAATCATTTCACAGTAAATACATATATCAAATCATTATGTTGTACACCTAAAACTAATACAATGTTATATGTCAATTATATCTCAATAAAAAATGATTTTTCTCTCCCTCTCACCATTTACCATTCCAAACCAACCCTTATTATAGTGGCAGCACTAGCACACGCCTGGCATGTCATAAGCACGCAATGAATAGAACCCCACACCTGGGTAAACTTACTCTCAACATTTTGTCCTTCATCTGTCTTCAGAGTTTTCTCTTTCCGCCTTCAGGATCATGGTGAGGGCATCCAGGATGTGCATTTTTCTTCCAACCTTCTTTCATGCAAGAGCTTCCTGGCCCAAACCTGCCCCTTGCCTCTCTCAGTGACTTCTTTGTGAGGATGTCTTGCCACAGCAGACATTTAAAAAGGAAACCTCTCTACTTATAGGAGTAGGTTTAATCACTGTGACTACAGAAAGAATAGCCATGGTCATCATTAGCGGTTCAACTTCATTAGGTGCTTTTGATGGACCATGGGAGGGGCTTTTCAGGCTCTTTCTCACTGAATCCTTACAACAACTCTATGAGGCAGGTGCTATTATTGACGTTTACTGCTGAGGAAATGAGCTGAAAGATTAATTAGCTAAGGTCACACAGCTAGTAAGTGATAAATGGAACCTGGGTTCAAATGTAAGTAACTTTGTCCTTCACTCTTTCATATCGGTGTTAATGTTGCAGAGCTCCTCTCCTCACACACACACACACACACACGCACACGCGCACACACACACACACACACACACACAGAGTCATTCTTAGGGCCTGGAGAGAAAAGAGTAAATGGCTTCTAAACTTCTCCTTCTCCTCCAAAACCAACCGATTGGGTCCAGTCTGGAGCTGGTGGTGAGAGAGGGTTTGGACTCTGAATTTGGTCTGTTATTTTCAACAGGTTTCCCTGATCTGAAACCTAGGTCAATTTTAATAGTTGTTTTCTAAAATTCACTCAGTCTGTATAGGATTAGTGATGTTCAATTAACATGTGAAATAATGACACTAGAAAATAATTTGAGAAAGACACATGATGAATGCAAAACCATTTCAAGGGAAGACAATATTTATAGGACAATAAAAGACACCTGTAGTTACATTATTCACTGAAGCAAAGCTATGTTGTAAGGGTCATCAACCCATATGTTTTATAACATAAACTGATCAACCGAAAGGGTCAGGAGAATATTTCCCTTGGGCAGTACAGTTTGGGATAATTAGACACATTTGAGGGATTTTACACCTTTCTCAGTCGCATCCTACACTAGCCATTTTGAAAACTGATAAACTATTGGCCACTTCTGGTATAGTAATTTTATGATCCAATATAAAAGTAAATTTTATTGTATTATTGAAGTGGCCATAACCATTCTGTTGAGTTGTTATATGGAAATATGCCTGCCTCCTTTATATGAATTCAACCAGGGATACCCAGACATTTTTCTTTAGGCTCTGTAAGTAGACTTATGCTTTCTTAAAAAAATAAAATATTAGTAGTAGGTGGATTCTTGGTAAACAAGTCACATGCAAACACCACCCCTGTCTTAACATTATTTTATTTTATATTTGAAGGCAAACTGTTTACTCAGAAGATTTAAGCCTTATATATTTGGGCACGAAAAATTTTTGAAACTGACTGTCATTTCTTTTGACAGATGGTAACTTTAAAAGACTTATTTTAGGTCAACAAAGCTTCTTAATCTCCAAACTCAGCGAAATTTGCCAACTACTTATTGGATGATATTCTTCCTATCCAAAGCTTTCAATCTTTCAATCTTTATTTCTGCCAGTCTTCTTTTTCCCCTCCTTTTCTCTCTCTGTCCCTCCCACCCTCCTTGGTCTGCCCTTCTCTTGCCCTATTCTCTGCAAACTGAATCAGGCCAGCTAAGGGTACAGCACTCGTATTTTTCAAACCACGAATAGAACCAACTTCCCTGGCTGTGTGTGAACAATAGGTACTCATCTAGATTTGAATAGTTAGATGAATTGGGTATTCATCTAACACTGAGACTGTGCCAAGGAAAACAGGCTGCTTGGTCATCATATGGGTTTTAATCTGTATACTTTGGTCACAGGGTCGGTTTACCACAAAGAACAGGGTCTTATTGTAAAGATATGCTGTCTAGTGAACCAGGAAAGACTGAAAACTCTAAAACTCAGTAAGAGTAGAAATTAGAACAGAACAAGGTTGCAGGAAGAGCAGGAACTGGTTAATATGTGTCTACCACAAATGTGACTTAGCTCCCCTCCACAAATCTCCGACTCTGAATACCCACTTCTCTTCCAAGCGCTAACTGGACTGTGAGTTCTCTCTCCTTACTTTGGAGCACTTTTTTCTCAACTTCACAGCTTCTGGTTAATCACAGGTTCTGTTTTCTCACAACTTGAGCTACTTATGACAATAAACGTATGGATTCTCTGCATGATGAAGCTTCAATTTCCTTTGCTAACTAAGCCATTTTGTAGTAACACTCCCAACACAAATTCCTGAGCAAATCTCTTTAGCCCAGTTTATTATTTCACGTGGGCTACACCTTAGGCTAGTTAATAGATTTGTATCCCAGTTGGCAGACACTCACTTCAGTCAGTGAACTGTGGTATGGTCGAAATGAGAATAGTTTGGACAGGTGGGCAAGACCTGATAACTTAGTTTCTCAGCAGAGGCTGTAGGTGAAGGGTGGAACAATTTCCTTCAGACGGGGCTGTGTTCATTGTAGGCAGCATGGTGGAAATGTTTAACTGAAATATTATAAACCAACTATGGAGAGAAAGCAAGATTTTTCTGCCACCCTTTTCCTCAGATCACCTGATCTGCATATTTCTGTACCTATGTAGATTTTCTCTCTTCTTGATAACTTTCCTTATTTCTACCATCTACAGTAAAGAACAGAGCTGTTTATCTCAGATTCTTAGGCCCCTGGAAAAGTAAAATCTTTTTCTACCTAAGGTCTCTTCCACCATCTCTTTAGGTTGAGACTAACTCTTCCAACAGGTATGTAGACTCATTTGCAGACTCTTACCATGGCCCTCAGAAATTCTTAGAACATACTGTCCTGCTTTCTGAATACAGAGACCACTCAACTGCTTCCTTTAAAACATTCTCTTAGCTTTGACTTCACCACTTATTGCTTATGAAGATGTAAAAACTGAAGATCCAAAACAATCTTCAACCCTTCTTCCCAGGGTCAAACTGCAATTATTCAAAGAACCATTACACGGCCTTTGGGCTGAGACATTGTTCTTTTCACCCAGAACACTAACACAGTTCAACCAGTAATGATTTATCTGCACTGAGGTCACCTGATTCTTGTAAAGGCCAGGAGAACTCCTGCAATGAACATTAGAGGAGGTGTTTCGGTATTGTTTATTTGATTAATTTTTTGTATGCTTGTCTAGTGGGGAATTGCTATTGGAAAGTAGACATAATTGATAATAGTTCTTTCTGAAGTTTTTTTTTTTTATGAATAAATGGGACAGTTTTCTTTCTACAGTAGTGTAAGAGTATTCCTCCTAGAGGCAATAACAAATTTGAAGGTGTCATGACATCTACTGTGGTTCTGAAATTCTTCAATTTTCTGTCTATCACTGGATATAAATCACAATGATATAATACTATTTCTCACCTCCTTACCCATCTCAAATCACCAAACATAAATTCATTTATTCACTCACTCAGCTAGTACTTGTTGAGTGGCTATTCCTGTGTCAGAAATTGTGGATACAGAAAGATACAGTTCCCAATCCTGCCCTCACAGAACTTAATAGCACATTCTATCTATTTTTCTTCTTGTTTTCAAATATCAATAGCTACCCTATAGTTATTTTGCCTAAAGTATCACTAATCTCCAAATCCACCTTGAAAGGTAGTAGGAGCTCTATTCAATAGGTGAAAAAAGTGGGGTTTAGCTAACAAACCAATTAGCTTAAGCCCATAGGACTGGAAAGTTGCAGAATCAGGAGTCAAACCAGTCTGTCTGGCTTTAAAGCCACCCCTATTTCAGTTCATTGCACAGCCTTCAAGATTAGTGAGCATCTATGATTTGCATATGTGCTAAGAATTAGGGTTCTAAAGAGGCGTGACTAATTGGCTACTATCTTATCTTTCACAGTCTATTGAAAAAAATAACCTATATAAAAGTATGTTCTCCCTTTTATTGTTATTTACCTAAGCGTCATTTGCGTGATCGAGACAAAAGTGTTGCTTCAAGTCAAATCTCATCTTTGAACCACTGCTATGAATCACTGCTCAGGGTTACTACTCTCAGGATTAATACTCTTATATCTGATTTAGCCAAGTGAATGGGGTTACTTGTGGAACGAGTAATAAAGCATTTTGGCATCTTTGAAAAAGACTACTAGTCTATAAGCTCATTAAACTCAATTTCATTTTTTAACGAACACATATATATTTAGCAACTACCATTATTAAACAAAATTCCATTCCTTATGTTAGCTATTCTTCATTAAGCAACCACCATTCACATAGCACTGTATTAAACTTAAAGATAATTCTTTGAACTCTGTTGGGACTGAAACCAGTCTTTCAAGGGCTACAAAAGTCCAGACATGTTTTTTGTTGTGCTTAAGAAACACTGCAACTCCAGAAGATAAAAAGACACATGACCTTCAAGGACACATAAGGAAGAGTTGGCAATTTCCATTTTTAAGAGATAGAGAGATAGAGGTATAGGTAGAGATAGAGAGTGAGAGAGTGAGAGAATGAGAGAGAGGGAGGGAGAGAGGGGGAGAGAGAGAGAGAGAGAGAGAGAGAGAGAGAGAGGGAGTTCTTCCCCTCTTAAAAAATTTAAGGACTTTGCTATGTTAGCGAATTATTCTTTAATCTCTGATCTGTATATTCTGAGATAAGCTAGGTATTCTGCACCTTCTGCTATATATATGTATGTTGCTGATATAGTCTGGCTTCTTCTCATCATGGGTTTCAAATGACACCTCAGAGAGGCCTTTCCAGACCACCCCACATAAGCAGTCTATCCTCCTTATCTTATCTAAGCAATAAAGCTCCACAAAGCCCTCTTATTCTCTACATAGGAATTTTGCCATCTGAAATAATCTTGTTTAGCATTTGTTTCTGTTTTTAATCTATCTTTCTCTACAGGTCTATAAGCTCCATGAGTGCAAGGATGGGGTCTGTGTGGTGACAATTGTGTCCTTAGCACTCGAAACATTCCCTGATCATTTACTAGGCATTCAATTGTTATTTGCAGAATGAGTGAACGAATGAATGAATGAATGAACAAATGAAGGCAATGATAAACAAGTTGGCACCACAGCTCACATTCCAGGGCTTTCCTTATTTTTTGTAATTGTTATAAATGAGTCAAAGCATAGGTTTCAACTGATGTATTCAATTTATCTACTAAACTTGTGACAAGGGGCTTCTCACCACACTCTCAGCTCCAAGCTGAAGCAGCCTTTCCTGCTAATTCTGTCTCTGTGATATCCAGCTATACGATAAAAGGTCTTTCTAAACCTTGAGTTTTGCCTTTGGAATTAAGCAGATAGAGATAGTCCACAAATTATCAACCTTAGTTTTTAATTGAGATCAGACCCCAGAAATCTGAGTGTTTTAGATTACACTGACAGATCGATATCCATATAATATGTAGCTAATAAGCCTTTTCATGAATAAAACTAGTGTCATAGTCTATGCATTCTGAGCTCTTAGATACCTGAACCAGAACAAGACCTGTTTTCTCCTAGATGTTCTTTTGTTGGTTTCCTTGAATTCATCTTTTTGCTACACATCACGCTAGATGCCCGTAGCCCCTGCATGAATAGCATTTTCCCTTGCATTGAGAGAAATTGTTTTTCTCTTTTTCAGCTTGTCTTCTCTAAGCTGCCCACACCAACCAGGGTGCCTCAGTATTCTCTACAGCATTTAAGATTTTACAAGCAATTATATTCTCTCTAACCGCCTCTTCTTTTTCAAAGGCTGTACAAATTGATATTTTATTTTTGACCCCTCCAGGCTTAGATTGGGCCCTTCAGCCTCTCATACCCTTTGTATTGCCCTTTTTCATAGCTTTTCCTGCTAGTAAGGTATTGATAAACACCTATGTCTTGCTGACATAGTCTAAGACGGTAACTTTTTAAAAAAATGTTTCTTGACCATTTCTAGAAGATCTGACCCCAGATGACTCTGTTAGCACATAAGCCAGCTAGTTTAAATATTTTTTTTAATGAGGAGTCATTACTTGTCTCTTCCAGCTGCCCTCTGCTCTAATCCAATCTCACCTTAGTCACACACACTTACGCCCTTAGTGGTGTTCCCAAGCTTATAAAGTGAATGACAAGAAAGAAGGGAAAATCACATATTTCCCTTAAAAGCTAACATCTTTGATTTCAGTGAAGGCACAAAGGTCCCTCAAATTTTGAAATAAATCAAAGATTTTATTTCCAACGGGAGGTAGATTTCCAAAGCTGAAAAAAATACCTAATGTACAATAAGGAACAAACTGAATATCTAAGCATCATATTTCTACTTTCTTAACTTCACCTCTCAAATACTGTCCTTTCCCTCTGTGATTTCTGCTCTCTGAATTTATAACAGTTACATTCTCTTCCCATGCATACCAGATGCAGGGGTTCAGGGTTAAAGCAACACTATTTGCTTCTGAGCTGAAAGTACCAAAGAAGTGAATATAGAGCTATTTTGAGCCCTCAATGAAGTATTATTTGGGGACCACCACAGCAGATCACTTCTATTTTGATAATAAAAAAAAATGTCTGCTTTCTCTCTACCAGCCAAAGAGAGGTTTAGACCCCAAACTCTCAAAGGAAACAGAGTGAAGAGAGCATAAGCATATCAAAAGACATTCATGATTTTTTTCATGGATCCCTTATCCTTGTTTTCAATGGATGATCACAGGCTGAATAATTGAGGAGAGGAAAACTTTACCCACATTTGAACATTCAGACATCTCTCTGTAGAATCTTTACTTCCAATTTAACTATACAAGGACTGGCTGATCTCAATTCAATCAATCAAATCATCTTTGTAGACATTTCAATTCAATCAATAAGATGAATTCTAACCTTAGACTGGTCATGACTCAGTGGAGTGGTTTTATTCTAAAGTCATGGTCTTTTGTAACCTTGAACAGTGAAAAAGTAAAGAAAAGCGGCTTTCATCAGAATTTGATTCCTATTCTTAATCAGAATTAATCTAAAATTAATTTAACTTTTTTCCTGCCTCTGTTCTGCATCCCTTGGTGACTGCTTAGAGAGTAAAAGGAATCATTTTGCCTTAACATTTAACTGAATCTCAATTCCTTTGAATAGGTGAACCAAGCCATCCCCTAGTGGACCTCTGCTTTGAGTGTACCCCAACTCCCAGTGTCCTTGGATCCTCTGTTGCAAAATGATGTTAGAATACAATGTAGCAACAGGGACCAACCAGGCCAGGGCACCATGAGCTCATGAGCTAGGAGAGCAACTTAGAGAAGAGGAAGAATCATTGAACTTCATATTCAAAAACCTAGGTTTAGTCTACATTTTGCTTCTTCCTCGGCCATGTGATTTTCAACAACTTATATCATTTGTCTCAACTATTTCATCTGCAGAATGAGGCAATTGATCATGATCTCACAGGGCTAATGTGAGGAAAATGTATGTGAAAAATTGACAACCATGATGCAGTGAAAAAATATTAGTTGTTAACATTAGCCTTCAAGATTTTCCACAGTGTCCTTGCCGACTTCCTTTTACCCTCACATACCCAAGGCTTTCCATGCGGTTTTCAATGGTAAGGGTGCGGGGGGTGGGTAGGGTAGGTTTCACTGAAATCAAGCAGTAGAAAGCAAGAGTTCAAGGCCTAAAGTGAACTTGAAGCTACTCTAAGGAGTCCATTCTTGGTGATGGAGGAAAAGAGAAAGGTAGAGACTGGCTGAGAAAAACTTCTGGTCCCTCAGCTACCAGTTACGTTTTCCTTGGATCTGTTCACTTCTGCTACACCAGTGCTTTTCATGCTTTATTGTGCAAAGGAATCACCTGGGGATCCTGTTAAAATCCAGATTTTTATGTAGTAGGTCTGGCCAGAGCATTTCCAACAAGCTCCAGCCAAGGCCAACACTAAGGATGATGGATAACATTTGGAGTAACAAGGTCCTACACGACCCTCCATGATTTGTTGCCTGCTTCTCCCACCACATGTCCTATCCATGTTCCTGCACTGTACCTTCTAGTTAAGACCAAACTGTTGTTTCCAGGAACATTCTAACGGTTTCTACTCTATGCTTTAGCTCATCCTAATTTCTACATTTAGAATATTCTATTTATATCACTTTTAGACTCTGCCAAAAGATTATCCTCTCCAGGATTTTATCCTGTAAACCCTGTTCTCTTCAGTGCCTTCACATCGAGGTTTAAGTTTCTATGGCTATTTCTTCCCACCAGACCCTGAAGTTATTAAGAACAAGAACTCCATCTGAGCCGCTATACCCCCGGCTTCTAGCACTCTTTGTGGTATACTAAAGAACTTCGTAAATACTTGCTCAGCTAAGTAGTGTATAAAGAGCACAATGAATTTTAGACCCATACCTGACTGATCAGGCAGTTGAGGATCAGGTAGAACATCAGTCCCTAATAACAGCCTACTATGCTTCTTACTATGAAATAATACCCAGTTGGCAGTAAGTGTGATCGTGACAGAAGTCAAAAAACAAAACAAAAAACAAACAACCCGGAAAGTCCATCTTTAAAAAATTTAACTGGCAGAGGGGATTAGGTTAGTGTCTGTGTGATATGCCTTGAGGACATCAGTGAGTCTCACACCCATCTTACTTGTGTGGAGACATTACAAAGGTCAGGACACCTGAGGTATGGTGGTGCAACCGACTCCATCAGTCAGTCAGTTCTGTTCCTTACTTCTGAGGCACTGATTCCCTCACCTCCCTTCCTCTTGTATTTGTTTTCCTTTCCAGTGCTTTCTCTATGGCCCTCTTGATGCTCATTAGCCGAGAATCGAAGGGTCTAGGCCTGCTCCTCTGCTCTCATCTTCCTTTCTCCAAGCTGGATAGAAGGAAAAGTGGTAATCCATCATATAAAAGAAGCAGTCTCCCACAACCGCTTGGGCACTGAAGAGATGCCAGGTCAAAAATATTTCCCTTCATCACATTCCCTCTCTTTCCATTATGAATTTCAGCCACTCTTCTCTGGGCCTAAGAAATCTTTCCTGCAAGCCTGAGACTGATAATGGAAAATTAGATCTAGAATTCTTCATTAACACAAAGTAACAGACATAAGATTGAGAAGAAGAGGTGTAGAGGTGTATTTGTGCTCCTACTGTTACCTCTAAATAGCATATTCTATTCCCAACACATAAAAGAAACTCAAATAAGAGATTAACAGTTTAGGTAACATATTTTGGCATTATATGCTTAATATGTTTCTATAATCATCAATTATTAGGATTGTCATGTAAAATGAGAACCATTTGTTAACATTTAATATACTGCTCTGGTTGAGAACCACCTAGCAGGGGAAGAGCTCACATTCTTATGTCACCACCATCTTTCTTGTACCTGGCAGTGTACACATAATTGCCCTCAGTCTGTATTTGCTGAATAAAAAAAAGAATGTCTAAATAGTTAAAAAAAAGAAATTTAATATACTGAACATGCAGGGAATCAGAAGTAATAAATGAAGGTGGTTAGCAGCTAATAAGAAGAGCTGAAGAGGGATAGGGGCATCATCATTAGTACCTTGTCAACAAAGAAGACCCATCTGTACACCAACATACCAAAGCAAAATGGGAAAGGGATGATACATGGCCGATGAAAATAAGCTAATTATCCTTCTTCAAAGATGGCCCCTGTTTATCTAAGATATTTTCTTTTAAATACTAATGTATATTTTTCTGTAAGCATATAAATTCAGCACATAAAATTAAGAGTATATTATTCTTAAGATTGAAATAAATCTCCATGACCCTACAATATAGGACAACAGCTTGACGTATGTAGAAATAAAAGCAAATGAGTTTGAATTTCCAGATCTTTATAATGCAGAATTTCATTGTCATCAAGATGGTTTCATAACTATGAATTATGTAAAACGTCACCCAATTCAGAGTAACATGGGGCAAGGAACTTTTGGCTTACTAAAATGTATGAATCTTAGGGTAGTTTTAAATCAGAATAGACTATCTGCATGTAGGCAGAATTCAATATATGTTATAAACGTATTTGTTTAATTAATAATTGGAAACATGTATCTAACTTTAATTAGCTCTATGCTAAGTACTGAATGTACATTTTCTAATTTAGTTTTCACAACAGCCCAATGAACTTGATCCACTGTTCATTCCTATTTTAGGGTTAAAGAAACTAAAGCACAGTCACCCAAGGCATATCAGCTATAAGTGAAGAGATCCACATATAATGTCTCTTAACTGTCAGTTAAATTTTTTTCTATGAAAATTGTTAAACCAAAATAACTTTAGTCATTTCTGGCTTTATGAAATTCTTTGAAATTCAAGTATATTTCCCTATTAAGAATAAGAGTAAAAACTGTTAGCAGGAAAAACATTTTTAATAAATATGACTTTGGATTTTGGCTTCTTCATCTAAAATGTTAAGTGTTTTAGCCAAATCTAAAATTCTGTGGTGCTATATATGCAAATGCTTAACTATCAAAAAAAGTCACAAATGTAGTGGTGTCCAAATTTTCAAAATTCGATAGTAAATCAGCCAACACCAGGTATTCATACATTTTCCAAATATTATGGAGGAGGACTTTATGATATAATGGCAAAGACTGGACTAGAACAAACGTACCATTTAACTTCACTTCAAATGTTAGATGACATTACATCTAAATCCTTTTCCAATCACTTCCATTTTACTTTCAGTGATTTATTTTGGCGGGGGGGCAATTAGTGTCATGCATAATAAATAAGCAATAAGAATCTGGTTAACTTATTTATAATGATACTTTTATATACATATAAATACAAAGCCTACTTGCATTGGATTAAATGTAATGTGGAATGTCAGTAACCTAACAGAGTCCTTGATATATATCCGGTGCTGAATAGTTACTACTTTCCATTTCTTTTTTCTATATCACTCTTCCAAGAAATTTAGTCAACAGGGCAATTTTCATATGATCTTTGTACAGTGTTAATTTATTACAGCACATCATACAGTTAATTCAATATCTGTGGGGTCTTTACATTGATCAGAATGTCATACAGCCTCTACTGGCTCTTCCAGGGCTGAAGAAATTTAGTAGTCATTTGGACAAGCAATTTTACTGGGTTCCAATACAGAAAATGATATCTAACTTTTATTCAGAAACCAAAGAGTCATCTTTACAGTATTTGGCACTATAGATAACCCTGTCCTTTAGAATGTTTGCTGACCTAATGACTAATTAATATCAAAGAAGACTCTACTTCATAAAGGTCAACCACTTAACACCATCGAACTTCAAAAGACCCTGCTAGTGCCCGTGGGTCCCCTTGAGGGATAAGGACAGAGAAAGAGAGTGCGCTTGTTAATAAAGACCTTTAGCAACACCCTTGCTGGCTCCCCCAACACTGCCAATGGCAGGATCCAAGTTAATGTTTCTTCAACTTGAGCGTGTTTCAGAGTCACTGAGCAACTTGTTACTAATTCTGATTCCAGGGTCCCACCCCCAGATTTTCTGATTCAGTAGATCTAAGGTGGGTTATAGACATCTTCATTTTTTTATAAAACTCCTCAGGGATTCTGATGCAGACTGTTCAAGAAATACATTTTTGAAGGTACAGGTAGCTGGACCCAGGCCTTTGGCCACGTATAAAGCACCAAAGAAGAGAGAAAGGAAGAAAAAAAACGTGACCTGTTTGCTTTTTGCCCTCCACAACCTTACCCCACTCCTGTGAAGAACATGACATGGTTTTCATTGGTTTTTGCTTGTTTTACCTTCTTCTTCTAAAGACTCTCACCTTTATGAAGGATTTGGAGAACATGATTCTAACTGATCGCATCTCTTTAACCTCCGTCAGGTACAGTTATGAAGAACTGGCTGAGATATGGGAGGACTGTGGTCCAGTTAGCAAGCTGAGTTTGACTTTCCTGCCCAGTGGATGAAAGCAGTGGGTTTCTCTTCATAGCCTCTCTAATTCAATTGCAGGTCAATCTCCTTAGTAACCTGTTCCCTTCTCAAGATAACTAGCAGGTACCTTCCAGCCTCAAAGTTACAGAAAGCTCCTCTTGCAAGCACTCTTTCCTCAAATCTCTTCATCCTCCCCAGTGGGTCCCTTATAGTCTCTTCTCTCCCACTCCATGAATGGATACTAGATATGTGAAACTCCTGACAATCTGAAGACTGGAAACCAGGCAGGTAAAATAGACGCACCCTTTCTCTTCTATTTTTAATCTAAGCAGTGCTCAAATTCCCACTGAGGGGACTGTTTGCTGATGCAGCTGTGAGATGTGATGTCTAAGGGGAGAAAGAGTTAATAGATTTTATCAGCCGTTCCTCCTGAGGTGTGGACTGCCACCCACCCTCTAGTTCTAAACCTCAGGAAAAAATGCTGAAGGATGCTGACAAGGCTCTTTGAAGATATTTTCACTGGAGTGGAGCTGCTGCAGTGGCACCCCAAATTGGCACTTCTGTGCACACGTTGTTATAAACATGCAAATCGAATCACTGGGTGCTACTAGCTCAACCATTCACAGTAGAGTGATTATCAACTGACAGCTTTAAGCTGGTACACCCCTTGCTGTGATAGCTTCAGCAGAGATTTTGCTTAAAGTCCTGTCATCCATCCCTGATGAGACGGGGAAGGGAGTTCCCAGGATTCCTCTTGCAGATCTAGAGATGGTATTCTGTAAAGCTTCAGGGACCTCTCCAAGGCTAACAGAGGAGATGAGAATGACAGACAAGCAGCCATAATAGCAGAGGCCAAGGAGTTTACTAGTTTGGGACAGCCTTGCCAAGAGTGGGTCTGGCTGAAGGCTTTTGAGAACATCTTCACCTATAGAGGCAGTGTAAGTAAAACTCGGTGCTTAGTTAGATCAGCTTTCTAAGAATCACCAGAAGCTTGGTAAAACTACAGATTCCCTCCTAGAGATTTTGTTCCAGAATCTTTGGAGTAGAGTCCAGAACTTGATAGGTTTATCAACCAATGTTGATGAATTGCAGCCATTGTTAAGAACTACAGTACGTAAACCAAAGCCGTAAGAAAGAGATTTCTTCAAGAATCCACATCAAAACTTGAACTATAAAGGTTTTAAACATGTCTGAAAACGGATACTTTCCCATAGGGAAGTGGGGTCTACCTCCCCTCCCCCTGAACCTGGGCTAACTTAGGAAACAGTTGACCGATAGAGCACAGAGGAAGTGACACTAAATGATTTCCAAGTGTAGGTCATAAAAGATGATACAGCTTCTGCCTGATTCTCTTAAGGCACTTACTTTCAGAGCCTTGATCCACCAGGTGAGAAGCCTCAGGCTGCCACACGCCATAGGGAGCCATCACTGTAGGCGTTTCGGCTGACTGCCCCAGCTGAAGAGCCAGCCAACAGCCAGCATCAATGGCTATGTATCTAAGTACAGATGCCTCCAGATACTGAGTCACTCCAAGCCAGTGAGTCACTGCCAGCTTTGGGTCTTCCCAGGTGAAGTCCCAGATATCATGAAGCACAAAAAGCTGTCCTCATTAGGCCTTACCCAAATTCCTGACTCACAGAGTCTTGAGTAGAACATGCATCATGGACAGAAATCATGCAAGGCATTGTGGGTGAAGCAAGGATTACAGAATCTGATAGTCCTGGCTTTGTCATTCAATTATCCTTGTCATTCATGTAAAACCTGTGTGGCTTTGGGTAATTTGCTCATGCTCTCAGAAGGTCAGATTTACAATACGTAAATTGGAGAGAAAAGTGTATCTCAGGATTGTGGTAAAGATTAAGAAAGGCAATGTGTAAGAACGTGCCTGGCACAGTGCCTGTAACACAGTGAGAATTTAATATTTATTACTATGATCTTTGTTACTGTTATAACTAAATATCAACGACCCCTAGATATCTCTCAGTGGAGATCAAAGCCATTACCCCTAATGACTGACGGAAATCAACAGAGTGCATCCAAGTCATGGCACATAAATCTTATGATAGAAAAGAGGATTCCAGGGCTTCCCTGGTGGCGCAGTGGTTGAGAGTCCGCCTGCCGATGCAGGGGACACGGGTTCGTGCCCCTGTCCGGGAAGATCCCACATGCCGCGGAGCGGCTGGGCCCGTGAGCCACGGCCACTGAGCCTGCGCGTCCGGAGCCTGTGCTCCGCAACGGGAGAGGCCACAACAGTGAGAGGCCCGCGTACCGCAAAAAAAAAAAAAAAACCTACAGTAAAAATGACCTGGAAGAAGAGTTATTTTCATTATGTTAATGATCTGGCTAAGGAAAGAGTAGAAATAGCTCATTAATGGAATTTGCAGGTGATACGTTAAGATGTATGGCAGGCACCCTGAAGTTCCTAAGATGTTATATAAATGGACCCAGAGAGGGTAGGGATATGACTCAAAAATAACAAAATGAGATTCAGCTTAGAAAAATGAAAACCAGTACATCTTGAGCAACATAATTCAACGGACAGGAGAAACCTGGAGAGAAGTAACACTGATGGAGACCTGGATCTAATAATAGATGACAAATTAGATATCAGTTTGCAATGTGATATGGCTGCCAAAGGGGCTGATGCTATTTTGAACTGAATACAGTGATCCATTATGTTGGGGCAGAAGAAAATACAGAGAAATGACTCCCACCGTCCTTGATTCTGGTTAGGCTAAACTACAGCATCAGGCCTCTGGACACTTGAAATGTGCTGAGAAATTGGACTGAGTACAGAGGATAGCACAAGATGATTAAAGAAATGGAATGATGTATTTATGGGAAAAGAGTAAAGGAAATAAGTATGTATCGTCCGGATAGTAATAACAAACAGAGTTAGGGTAGCACTAAGTCAACATTTGAGAGGTATAATTTTCCTCAGGTAAGAGGTCTATATAAATGTAAAATAATAGCAATGGTATTAAGACACCATGAAAAAGTGTCTAAGGTGGGTGGCATAGTCTTAGCATACAGTTAGTGGTTGAGATCACTTCCTGGCAACAGCTGTAATGACAACAATTGTTTCAGTTGCCGTGTTACTGTTGGAGATTGCTGGACAGATCCTCTTCTCAGTCTCATGCTAGAGAAACTTAGCAGTTGGGAGTTGTTACCGGGAACAATTAAATTTTGTGTAATGTGGTTTCAGTGTCTTTCTTTAACACTGACCTCCATTACCTCACTCCTCAGTCAAAATTTAATTTCCTCCTCCTTGTTTCCAGAACCCACATCAAATCTTGCTTTTAATTACCCATCTCTAGGAACTTTCCCCTTCTAAGTGAAACAACAGAGGAAAGAAAATGGAGGATCTGAACCAATTTATACCAAGATGCTAATCGGTCAGGTAACAGTTTAAGGTATTTCTCAAATATATGCATAAGGGACAATATCTTCTTCCTCATAAGGAGGAAGTGGATGCGGACTATTTTTTGATGTGGACCACCTCTGTGTCCTTCAAATCACATTCTCTAAGCTTTCAAGGGCAAATGCTCCTATCTGGAAGTGCCCCCTGCACATTTCAAGCTGCTGGAATAGCTGCAGCATAGTCTTAGAGATTGAATGGGCTCAATTTAATAGATGTTGGGGGTTCTGTATTAAAACCCTAAACATCGAGAGCATGTGACATACTTTATGATATGTGAAGCTGCGTGGAGGAAATTTTCATGCAGCTACAACGAGCCAGGACATGCTCTAGTGGAAGCATGGATTCAAGAGAAATATAACTTAGCTCTCTTCCAGCTCTAACATTCTATGACTCTATAATTCAGTGACTGTACGATCATTTTCATGATTCAAGAGTCAATACTGATGGATTCCTTCCAAAGTGAAAATGTGAGAAAGAAAGTGAAAGAGAGATGAAAAGTTGTTCCATTATGTGTTAAGTATTTACA
The DNA here is from genome assembly GCF_951394435.1 of Stenella coeruleoalba. Taxonomy (NCBI): domain Eukaryota; kingdom Metazoa; phylum Chordata; class Mammalia; order Artiodactyla; family Delphinidae; genus Stenella; species Stenella coeruleoalba. The sequence continues at coordinate 82,432,008 of NC_137150.1, read as the reverse complement.
ATACCAGGGAGATACAATTTGGGAACAGACTGAATGACGAAGGATGTAGGATTAGCAAAGAAAAGGGGGGATATCTGAAGGGAAAAAAGAGAAAAAAAGAACTGCAGTGACCATCCATCACTGATCCCTGGAGTGGAAGGGAAGAAAATGTGAAATTCCTGTATGTACTTGTGATGTATTTGGAAAGAGAATATCTTGCTCAGGGGAAACTTTAAAGAGTCAGACATCTGCTGTAGAGCAAACACAGTGAAACATGGGTCACTAAAGAACCCCTAAGTTACAGAGAGAACAGGTTTGTGACCCTGAAAGTAGGCAATGCAGGGGGAGCAAAACCCTACCCTAGATTTGCCACTGACTGGCCTGAAGGGATTGATGGGAAATGTTAAAGCAATAAAATAATCACCAGGGTCCACTTGTTATTTATATTCTAATAGTAAAGAAAATAGTTTCTTAGGTTTCAGGTAATTTCCTAATACAAGTGCTTTAATGGAAACAAGATAGTTACCTGAGGCAGTCAGTTTAGCCAAACATGGTTAGTAGAATGCATCATGCCATATATAAAGTGACCTGTATTGCTGGCCACAGGCAGTCTTTATGATAGATTCAGGTCACTCGGGGTTTACTGATAGCGTGCTCTCTGTGTTGATTATTAGTGGCCAAGCATAGGAATTATTTTTGCCATGTCTCATAAATTTCTTCAGCTTCCAAGAGGCACAGCCTGGATCAACACAACAGAAGCTCAAGACAGAATGCAGGTCACTCTGAACTGCGTAGATAGGCAGGATGAGCCAGCCTGCAGAGTCTGTTTCGGTCTCAACCGCGTCTAGGTAGGGATTCTTCAGCCACCTGATATCTTCAAATGAACCTAGATAGTTTTCAATTATAGCATCACTGTATAGATATCGTGAGAGTGTAAGTCTATTATTTATGAGTAAAAGGGAAACTACATAATATGTGAAAATCTCCTTGCCATAATTTTAAGGTAACAGTTGTGCAAAAAGCAGTATTTCAAGACATACAGAGATTTGGACTATAGGCTGATAAGCTCATCATGTAGCTTATCACCAAAAAATATCAAACAACACATTAGCAGGAACATGTGATCAAATCTGAGTAGTGGTACCACTCAATGCAAGGTAGTTTTGCCATACGAATTGGCTACAAGTATTAGGTCATAAGCGCACTGTACCTTTAGTCCAACTCAGCTTTTGGTCCAACTCAGTTGTGATTCCATAGATACAGACAAGAGATACACATAAAGATCTGAGTGGAAAAAAGACTGTAAAATTGTAAAAGGAAAAACAAATAATAACCCAGAATTCCCCTAGTCATTCATGGCTGTGGGACAAGGTAAGTCCAAACACAAAGTAGACTGATATCCATCAGTCATTTGGCTACGAAGCCAAAGTGGAGTTGAGGGGAAACATTATATTTCAATTCAATGCAAACTTGAAAAGATATTTGAGAAGCCCTTCAACAGAGATTTTGTTTAACCGTACCATATTTACTAAAGAAATCTGTACCTCCAGCCTCTTCCATTCCAGCTCCTATAATCATCATATCTGAAAAGCATTCAATGCCAACATCTAGTACCCCCCTGCAAATGACCCCAAATCTAATTTTCATGCAAGTTCTATAATAATCGAATAATGACTATTTATCTAGACACAAAATGTGTCAGGGGCCTCATAAGTATACTTAATCCATACAACAACCCTAAGAGGTAAATGTTATTACTCTGATGTTAAAGAAGAGAAAACTAGGAAGATATATATTTATAAAGTCAGTTTAGTACTCAAGGTTCAAAACTAGGTCGGGCTAACTCTAAAGTTTCCAGCAGAGAAACAATGAAAAAGAGATAAATAGGTTTCCTTAAGTTCATTTAGACCCTACTCTCCGATTTCTCTATATTTAAGGAACTGCAGGTGTTCCTTAGAACTTGCTTTAATTTCTTTTAGGCTATAAGCAAATAGAGTGTGGTTCCCATGTCTGTGTGCACACACATGCATGTACCTATTTTATTTGTCCAGCAGATATCTACTGAACACATAATTCTGTGCTAGGCACTGTGCCAAGTACTATGCAGAAAACAATTGACAGGGTCTCTGCTTTCAAATATCACCATCTATCTGCCTGCCCTGCTTGATGAGGTAAAGTTATTTAAAACCCAATAGCAGCTTAGTGCATTAAAATATGGAGGAAGTTGATTCCCAGTGATTTATAAAGAGAAATATGTAGATATGTATGGGATCAACCATATGTGAAAGATTGACCATCTCATACTATTGTTGTCATCATCATCATCATTACTATAATTATAAGCTAATTTTGTTATTGTAAAATTGGAGAAATTAGAATTCTGCAGGGCTGTAAACCCTCAGAGCAAGAGTCACCTAGAGAAATAAGAGCAACTAGACATCCGTCCCAAGGTTCAGGACTAAGTGTATGTCAATCTTCTCTTTTCTGTAAATGAGCAGAGAATTAACTACCTTATTTGAATGACAATCATTGAATCGGGATGTCGCCAGTGACTTCCAAAAAAAGGCAAACTGGAATGGATACTTAGTTATATTCAGTAATAAAATTGTGCTCTAAATTTCATTGATTTCTGTAATTTCAGTTTTTAGATTATTATTTTTCCCCCAATTTCCAAATAATGTTACTTTTTAGAACTTCTTTTTCTTTTTTTCTTTGATTGATCTGAGGGAGAAAATAATGTTTTGTTAATACCTAGATATTTCCCCAGGAAGACCAGCAAGTGTTCCCTAAAATTCAGCATGGCAGTATCAGTTGCTGGTCCAGTTACTAATTAAGGCTAGATGAGTTGGTTAACTAGTTGACGTAAACAAAAGCAAAACAAAACAGAGAAGCAGAAAACAGAATTAGGAATATTAATAACTACTGATTGCTTCCCACTGGAGCAATGGCATTTACTATGAATGCCATACTTGGTGAATAAATAAATATGGTATTCCATACACATAATCTAAAGGAAGAATGCATTTTGAAATGAGATGAAGGAAGAGACCAAGAAGTATTCTGCAAATTAAAAAGTCTGAGTGTAAATTATTAAAATTAATACACATCCTAAAAGAGACTCTGGAGCCTCAGGCAAAACTTATGAAAAAGGAAATTACCTTTTAATTGCAAATAACCATATTACCACAGACATGGAGATGGGTGCTACTTCGCACTGTTAGATTTTCCTACTAATGCAATTTTTAAATTCTACGTGCACCATGTATGCCCAAAGACTTTCCCCCTGCTGTACAACCAGAACAAATGATTTATTTTCTAAGGGTTAGTTGTGTCTTATCAGTTAGAGTTCTAACACCTCTCTATAGTTTGCCTGAGTATCTGTGGCCCTTTGGAGCTAATTTCTATTTTTATTTTCATTGTTATTAATCATCATGATCAATCACAGAATCTTAGAGATGAAACAACCCATGTGGATGACTGTCTGACACCTTCATTTTGCAGAGGAGGATACTGAAAACCAGGGAGGCTATATGTATTGCCACAGGTCACGTAAGTATTTCAGGCAGGCTTGGGAATTTATTCATTCAACAAATATTCATTAAGTACCTGCCATGTGTTGGTTTTGGTTCTACACCCATCCTAGAACAGTGGTCTCCTGACATATCCTCAAGTGTCTCCTCTCTCCCAATACCTTTAAATCTGTATGTTCCTTTACTCACCAAAGAAAGAATAATTTATACAACAAATCCCTCTACCCCTAAAATCAGCTCCTGGACTCAGTAAATAAATTAATAAAGACAATTTATTTGTGTACCATTTTGAAAAACATCCAAGTGATGCTTTTTTTTAAAAAAAATATTTATTTATTTTTGGCTGTGTTAGGTCTTCGTTGCTGTGCGTAGCGAGCGGGGACTACTCTTCGTTGTGGTGCGCGGGCTTCTCATTGCAGTGGCTTCTCTTGTTGCGGAGCACGGGCTCTAGGCACACAGGCTTCAGTAGTTGTGGCACGTGGGCTCAGTAGTTGTGACTTGCTGGCTCTAGAGTGCAGGTTTAGTAGCTGTGGCACACGGGCTTAGTTGCTCCACAGCATGTGGGATCTTGCTGGACCAGGGCTCGAACCCATGTCCCCTGCACTGGCAGGCTGATTCTTAACCACTGTGCCACCAGGGAAGCCCTAAGTGATGCTTTTAATTTATGTTGAAACCATAACACAGAAAATCAACTTTCCACAAAGGCAGAGAAAACCCAAAGTATTGCTAGAAGAATGCAGGGCAAGTACATTTTATAATCTTGCTTAGAGCTATGCACTGAGTACTAAAGTGCTAATCATTTTATACTTACAAGACAGAACAAAGTGATAATAATAACAATCCTCCCTTCTACTCATTTGAGTTTTTGGGGTTTTTTTTTGCGATACGCGGGCCTCTCACTGTTGTGGCCTCTCCCGTTGCGGAGCACGGGCTCCAGACGCGCAGGCTCAGCGGCCATGGCTCACGGGCCCAGCCGCTCCGCGGCATGTGGGATCCTCCTGGCCCGAGGCACGAACCCGTGTCCCCTGCATTGGCAGGCGGACTCTCAACCACTGCGCCACCAGGGAAGCCCCCTCATTTGAGTTTTGATGATGAAGGTCAATCTTTTGCTGTTGTATACAGAAATTGCCTCTTCTTCCTTACCCTCACCCTTAACCTGAAGAAACATTTTCACATTTGTAAGTCAAATAATTGCTTCAGAAAACAAATATTGGCTCTCTTTAGACTTACAGGCAAATTCATTAAGGTGTAGTTTAACATGGTCAGGCAGTAACAATGTATGTGCAGAGAGCTGACACTAACTGCAGCTGAATGATTTAATCATTTATATCAGGATAGCCTTCTCACCTTCCTTTTACTACCTAGCTCAGTCTTTCTCCCTTTCTCCCTTTCTCCCTCCCGGTCTCTCTCTTTCTGTCTCTCCGTCTTTAAAATATTCAGATATATTTGTTTTCATGGATTGCATGAGTTTCCGTTTTTAAAATAACCCATAAAATGGACTTTAAAAACAGGAATTGCAGGTAATGAGAGAGTACCAAAAGGACAAGTATACAGTCAAAACTAAGAGGATAGGACCATTGCTCCATGGCCCATCCATTTCTTAGAATCCAAGAAATTCACAGTAAATTTCAGGTGATCTTTTTATCCTATTCATAATCTCAACAGTTAGAAATAGAAATACTGTATTTTGAAGATAAAGGAATTTGACAGTGTGAAAAAAATGGAGCAAAATCAAATGAGAGACAGAAAGAGGGACAGAGAATGACAGATATAAAGAGGTAAATGAGTTGGAAAACATTACTGTCCTTCACTTATTCAATCTTTTTTTACAAGTAGACTGAAGTATGTATATGGGAGAAGTAGAAAATGAAAGTCTAGGATATGCAGAGTGATCATACACCTTAGCCTTCTTGGTACACCTGTTGCCACAGCATAATTATTGGTAGCACTCCTTACACTCTCAAATGTTTCACAGTTCAAACAATAAATTATACGGTCAACCTAAGGACAGAAATTACTCTCAATAGTTTGGCAGTTGTACAAGTGAATGAAATTTATCTCATTTCTCACTTATAGCCTATTGTTTGAATGAATTTGATCCCAGTCAGAATAAACTCAGCCACAGTTATGTTCTTGGAAACCTCTTTATGGTGGACTGGATGAAACCCTAGCCCAGCACCAATGCACCAACAGCCCAGTGTACTTGGCATTATGACTTCACTGTCATGTGTTCAACTTCCTTTCTCTTTAACAAGGCACCTGACATTCAAGGTGTGGTTCATCCTACATAAAGGAAAGGGTGGTAGTAATTAGAAACAGCATTGTTAGGAATAGGCTTTCTCTAATCCCTGTGTCCTTAGTAATAAATTAAAGGTACCGTGACTGTGAAAACAATAGCAATTACCCTTCACTCCCATTGCACTGAAGGCATTAGTTACATGCATTTTCTACTGGTGAAGCAATATAACCATCAGTATTCAATCCCAATCACAGGATTAATCCTCATTAGAAACTATTTTCGAAAACAGCTTTTCTTTTAACCCCTTGCTTCTGTAAAAATTTAAAAATCAATAAAATGACATACAAAACCATCAAAAATTTCCTGATGAAGACGGGGGAAAGAGACACTCTTATTCACTGCTGGTGACAGTATGAACTCTAAAACCTGTGTGGAAATTAATTGGCCGTAACTAATACATTTAAACACGTATTGCTTTTGAAGGGCTGATCCCACTTTTGTAATTAGCATAACGGTTAAGAGAGCAGGCTCTGGATGCAGACTGCTGGCGTCTCAATCATGACTCAGCCTCACAGCAGAACTATGACTGAGCAAGTTATTTAAACTTCACTGCTCTCCACTGTATCCCACTGTATGTGATAAAAACTAAACCTACAGTATAAAACTGTAGGGAATGAATGTAACATGCTCAGAAAAGTTCTAATCTAAAAGCAATAAATCACAGCTATTATTTTTATTATGATTTAGAAATTAAAGGACCAACATAAAAGTATAATATTGAAAGTATATTATATTGTTTCCCACTGGAAAAAACGGAGACAATTGGATGTCCATCAAGATAAGAATGGTTAAATATATAATCCATAATGTGAAATATGATATATTTAAACATTTTAATTGAGTTAGATATGTATCTATTGTCTTTGCTTGCGTTGTTCAGTATGAAAAGCAAACTGTAGAGTTATTTGCTCAGTATCATCTCACTTTTTAAAAAAAACAAAATAACCATTCCCAACTCTATATGTATTTATATTCATTCTACAAATAATTTTTGAGCACTGAGTGTCAGACACTATTATAGCACCGAATTACAGCAGTAATAAAAACTGACACAAAATTTCACCCTCAAGAAGCTCATATTCTAGTGGGCAGGGGCCCACAAAAAAACAAATAAAATATATAGTATGTCTGATGGTGATAAATGCTATAGGAAAAAAAAAAAATCAAGCAGTGTAGTTGCACATAGGGAGAACCTAGGAGGCAGTGGTGGTTGGGGAAATCCTAATTTTAAATAGGGTGGTTAGGACATGTCTCAGGGGAAAAAGAGACATTTGAGCAGAATCCTAAAAAGATGTGAAAAGGTAAAGTATATTTCTGTGTTTTCTGATTATGTGCATATGTTTGTATGTTTTGTATGTACATGAAGAAACATATAAAGGAGAATATACCAAGGTATTAAATTTAACAACTTCTGGAAAGATACAGATGGGGAGAGACCAAGGTTGAGGAAGGTTATTAATATCTTCTTTTCATATTTTTTATTGGTACAACTGTTACTTTTGACATTAAAATAATTCATTAAGCAAATTAGAGCAAATAAGTAAAGAAGTAAATGGAGGGATGAAAAACACCAAAAATCAGATTAATAAATTTCCAGTCACAGCACACAGTAGGTGCTCAATAAACATAGGTGGACCTGTGTATAAATGTGTCCTTGTATCACACAAGAACTCTCCAGAGTTATGCAGACAAGGCAACTAAGGCCAACAGAGGTTGAATGTTGGTTAAGAACAGACAAGTTTTCATTGCTGACACTATGTACTCGACACCAATATATCTCCAGGGAATTTACCTACAGAACATCCTCAGTACGTTTTGTAAACAAGTTTCCTCTTGTAGCTCTGAAGACTGCCTTACAGTCTGTTGAAAAGGTTCCCAAATAGGAAGGAGGGTTGTGGGAGTTTGGGCTTGGGGGAGGAGAATATAAGAAAGAGCTGCATTGCAGCTGCATTGCTGATAGTGAAAGTAGCACACCTGCTGTCTCCTACACACAATACAATTGATTTGTTTGAATTTTGCCTTTGTTTCTCCTCTATACCCTACCTTCCAGTGGACGTGCAGTGAAAGAGGAAAATGGTCAATAGCTAAACATGTGAAGAGAGAAGAAACAGAATGAGGACACCTCGGCAGCATCAGTCCCCAAGTAATGGAAAGGTGGCTTCAGCACCTGACGGGGGGACTGCAGAGAGGGTTGGCCTTTGCTACATCAGGAAAGGATCCTGAAGAATTTTCCAGAGTCAGCAGCGTATTTACAAACGTACCGATCCATCCTTGCTCTCACATTACGTGTAATTATGTCCCTTATCAAATGAACCGAGTCAGAGCTCCTCAGCCTGGACTAAATATACTCTTTCTATTTATTAGAAGGATACTCCACCGAAAACTAAGAATAAATGGCAGTGGTGAACTAAATAAGTAAATAAAAGCACAGCCCCACAAGCTGTTGTCTGTTTATCTGGATTGCTGCTGGAAGTGTGAAAGATGTCATGCCACCCAGTACCATTCCCTTCAAACGGGCTGCTCTAGCTCACGCAGGATTTGGGTAAACACACTTGGAGCTCTCGAAATGTTCAAGGACAGCATTAACCAGAAGACAGACAAAGACATTATCTCATTTCTTCTCAGGGAAAAATACCAACTATCTCCTTATTTAAATATATCAATATCAGCAACATGTGAATATGATCTTCTTTAACAGAATGAAAGTACAGGTGACGACTTCAGAGATAATTTTAGCTAATCCTTCAGACATTGCGACATGATTTTTCATCAGCTCTTGAAATTCAGTTAAAAGGTTAATCAGGCTTCGCCATACGCACAGATAGAGAACGCAGACACGTACTCTAGGTATTTAAGCAGAAAGTTCCATTTGCATCATTAAGGTTAATTGTCAACAGAAGGGATCCTTTAAAAACCACTTAACATTAATGTGGGGTTGGTTATCAAGGTCTTTGGAAGAGAACAGGGTTCTGATAGGTATACAAGGAAAGAGCTGGGAATGGGAAAGGAGAAGATGACACCGTTTCAGAGCATGAGACTTGCCAGTCAAGGCCAAGTGGAAAGGGGACATTTTCATGGGGAGCCAGGGGCCTCACGTGAAGAGTAGGGCAAAGGAAAACTGAGGAGAAGCAAGAGAAGGTAGAGGTGAAGACGGGAGTGGGAAAAGGTGAACCAGGCTTGTTTACTTTACAGCGTAGGCTAGAGATGCTCTAATGGCGGGTCATTAAATAAATCTCCTTTGAAGTTTTAAGCTCTAATATGGAAATATTCTGTTAGATAAAAATACAGTCGTAGTTCCTTTACCTGGCCTCTCCAGAGAATGTGGTATGCCTCAAAGTAAAACATTCAAATAACTGAAACATTCAAATAATTATTTCTTTAATCACTAAAACATGCTTTCATTTTAAGTTTTTCTTGTTAACTAGTTATAAAAATGTCAATTAATTTTCTTTAATCCACATATATTCCATTCCAACAAGCAGTAATTGTTTTACTGCCTTATACGATGCAGTGGAAGAACTTTCTTGAGGTCTCAGTGTATGTACATAGGTTATTTGTCCCAGTGTAGAATGGCTCAAACCCTGTCCTAAGTTTGTTTAGTTTCTTCCTTTTGTCATTAGTTGCCTGTACACAGAAGTGCTTGCACCTTTTTATAGGATCTGGAATAATTTCACATCCAACCAGGTTAAAATCACAAGTATAGTCCACCTTCTTCTAAAACTCATTCAGCTGGGCTCTATTTCCTCAAAGTCTTCCCTACTTGTTCTTGTGTTCAAAATACCTTCTGGAGGATAGTGATTAGTTCTACTCTGACCTCTGGTTAATCTGCGTATGATACCTAAGTAAAAATGTAAGGATCAGGAGACAGAGATGTAGCTGCAGGCAAACCAAGCGGAAATGAGGGTTAGTAATGCCACATGCCTGGGAATGTGACTAAGTTATAAAACGGGTTGGGTAACCTAACTGGGAAAATTCAGACAAAGATAAATTATATTCCTCTACTCTCGCTGAATTATTCAAAATGATCAATTAACTCAGGCTAGTTCTGCCCATAAGAGTTAGAGTTTGAACCATATAATTATGGTACTTGATGATATTTAATTCAGCACTTTATCATAAACTGTCTTGGTATTGTTATTTAATTGTTTCCCATTCACAAGTTTTATGCCCTTACCAGAACTACATACACCTTGAAGGCAAGGATCAAGTCTTCCCACCGTGTGCGTTTTTTCACAGCTACTTAGATAATCCAGTGCGTGTAGGGGACATGCCACAACTCTGCACTGAATTTAATTGTTATTTATGAATCTTTAAAGATTAAGCTGAAATTAGGATAATATAAACCTATTCCTGCTACTATCCAGCCCAGTGACAATACAAAAATGGGAGAAAAGAAGAGGAAATGTGTTTAAGTGTGGGTATCGGATATTATGTAATAAAAGTCATAAAATTCATTTTCCATGCCATATATTAATATAATGGAATGCCTAAGTTATATAAATTCCATTGAAAGTTTACAGATATGTGCACATTCACATAAAGCAGTGGATTATACATTATGAGACCCACTTTAGGAAATAATAATTTGAGTCTATTAACCAAATGATTCAATTAAGAGAACGTTCACATGAAAATTACTGTAGAAGATCTTCTAAGATACCTCAACTGCATATCCATTCAATGGTTTATTTTTTTTGCTGAACTTGACAGCTAGAGTATCACTGATAGAGTTCGGCTGAAAAGAATATAATCAGGATCTGCTAGGACCCTTCCCACCCTTTTCTTTTAACCTTTGAAGTTGGAGCCACTTAACACCAACATTTACATTTAACACTGGTCAGGGAACATTTCAAGGCATCTAAGCTAACAGAATAGTTAGTCTTGCTTTATCTTCATACCCAAATTCTGAAATTACCTGATAATCCTATCCCTTCCAGCCATACATCCCTGATCCTTTTTTAAATTAATTAATTTATTTTAATTTTTATTGGGGTATAGTTGATTTACAATGTTGTGTTAGTTTCAAGTGTACAGCAAAGTGAATCAGTCATACATATATATATATATATATATATATCTCCCCTCTTTTTTTAGACTCTTTTCCCATGCAGACGATTACAGAGTCCCTGAGCCTTTTTAAGACCATCCTTGGATCAAAATTCAAAGCAGGTATTCCTAGGATCAAATACTTGGATGTAAACTGCAGACCTTGCTGACGCTGCCTGCCTCTCTGCCTGTATCCTATTTGTAACCACCTTTTTAGAAACACTTGACCACCAGGCCTAGGCATTCCAGGCCTATCTCCACTACTGTCTGCTAATTACCAAATATCATGCTGAGTTAGCCTTCGCTGAGTTGATAGAATCATAGCTCCCGTGGCTTTTCCTTGGCAATGAAGGAGCTTAAGTATTTCCTTGTACCTAGAATCACAGAATGATAAAAAAAATTTTTAGAGCTCAGAGGGACTGAAGAGATCCTACACGTTTAAACCTGAATTGGGCATTTCATGTAAATGCAGAATTTTACAGCAGGTTGCCTTAGGGTCTGCCAGAGGAAAGACCAAACATATACCTAGTACCCATGCATTCTCTAAAGAAATAGAACCAGGTAGACACTGGGGGCACCATCAGTGACTCTGTAATTCTGTAAGGGAAGATAGGGAAAGCCATAGACTCTAAGCCTGCAGAAGAAGTGCCGTGTGTGTGTGTGTGTGTGTGTGTGTGTGTGTGTGTGTGTGTGTGTGTGTGTGTGTGTGTGTGTGTGTGATATTTCCTTCAGGAAGAGAGGATTCAGAAGACTGGGTAAATGTACATAACACATATCTAAATAGCATGACTAATTCCCCAGCATTCCACTATGGGTGTTGTTTGTTTCTTACATAATAATACACAACTGGCTTTTATATTAATTCAAACAAGTAGCTGACTCTATTAGCTACTGATTCTATAACATGCAATCCATGGCATAAAGATAACTTGGGTTCAGCACATATCTGTTTTCCATATGTATATGTGCATATATATTCTGAATGTTAAGATTTGAGTAATATCTCTAATAAGGAAAACAAGCAAATTCATATAGTCTGCTTTGCACTTTCTTTTAAGATAATTATTTTTTTAAAAAAATAAGCTTTCCTGCTGATTAGGAATTACTGTATGAAAATATCTTCTTAAATTTTTTTTTCCATAGAAACCCAGTTTCTTATAATTATAAACCTAATCAAGAGCTAGGCCCTTAATTTAACCTTACAGCAAGATCATCAAATTGCCGAACATGATCACTAGGTCTGACTGCCCCGATATTACTTTTTAGAGTTAATGTTGAAAACTATAATTTTATAATAAGATAAAAGCAGATTTCACTCATTTAATTAATCTCTATGTAATTAAATAGAAAAATGGGTTATATTTTCTTAAAAACTAATTATTTTCAACATTTTCCCTGAAAAGTAAAGTACCAGAATTTTCTTTGACAAATATGAATCTTTTGTGAAATCACTGGAGACTTTATGGAATCAAAGTCTTTTCAAGTTCAAAAAAGATAACGAGTATCCTGCTGAAATCACCCCAAATACTGACGAGGGATGACACCTATAGGTTTAACGAGTCAAGTAGATAATCCAAAACCATGCACAGTGGTCACTAAATCATTCACGAAAGCCTGGTCTAGGAGATTTAAAACCATAATTCACCCTGTACATTACAAGACAATAAAGTGAAATGTCCATATACAGAGTATAATCCTGAAAGAGAGGGTCAAGTATGCAAACTGAATAGTATTTTTAAAGAACAATTTTATGTATATGCTGCATGGATTTTTAGATGAGGTTTACAACCACTGGGCCCAATTATCTTGTTCCAAAGCTAATACAAAATAAATAATAAATAAACCCTGAAAACAGACTCTAAAAAATGTTATATCAGTGTATGTTCTTCATTGAAAACAACAGAAAATTTCCACTAAGGCTAACATAAGGGGAAAAAGTGGAACTGATTGGCTTCACAAGGTAAGACAGAGAATCAAAAAAAAAGACAAAAAAAAATAGTTGAACACCCAGGTCTCAAGAAAGTAGAATACCAGGGAAGGTTCAGAGAGCGTGGAGGCAGGAACCCATGGAGAGTCTCCTTAGTCTCGTCTCCAGGATGCATGGGTCCCTATCACTTCCCACCCTGCTCCATGTGCCAGCACTTCCAGCATGCTCCACATTCAAAATGCTGAGAAGACTGGCTCAGTCCGACCCCCCTCATCAACATGGAGAAGGCTTCACAGTTGACAGCCTAAACAACAACAGGTGGACTGCAGGAGTGACAGTTCCCCAAAGAAAAAGCTAGTTGCTTGTACAGGAATAAAGAAAAATGGATCCTGGCAGGCCAGATCCCTTCATTCAATGTGGGCCTTCATTCAGTGTGGGTATTTGCTGGACTTCAGTAGGGAGCTAACGTGTAAGGACGTATGAATATAGGAGAGAAGTTGGATGACAACAGCATAGATGCCTTAGGAACAAGGCACTAACCTCAACTGCAAGGACACACAAGAAGGAATGGCACAGAAGCCTAAGATCCTCCCTACATTGAAGGAAGGTAAGCTTCGTTATGCCAAGTTACATCTGGCAGGAAAATTTTTTAAAAAAATCCCATTAATTATGCTCAGTGCTAGAATACAATATCAATTCACTAGTTGGAATGCTTTTTTTAAACTTTGATATGAGTGATATATTAGATGAAAGACATTTTGTCTTTACATAGACCTGCTTCTATACAAAAATGTTGACTGAATAAAAGTCCCTACTATAAAATAAAAATGTGAGATGTTCACATATTATATTTCAATGATAGGTGCTACTGGTTTCGGTGCAATTTTTAAAAGAGTAATATGTACAAATAAAAAGCTAAGAATTATTAATAAAACAAATATGAATTTGAAAAAATGTATTTGGTAATTATTCTTCCCCACCAAAGAGCACTTTTGGAGTTATGTAGGATGTAAAGAAATAAACAGTCCAGTTATAAACTTTGGACTATACTTAAATATCTGCCCATCTTCTTCGATATCTTTACCATGTGTAAAATCTCTTTTGCAATACTGAAGAAAATCTAGTTTCCATGAAAGCAATTTTGGTTTATTTGAGCCTTTCAATGGTGGTTATTATAAAATATCTTATTTTAAATTATATTTTAAGCTTATTGAGAACAGACACTATCGGTTCAGTTCTCCTCTAAGCTAAGGTATATTTATACTATGTATATAATATATTTTAATTAATTAATTAATACATCAATCAACAGGTAATGATTGTTTCCCCTTGAATTAGCAGGTCCTGAAAGAACAGAATTTTTTAGTATGATATAAACACATAGGATCAAGATGCTGAAGCTTTTTAAATGGCAAAAATAATAAAGATATAGACTTCTCCTCTCTTCAACACAACACTATGGAATCATTCTGTATCAGACCAATCATGTCGCCTTGGTAACATAGAATAAGTGTCAGAGGTCGACCTAGGTCCAAGTACCTTCATTGTGTAAACACTGCATAGCCTATACTCTTAACAGCTTTTGGGTGGGACTTGAACACGTAGGCTTTAGGAAAGTAAGACACCAGGGAACAGAACTTGAAGGCAGGGAGTCTTCTTAGATTTAGTCCTTAGGATGACGCGTTCCAAGGCAATATCCTAGAGAGCAAACTGAAGTTTACTTAAGTAAGATTTTTGTTGTTGTTTTTCTAGTGAAGTGGGCCAAGAGAGACTGGATTTCCTTGAGGTCAAAATCTTACCTCTATCAAAAGCATCTCTTTCTATGACTCGTCAACTTTTCATGAAGGTGAAGACTAGGATTGATAAGCAATGAGAATCAGTGCATTTTTCCAGCAATAGTTTTTGGCACTGACTACTCAGACTATTTATCACTGTGTCTTTAAATGGCCATTCATATTTGTCTGCACATAGAATTGCCGTTCAGGACTTTCCACACATATTCTTACATAAGTAGATAAAAAATTTTAAGGAAACATGGAGGAAAGCTTCAAAGGATCATAGAAGTCCAGGCACATGATCTCCAAGGAGGTTTAGAGGAAGTGCCTGAGAGGCAAAGCATCTGTTCATTTATTAATCTAGAAAATATTTACTAAGTAGCTACTTGGTGTTAAGGGCTGGAAATTCAGAAATGGTAGATCAGTTCTGTGCTCTTAAGGTTTACCCTCTCTGCTTTGCCTTAATAATGGTGGCTGGGATTAGGGAATAATTCTAGGTACCAAAGACCTATTTATTTTGCCATATCATAATATTTTCTTGAATCTTTCTTGTCAATCACACACCACCTTTTCTTCTTGAGTCACTTTTTAGCTGTCTGAACTGCCTAGCCCATCACAAAATATGAATGGTGGGGGAGGGGATGAACTGATTTGATTTGCCAGACTTTGGGAGTAAGGCAGCTGGTACATCTTGTACCTGAAACAATTACTCCTATGCCTTATGTGAATACTTCCAATTGGCACATTAGATATTAACAACCTGTTCAACAGCAGTTGATTAGATTAATGGTAAGATAATTGGATCCTTTCACTAGAAGAATCAAAGGTATGGACATAGCCCAATAAGATCCTATATTTCTTGAATATGTGTATCTAAAGACTTAAACTAGGGAAATCACAAACACCGTCATCTTCAATACAGTGCCACTGATCTATTCCTAAGCTGGGCATGGAGTATGTGTGTGCTGAAGGCATCATAAGACATAAAAAGAGAAATCAGACAGCCATCCATTACGAAGACATTAAGACTTAAATATATCTTAAGTTTACGTGTCCCTTCTATCTCCTCACTTTCTATCAAATGTACATCTTTCTGACCTAAGTTTCTTCATCTCTGAACAGGGTATTTCTTTCCCTTTTTAACATTTATTCATTTTCTCACCTTTCCTTTTATGTCACATGAAACTCACTGCTTACGAGCAAGAGTAATTATTCACTGTTTCTCTTTTCTTTGTTTCCCCACACATTCCTTCCAGGCTAATGCCTGGGACTATATGCCATCTCTGAATGTGCTGGTCTGTAAGCACAAATAAACATTCTCTTGACCTAAGAACATGAGTGGCAGGTGAGTGAGTGGGAGCAAAATTGCTTCTGGTAAATGCAGGTGGGTGGAAAATGTTAGCTGCCTGATATGTTCTTTTAAATGCTGTAATAATATTTCTCATTTAATTAACAGTGTGAGAAGAGCACTGGTAAAGGCGCAGAGGGATGCCTCCAGTGTTCTTCCGCAGCCATGCACAGAGGAGGCGGAGAACCTCTCCTGACAGGTTAAAACCACGCTAATACACAGAAAACAGGGCTGAAGGCTACCTGACACTCGTAATCTAGGTAGCTGTGAGATTAACCAAAAAAATTCTAGAACTGACATAAGGTAATCTGTGCTAATGGAAGTACACAGGTAGTGTTTAAGGACAAATTCAAGAACAAAGCTTAAGATCTAATGTGTAAAATTCAGCCTGAAGCTTTAAAGAAGGGACTGCCAAGAGTGGGCAGGAATCATGTGGACTCTTCTGTAAGCCCCCTTAAATACTTTCGCTAATACTTACATAGCCTACCTGTATCTCAGAAGACATATTTTTAAATACAGAAAAAGATCGAGGAGGAAGTTACAATGAATCTTCGTAACTGACAGTGATTATCTAGAGTCTAGACAAAGTAAGAGACCAACTAGAGGCAAACTAATTTAGATTTGTTCAATAAAACATGTTCCAAGTTAGGCTAATAGTATTTAGCCTGGCTCTGAAGGTACTTTATTAGCTTCCTCTAAAAGATGACTAGTTTGGAGAAGCTGGCTCTAGTCTAATAAGCTTCAAATAAGCTTCAAATAAGCACTCAAATCCAAAGGAAAAACAATGCCTACAATCATGTTGGACACTTTTAATAGAATTTCCTATCTGTGAGTATGAAATGGTGAAGGAACCATTAGTGACTGAACGCTTCATCAAGACAGGCTATAATAGAGGTCAGTACTTCTATTAATTGTGGGGTTATTTTTCAGAGAAGTAACAAAAGCTTCAGCCATCATAGACAGAAGTCAGAAGATAAGAAATGTAATCATGCCTGAAGAAAAATGTGTATTTTCAAGACCTAGGTAACATGAATATAAAATTGTATGTATGTGTATGTGTATATATATATGCGTGTGTGCATATTACATGTTTACACATGTATATATATGTGTGTGTGTGTGTACATATATGTGATTTAACTGAAAAAATCATCTAAGGTTGGCTATAAATTTTCCCTATATAAAATTTCAAAAACAGGCAGCATTTTAAAAGATGAACCTAAATTCATGGCCAACTAGAATTTTACCTCATCAGAAAAGAGTGCTTATTTTTAATAAACCTAGGTAGCTGTGAGATTAACCAAAAAAATTCTAGAACTGACATAAGGTAATCTGTGCTAACGGAAGTACACAGGTAGTGTTTAAGGACAAATTCAAGAACAAAGCTTAAGATCTAATGTGTAAAATTCAGCCTGAAGTTTTAAAGAAGAAATTATTTTATTAAGTATATAACACTGAAAGATTCACAGCTTTTCCACGAACATAAAGAAGAAAGCTAGAAAAAAGATGATATATCCTATGATATGAAGGTTTTCATACAGAGGTTGTGAGGAATACAATAATACAGACAGAGCCTCTGCCTCCAAAGACCTTACAACCTACAAGCTGAGGCAGACAGATGCAGCAAATAGTTTTAATAAATGTCTGGATGTGATACATAGAGATTGGTCAGGAGGAAAATATTATTTACAATGCTGGCTGTAATCTGAGCCAAAGGATAGAAGCATTCATTCCAAGGAGAGATTACTCTTACCTTCTGGAAAACCTCCTTCTGGAATTCTTTGGTTGTATTCCCTCTCCCTACCCTGGTAGGTCTATCAAAAAGAAAGGAGATGTAGAAGTAATGAAGAATAGGAATGTGGGCTTGCCCTCTAGCATCTCTACAATGAAGAATTGTTTTATGAAGTGGTACAGGGATCTAGAGGAGATGAAGAGAAAAAGGGTTACATGAGGACTCTGGGATCTTAGGGGATATAGATTGTTACGGGTTGAATAGTGTCACCCAAAATCCACAGGTTGAAGTCCCAACCCATTGTATCTCAGAATGTAATTGTTTTTGGAGATAAGGCCTTTAAAGAAGTGGTTATTTTCAAACGAGGCTTTTAGAGTGGGTCCATAACCAGTATGACTAGTGTCCTCATTTATGAACAGGAAAAGACACCAAGGGACATGTGCACACAAAAGGATGACAATGTGAAGAGGCAACAAGAAGGCAGCCGTGTGCAAGCCAAGGAGAGAGGCCTCAGAAGAACCCAACCTTGTCAGCACCTTGATCTCAGACTTCCAGTCTCCAGAACTGTAAGGAAATAAATTTCAATAGTTTAAGCCACCTAGTCCATGGTATTTTGTTATGGTAGCTCTAGCAATCTAATACATAGAATTAGAGAAGTCAGGATAAAAAATAATATTAAAATGAAAAAGAAAATCTAATTCTAAATGTTTTTATTTTGTGTGCTGTATTCTATGTCCCTTTATTATCATCAAGCCCTTAAAATACTCTATTTATAAAACAATTTTGTGCTTGTAGTAACTTGGGGGACTAGAAGAGAAGAGGTGTTTGAGGAAACACAGGGCAGAGACAGACATCAGTGAAAATGAGGGAGTCTATAAACACACAATTAAGAATGCAACAAGAGCAGGAGGATTCTAGGAAGATGGTGCAGTAGGAAGCATCTCTCCTCCCCACCTAGACAACAATTGCCCTGGCAGAATCTAGCTGATGTAACTCTTTTGGAACTCTGGAGTCTATTAACGACTTGCAACTTCCAGGAGAAGGCTAGGATGGTAAATTGTGGTTAATTTTGGTCAATTTCAGTTCTTAACACAGTAGCAGCTACCCACTGCCCACCCCTCAGCCCCATGGCAAGCAGTTGTGTATGTGTTGCTGGAGCAGCCTGCACCAGCTTGTGGAAACCAGAATGAGCAAAAAGGACCCTGTGTTCCAGAGATTACAGATCTGTGTTCTGATTGCTTCACAACACAGATGCAAAGATAAAGAGGAAGAGGCCACTGGTCTTTCACCTCCTACCATTATTGCAAACTCCTTCCCTTCAGGCTAAAGTAAATTTCATAAGCATTAAAGGGTTGGCAACATTTATTCCCTCATTTTTCTCTTTTTTCCTCTTTTGAGAGCCAGGCATTGAAGATTAAGATATTTAAAAGCAACCACATGTATGAGGGGAATTAGAGAATCACTGCACATGCCCAGAGGAAGACACAGGCTCAGAAAATACTGGAAAAAAACTTAAGTTTACCCCTCAGACTCATCTGTATCACAGAGGCAGTCTATAATAATCATAAAAACTCTCCAATCAAAAGACAGATTAGCAGAATGGGTCAAAAAAATTAACAAACTATATGCTATCTACAAGACACGCACTCTAAATCAAAAGACATGAATAGGTTGAAAGTGAAAGGATGGAAAGTGATACTCCATGCAAACAGTAACTAAAAGAGAACAGGGGTGGCTATACTACTACCAAACAAAATAGACTTTAAATCAAAAAAGGTTACAAGACAAAAAGAAGGGTATTATATATCAATAAAAGTTTCAATGTAGCAAAAAGATATAATTATTATAAATATTTGCACACATAATAACAGATCATCAAAATATATGAAGCAAAAATTGAAAGAAATGAAACAGAAAAACAGTTCTACAATAATATTTGGAGAATTCAATATCCCATACTCAATAATGTATAGAAAAACCAGACAGAAGATAAGTAATGAAAAGGAGAACATAAACGATACAACAAAACAAGTAGGTGTAGCAGACATATACAGAACACTTTACCCACCAACAGAATACACATTCTTCTCACGTGCACATGGGACATTCTCCAGGAAGGACTGTACATTAGCTCACAAATTAAATATCTGTAGATAGATATCATACAAAGTATCTTCTCTGACCACAACAGGGTAAAGTTAGAAATCAATTGAAAAAAAAAGGAGACCTGGAAAATTCACAAAGTTGTGGAAATTAAAGAACACACTCTTAAACAGTCAAAGAAGAAACTACAATGGATTAAAGAAAAAAATACAAGGGGATTTAGGAAATACTTAGGGATGAATGAAAATGAAATCACAACATACCAAAACTTATAGGACACAGTGAAAGCAGCACTGAAGGGGAAATTCAGAGTTAAAAAAGATTACATTAAAAAAACAGAAAAAAACCTCAAATTAACAACCTAACTTAACCATTTACAGAACTAGAAAAATAAGAACCAAACTCAAAGATATCAGAAGGAAGGGGATAATAAAGATGAGAACAGAGATAAGTGAAATAAAGACTAGAAAAATAACAGAAAAACTTACAAAAAAACACAAAAGTTAGTTATTCAAGAAGCAAAACAAAATTGACAAACCCATAGCTAGAAAAACTAAGAAAAAAAGACTCAAATTAATCAAAATCTGAAATGAAAGTGGGGGATTTCCCTGGTGGCACAGTGGTTAAGAATCTGCCTGCCAGTGCAGGGGACACAGGTTCGATCCCTGGTCTGGGAGGATCCCACATACCGCAGAGCAACTAAGCCTGTGTGCCACAACTACTGAGCCTGCACTCCAGAGCCTACATGCCACAACTACTGAGCCCGCATGCCACAACTACTGAGCCCATGTGTTGCAACTACTGAAGACCACATGCCTAGAGCCCATGCTCCACAACAAGAAGCCACCACAATGAGAAGCTCACGCACTGCAATAAGGAGCAGCCCCTGCTTGCTGAAACTACAGAAAGCTCACGTGCACCAAGGAAGACCCAACTCAGCCAAAAATAAATAAATAAATAAATAAATTAAAAGAAATAAGTAAAATAAATTAAAGTGGGACATTATTACCAATTCAACAGAAATAATTTTAAAAGATTATGAAGGAGTACTATGAGCAATTGTATACCAACATATTGGATAACCTAGATGAAACAGACAAATTTCTAGAAACACAAAACCTACCAAGACAAAATGACGAAGAGATACAAAATGTGAACAGACATAACTACTAAGAGATTGAATCAGCAATCAAAAATCTCCTGGCAAAGAAAAATTCTGGACCTGGTGGCTTCACCAGTGAATTCTACCAGACATTTAAGAAAGAATTAACACCAATCCTTTTCAAACCTTTCCCAAAAAGTGAAGAGAAAGGAACGCTCTCCAACTCATTCTATGAGGGCAACATTACCGATACCAAAATCAGAAAAAAGACACTACAAGAAAACTAGAGAATAACTCTTATGAACATTGATGCAAAAATCCTCAATAAAACACTATCAATAAAAAAAAAATCATCTCAATAGATGCAGAAAAAAGCTTTTGATAAAACTCAACATCCATTTAATAAAAACTCTTCAGAAAGTGGGCATAGAGGGACCATACCTCAACATAATAAAGGCCATATATGACAAACCCACAGCTAACATCATACTCAATGGTGAAAAGCTGAAAGCACTTCCTCTAAGATCAGGAGCAAGACAAGGATGTCCACTCTCTCCACTTTTATTCAATATAGTTTTGGAAGTCCTAACCAAAGCAATCAGAGAAGACAAAGAAATAAAAGGAATCCAAATTGGAAAAGGAGAAGTAAAACAGTCACTGTTTGCATATGACATGATGCTATACATAGAAAATCCTAAAGACGCTACCAGAAAACTACTAGAGCTCATCATTGAATTTGGTAAAGCTGCTGGATTCAAAATTAATATACAGAAATCTGTTGCATTTCTATACACTAATAATGAACTATCAGAAAGAGAAGTTAAGAAAACAATCCCATTTACTGTCTCATCAAAAGGAATAAAATACGTAGGAATAAACCTACTTAACGAGGCAAAAAACCTGTACTCCGATATCTATAGGACATTGATGAAAGAAACTGAAGACAACACAAACAGATGGAAAGATATACTGGGTTCTTGGATTGGAAGAATCAATATTGTTAAACTGACCATCCTACCCAAGGCAATCTACAGATTCAATGCAATCCCTATCAAATTACCAATGGCATTTTTCACAGAACTAGAACAAAAAAGTCTTAAAATTTCTATGGAAACACAAAAAGCCCCAAATAGTCAAAGCAATCTTGAGAAAGAAAAACGGAGCTAGAGGAATCAGGCTCCCTGACTTCAGACTATACTACAAAACTACAGTAATCAAAACAGTATGGTACTGGCACAAAAACAGACATATAGATCAATGTAACAGGATAGAAAGCCCAGAAATAAACCCACACACATATGGTCAATTAATCTATGACAAAGGAAGCAAGAATATACAATGGAGAGAAGACAATCTCTTCAATAAGTGGTGCTGGGAAAACTGGAGAGCAGCTACATGTAATAGAATGAAATTAGCACATTATCTAACACCATATACAAAAATAAACTCAAAATGGATTAAATACCTAAATGTAAGACTAGATACTATAAAACTCCTAGAGGAAAACATAGGCAGAACACTCTGACACAAACCACAGCAATATCTTTTTGGATCCACCTCCTAGAGTAATGAAAATAAAAACAAAAATAAACAAACGGGACCTAATGAAACTTAAAACCTTTCCACAGCAAAGGAAACCATAAACAAAATGAAAAGACAACCCACAGAATGGAAGAAAATATTTGCAAATGATGTGACTGACAAAGTATTAATTTCCAAAATACACCAACAGCTCATACAGCCCAATATCAAAAAAAAACAACTCAATCAAAAAATGGGCAGGAGATCTAAAAAGACATTTCTCCAAAGAAGACATACAGATGGCCAACAGGCACATGAAAAGAAATGCTCAACATTGCTAATTACTAGAGAAACGGAAATCAAAACTACAATGAGTTATCACCTCATACCATTCAGAATGGCCATCTTTAAAATGTCTACAAATAACAAATGCTGGAGAGGTTGTGGAGAGAAGGGAACCTTCCTACATTGTTGGTGAGAATGTACATTGGTGCAGCCACTATGCGTAACAGTATGGAGGTTCCTTAAAAAAGGAAAAATAGAGTTACCATATGATCCAGCAATCCTACTCCTGGGCATATAACCAGAGAAAACTATAATTTGAAAAGATACATGTACCCCAATGTTCATAGCAGCACTATTTACAATAACCAAGACATGAAAGCCACCTGAGTGTCCATCAACAAACTAATGGATAAAGAAGATGTGGTATATATACATAATGCAATATTGCTCCATCATTAAAAAGAATGAAATAATGTCATTTGCAGCAACATGGATGGATCTAGAGATTATCATACTAAGTGAAGTAAGCCAGACAAAAAAAGACAAATAGCATATGACATCACATATGTAGAATATTTAAAAAATGATACAAATGAACTTACATACAAAACAGAAATAGACCCATAGACATAGAAAACTAACTTATGGGTACCAAAGGGGGAAGGGGGGTACATGTACACTGGGGTACATGTACAAGTAATGCCACTTGACACTCAGTACCTACCTTCTAAGAGTTTTAATAAGCTTGACAAGTATTATTAAAACATTAAATGCATTTTACTAGAGATGAATTGAGGTATGAGCATGTTAAGTGTCTGACTCCATGTCACCAAACAAGTCAACCATAGACATGAAAACCAAACTCTGGTCATCTGCACCTTAGCTACTAGATTTCTGATTGTATTTTGGTCTATTATCCCTAAATTATACAGAAATTCACCAAAAAATAAACAAACCAAACTACAACAACAGAGGATGATCAGAAAATCATCGTTGGCAATCACTTCTTGCTTTTCAAAGCCACTATACAGTTAACATTTCATTTACTGATGAATTTTTGGTGTTACCCAAACTACAATCAGCCTACAAATTTCTCTACAGGCAACTGATCTAGACTTGAGAATTGGAAGGTCACAAGTTGAGCTTTTCCAGGACCCTAGAGTCTGAATTTCTAATGATGGAAGTTCTGCGAACAAGGAAGTGGTGATGTCTATACAATCATCCCTCAGTAATCATGTGGAATTGGTTCAAGGACCCCCGTTGGATAGCAAAATCCTTGGATGCTCAAGTCCGTTATATAAAATGGTGTTGTGCATATATTCCTTACCTGAATAAATAGTCGTTCAGACAAGATGCAAGATGCATCCTCTGACAGCTGTATCGCTTCTTTAATCCTCCTCCTGCCTTGGGCCAGGCAACATAAAAGGACAATTCCCTTTGGTAAATTAGTCATCTAATTCATAGAATTGATATCATGAGAAATGAATTAGTACATTTATGTAAAAAATGCTTTGAAATGTATGCTATCCTTTCCAGATTCAGGCTACTCTGTCTTCTTTGTCCATTGTCACTATTATGATCATCATTATATTATTACTGAGACAAGAAAGAGACTATTTCAACCACTGTTGGGGAAAAGAACTCTGAACTGTGTTCCAAGCTGAATTGTTTGGGGTTGCTGTTTGTTGCTGGGACAGTATTTGAAATAAATAAATAAAATCGAAAAAAATAAAACTTTCTTAACTAAAAAATAATTTTAGAAACATTTTTAAAGAAAATGTATGTATTAAATTTAGCAAATTCATAAAATACCTAAAAAGTAAAACTAGTAAATATAAACACCCTTAGTTCCACCATTTAATGCTAAACATTTAATAATGCTAAACATTTAATTTAATACTAACATTTACTATTCTTTTCTACAAGGGTATTTTTTTCTGTGCACAAGTTTGGTTTTTGGCTTATACTGTGAATATCAGAGTATACATAAAATGTTGCATCTTTCCTTTTTTCTCTTCTTTTTTTATCAAAAGCATCTTTTGTTATTTATAATAACACCAGTGCTTAAGGGTAGATTTCATGTGTAATATCTATAAGGCATTTTCTTAACTTTTATAGCTGAGGATCGTAACATTATCCTGAAATTAAACATTGAGAAGAAACTGAATATAATCAACAATTTACATTGAGAGTATTCTAAATTATTACTTTAGTAACTGAATCCTCTAGTGTTCTCAGGATTAAAATCACAACACACTTCCCCCTCCCCGTGTCCTCAAGTTCATTCTCTAGTAGGAGGGGGAAAGGTAAGCTGGGACAAAGTGAGAGAGTGGCATGGACATATATAAACTACCAAATGTAAAATAGATAGCTAATGGGAAGCAGCCGCATAGCACAGGAAGATCAGCTCGGTGCTTTGTGACCACCTAGAGGGGTGGGATAGGGAGGGTGGGAGGGAGACACAAGAGGGAGGAGATATGGGGATATATGTATATGTATAGCTGATTCACTTTGTTATACAGCAGAAACTAACACACCATTGTAAAGCAATTATACTCCAATAAAGATGTTAAAATAAATAATAAAATAAAATAAAGGGGCTATGAAAAAAAAATCACAACACACTTTTCTATACACTAGTCTCACTTTGTATAAAAACGTTTCAAAATGTAGACATTTGGGCTTCCCTGGTGGCGCAGTGGTTGGGAGTCTGCCTGCCAATGCAGGGGACACGGGTTCGAGCCCTGGTCTGGGAAGATCCCACATGCCACGGAGCAACTGGGCCCGTGCACCACAACTACTGAGCCTGCACTCTAGAGAGCCTGCGAGCCACAACTGCTGAAGCCCGTGCACCTGGAGCCCATGCTCTGCAACAAGAGAGGCCACCGCAGTGAGAAGCCCGAGCACCACAGTGAGGAGTGGCCTCTGCTCACCACAACTAGAGAAAGCCTGTGTGCAGCAACAGAGACCCAGTGCAGCCAAAAATAAATACAACAAATTTATAAAAAAACCCAAAAACATATATACATATAAATTTAACAAACTATATGTGTATACACATGCATTATATATACATTAAAAAAAAATGTAGGCATTTATGTGAACTTGTATTATTTGTGACTACTTTCTTTGTAGGATAATAACTGTTGTACATATTTTTACTAGGTATAAATTTACTTCTTATAATATTTATCTGACTATAACTATACACTAAGTTCATTAATATTCAGGGAGTTTTACTATTAATATAGCAGGATTTACACTTCAGAACCAACAAACTTTTAGAACACAATCTATAAGTTGGAGAGGTGTTGCCATTAAATGTTGTGTGTCTTATCAATTCCCTATAAGGAATACTCTGAACTCTGATAAATACAATCATAATAAGGTAAAACACCCACTGGGTGGATTAATTTTAAATACTGATGATGAACTACTCTTGAATCTCATTACCTATTTCTCTAATACAAAAATCTTGTGTCTCTCATTTTGGATAAAATGTGTGATGAAGAAGAATTCTTTCTTATTACAATGACAAAATCTTTTCTCTTCACAGACCACACCAGAGCCTGACCTGATGTTTCAAAAACAAAAGACAAAACAAAGAGTAACAATAACACTTCTTACATGAGGGACTGGAGTGGGATTGCAGTTTTTCCTTGAAACTACACGAACACTTCATGAAAACCAGAGTTTAACTTTTGTTGTTAATGGTTCTTTGGATTTATGCAAATAAAGAACATTACTATCAGTCAATCTGTCTTACATTTAACAGTTCTTACATTTAACTAACAAAAGCGGTGTTTTGATTTATACATTCAGCTATCTCCAGATTAGGTATTTTTACTGATGTCAAAATAAAACTTAAAGGAAATTAAAGAAGGAGAACACATTGCAAAGATGCCCCTGTGGGGTCAATTAGCACCTATCAATATTTATATAATCCATCACTTAATGCCAAATCAATCTTTCTAAAACATCTTTTGTCCATCAGTTCCATGTTCAATAACCTCTCCACAGATAATAAATAAAACCTAACTCTTTAGCTCTGTATTTAAGACAGCCAGCAATATAATTTGTCTTCTCTATTAGTATAAGAAAACAATTTCAAACCTTTTACCTTGTATTCTTCCTTTCTTCACCCTACCAGTTCAAATACTATTTCCCCTACCACACACAGATTCACTATTGAATTTATTGGCCACCATGCTACATTTTCTTTAACGCCATAGCCCATTCACCTCTTTTCTTTTCATGATTTTCATGACTGCTAATAATACTTAAATTCTGTAGAACCCTTTCTTCTTCATAAAAAATATGTGTACCTATAACACACAGACACATACAATACTTATACATTAAAAAAAACATCATTGGTCTTCTTTAACCAGTAAGGTAACAGAGAATGCAGCTAGCTTGAAAATAGCTAGTTAATTGGGACCAGAATTAGAGCCAGCAACTCAGTTCAGCACATCTGTGAGTGTACCATGACCCAGGTATCAACACCACTCCCTCTTCTACCCCAGACCCCAAAAGCAGAGCCATGACCTGGCCTCTATGCCAAGGGGTGGGGGGGTGGAGTTAAACTTTGGAGTGCCTTTCTGAGAATTTTTGTTTCTGTCTAGGGCCTAAAACCAGGCAGAGCTATTCCTCCCCTTCACAGTGCCCTCCTCTGTGTGGAGTCAACCAAATGTCCTAAAGGGCACCAAGGCTCATGACTACAGGGTCAACCTGGGGTCCCATAACCAGGCCCACTTCCAGGAGAGTGGTCTGGTTAGTGAACTGCTCCTGCTGGCTGATGTGATATCTCCTTCAAGGGATATATGAGATTAAACTACCAGAATGGTGCTGACTCACTAATCTGGGGGGACTTTTCACAGCCACATAGATAGAGCTCTATGAAAACATTTTCTTCTTACCCACTCACCCTAGGGGTGGCCTTCCTTCTGTGGGTAAGAAGAAGAATGAGAAGAGGTTGCAACAATGCAGAGAATAATTTAATACTGTACATTTGTAGGGGATTTTAGAATTCATAAAATATGATCCTCATAAGAACTTAAGTAATTAAATCGATAAATATTTATCCAGGGTCTTCTCTTGTGGCACTGAATTAGTTGCTGAGGATTCGCAGACTTACAAGGTAGATGGTATCCATGATGTCTTGAGACTTGCAGTCTAGTTGTGTAGACAAAAATTAAACTAATTATAGAAATAATCATCATGTAAACATCGCAATAAGGTTGACTTGAGAACTCCCCCAACCCCTCAGTTAGAGGACCACCTCACCTAGTCTGTATGGTAGATATGGCCATAAGATAATCAAATTATTTAAATGTACAGCTGATTGAATTTGACAAAGTTAAATTAACCTTGGTCAAGGTCACATAGTGTGTAGATGACAGAATTAACACGTGTAATAGGATTTACATTCGGCCTGTCCTTTTTACTACCAGTAATTTCTTAGACCAAAAAATAGTGAATCCTACCCGATTTAAAGGAGTTCATTCTTATTGAAAAAAGCATTTGTGTGTTTGCAGGAATTTCAAATGTTGTTATTACATAAGGTAGTTTTTAAAGACATAAAAGTCACCATCAAGGAACAGCCCAATTGTATTATTGACTATAAATTTAATAGCTCTGGTAACTATAAGTAAAGATGATCACTTTTAATTGATCTAACCAAGGGTATGTCCTTATATATTCTCAGTATCATTCAGGGAAATAAAACAGTCTGCTGGAACAGAAAGTGACTGGGTGGCCAGAGCAACCTTGCTGAGAAGGTGAGAAAGAAAAGAAGGACCCAGATTCAGAGATCCAGGGATGGACATTTCAATAAGTGAGTACAGCTAGTCTGAGTCATGGAAAATAAAGTATATGTTACTGGAAATTAAGAAAAGGCCAGATCATGTGTGGCGTTTGTAGGCCGAGGCAGGAATTTGGATTTTATTTTAAAAGCTATGGGAAGACTGTGATGAGTTCTAAGCAGAGAAGTGACATGATGTGACTTAAATTTTTAAAAGATTGTTCAGATCAAGTGGGCATGTGGAATAGAAATAAAAGTTGGTCCAACTAAAAGCGATACTTAAGAATCCTCTAAAGGAAATCAGAAGGTATAGGAAGAAAAAAAAAAACTGACCACAGTTAGATGCCATAATAATCAGCACAATCAAAACGATTTGTGATAAACAGAAGAACCAGGGTGAGAAGAAATATTCTGACAAGGAAGGAAAAGAGTCATACATGGATAACCTGATGCAATGTCATAATCTGGATTCATGTGCAGGCAAATGTAGAATTAAGAGAGAGAAACCTAATCATTGTCGTAAACCCAGATGCATTCTGTGTTCAGAATTTCTGATTCAGCATCCTGTAGTCACTGGCTTCCCCATCTGTAAAACTCTATATACCTGGAGCCTTTTTAGGGAACCACCATACACTTTGGGTGATAGCAACATTTTGCTGAGAAGAAGGGCTTTAGATACAGGCCATATGAGTATGAGCAACTGATTCAGCATCATTTATCCATGATCTTCTCATTGGTAAAATGGGGTCATCAATAGCATCTACCTCCTAGGTTGCTCCTAGGGTTGCTATAGGTAGAAAACAGATAATCCATATAAAGTGCTAAGCACAGGACTTGAACCACACGAAATTACAATTAGCTATTATTAATATTATTACTTATATGTCAGATTAAAGTTATAAAATCTATGGTTATTAAAATCAATTAATGTTTCTTATATTTTGGTTGGCATATAATTGATGTATACCTCATTAACTGGTATTATCTAAGATTAATGATATATTCATGTAATCGTGCCCTATATTTCCTTTATCTCTGTGCTTTTGCCTATCTTTATTTTCTTTGTTGACTTGATGAATAAAGAAAAGTATCACAATCTCTACCCATTTTTGCCTGCCTCCCTCATTGGTACCCTCCTGAGGCAACCAATTTAAACAGCCTGGTTGTATGTCTGTTCTCATATCCCTCCATGCCCATATTAACCTGTACACCTATTATGGGGGTGGTGTTTAGAAAGTGAGGTCTGCACCATATAAATGACTCTGACTTACCAGTGCATCGTGGACATTCTGCCACATTGATAGATTCAGATCTAACTCACTCTTATCAAAGACTGAAACATATTTCATAACATGAATACACTGTATCATCTTCAAGCATTCTTCTACTGATGGCTATTTGGATGGATTATAGCTTTGTTTTTTTTTATTTGTTTTTATCTCTTACAACTATTATTATAGTAAACAAACACGGCATGGACTTACAGTGTTACAACTGATAGGCTCAATGCATCAAAATCAGAATGCTAAATCAAATGCTACTTTCTACTTTATATTTTTCATTGTACAGGGATGTAGTATAGGTACATTGAACTGAAATCTGACCAAATGGACTTAGGTTTTCAGTCTTCACTAGCACTCTTATAGAAATAAATGTTTGCTTTATTTTAAAGGAGATATTTACTCCCTTTTTTTTTGTGTCTCCCTTTTGGTTTCATCAGATCTAAACAAGTGAAGGATATTAATAAGTTGCTGAGTTCTTTCCTATAAAGCATCTCCTTTGGTCTCTCTCTCCACTAAGGATTCTCTATTGCAGATGTCCAAGTTCTATGGGTCATTGGGAATACCGATGAAACAGGTATTAACTACTTGACATATCTAGCACTGTGTGTTTGTGCATGTACACATATGCATGTGTGCATTATATGTGTATAAAAACATGTATATCGTTTATCTCTTGACTAAACTTTTCTCACTGAAGATTGTATAGGAGAACAAAGTGAATACAAATTGTTCATTGCTAAAAATGAAGGAAATATTAGTACTATAATGGGCATACTCTTCATTACGTCTTACAATAAAATATTTTTCCCAGGGGAAGCTGTCATTAAAGTTATAAGGGAAAGAAAAGGAAAAATAAGATTCACTCTGCAAATTTTCAATTTTGCACTACTTTTCAAAAACACGTCAGCTGTATAAACTGGAGATTGCTTGGACAACAATCTATACCTGGAGCCCAAGGAGTTTTTGACAGAATTTGAAGATCTGCTATTCAAGATTTCATGGTGCTTATTGGAGAATTTATTCTCTCTAAGAAATGGGTCTTCTTTTCAGTGGTTGTTAAGTTGAGTACCACAGAGGTCACCTCTTAGATGTCAATTTAATGCATCTTGATGTGTTACCATCCCTGTTATGAACACCTGCATGTGAACATCAGTGTTCCTGTTGGCCTAAGTGCCTCAGGACTACACAACATGGGCATGACTCTAAGGCAGGAGCTGGCAAACTATGACCCAAGGGCCAAATCTGGCCCATGGCCTGTATTTTAAAGTCTTCAAGAAAATTTTTTTTTTCATTTGTAAAATGTTGCAATTAAAGAAAAAAAAGAACATGTGACATGTGGCCTACAGAATCTAAAATACTTACCCTCTATCCCTTATAGAAGATGTTTGCTGACCTTTGCTTTAAGGTAATGTTTAAATATTTTTTTCATTTTTAAAAAAATCTCCAAACTTGTTATTTGTTACAGCTTTTGCCTCTTTGGGGAGTAAAAAGTGCACTCTTTCTCAATTTGACTCAAAGGTGAAAAAGGACACAGTGCTTTACTATGCTGAGTTGCATTTGCTGAAACACAAACACACAAACACACACACACACACACACACACACGGACAGTCTTGAAGGAAAGACTGCTTAAAAAGGGAAACGCGTAATGCAAATTCATTTTGACTATAAATGTTATTAATCTCCTTTTGCCTGCTTCCCATCAACAAAGAAGGGATAGTTATTATCTTCCCCAACTATCTCACAGGAATGTTAAAACTGAGATGAAAAGAGATCTGAGCTCTTCACTAGATGCTATACTGATCCACAGCATTGCTATGATAATATATTACTTAAGAGATTATTAATGAAAAATTATCCCACAAAAATAACTATCCTAGGAGAAAGTTTGGAGGTGGCAGTGTCACCTTGCTATGTACTTTGGAGTATGTTTTCATATCTGAAGGCTCTAACTATTCCTCCTTTAAGTCCCTATAGAGGTAAACTCCATTTCCTGTGCCACTGATTACTAGTAGGTACCGTGCTTACTCAGATGTCTCATGGTTCAAAAATGAGTCATCATGGTGATAAACTTGATAAAAATGATGCCGTGGACACATAGAGCAGACATGCAAGGGAAATCCAGAATTCTATAATTTTAAAGCTAAAAGGACATTATCATCACTTACCTAGTTCCCTTATTATGGCTTATCTGGTTCCTTTATTCCTATAAACAGACACTGAGAGATGAAATGGCTTGACCTTATAATAGAACCAGGATTAGGTCTTAGGGCTCTTGAGTTCTCATCCAGTATTTTTTGCAATAAAAAAGAAAAAGGAAATAGGAAGAAAAGATTAAACATGGAGCTTTGAAAACAAGAAAATGAAAGAAAATGGAATATGTAAGTACATATTTTAAAGTATGTAGAAAATGACATATAGGATCTCTATGTGAGGAGAAATAGGAAGAAAGACTCAAAGTGGGTGGCAAACTGGCAACGTATGTTCTTATTAACCAATGCCAGGATTATCTCAGTGAACTTGGGCCAAACTGCCATGACAATAATTAGCTCCAGTACTTTGACAGATCATTATGAAAACATTAGCAGGGCATTAGTGAGAACTACCCATTTTTCACACATTGATTACATGCCACAGTTGGCTCGTTAGTGTATTGGTGCCTAAGAGCTGCGCTCTAACTAGCACTTTCCTCCTTCATCTGAGATCTAAACCTGCTAACCTCAAAATAAGCCATGCAAAGGGACTTTGTTAAATAAATACAAATCCATTTCACTTGTTTAGGAAGAAACTCATTAATCAAACCAGAGAATTATTTGGCACATCTCTGCTCAGCAATGCACAGTAATCCACCAACTTCCTCTTTAAGATGACCCATCACGCGTTTTAAGCTGACCCATCATGCGTTTTAAGGACAAAACCCAGCAGCACCGTCCTCCATATTTTCTCTGCTTACTTCCTAGGCTGCTGCTGCTATCTCAGGTCTCAATTCAGGAAGAGGTTGCCTCTCACTTTATTGTCTTTGGTCCAAGGTATATTCCTATATTTCATCCATCTCAGTCATCAACTGCCTTGGCCTATGGAACCACTAAATCCGTTGTCCTCTGCAGTCTGTACATTAGAATCACCCGGAAAGATTTCAAGGAAATGCTGACGTATGGTCCACATCCCATTCCAAATGACTCCGAATTTCTGGAAGTGGGACCTGGGCATCTGTGTTTGCTTATTTGTGTTAAGCTCACAAGATGAGTCTGATGCACAGTGGGGGTTGGGAGTGACTGCATTTTCAAATATATATTTAGATCCATTAACCTGGAGTACTGGGTGATGTGGGATATACAGAGGGAAAAGTTAACAGATCAGTTGGCTTATTCCCAATATTGGTGAGAGATGGTGCATGGTTCTCAGTATATGTGAACAGTCTAAAATACCTAAGCAGAGAATAAGTAACGTTGAGGGGGCATATTGTGATTTTTTTTACCCTTTTCTTGCATAACACCACCTGTCCACCCACACAGAAAACACATTTAATTTTGAGTCATATATTTTAGAAGGTGCAATTCTCTCACACGATTTTATAAGTGATTACCTTTTGCTAATTTGAAGAAGTCCAGCATGCATACCCAGGGCAAAGCTCCCTCCCCCTCCCTTTCCTTGCCTTCACTTTCAAAAGCGTATGTCAAAATAACACTGACTAGAATATGTGAAATGAATTATTGAGATGCTTGGAGCTAAGCAGTCTCCGAGGCTGGTCGGATTATAGGACAAGCAGGGGTGTGTGTAAGTCACTGAGCTGTACTCAGTCATGGGGTCGGAATCTGGATCCTTTTATTTCCACAGGAAACTCAAGAAGGAGGAATAATACAAGACAAAACCAAAGAGAAAGATGGTGAGGAGGAAGTACTCTGTTTATATGTCTCTCTCTCTTTCTTGCTCCCTCTCTCTCTCTCCATCTGTCTGAAAAGCAAGATTGAAATTAGGCAGAATTGAAATGAACTGCACAACTTTGGCCAAGATATTTCCCATCTTCTGGATTCAGTTTCCATATCTGCCACATGAGAAAACTGATTAAAATTCTTTTGATTCTCAGCAAGCAGTAAAGTGTTACGACTCTATGAGAAAATTTCTTAGAGCCCCAAATAGTAGGGGACACGTAAGCTGCCTTCAGCAATGTAAGGCAGACCTTTGCCATTAAAGGATTTATTTTTATAGTCCTCACTACTTGAGAGAACTCTTAAAGGTGCAAGGAATATAATAAAATGTGAGCTGGCCAAGGCCAAGTTGAATCTCAAGTCCAAAGAGGCTGTGCTGTAGGCAAGCTTTAAGCCGATCCAGCCTGTGCAACAGTGGGGTGTTCCTGTTCTGCACTCATCTTTGCAAACCTAAGGATTCACAAGGATCTCAGGCTATGTGTCTCATGATTATTAAGAGACTCTTGTAAGTCTCCCTGCATTTTAGAAATGCCTTTACTTAACATGGCTGCCTATTTTAAGAGATCACCCCTCTCCAATTATCATGTGGGGACATTGAATGGAGCAAGTAATTTAAAAGATAATGAATGCCTTGGGAACTGTTTGGGTGTGTATTGGCTAACTAGGGCTGCTATAACAAACAGACTATTTAACTTTTTTAAAGAAATTCTTCTTAAACTACAGAAATTTTCTTTCTCACAGTTCTGGAGGCTAAAAGTCTGAGATCAAGGTACTGGCAGGGTTGGTTCCTCTGAGGGCTGTGAGGGAAGGATCTGTTCCAGGTCTCTCTCCTTGGCTTGAGGATGGCCATCTTCTCCCTATGTCTTCATAACATCCTCCCTCTGTATCCAAATTTCCTCTGCTTATAAGGATAACATTCATATGGATCAGGACCTATCCTAATGACCATTATTTTAACTTGATTACTTCTATAACCTGTCTCCAAATAAGGTCACATTTTGAAGCACTGTTCTGTTTTTTATTATTGGGGGGGGACACAATTTAGCCCATAACAACAAATGTTTTATATAAACAAAGAAAGTCTTAGCAGTCAGTGATTTTAGTCAGTATGTCTACATGGATCTTATTGAAATGTGAATTAAAGAAATCAAGCAAGGAATATTTATTATTATTGATATTAATACTAATACTATTACAAATAGATACAAATTATTGAGTACTTACCATAGGATTACCTTACATGTATTATTTTATTTAATCCTCAAAGAATTTTGTGAAATTCTTAATATTATTTTCCTCATTTTACAGATAAGTAAACTAACACGGAGAGAGGCCCAGAGTCACATGGTTAGTAAAGCAGTAGAGGCAGGTTTATAATCCAGGTCTGGTTGAACACCCTAAAGACCCTAGCACACCATAAGTGTCAATGACACAGTAGTTAGTGTGGCACAGTGGTTAAGACAGTAAAAGGAGTATATCCAATAAGTCTTATACTTAGCTATAGAGTTAATTTCCCTGAAGTTCTGTTCTAAAAAAAAAAAAAAAGACATCTTCATGATTTTCTATCTCTTTGGTTTTTTTTTGCGGTACGCGGGCCTCTCACTGCTGTGGCCTCTCCCGTTGCGGAGCACAGGCTCCGGACACGCAGGCTCAGTGCCCATGGCTCATGGGCCCAGCTGCTCTGCAGCATGTGGGATCTTCCCGGACCGGGGCACGAACCCGTGTCCCCGGCATCGGCAGGCAGACTCCCAACCACTGCACCACCAGGGAAGCCCCTCTTACTTCCTAAGTTCAACTGTCTTGGGCAGACATTCAAGGTAACCCACCATCTGGCTATAATTTACATTGCCACTCTTAATGCCCACTAACCCTCCACAGTATTGCAGTACAGTCCTATGCCATGTATTCTTTTTCATTTAATCTAAAATGCCGTCTTCCATCCTGGAGCCTCTCCAGCTAATGTGATCAGAGAAGTCTTAATGGGAGAAGTAACATTTACTCTGGATCCTGAAGGCTGACTAGAATTTTGACAGGTGGAAGCTAAACCTTTGGAGGAAGGAGGTAAACATCTGAGAAGAACAGGTATGAAAAAGAGGATGTCATAGCAGAACAAATTTTGCAGAAGCATCAAGAAAACAAGTCAGGCCACTTGACTAAGAAATTAGAAAGTCATTAGGAAGATACATACACTGACTCTATTTTTCAGAATTTCAAGTAATCTTTTGGTCAATTCACTGAAGGTAGAGGTAACAGGACAGATGTTGAGTATTTCTTCGTTTAGCATTTGATTCTCAATTACTCTACCCATTTTATGTCTCTGGACAATTTACGCCAGCAGCCGTCTCCATTGCCCAAAAGGCACATTACTTTGCAATTGGTTGGATCTAACAAAAGGACTTTTTGACTTTTGCAAATCTTTTTTAAAATGAAAATAAGGGCTCTTTTACTAGATGCCAACAGAGGGCTCTGGAGAAGAGAAGGCAGATAGAATATATATACATATTACATATATGACATCTTTTTACCTCTCTTACAAAGTGGTGGACCAGCAATCTGGGAAAGGTTTTAATTTTCAGCATCACTGTCTTCTCTCTCTCTTCCTGATATCCAATAAACAAAGTAAAGAGACGAATGCATACACAATTTTTTTCTGAAGATGATGCCAAAATGATTTGGCAAAAGACAACTGCAGGTCTTTCACCAGCTCTAATGTCCATCGGGACCACAGTT
Organism: Stenella coeruleoalba; assembly: GCF_951394435.1. NCBI lineage: Eukaryota > Metazoa > Chordata > Mammalia > Artiodactyla > Delphinidae > Stenella > Stenella coeruleoalba. The sequence goes on along the minus strand of NC_137150.1, from coordinate 82,395,616 downwards.
CTGAAAGTTTGGAGCAAAAGCACATTTGAAGGTAAATCAAGGCTGACAGCAGTCTTCTTTAAAAAAAGAATAATAATAAGCCTAAAAGAAAACACATTGAGATGAAGAAATAGGAGGCCACACCAGAGAAAGAAGAGGTGCTCTTGTAAATTTCCAGTAGAAGGTTGCTAGGCAATAGTCAGAGGAACCAGTCAAGGGACCCAAGTTCTAATTGCAGATGTTACATTCCAGTCTTGCAGAGATGGGGAAGAGATTTTCAACAGTCAAACAGGATGCTGAGACTTCTCTCCTGACCTCGGGCCAAGACAATCTGCTTTTTAACTGGAAACAACTGTAATCCATTCTGTGAACAGATGGCATAGGAGTGAAAATTCAAACACAGGCTCTCTAGTATCTTTTCCAAAAGCTAGCCAACTTCCAGCTGTGGTAGGATAGGCAAGGGAAGATAAAGGTCCTAGTGGGTGGGGAAGAGTTGTGTAAAGAGCAGAAAAGATACTTTCTAACAGTGAAGGATGACACGCCGAGAGGCCTGCTTTCATTACAGTGATGCTGGACAAATTCACATTGTAATCCTTTTTATATCAATTATACTTCATAACTCTTCTAGATCATCCATGATTTCTGTCTTTAAAACAGGCCTGTGTCTTCTCCAATTTCTACATTTCTTTGTCCTTCTGAATATAACAAAACACTGTTCGTTATTATTTATTTTTCATTTTTTCTTCACATTAAACTATTGAAAGCCAGAAACTGCATTGCTAAAGTTTGGTCATATGATTTACAAATGCATGACAGGGTCACAGGAAAAGACTGAGCAAGAGGAGACCCTTCCCTTGACACAATCAGGGGACAAACACACAAGCAAGAGTGAATGTCCATGTCCATGAAATGTGCAGTGGTGGAATAGTGTCAACTTTACACGTGATCTTAATATATATTCTGTGTTGATGTTCTCTACTGACTTTTCAACCTAGAAAGTGTTGATCGTCAACACAAGTACTACGAACTCTATGAAAATTTTGATTATAAAGTACTAAAAAAGGAATTTTAGGCACAATATAAACTCTAATTACTAAGAGAAGAGTGTGGAGGTTTTGACCCAAGCAACAAGCATTCCCACAGTTGATTATTACTGCTGTATCCTGCCTAAACAAAAGGTGAAACTTTTAACTGAAACGTTATTAAAAATAAACAGACCAGTGGAGATCTTCAAGATGGTGGAGGAGAAAGACGTAGACATCACCTTCCTCCCCACAAATACAACAAAAATATATCTACATGTGGAAGAACTCCTACAGAACACCTACTGAACATGGGCAGAAGACTTCAGACCTCCCAAAAGGCAAGAAAATCCCCACATACTTGGGTAGGGCAAAAGAAAAAAGAAAAAACAGAGTCAAAAGAATAGGGACGGGACCTGCATCTCTGGGAGGAGCTGTGAAGGAGGAAAAGTTTCCACATACTAGGAAGCCCCTTCGCTGGTGGAGATGGGGGGGGTGGTGGGGGGAAGCTTCGGAGCCACGGAGGAGAGCGCTGCAGCAACAGGAGTGCAGAGAGCAAAGCTGAGAGGTTCCCGCACAGAGGATCGGTGCCGACCAGCACTCACCAGCCCGAGAGGCTTGTCTGCTCACTCACCAGGGCGGGTGGGAGCTCGGAGCTGAGGCTCGGGCTTTGAAGGTCAGACCCCAGGGAGAGGACTGGGGTTGGCGGCATGAACACAGCCTGAAGGGGGCTAGTGCACCACAGCTAGCCAGGAGGGAGTCAGGGAAAAAGTCTGGACCCGCCAAAGAGGCAAGAGACCATTGTTTCGGGGTGCACAAGGAGAGGGAATTCCTTCCCCATGTACCCACAAAAGGCAGAGCACCACCTAAGCAAGCTCCAGAGACGGGCAGGAGTCATGGCTATCAGCTCAGATCCCAAAGATGGGCATAAAACACTAATGCTGCTGCTGCCGCCACCAAGAATCCTGTGTGCAAGCGCAGATCACTATCCTCACCCCCACCCCTGGGAGCCTGTGCAGCCCGCCACTGCCAGGATCCCATGATCCAGGGACAACTTTCCTGAGAGAACACATGGCACACCTCAGGCTGTTACAATGTCATGTTGGCCTCTGCTGCTGCAGGCTTGCTGCACATCCCAATTAAGACTTCCACACCCCTCCCTATCCCTGGCCTGAGTGAGCAAGAGAGCCCTGGTCAGCCGCTGCTTTAAAACCCTCCTGTCTGGGAGGGGAACAGATGCCTGAGGGCGGCCGACATGCAGAGGCGGGTCCAAAACCAAAGCTGAACCCCAGGAGCTGGGTGAACAAAGAAGAGAAAGGGAAATTTCTCTGTGCAGCCTCAGGAGAAGTGGAATAAATCCCCACAATCAACTTGATGAACCCTGCATCTGTGGAATACGTGAATAGGCAACGAATGTTCCCAAAATTAAGGCAGTGGACTTTGGGAGGAACTGTAGACTCGGGGTTTGCTTTCTGTGACTGATATGTTTCTGATTTTTATGTTTATCTTAGTACAGTTTTTTTTTTTTTTTTTCGGTACGCGGGCCTCTCACTGCTGTGGCCTCTCCTGCTGCGGAGCACAAGCTCCGGACGCACAGGCTCAGCGGCCATGGCTCACGGGCCCAGCTGCTCCACAGCATGTGGGATCTTCCCGGACCGGGGCACGAACCCGTGTCCCCTGCATCAGCAGGTGGACTCTCAACCACTGCGCCACCAGGGAAGCCCTTAGTACAGTTTTTAGTGCTTGTTATCATTGGTGGATTTCTTTACAGGTTTAGTTGCTCCCTTCTTTTTTTCATTTTTTTTAATTTTCTATATTTTTTTTACTTTATTATTTATTTAATTTTATTATTATTATTATTTTCCTTTTTTTCTTGCTTTTCTTCTGAGCCATGTGGCTGGCAGGATCTTGGTTGTGTGGCCGGGAATCAGGCCTGAGCCTACAAGGTGGGAGAGCCAAGTCCAGGAAACTGAAGGACCAGAGAAATCCTGGCCCCACATAATATGAATCAGCAAGAGCTCTCCCACAGATCTCCATCTCAACACTAAGACCCAGATCCACCCAACAGCCAGCAAGCTCCAGTGCTAGACTCCCCATGCCAAACAACTAGCAACACAGGAACAAATCCCACCTATTAGCAGAGAGGCTGCCTAAAGTTATATTAACTTCACAGACACCACGAAACACACCACCAGATGTGGCCCTGACCACCAGAAAGACAAGATCCAGCCCTACCTACCAGAATATAGGCACGAGTCCCATCCACCAGGAAGGCTACACAAGCGACTGAAACAACCTCACCCACTAGGGACAGACACCAAAAACAACAGGAACTACGAACCTGCAGCCTGTGAAAAGGAGACCCCAAACACAGTAAGTGAAGCAAAATGAGAAGACAGAGAAACACACAGCAGATGAAGGAGCAAGGTAAAAACCCACCAGATGAAACAAATGAAGAGGAAATAGGCAGTCTACATGAAAAAGAACTCAGAATAATGATAGTAAAGATGATCCAAAATCTTGGAAATAGAATGGAAGAAATACAAGAAATGCTTAACAAGTATCTAGAAGAAATAAAGAGCAAACAAACAATCATGAAAAACACAATAAATGAAATTAAAAATTCTCTAGAAGGGATCAATAGCAGAAAAACGGAGGCAGAAGAACGGATATCTGACATGGAAGATAAAATAGTGGAAATAACTACTGCAGAACAGAATAAAGAAAAAAGAATGAAAAGAATTGAGGACAGCCTCAGAGACCTCTGGGACTACATTAAATACACCAACATTCAAATTACAGGGGTCTCAGAAGAAGAGATAAAGAAAGGGTCTGAGAAAATACTGGAAGAGATTATAGTCGAAAATTTCCCTAATATAGGAAACGAAATAGTCAAGTCCAGGAAGCACAAAGATTCCCATACAGTATAAAAACAAGAAGAAACACGCCAAGACACATATTAATCAAACTATCAAAAATTAAATACAAAGAAAAAATATTAAAAGCAGCAAGGGAAAAGCAACAAATAACATACAAGGAATCCCCATAAGGCTAAAAGCTTATCTTTCAGCAGAAACTCTGCAAGCCAGAAGGGAGTGGCAGGATAAATTTAAAGTGATGAAAGGGAACAACCTACAACCGAGATTACTTTACCCAGCAAGGATCTCATTCAGACTTGACAGAGAAATTAAAATCTTTACAGACAAGCAAAAGGTAAGAAAATTCAGAACCACTAAACCAGCTTTACAACAAACGCTAAAGGAACTTCTCTAGGCAGGAAACACAAAAGAAGGAAAAGACCTACAATAACAAAGCCAAAACAATTAAGAAAATGGTAATAGGAACATACACATAGATAATTACCTTAAACGTAAATGGATTAACCAAAAGACATAGACTGGCTGAATGGATAAAAAAACAAGACCTGTATATATGCTGTCTAAAAGAGACCCACTTCAGACCTAGGCACACATACAGACTGAAACTGAGGGGATGGAAAAGAGATATTCCATGCAAATGGAAATCAAAAGAAAGCTGGAGTAGCAATTCCCATATGAGACAAAACAGACTTTAAAATAAAGACAAGAGACAAAGAAGGACACTACATAATGATCAAGGGATCAATGCAAGAAGAAGATGTAACGATCGTAAATATTTACACCCACAACATAGGAAAACCTCAATACATAAGGGAAATGCTAACAGCCATAAAAGTGGAAATCGACTGTAACATAATAGTAGGGGACTTTAACACCCAACTTTCACCAATGGACAGATCATCCAAAATGAAAATAAATAAGGAAACACAAGCTTTAAATGACACATTAAACAAGATGGACTTAATTGATATTTATAGGACATTCCATCCAAAAACAACAGAATACACTTTCTTCTCAAGTGCTCATGGAACATTCTCCAGGATAGATCATATCCTGGGTCACAAATCAAGCCTTGGTAAATTTAAGAAAATTGAAGTTGCATCAAGTATCTTTTCTGACCAAAACGCTATGAGACTAGATATCAATTACAGGAAAACAATTGTAAAAAATAAAAACACATGGAGGCTAAACAACACACTCCTAAATAACAAAGAGATCACTGAAGAAATCAAAGAGGAAATCAAAAAATACCTAGAAACAAATGACAAAGAAAAGATGATGACCTGAACCCAATGGGATGCAGCAAAAGCAGTTCTAAGAGGGAAGTTTATAGCAATACAATCCTACTTCAAGAAACAAGAAATATCAAGTAAACAACGTAACATTACACCTAAAGCAATTAGAGAAAAAAAGAACAAAAAAGCCGCCAAAGTTAGCAGAAGGAAAGAAATCATAAAAATCAGATCAGAAATAAATGAAAAAGAAATGAAGCAAACAATAGCAAAGACCAATAAAACTAAAATCTGGTTCTTTGAGAAGATAAACAAAATTGATAAACCATTAGCCAGATTCATCAACAAAAAAAGGGAGAAAACTCAAATCAACAGAAATACAAATGAAAAAGAAGTAACAACTGACACTGCAGAAATACAAGGATCATGAGAGATTACTACAAGCCACTATACGCTGATAAAATGGACAACCTGGAAGAAATGGACAAATTCTTAGAAAAACACAACCTTCCAAGACCTAACCAGGAAGAAATAGAAAATGTGAAAAGACTAATCTCAAGCACTGAAATTGAAACTGTGATTAAAAATCTTCCAACAAACAAAAGCCCAAGACCAGATGGCTTCACAGGCGAATTATATCAAACATTTAGAGAAGAGCTAACACCTATCCTTCTCAAGCTCTTCCAAATTATAGCACAGGAGAAACACTCCCAAACTCATTCTATGAGGCCACATTCACCCTGATACCAAAACCAGACAAAGATGTCACAAAAAAAGAAAACTACAGGCCTATATCACTGATGAACATAGATGCAAAATTCTCAACATAATACTAGCAAACAGAATCCAACAGCGAACTAAAAAGATCATACACCATGATCAAGTGGGGTTTATCCTAAGAATGCAAGGATTCTTCAATGTACACTAATCAATCAATGTGATATACCATATTAACAAACTGAAGGATAAACACTATATGATCATCTCAACAGATTCAGAAAAATCTTTTGACCAAATTCAACACCCATTTATGATAAAAACTATCCATAAAGTAGGCATAGAGGGAATCTACCTCAACATAATAAAGGCTGTATATGACAAACCCACAGCCAACATTGTTCTCAATGGTGAAAAACTGAAAACATTTCCTCGAAGATCAGGAACAAGACAAGGTTATCCACTCTCACCACTATTATTCAACATAGTTTTGGAAGTTTTAGCCACAGCAATCAGAGAAGGAAAAGAAATAAAAGGAATCCAAATAGGAAAAGAAGAAGTAAAGCTGTCACTGTTTGCAGATGACGTGATACTATACATAGAGAATCCCAAATATGCTACCAGAAAACTGCTAGAGCTAATCAATGAATTTGGTAAAGTAGCAGGATACAAAATTAATGCAAAGAAATCTCTTCCATTCCTATACACTAATGATGAAAAGTCTGAAAGAGAAGTTAAGGAAACACTCCCATTTACCATTGCAACAAAAAGAAAAAAATACCTAGGAATAAACCTACCTAGGGAGACAAAAGACCTGTATGCCGGAAACCATAAGACACTGATAAAAGAAATTAAAGATGATACAAACAGATGGAGGGATGTACCATGTTCCTGTATTGGAAGAATCAACATTGTGAAAATGACTATACTACCCAAAGCAATCTAGAGATTCAATGCAATCCCTATCAAACTACCAATGGCATTTTTCACAGAACTAGAACAAAATATTTTACAGTTTGTATGGAAACTCAAAGACCCTGAATAGCCAAAGCAATCCTGAGAAAGAAAATCGGAGCTGCAGGAATCAGGCTCCCTGACTTCGGACTATACTACAAAGCTACAGTAATCAAGACAGTATGGTACTGGCACAAAAACAGAAAGATAGATCAATGGAACAGGATAGAAAGCCCAGAGATAAACCCACACATATATGGTCCCCTTGCCTTTGACAAAGGGGGCAAGAATATACGATGGAGAAAAGACAGCCTCTTCAATAAGTGGTCCTTGAAAACTGTACAGCTACATGTAAATGAATGAAATTAGAACATTCCCTAACACCACACACAAAAATAAACTCAAAATGGATTAAAGACCTAAATGTAAGGCCAGACACTATAAAACTCTCAGAGGAAAACATAGGCAGAACAGTCTATGACATAAATCCCAGCAAGATCCTTTTTGATCCACCTCCTAGAGAAATGGAAATAAAAAACAAAAATAAACAAATGGGACCTAATGAAACTTAAAAGCTTTTGCCTAGCAAAGGAGACCATAAACAAGACCAAAAGAGAACCCTCAGAATGGGAGAAAATATTTGCAAATGAAGCAACTGACAAAGGATTAATCTCCAAAATATACAAGCAGCTCATGCAGTCAATATCGAAAAAACAAACAACTGAATCCAAAGTGGACAGAAGACCTAGATAGACATTTCTCCAAAGAAGATATACAGACTGCCAACAAACACATGAAAGGATGCTCAATATCACTGATCATTAGAGAAATGCAAATCAAGACGACAATGAGGTATCACCTCACACTAGTCAGAACTGCCATCATCAAAAAATCTACAAACAATAAACGCTGGAGAGGGTGTGGAGAAAAGGGAAGCTTCTTGCACTGTTGGTGGGAATGTAAATTGATACAGCCACTATAAAGAACAGTATGGAGGTTCTTTAAAAAACTAAAACTATAACTACCATGTGACCCAGCAATCCCACTACTGGGCATATACCATAAGAAAACCATAATTCAAAAACACACATGCACCCCGATGTTCACTGCAGCACTATTTACAATAGCCGGGACATGGAAGCAACCTAAGTGTCCATCGACAGATGAATGGATAAAGAAGATGTGGCACATATAGACAATGGAATATTACTCAGCCGTAAAATGAAATGAAATTGAGTTATTTGTAGTGAGGTGGATGGACCTAGAGTCTGTCATACAGTGTGATGTAAGTCATAAAAAGAAAAACAAATACCATATGCTAACACATATATATGGAATCTTAAAAAAAAAATGGTTTTGATGAACCCACGGGCAGGACAGGAATAAAGATGCAGACATACAGAATGCACTTGAGGACCCGGGGAGGGGGAAGGGGAAGCTGTGACGAAGTAAGAGAGTAGCATTGACATAGATATACTACCAAATGTAAGATACATAGCTAGTGGGAAGCAGCTGCATAGCACAGGGAGTTCAGCTCAGTGCTTTGTGACCACCTAGAGGGGTGGGATAGGGAGGGTGGGAGGGAGGCATAAGAGGGAGGGGATACCGGGATATAGGTATACATATAGCTGATTCACTTTGTTATACAGCAGTAACTAACACAATATTGTAAAGCAATTATACTCCAATAAAAATGTTTTTAATTAATTAAATAAAATAAACAGACCAAATATCCACTGGTGTGGATTTAATACAGATTTTTACACTACGTGGGAACTTAGTCTTGATTACTTCAAAATGATCCTCCAAGTCAAAATTTCCATGTGTCTCCTTCATTCATTTTTTTAATATACATTTAGTTGCATTCAGCAACATTTACTGATACTATCCCATACCAAACATAGATCAAGGGTTCCTGGTTTTCACAGATAAATAAAAATGTAGATAATATAACCTAAGTAAACAGTCATACAAATTAAAAGTTACAATCCAGTGGGGTATATCCTGTGATAGAGACTAAAGGTGATACAGTTTTATGACAAAATAATTGTCTATTCCTCCAGGATCAATTAGAGAAGACTTCACATAGATAAAACTTGAGTAGGATCTTCAAGGATGGGGCAAGAGTTGCAGCCAAAGAGAAGAGGTGAGTTAAGAGCATTCCAAAGAGGGAAAGCCATGTACAAAGACAAGGATACATGAAACAACATGGTGCATTTGAGATAATGAAGTAGTTCTGTAAATCTGGAAAGGAATAGGGGAGGGAAATGGACAAAAGAAAGAAAAAAGCAAGGACCATGCTATGAAGTAAGGACAATATCCATATTTTGCAGGCAACAGGGAGCCCGTGAAGTGCTATCCTCTCCGCAGTAGATTTTGCCAGTGCTCTGCCCATAACCCTTCGTATCCCCTACCATGTTCACGAATATTGTCTCCAAATGAGGTGCGCTTAGAACAGCCAGCACCTGAGGCTCCTTGTCAGTGGGCTGTCCTCAGGCTGCTAGAGGTTTTTGTTTTTCTTTTTGTTCTGCCCAAATATATAGAGCTCTTGAAATGGCCCGGAATTTCTGTCCCTCCCCCAATAAAGCCATTAACCAATGCTTCTAGGTGCTGGAATATAAACACTCAGACCCTCTTGCTACAGTCAGGACAACTTGAAGGTATGCCTTACCCACTGTGGGATTTTGCATTATACTGTATTCTCACTTGCTATTCTTCCCCTCCAATTCCCACACTCCTATTCCTCTACTGGTTTTTCCTGTGAATGTTTTCTTGATAAGTCACTTTGACACAATTCCTCATTTCAGGGTCTATTTTGGGGGACCCCAGCCTAAGATATCCTTTTAATTTATAGCTGTGAGCTATTAAAGTGAATCTGTAGAGAAACTGTCTCATTGATAAACTATAAGGCCATGGTGAAATGGGAAATCTGTTTCTAATTAGCTTAAGGTGTATTGCCAGGTTGGTTGCAGTAAGAATAGATGAGATTACACACTTATATTTTTGCCTGGAACAGCAAGGAAGCGAGGCTTTAGTTGTTACATTTGCACTGGAGCGCTGTTTCATGAATGTGTCCTGGGTTGAAACTGATGCTATTACGGCTGGAGGACTGGTGAATCTTGTCCTCTGACTCTAGGTGCTCAGGGCTCTAAGTTACCCCTTATGCAAATGTTTTTGTTTCCTTTCCATATTCCTCCCGTTATTGGGGAAAGTTCATTTTAATCCCAGATATATCAGATTAGAGGACAATCAAATAAGCGGGAAGCTTCTTACAGCAGCAATCATCCAGGGTCTGTTTATCAGCCGCATGTCCCTAGTCCCGAACCACTCCTTCTCTTATGGTTATTTCACTGAAAGCCAGAAAAGGCTCAAACTCCTCAAGCATGAGAGGCAACTAAATGATAATTAATTTTTGATATGTGTACACATTATACATAATTATAATAATAACACTGAGAATAATAATCATAGAGTCCATTAATGCACTAAACCCTGTGTTCCCTCTGCTACTACTGGTCTGGGACCCAAGACCAATTCTGTCAATACACCTAGAGCTTTAGTAATGTTCTCCCCTGAAAAATGACACCTTGCCCCCTGCCCTCCCCATACACACAAATTCTTCCGAATAACGGATGCCAGCCTGCTGTAATTTTAACTCATTAAAGCATGACTCAGCCCAGCCCCCTCATTATGCTCACTTTCTAATTACCAGGACTGGACAATTTTAGAAAGAAAGAAAAACCACACACTGAGATCTTTGATGCTTGATATTGAGTGACTTTTTATTCTGGTCGTGATACCTTCTTCCTCGCAACTCCTCACCCCATTCCATTTTCCTCAGTTTTTTGAACTAATTATGTGTTTTTCCTCCCAAATCCACAGCAAGAAGACATAATCCCTCAGCAAGATTTAATATGCAAAATCTTTCCCCCTCATTCCTCATCCTTTCCTTCATCATTAGCTCTTCTAAGCCCATTGGCTGCCAACATATAGTTGCATTTTTATCAACTGACAATGACTTAGCAAAGAGATCTCAAATCCACTTATTTCCAAATATTACTGAGTGCTAGGTACCAGCTTCCTACCAAGCGGGCCATCTCTATCCTTTGTTCTCATTTCTACAGTTCCTTTCCTCTTTTTTTTTTTTTTTTTTTTTTGCAGTACGCGGGCCTCTCACTGTTGTGGCCTCTCCCGTTGCGGAGCACAGGCTCCAGATGCGCAGGCTCAGCGGCCATGGCTCACGGGCCTAGCCGCTCCACGGCATGTGGGATCTTCCCAGACCAGGGCACGAGCCCGTGTCCCCTGCATCAGCAGGCGGACTCTCAACCACTGCGCCACCAGGGAAGCCCCCTTTCCTCTTTACAATCACTATTTCCCTCTATTTTCTATTCCTTCTGTCATTCTGCTTTTTTTTTTTTTCTTTTTACCCTCACTTCTACCTTGCTTCACATGTAGTGACTTGTACATTCATTTCCTTTACTGAAAATAAAATAAGAACTTCAGAGGCATGAATGATCTCTCCTGTTTTAATAATTAAAGATGAATCCGCCACAAAACTCGCTCTGCTGTTCCCAGTGTTCACATTAGATCAGAAATTGCATTTTTTAGCCCCAAAAGAAATATATCAGAGTAGTTCCCACCCTGAAATACATGGCACGAAGCCCAGCTTTTCCCTGGAACCAGCATGTTACCAATGGGTCTATTTCAAAGTAAGTGTAGTCAGAATATGGGAAGGAGGATTTGATAGTGTCTGATAATTCACAATTTAACAGCTAAGGAAAGGAGGCTTATTATTAAATGCAAATAAAAATGAAATGAAGTCCAGCTGTCTGGGTGCAGATATAAATTACACAAAGCCCATAAGCCACTCTGGAGATCTCAACTACTAGACAGAACAGAGCTTCAGGAGCTGCCAGCAAGCACAAATCCCTTCTTTGAAGGGGACTGCATCCCCCATTATCTCCAGAGAAAGACTAAGATTATAGTCTGCTTGGAAAACTAAGGTGTGACTAGAAACAGGACAAGTACAGCCACTTCGTGGAAGGCAAATATGTTTTGAGTTTTAAACTATTTTAACCTCCTTAGTTCCTACTGTTACCTTCCTCTTCTTCAGGATGGTTTTTACTGGCTAATGGAAAATTGCCTATTTTTTTACAGGGTGGAATGACAGCCTTCCTAGAGCAAAAAGATATATTTTGCCCCAGACTATCCAAAGGCATAACATTAATATGAATGCTTCCTAACGGCCACAAGTATAAACTTGAGAACATGATAATCATTTCATATAAGCTGTTCTTATATACCTTTGTTAGGTCTATTTATATTTTAAAACAATGGAAGTATTTCAAAGCTATGGAATTAGACACCTTTTTTTTTTTATCAATTAGGCTTCAGGGCTCTGATGGACAATATTTTGGAGGAAGTACTAAAGCTGAATTTGCAAAATTGAATAAATTCAACGTGGCTACCTGATCCATTTACTGAAAACAGTGCATTGCATATGTTATTCACTAACTCAAAAAATCTCTACGGATACTTTTTACCAGGTCAAGTTCACGTCACTTCTTCAGCAGTTCTATATTTTGTGACCTAATTTGGGATTTACATACATCCATCCTAGACACATGAGAAGATCTCACCTTCTCATCTCACACATGAGAAGATCTCTCCATACATCCATCCTAGACACATGAGAAGATCTCACACATGAGAAGATCTCATGAGAAGAGTTTTGTGTTGTTCCTACTTCCTACCTTCTGGGCCCGGGATACCTCTCCCCTTCGTAACCACTAAAATTCAACAAATGCTTCAAAGCTACTTCAAATCCTGTCTTCCCTGTGGACCCTTCCCTGAATGTACATCTCCCTTCTCTGAGGAATTATATATATTGTACCTACTTTCACCAGCACTCATTTTGGTAGTCACATACTTTGTAAATACACTACATCTACTGATTGCATTGCTTGTTAATTACTTTTATGTATCTATCATGTCAAACTATTAGATTATACATTTCTAGAAAGCAAAGATGGTATTTTAGAGCTACTTCCTATTTTCTATAGTATCTATCATTACATCCATCCTGGACATCTCCCACTGGACTCTAGACTTCTTTATACAACCATCTACTCAACATCTCCCCTTGGAAGTCTAATAGGTAATCAAACTTATTATATCCAAAACAAAACTCTCCATCTTTTCCCTCTAAAATCTGCCCCTCACATTGTTTTCTTTATCTCAATTTTTAGAAGCTCCATTCTCTCAGTTGTTCATGCCAAAACACCTTGGATCATCTTTCTGTCATACTCCATGTCTCATCCATCATGAAATCATATCACTTCTATCATCAGAACAAATTCTAAAAATGATCACTTCTTCTACTTCCACTGCTATTGCTTTTGCCAAGCCATTAACATCTCTCTTCTATTATAATATTATTACAATATGCGAATTGGTCTCCTTGCTTCCATCCTGCACGTTGCAATCCATTCTCAACATAGGAGCCAGGAGGTCCTTTGGAAACATAAGTCAGATCATGTCATTCATCTTCCTAAGTCCCTCCAATGGCCTCACATTTCAGAGTTTGCATCAAAGTCTTAACAGGGTAAGTGTAAAAGTCTTAACAGTGACCTAAAAATCCCTATAGACCTGGCATTCCATTATCTCTTTGGCCTCATCTCTTTCTCTTTCCACCACTCCCTCCACTTCAGCACACTAGCCTCCTTGTTATTCCTGGAATAATCCAGGCAAGCTTATGCCTCAGGGCCTTTTCATTTGCTGTTCCTTCAGCCTGGAGTGCTTTTCTCTATTTAAATTGCACCCACATACACCTTTGGCAGTACACCTTTGGATACTTCTTTCCACTTAATTTTTGTTCTCCACAGTACTTATGGTTATCTAACATACTAAAATGTTTACTTATTTATTTCTATTATTGTCTTTCTCCCTCCACTAGCACATAAACTTCTTGTGAGCAGGTATTTCTGTGTGTCTTGCTCGCTGTTCTAATGCCCAGTGCTAGAATATTTCCAGGCAAGAAGTAGATGCTCAATAATTATTTTGATAAAGACATGAATGAATGAATAAACAGGCAGGAAATATAGTCTTGCTAAATGTGTAAGTCCTTATGAAATTAGTACAGTATAAAATAAATGGCAATTGCTCTGAAAAAAAATATCAGAGAACAGTACTACTCAAAGAAAGTGCATTTCTCCTCTGGCATGGATAGTTGTACGTGCCCCACCAAGACTAAGAGTGGTAGGCTCCAGGCCAAACTCAGACACTGATTACCTACATAACCTCAGGAAAGTCCTGGAATTCTTCTTGCCTTGGGTACACATCCGTAAACTTGTTATGATGCCTGCCTTTGACCTGAGGGTTTTATATGTTGTTTTGTAAATTTTTCTCATGCTGTCTTCTCTGTGAATATTTAAGTGCTAAAACAGAGTTGAATGTCTCTCTTACATAGCAATCTATAACCTGGTAGTGGGCATATGATACAGGATTGGTAAATAAAATAATCATTATTATCCCAAAGTTTATAATCTGATGTAAAATAAACAAGTAAAGAACTGTGAACGATACATTTAAAACACACAATAAAGACAAATTAGCTTTTGTAATACTACATGATAATCCTGAGCTTGATGGTTATATCCTCAATACAATAACAATGACTCATTCGTAGTATTTGCTCAATAGATGTTCACTGAACAAAAAGACAGTAAAAAAAAAAAAAACAAAACATATATAACTTACTGTTGAGAGTGAGTGCTCATTCAGGAGGAGATAAATGAGGAGAGGGAAGATGCTATGAGATGACTAAGTGTGATCAGGGACATTGCGTCTCTTACTGAGTTGCCTCATAAGGCTCCAGGAAGGATAGAGGGATTTAAGAATTTTTGTTTATTTTAATGGAAAAAAAGATGGTCCTTGGACCATGTAATCCTTATACTACATAGGAAAATCACCGAAAGAATGAATGTGTTTGGAGAAACTTTAGAAACATGTATTTAAGAAGCGTGAAGAAGAAAATTTAGTAACTGATAGAATCAGAGAAGAGGTCTTTAATTTAGAAGGTAAGCATTTTGAATATTATCTCAGTATAAAAGGACTATTCATGTATTATATATCAGCCTCTGCACTAGATGCTAGAGATGAATGAAACATCACTGTTCTCAAGGAACTGGAAATCTTTAGAGGGAGAAGCATAATGAAATTAAATGAATCCAAAAGACAGTGTTGAGTATATAAGGATTACCTAACTGAGACCACTGGTGGGTCAAGGAAGGCTTCCCCGAGGGAGTAAAAGCTGGAATAGAGACTGAAGGAAGAGCTGGAGTTAGACAGAGTAAGGGCTGGAAAAAGAACTGTGAAAGAGAAAATGGCACATTGGAGGACACGGACGAAGGAAAGCAAGAGGAAGGCAGAGGGGAAACAAGAAAGTAGGCAGAAGATTATTTTAAATGAGACTGGGAAAGTGGATAAGTAGGGGCAAGATTACAAAGAATGTTTGCCTAAAATTCTATTTTTATTCTAAGAATAATAGGGAACAATTGAAGTATTATAAGAAAAGCAATGATATAATTAAAGTAGAATCTGCATTTAGAAAGCTCTGCCTACAGTATGTGGAATAGATTAGCAAGACAATACTGAGCACTGAAGCCAGATGAAGCCTCTTTCAATAATACAAGCAAGAAATAACATAGGTCTGGGTATGGGTAGGGATGATAGGGGAGGAAAACAAGGGGGACAGATTTGAGAGATGTTAAAGAAGTGAAATTGGTGAAACACTGTAGAAAACATAAGACAGAGGAAAGGTAATGAGGCAAAGTGGTTAGGATCAGATGGAGATGCGCAGCACTTAGAAATGGGCAATCCAGCAAAACTTCAGATGAGGCCTGGTGATAGAACAGAGGCTTTGTCAGTATGGAGGGAATAACCCCAGCTAGCCATGAGAAATACGGTGCCTGGGTCTTCCTTTCTGACTCTGGGGGTTGAAGTCACATGCTCTGTGGAGTCATGGAGAGAAAGAATTCCTTTTGATCCACGAGTTTGTACCTCACTGAGCAAAATCTCCTGACCAGTCTATGTGAATTACCAACTCTGACATCTCATTGCCCTTCACGTCCAAACTTTGTCTTGGACTCATTTAGGTAGAACGAATTAGCAAGATATGGCAAGAGACTGTGCATTAAGAGTGCTGGGTGTATGTGTTCCTTGCTGGCCAGAAGTGAGGAAAGGAAATAGAAGAGTAAAGAAAAGATGCAAAATTTAAATATTAAAGCTGAATTCTGGCTCAGATCATTTTTCTATGTTTCATTCCTTCAGAACTACTCAGGAAAATCTGTGGACTGAAGATTAAGGGTGGACTAACACGTTCCACAAATTTCAAAGAAAGGTCTTCAATTTCTTTGCTTTCCCCATATATTCCAGAAGAAACTAGCTGGCTAATTTATTCTGTTCTTACTTTGCATTGCTGGCATACAATCTTCTGATGAGAAGATTGTCCTCTCCTCCAACAGCCTTAGTTCACCACTGGAGATGTCTCAACATTTGACACTGTCATCCTAAAAGCTGGGAGCTCTTCCACACCTAGCTTGCCAACATCAGTACCACTTTAGCTACTTTTGACCTTGATCCTGTTAGACACCACTTTTTTTCTGGCGCATTTTTTTTCCACATTCCACTTTTGACTCCTTCTTTAGTAATTTATTTGCTTTTCTTTAGATCTCTGCAATGGTTGATCCTATTGCTATAGTCACCTGTGTATCATGGGATGGGCCTACAAGCAAATAATGTCCCAACTCTTCACCCTCACCTTTAGAAAGGAATTATATAAGTATAGGTCCTCCAAGAGAAACTCACCAATAACAGTGCTATAGTTCTGCTCTAGCCTTGTATTTTCCTTGGCTACCCCTGGCCTCCAGGACATCTGGGACATGAACAAGGTAAGGGCTTAAAATAAATTATTGGTCACTTAATACTCTGTACTTTATCACATGCTGAATATCTCAAGAGCTTCCATACAAAATCCAGGAAACATTGGTTAGGTAAAAGCTTGTTGCACTGTATTCTGCATTTTTACATCACCCTACACCCTCCCTTGCTGACTTGATCATCCCTTCTAATCCTTCAAAAATCATGTCAAATCTCCTCTTGCAAATCATACCTAACCAGGTCCTGACTCTTCTTTTGTGCAGAATTAGGTTTTTCTTCCTCTGAATAGCTCAGAGTAAAGCAGCTCATACTAGTAATTAATTCACTATTCATGGACAGGAGGCCAAGTAAAGGTTACGTATGTTCTGCCATATAATATCATATACGTATCCATATATATATAAAGTTGTACAAGTCTGTTCACTCTGTAGATTGTGATCTTGAGATCAGAGGCTTAGTCATTATTTTTGTGTCCTCACTGCCTAGAACTATACTTGACATGTAGTAGGTAGTTAATATTTTTATGAAAAGGATTAAACTACTTGCCACTCCATGAAGAATCTTATTTCATGCTTCCATTGCCCAATATAGAAAACTAAAATAGAAAATTCAACCACTCTCATTTTTCAATAATACACTTCACTCTGTCATTGTGGAAAACATTTGATGACTCATAACCTACATATACTATAAAAGCAGCTGATATGATGCTATTTTAAAGTGATAATCATATATTTTATTTGTGATTGCGCATGTTAGGGCTAAAAAACAAATTTCGGCTAATATGTCTAAATAGCGGATAGACGTTAGCACATCCACTCATTAAGGTACTGTTTGCATTTCTATCATGATGAATGATCATTTTCCATTTAAGAAAGATCTTGCCTCTTCCTGAAAACTGTCATCATGTAGAACTGCTGACTGAGGACGGGCCTGGCTAGGAAAAACAAAACGTGTGCACATTACTTAACACCACTCTAATTTAAGAGCAGCTTATCTTAATACCTCAATGACTAGAAGGAAATTTTGTTTTAAGTACTAGCAAAAATATCCCTAAGATCTTCGTTTAAACAAAAAAATCATTTTAGTTGCTTACAGAAGTATAAATGTAACAATGATCCTAAATTAATTTTAAAATAGATTATTATTTAATAAATTATTCTTATTTTTAAATAATTAGATTATTGTTTATTTATTATTATTTAAGTAATTAGATTATTTATTGATTTATTAAATCAAATTAAGGATATATATATACACATATGTGTGTGTATATATATGTACATATATATATAACTGAGTTGATTTATTTACAGTATGTACTATGATTACCTTCAGTTTTAAAAAATAAATCCATTATGTGAAATACTAGATGCTATAGAACCCCATCTAATGCTTATTGTGCCTCTATTCAGCATTCCTGTATATACCTTGCACTCTGTCCTGACTTAGTGGACATATGCGTGTTTCACTTGTGCATTAAATACATCTTTACGCTTTTCATCTGCTTCTTGCCTTCAGGGACTGCTTCTTTCTTATCCACCTGTGTTTCAAGTGGAAGCTGCCAAACACATTACTCCCAGTCTCTGGCCTCAACTGTTAGCACAGGATCCAGATATGGCTAATCACTGTATCTTATTCCGCTGATCACAGTGATTACTCCAGAGAGGGCATGAAACCTAAACCAAGTCCATCAGTCTCCTGCAAGGTAGGGTGCTTAAGTAAGTTATTGCCTAAACTGGACTTAATGAGAGTGAAAGGGAGTGTTATTAATAGTTATGCTGGGACAAGAGGCTTGCAGACAGTTTCCTAGACCACAGAGACTAATGGTACCCTTCTTCCCAGAGATTTTCAGGATGGTGTTGGCATGGAAAGTTTTCTCTCCTTTATGGTCATAGCTCTATAAATATGGGTGTAAGCCCAGCACTGCCAGCAACCCTGTGGTCCTCTGGTATGTAGAAAAAGTCAATGAGCAGCCTGGAAGAAAAAAGCAAAAAATGAGAAAAGGTGAAGATAGGAGGTAGAGAGAAAGAAAATAAGAGATGGTGCCCATAAGTTAGAAAATTAGATCCCTCTGCATCCTGAAGCCATTTACATTCATATCCCTAGAGACAATTATTTTTTCTTAAGCTAGCAGGAGTTTGGTTTGGTTACCTGCAAAACTCTAAATAAAAGGGGCACTGTAGGCCATCTAGCTCAAGTCCCTTATTTTACAGATAAGGATACTAAGGCCCACACAGGTTAATTAATGATCCAAGGGTCTCCAAATATTTACAAGTAGGCATATAACTCAGGTGTTTGTCTTTTCTTCTATTTTTCTTTACATATGTAACATTTCTTCTAGATCCCTCTAGAATTATGATTTCATTATTTCATATTGTGCATATAGTCAGCATTTCAAGAGAAGTCTGTGGCTCCTTTTATCTTTCTTTTTTAAAATTAAATTTTATTGGAGTATAGTTTATTTACAATGTCATGTTAGTTTCCGCTGTACAGCAAAGTGAATCAGTTATACATATACATACATCCACTCTTTTTTTAGATTCTTTTCCCATATAGGTCATTACAGAGTGTGGCTCCTTTCAAGAAAACTTCTTAATACACTTCTTATATCCCTAATCCAATGAAAATTTAATAAATACTTCTAGAATTAATAAACAATAAATGCATGAAATTCAGCACTTCACAGTCTGCCTCTGAGTTTCTAAGGACAAAAATGGACAAAAAAATAATAATTTCTATACATGTGCACCAATGGGTAAATTTTCATTATAAAGTTTAAATGCTTCCAAAAACACATATCTCCACAAGTATTAACTATGTGCATATGTGAATGATTATGAAATTATAACAAGAACAACCAGTCTCCTTGAGATAATGGTGATCATTTGGGAGATGAAAGACATTTCATCTAGGGGATAGTAACTTACAGTTTAGAGAGTAAAACATGTAACAGAATGAAATCTCCATGAGGATAGATACCATTTCCATCTCAATAACTGCTGTCAGGAAAGGTAGAATAAGCACTGGAGAACTACACTTGCATGAATGGTAACAATAGGAGCAGCCAGGTGAGTTAACATGGAGAGTGAAAATGAAAAAAAAAAAAAAAAGGTGGTCTAAACTTAAACAGAGTCAGGGCAGCCACTCAAAGCCAGGGGGCAGTTCAACTGGGGGTGGGGGATTGTAAAGAGTTGCAAACAACGAACAATGGATTTTCACTTCCATAAAAATCACTACAAATGCATTTAGACACCTAGATACGCACCCTAGAGTTTGCTTTTACAATGCATGTTTATTGAACACTTATGTATCAACCATTGATGCTAAATTAATCTGAAAAATATTCTGTTTATTTTCAAAGGCTATTAAAAAAAATCCGTTGGTCCAACTATAAACAGTCTACAACTTGGAAAGCATGCATTAACCAAGTCCACACTAATAAATTCTAGCTAAAACTCGATTGAAATGATTCTACGCTCTCAAAAAAATTGTCTAGAATACATATGGGTTTATTACTTTACATATTTTCTCAAGATTGATGCCATGGATGTCTCTCATGAGTGACTAATTAAACACATGAAAACTTCCAAATTTAAGTTTGGCTTAGAATCATTTACATGTTAAAAATAAGAGATTTAATAGAAAAGTGTTTTTCTCCCAAAGTTTTAATTCATAGTGAAAGGAAGAAAGAAATAGATGGTAAAAGTTTACCACGTGAAATGTTATTGTGGATTTTTAATAGCAAGAATGGGTATGGATATTCTATCCATGATTATATTGATTCCAAGTTTTAGATTCAGTGCCCACAAGATCAAATTTAAGTATCTAGTTCGTAGAATCTAACAGTGAAAGCTGGAATTCCCTCTATTTCTTTATGTCTCAGACAAAATATTAACTTCCTCTTGTCCTGTTGCATTTTCTAATAAAGTAAAAATAAGCGAATTATTACTAGACCTAATCGGCTTGAACAGTCAATGTAAACTTCTTAACAGCACCACCAGGTTCCTTGCATTGTGCCTTACATGAAGTGTTTTCTTTCTTTCTTTTTTTTTATATTTCTATTGGAGTATAATTGCTTTATAATGTTGTGTTAGTTTCTACTACATAACAAAGTGAATCAGCTGTAAGTATACATATATCCCCATAGCCCCTCTCTCTTGCATCTCCCTCCCACCCTCCCTATCCCACCCATCTAGGTGGTAACAAAGCACCAAGCTGATCTCCCTGCACTATGTGGCTGCTTCCCACTAGTTATCTATTTCACATTTGGTAGTGTACATATGTCCATGCCACTCTCTCACTTCGTCCCAGTTTTCCCTTCCCCCGCCCCTGTGTCCTCAAGTCCGTTCTCTACATCTGCGTCTTTATTCCTGCCCTGCCACTAGGTTCATCAGTACCGTTTTTTAGATTCCATATATGTGCGTTAGCATACAGTATTTGTTTTTCTCTTTCTGACTTACTTCACTTTGTATGACAGTCTCTAGGTCCATCCACCTCATTACAAATAACTCAGTTTTGTTCCTTTCTATGGCTGAGTAATATTCCATTGTATATATGTACCACATCTTCTTTATCCATGCATCTATCGATGGACATTTGGGTTGCTTCCCTGTCCTGGCTATTGGAAACAGTGCTGCAATGAACATTGGGGTACATGTATCTTTTAGAATTATGGTTTTCTCAGGGTATATGCCCAGTAGTGGGATTGCTGGGTCATATGGTAGTTCTATTTTTAGTTTTTAAGGAACCTCCATACTGTTCTCCATAGTGGCTGTATCAATTTACATTCTCACCAACAGTGCAGGAAGGTTCCCTTTTCTCCACACCCTCTCCAGCATTTATTGTTCGTAGATTTTTTGATGATGGCCATTCTGACTGGTGTGAGGGGACACCTCATTGTGGTTTTGATTTGCATTTCTCTAATGATTAGTGATGTTGAGCATCTTTTCATGAGTTTGTTGGCAATCTGTATATCTTCTTTGGAGAAATGTCTATTTAGGTCTTCCGCCCATTTTTGGATTGGGTTGTTTGCTATACACATGAAATTAATGGAAGGAGGGATAATGGGTTGATGAATGCAAATAAGTTGTACAAAAGGAAAATATTCTATCATTATTATTACAATAATGATGGTGATGATGAGGAGGAGGAGGAGGACCACTCTGTATCCCTACAGATCACAAAAGAAGTACTCTAATTTTGTTGAATAAAATATACTTTTTTTCTCCTTATCAGCTAACCTCAGATAGATCACATGATTCCAAGGACGGGGGCAAAATTGTATTTGTTGGATTAAATATCAAAAGCCATGCTCGGGCTTCCCTGGTGGCGCAGTGGTTGGGGGTCTGCCTGCTGATGCAGGGGACACGGGATCGTACCCAGGTCCGGGAAGATCCCACATGCGGCGGAGCGGCTGGGCCCGTGAGCCATGGCCGCTGAGCCTGCGCCTCTGGAGCCTGTGCTCCGCAAGCCATGCTCAGAATTTACAGGAGAAAGATAGATCATACGTTTTAGTAGTAATTTTCTCCTTGTCTTGTAAGTGGTATTTAAACATATGGCAATTCTATTTCTCTCCCTCTTACTGTCTCATTCTCTAGTATCTGAGGTTGATATAATAATGCAACTCAGGACTTTAACTATGTTAACATTGTACAAAACAGGGATTTGTTGAGAAGAGATGAATCAGTGGGAGATGGTAATAAAAACAGCCCCAAACCAATGAATTCAGAGGCCAAGAGTTCTTATTCAAATTGGACTATCTACAAAATACATATTTAAAAAACACCGCATTCACTTCCTAGAGGTAGGCAGCTCAAAAGACTTAAAGAGCAAGCAGAGATGAGTAGTGCTGACCATGATATTTCCGTGAGTAGGAGACCAGAGTAATTTACCACTCTTAACAACAGGGCTGTCTGGGTTGCACTTTGGGGGCGTCATATCCTATTATACTACGCTATCAAAATTGCAGGAATGGCGGATGCTATGTCATTACCTTTTAGACAGACAAGCTACTAAATTATTTGTATGGGGAAGATGAGCCATTTACTTATCTTCCTGATATGGGCAGAAGGTAGGTGGGGACTGTCTGGGAGACAGACAGTGGCGGGGACTCCTCTGTCTGGGTTTCAAAATTGCCACTCTTTGAGATGTTCTATCTGACTGACACACTGATAGTAACAAACATTTCAGCAATCTGAAATGTTTCCAATATGATAAATCGTTAGAGGTGGCATTGCTTCTTGACTTTAAATGAACAAGTAAAGAGCATGCAAAACTCCATTCAAATGAACACTTTTTGTGATCAATAAGAATGTTAAGTATAAAATAAGAGGAGAACTTTTTTAATGAGTCTCAGGTATTTAGATCTATAAGGCTCATTAGAGGTGGTATAGAATAATCCTTTCCTTCCCCTCAGGTGAAGATACTAAATCTACAGATATGGAACCTGCACAAGATCATGCAGGTCATTAATAACTGAGACAGAGTAGAATTCACCCTTTCTATCTGTTGGAAAGGATGTACGTGTGAACCGTGGTGGGGAGGACAGAAAGAACTATACGATGTTGGACAAACTAGAAACAAGTGAAATTTGAGTTTCTTATTAGTATCTGGGCCTAAAACATTATCTGGACTCCCAGGCATCAGATAATTTATAAGGTTTCTGGGTTTTCCCGACATTCACTTGGCTGCAAATTCAAATGATATAATTTTTTCATGGCAGTTAAATTTCTATCTTTGTATATTCTTTTTTAGTTCTGGTTAAAATCTGGAAGTGTATATCTGCAAAAGAATGAAAGGTCAACAAACAACATGGTATCTAAAATCCTTTCCTACTTGGAACAATCATTTATTTGAGGCTGGAGGGACTCTAGGAATGTACTTCATGAACCAGCAGAGGCCACAAATACCAATGCTGAATAAATTAACATACAGAGAGATGTGTGCAAACATCCTACTCTTTCTCTACCTTGGAAATCCCATTATAGATGTAGGTTAAAGCTTACAATATAAAGTAGATCCTGGAATCAGTAAGTGGCATTGAAAAGTTATTAGCTTTAAATTCTCGGAGCCATGGCTCTCTTTCAGGAGGAATGATATCCACATCATCATGAATCCTTTTTTGTCTTTCCTTCTTGATCAAGCCTCACTGAACCACCTCTATTATTCTCTCACATACATTGGCTTCCTGCCTTTCTTGTTTATTATCAGTATTTAACTTCCCATTTGTCTGCATCTTCTTCTCATTCTTTGATTAGGAGTTTGGTAGAAAATGCTTACTATTGCGAGGGAGAGGAAAAATGGGAAATTTAGAAAGCACTCATATTCTTCTCTAAAGGCCTACCTCCTCCCGTTCTTCCACTCTGCACCCCCATGCCAAAAAGCAAAAACTAAATTAAATGTTTGGTCATTTTTTGGCAGACATTAGGTGGAAAAAAAATGAGGAGAGAAACAGGGAGATTGCGAGTAAAGATGAGCAAATTAGAGGAGGAGAATATACAAGTGTAAAGAAGAGAAAGAGAAAGGCTAGAAAGAGGTAAATAAAAGGGAGGGGAGCAAAGTTAGGAGAAATCATGGAAAGCAAAGGATATAAAGAAAGAAAAAGACAAGTGATGGCTCTTTTTAGTAATTCTTAAGCCACCTGTCTTTGATTCTCAAAGCATCTGCTGTGAGAATATGAAGACAATTTAACTTTCTGCCTTCACTAATTGAATTTTTTATATTTAAATTTCAAGTTCTTCAAGAAGACTGATTAAAAAAATAGCCAAGCATATCTGTCAGTGAAGGGAACACACAGTACATTCCCATCAGTTCATCATCCATTCATGTATCCCTCTCTCTATTCATTTTCCATCTACTTGTCTATACCAGTGTATTACTTATGTATGTGTCTTTCCAACCATGCATCCATCAAACACCTATGTGAAGTAGATACAGAGGTGAGGCTATTTTGGACAAAGCAGAAATAGCTTTGCTATTAGACTCAGAAATGTGAAGGTAATTAAAATTGAAGTCAAAATCAAAAGACCTTAGTCAATAGCAACTGATGACCCTTAGTTGAGTCTCAAGACTGATTATTGTAAATCTTAAATAATATTGATTCACAATGGTAGCAAGCCTTTGAATAACCCCTGTGCCACTTAGTTTTGTTTAGTTTTGCTTTTGTTTGTTTCCAGTAAGGAGAAATCAAGCTATATTCCCTATCTTCGGGCTTTTTCAACAAATATTTATGTTATGAAGAAGGTGTAAGTATAGCCTGAGGATTTGCACAAAAGCAAATGGTAACGTATGGAGGCAAGCCTGGGCTTGTTCCATCTTAGGATATTGTTGTTTATTGTTCACGTATCGCTCTTCATGACTGTGGCGCATGATTTGCATGCCTGATTTGCCCTGTCATGTAAAATGATGAATTTGCATGCTAGGATTTGTAAATTGAACATGACAGGAGCAATTCAGAGGCCAGTGCCTACTTAAGCACAGTTTCCCAGGTGGCCACAGAAGGTATTTGTTCTTAACTCCAGGTCCAGGTATCATTCAGCAGGGGGACCCATTCTAGTGACATTCTGCCAAGCATAAGCTTCTAGGAACATAATTAGACTCTAAATAAGTTTTATTATATTTATATAGTATTAAAATATACTATTACATGAACCATGGTGGATAAGAAGTTAACATCAGAGCCTGATGTGAATTTATTGGGGAACAGCCATTGAGGTAACCATCACATAAACTTCTTGTCATAGTATTTCTTATAAACTAATTAAGGACAAAACATGGACTCTTTAAGAAATATGTTCATGGAAGAAATCTTACAAGAGAAACACCAAATACTATTAATGTTTTCCTTCTTTACATAGATCTGTGCCATTTAAATTTTATACAATGAGTATATATTGTTTATAACTGTAATTGTGATTTCTATAAAGAGTTCCAACAGAAAGTAGTACAAGTTAGTGTAAATAAGTAAATGGATGGATAAGACCATGTGTTTGTCCTGTAAGTGCAGAAAAAAATGTCTGTTTCTTCCTTAGGAGAAGTTCACTAAGCTAGAGAATTTATTTGAAATGGGCAAATCTATAGTGTGTAACCTCAGAAAATAAAATCTGAATGAGGAATGATATTTAGCATCCTTTCATATTGGGCATTTTATATTGATAAGCAGTGGGTGTTAAATTGAGTTTTCCTGCCTAGAAATCTAATCACACCTGGATGACTGGTATAAACTTTATATTTATGTTCAACACATTGAGACACATCCAGTCCTGACTATGGGCATAGTAAAAACGGGCCTGTAATCCTGTAGCCACCATGCGTGATAGACAGTATTTCCTACATTTTATTAGCTCAGAGAGGTTAGAAAGATTGTGCAACATCTCACAGCTAGTTAAGTAGCTAAGTCTGTCTGACTCCAAAGTCAATGCTCCTTCTATCAAACCAGAAACATAATAACTGCAAAAAAGCATCACAACTGGCAGCATGAAAATGAGTTAGCTTACTGATACTCAGATGCACAACTATGAAAGCACAAATCCTTCTTTGTTTTAGTTGTAAATAGAGTCTTTGTCACAGAAAACTCCTCATTAAGTATGTGGTCCAGTGCCTACCCAGACAGACTATAGTCAGGAGACATATGTTCTATTCCCAGGACTGCTGCTGAGTCATTATGCAGAAATGGAAAAAGCATTTTTGCCCTTCTTTTACACCAGTTTCCCCATCTTTACACCAGAGATCATAGTTGACTCCTAGTTCCCTTGGAGGACTTTTGAGAGCTCTAATAAGTTATCACACCTAAAGCCCTCCAAGTTTCTTAGATGAGAGATACTTTTAAGTACAAAGGTTTAGGTTATCAATGACATTGTTATGAGACACGGTAAATGGTTAACCACCAGCTGTTTGTTTAGCATTTTCCCACTTGACTCCTCAAGCACAATGTAAGACAGGTGTGGACAACACATAATTTTTCGGGCCAAATTTGGTGCAAAGGCACTTTACAGTGACCTTGGTCATGTACCTCTTTACTAATGAGGAACATTTCAGGCAGATGAAACATCTCTTTATGTAGTCCTTTTTTTTTTTTTTTTTTTTTTTTGATTAGCGCTAGGACGTTGCTTTGCATGATGGGGTCTGTAGTTTTCACTCATCCTACTTCCCTTTTAAAGATGAAAGGTAAAGTCACCTGCTCCAATTAAACATATGGGAAACTGTCCTGTAACATGGAGCAGTAAAGGTAACAGGTGAAATCAACTTCCTCCATTCTAGCCTTTAGAAGTAGCACTAATTAAGGCTGGAAGGGTGAGCAATAAATCCATTGTTATGCTGATACCATTGGCTAGCTCTGAGGCACTTTTCCTGCCATCATTTAATTACTACATATTAATATATAAATACAGGGAGACAACCAAAGATGAGGTAGGTAGAGAAGGAGCTGTGCTTATTTAGTTAATTATTAATTACTAGGAATTTTCAACAGTGGGACATTAACCACTTGCCCTTTTAAATGGTAATAAATAGCAGACATATGTCTAATTAAGGAGCTGTAAATGCTCTGGAGAAGCTGAATGGAAGAAGACACTTATTTACAAACTTACCGAATAAAAAAGAGAATTACTGTTGCGTTTAAAGCCAGCTCTCACGTAGTATCTGCTCAGATTCCTAACTCTCTCTGCCTGCTCTGCCAGGACTTTCTCACTGAGGCTGGTGCTAAGATAAGGAGGACTCAGGGATTCTTTAAATGGTACCTTTCAAGAACAATCTCTTAGTGAACCTCACTTTCCAATCCTTCCTAAGTTTTCAATAGCAGGATATGATTTTCATCACATTAAGACTATTTCTTCTGCATCTGTTGCTAAATCTCTATACAGCACCGAAATCATAAATCTAAGTAACAGGATTCTTAGCACTCCTCATAGACTTCTGTACGGAATAGCAAGGACAGATTTTTTTATTAGACCCTTGATTGTTAGCCCCCATCAATGGAGGTTTAGTTAAATACTGAAGTGCCCAGAGGAGATCATAAAAGGGAGTTTCACACAAAGACTTCCAGTGTCATGTTAGTCCATGGACTCTGGCAAAGCTGGAGGGCACTGCAAAGCAGAAGGATTAGTGTTAGAGGAAACTCTTTGAACCTTCCTCCATCACCTGCTGGAACTCACCTCTAAAAGTAACGGCTGGTTTGTAAAATCGTTGTAGGATTACCGAATTAGTCCGTTTTTCTGATCTTGGCACACATTTCCTTTGCTTTCTTCTATTTCTAGCTTTTGTTTTGAAACATCCTCCCTAAATGCTTTTATACCAAACATTTTCATAGCAAAATTCAGGTCACAGCAAAATGACATGTGAATGCTTTTATACCAAACATTTTCATAGCAAAATTCAGGTCACAGCAAAATGATATGTGATCAGACAAGTGCACAGTGGGGGCCATTTGGTCCATCCAGGGAATTCTGAGACAGCTCCCTAGCCACATCAGCTCTCCTCCCTTCATGCCCCACTCCCCAAGCTTGGTAATCCTGCTAGAAGAGATGGGGTTTTCTCAAGACTTCCTTTCTCTGGTCTAGCTTGTATCTCCAAAGCATGAGCAGCAAATGCTATATAATGACTTTCTCAATTTATCACAGGGCCTTCCTTCATGCAGTGATCCCCCCTTCCCTAGAGCAGCTGTATCCCTTCAGGCCATAGGTGGCTGTCTGTAAGGCTATATTACTGAGACTCTTGTTACCACTCATCTGCTCCCCTAGAGCTATCCCTGCGGATGGACACAGCTAGAAGCCCTAATTGTTCATATGTGATTACACTACCCAACAGAGAGAATGGAGGTGAAAACATGAAATGAACAGGGAGGCAAGGTGATGATAGATTATGTTAAGTTTAAAAGATCCACTGTCTAGGAAAAGTCACAGAGGATTTTCTCGGCTCTGCCTGCCTGGAACTCCCTTAGGACATACATACAGTACTAATATTGCAGGCACCCACACCAAGAGCATTGCAAATACTTGCTTTACTGATCACTGTTTCTACATCTCTGGCAACTTATTTGAAATCTCTTCCTCATTTATAGGAAAAGTTTAGAGAAACCAAGGGCCTGTCTCAAATGGGTTTTTAATGTGAACATAACCTACTACCAAGCAAGAAATGAACAAGCACTGACAGCAAGTTCCTAGTTTAGTAGCATCTTTAGAAATCACTAATTACATTACAATTTGGCTTGGATCAAAAGAAGCAGTCACACAATTAAGAACCTAAGGGTTGGGCTCTGGGAAGCCTCACACCAAGGAGTACTTCCCAGAACTTCTGCTGCCAGTGTCCTTGTCCCTGCAGTGAGCCACAGCCGCCCCCCACCTCTGCTACCAACACTAGCAGCCACGTGGCTGACAGGGTTTTGGTGCTCCAGCCAGGTGTCAGGCCTGAGCCTCTGAGGTGGCAGAGTCAAGTTCAGAAATCTCCCAGTCCCACGTAATATCAATCGGCGAGAGCTCTCCCAGAGATCTCTGTCTCAACGCTAAGACCCAGGTCAACTCAAGGGCCAGCAAGCTCCAGCGTTAGACACCCAGTGCCGAACAACTAGCAAGACAGGAACACAACCCCACCCATTAGCAGAAAGGCTGCCTAAAATCATAAGAAGTTCACAGGCACCCCAAAACACACCACCAGATACAACCCTGCCCACCAGAAAGACAAGAACCAGCCTCATCCACAGAACAGGCACCAGTCCCCTCTACCAGGAAGCCTACACAATCCACTGAACCAACCTCACCCACTGGGGGCAGACACAAAAAACAACAGGAACTACAAACCTGCAGCCTGCAAAAAGGAGACCCCAAACACAGTAAGTTAAGCAAAATGAGAAGACACAGAAATATGCAGCAGATGAAGGAACAAGGTTAAAAACTCACCAGACCAAACAAATGAAGAGGAAATAGGCAGGTTACCTGAAAAAGAATTCAGAGTAGTGATAGAACAGATGATCCAAAATCTTGGGAATAGAATGGAGAAAATACAAGAAACGTTTAACGAGGACCTAAAAGAACTAAAGAGCAAACAATGATGAACAACACAATAAATGAAATTAAAAATTCTCTAGAAGGAATCAACAGCAGAATAACTGAGGCTGAAGAATGGATAAGTGACCTGGAAGATAAAATAGTGGAAATAATTACTGCAGAGCAGAATAAAGAAAAATGAACGAAAAGAATTGAGGACAGTCTAAGAGACCTCTGGGACAACACTGAACACACCAACATTAGAATTATAGAGGTCCCAGAAGAAAAAGAGAAAACGAATGGGATTGAGAAAATATTCGAAGAGATTATAGTTGAAAACTTCCCTAATATGGGGAATAAAATAATCAAGTCCAGGAAGTGCTGAGAGTCCCATACAGGATTAATCCAAGGAGAAACACTCCAAGACACATATTAAACAAACTATCAGAAATTAAATACAAGGAAAAAATATTAAAAGCAGCAAGGGAAAAGCAACAAAACATACAAGGGAATCCCCATAAGGTTAACAGCTGATCTTTCAGCAGAAACTCTGCAAGGCAGAAGGGAGTGGCAGGACATGTTTAAAGTGATGAAAGGGAAAAACCTACAACCAAGATTACTCTACCCAGCAAGGATCTCATTCAGATTTGACAGAGAAATTAAAACCTTTACAGACAAGCAAAAGTTACCCACCTAAATGTCCATCGACAGATGAATGGATAAAGATGTGGCACATATATACAATGGAATAATGTTCAGCTATAAAAAGAAATGAAATTGAGTTACTTATAGTGATGTGGCTGGACCTAGAGTCTGTCATACAGTGAAGTAAATCAGAAAGAGAAAAACAAATACTGTATGCTAACACATATATATTGGATCTAAAAAAAAAAAAAAAAAATGATTCTGAAGAACTGAGGGCCAGGACAGGAATAAAAACTCAGATGTAGAGAATGGACTTATGGACATGGGAAGGGAGAAGAGTAAGCTGGGATGAAGTGAGATAGTGGCATTGACCTATATAAACTACCAGATGTAAAATAGATAGCTAGGAGGAAGCAGCCACATAGTACAGGGAGATCAGCTCGGCTCGGTGCTTTGTGACCACCTAGCCGGGTGGGATAGGGAGGGTGGGAGGGAGACGCAAGAGGGAGAGGATATGGGGATATATTTATACATATAGCTGATTCACTTTGTTATACAGCAGCAACTAACATAACAATGTAAAGCAATTATACTCCAATAAAGATGTTAAAAAAAAAAAAAGATCTTAAGGGGTAACAAATCCCCAAATGTAAAAACAAAACAAAACAAAACAAAACACAGGGAATTTTATTGTTTAACATTATTATTTTTTGCCCAGTTGTATTGAGATATAATTGACGTATAACTATCTTCATTATTTAACATAGTTATGAGTTGGTAACTTTCTAAATATTACAGAAAATGAGATAAACCTAAATATCAGGGGGAAATGAGAGTCGTTTTTTATTCCTAACATGAAGGGACAAACCTGGCTATAAATTTGAAGTGTAGACACTTAATAAAGTGTTGGTGAGGAAGTAGAAATTCACTCTTTGAAGTTAATACTAAAACCTTTTCCATGTACCAGGTAGGAAAAATTAAAGTAGCTGAATATCAGGGAGTGTGTGCTATCAGCGTTGACTAGAGTTGATTCTCAAAATGTGGTTCCCTGGACAGCCCTTCAGCTTCACCTGGGAACTTGTTAGAAAGGCAAATTATTGGGCTCCATCCAGAGTTACTTAATCAGAAACGCTGGTGGTGTGGCCCAGCAATCTGTGTTTTAATACATCCTCCAGGTGATTCTGATGCAAGCTAAAGTTTGGAAATCACTAGAGTGGTTTCAGTGACCTCAGGACTATCCCATTATAACTCCTAATTATTAATTAAACTACCAGTGACCTCAAATTCATAAGACTTTGGGGAGGAAAGAAGTATAATTTTGATGTGTGTGTGTGTGTGTGTGTATATATATATATATATATATATATATATAAAATAACAT
Organism: Stenella coeruleoalba; assembly: GCF_951394435.1. NCBI lineage: Eukaryota > Metazoa > Chordata > Mammalia > Artiodactyla > Delphinidae > Stenella > Stenella coeruleoalba. The sequence continues at coordinate 82,363,888 of NC_137150.1, read as the reverse complement.
GTATTATAAAATATATAGAGCTACATAACATCACATTTCTATATTTCACTTACAATAAGTTAGGTTCTTCCAAAGAATAAACAATTTACTTGGAAAATCTGAAAACTATTTTAATGCTTAATAAAATTTCATTAAAACACAAATAAACACTTTCTCATTTGTTAAGCACCTACTTTATACTAGGCACTGTCCTAGTCTTTACAGGTAATCTATATAATCCTTAAAATATTTATACAAGATATTCAAGTGCTCTCCCCATGTGATTATGTGCCCTCTTACTTGCCTGTCATGAAGGATGTAGACGTTAATCTGATTGTTCATAGATTAGACATTCACTGAACCAAATAATTCTGTCACCACGAGCAAGGTCACTATACTTTAAATTGGATCGGCACCGACATCCTGCACTTCCTCCTCTCCTGCTTCGTGTTTCCACGTTGCAAGCAGGAAGAGACTACTCTGCACCAAGGAGTGTTGGGACACATCTCCACAGAAAAAGTCTCAGACATCAATTGTTGTTCTGGATATCCTAGGTAAGTAAACACAGAGAAAATTTCAAGAGAAAAAAATGTCCAATGAAAGAGGCAAAGGCCTCCCTAGCAAATCGGGAACTCTGGTCAGGCTCTGGAAAGGACAGAAAAGCTTTTTGGAAACAGTCACTTACTAATCTCACAGAAAAGAAGAAAATAGATATATGAAACTGGTTTTGAAATTAGTCCTTTTTAGTTCTTTATATTGCATTTATATCTCTAATACTTAATCGAGGAGGTGAAAAAGGAAGGAGGTAGGGAAGGGGACTGGGGTAAAAAATGTCCAATAAAAGGAATATAGATTATTCTTTTTAAAGAGAACTTTATTTTAAACTGACTGTTGTACATTGTCAGATCATCACACCCATTTTCATTTTGGGGAATTTATATTTTTGGAGGCTGAATTTCATGGCTCATCTGGAGACTGTTATTACTGTTTGAAATGACACAGTGAAAGCAGAAGTATCCACTACAGAAAAAATGCCAGTGGAATCTTTATCTTTCCCTAAAGTATCTCCCACTCCCTTAGTAGTAGGTTTCTCAAAATGTTCTACCCAGCAGTACAGTGGATTTCAATAATGCATCCATCCTCTGTGGTTTACTACACAATTCCTTCAGCATTTCATAATGCTGCCGGGTCTGTGCCTTCCAAGTTAGTTGATTCATTCATTCATTCACTCATTCATCAGACATGTATTAAAAATATAGGCCTGACCTCAAAGACCTTACATCTCAACTCTTCAGAACAAACAGAGCAATCATCCAACCCTGAGTCCTTCTTATCTCAGCGGGAACTATATGTCAGCTAAAACTCACCTAGTTCACACAAGAAAGCCTGACTAGACTCTTTAGTGTGCCTTGAGGTGCTAGAAGGAATCAGAGCCTGGGAGGAATCGGACTAGAATTGTTGGGTCCTACCTCCACTGACTTGTGGAACTTCAGTGATGTCTGAGTTCTACTCTGTGCTGGCTGCAATCACCCTGCTCGACTGCTTGCACATGCAGTGCCATTTAAAGACCCCAATGGCCCTCAGCAATAGTGAGCAAGTGTTCCCAACTGCCCATTTCTTGCCCTTTGCTTTGTCTTTTCCTGACTCATCTTTACTCAAGCTTCTCTCCTTCCCACAGGCCCCTGTGCTCTGCTTACCTCCAAGCCTGAGCAGCATTAAAAAAGCAGACCTCGCCCCCTCATCAGTTTTTCCTGGGAATTGGCTGACCACAGAGGGATGCATTCCTGCCAGACCTCAGTGGTCATTTCCCCTTGCTTGTCCAGCTTCCCCTCAAAGATTCTGCTTATCTCTGTTTGCCCCACCTTCACCCTATAAAAGAAAACCTTTTTCTGTTTGATTTTGAGACACCTGCAGATTTCCGAGGTCAGAGTGTTTTCCCTATTGTGACAGTCTTGCTTTTTAACTAGTCTCTCCCTATCTAAGTCCAGATTGACTTTTATTTGGCAGTAGTTATTATTATGACCATTTTACAGATGAAGAAAGTGAAGCTCTCAGAGGTGGCTGAGGTCATATGATGGTCGAGGTCATAAATAGTCAGGAATTAGAGAGAGATGTGTCCAAAAAATGGTTGTTGGATTAGGTAATGACAAATATTTCCTGCTTCACAATATTGTTAAGGGAGGGCTATAGACATAGTGGCCCAATCTGACAAAGGTCAGAGGACAAAGTTAAATTTGCTACAATATATATAGGTAGGTGAATGAGCTTGGGACCAAGAAATAGGTTCCTTGGTGCTTTTCAATATGTATAACAAAATGATCAGGTAGGGGGTTGTTCTCTCTGGAATGTTGGCAGGAAGAGTTACCCAGATTGTCTTAGTTTTCTTCCTCTGTCTTGGAGAAAGAGCTGACATGCCCTCAAATTATGTGTATAGATGATTACTGCAGACTGGCATGATGCAGGCATTTGAAACTTCCCACAGGTAAAGTAAACTCGAAGCATCATAATAAATAATAATAGTGCTTTACCCTTCAAGCTGCATTGTAATGCTGCTGATGTCAAATTAACATAGGCCCTTGCAGAGAATGCAAATGAAAGACTCTGAAATATGTCAACAGGGCTTTGGGCAAAGGATGATGTGAAAAGCAGCCAGAGAAGGAAGACAGGTGGTCTAGTGGGGAATGTGGGTGAAAACGAGCAGGGCTGGAGCAAATGTATTCTGTATATTTTGTAAATTTTAAAATAAGATGTTTATTCCAATTCAAACACTTTCCTTAAAGCGATGACATTCACAAAGGCTTCACTGTATATTCTTGCAATTCTAAGCATAGAAATCATACATAAATTCAAAGAAGCAGAGTTATAATTCACATGGGCTTTATTTCCATAGATTATAACTTTACTTTATTCTGTAAAACCAAAGTAGTGTGGGGAATGGTTCTCAGCCATTTGCCTTCAGTCAGCATTATTGAAAGAAATGATTCGACAAGCACTCGCTGAGCACTTCGACATGCCAGAAACTGGGCGGAGGCTGGGGCCACAAAGCTGGGCAGGACAAGGTCTCAAGGAGCTCACATTTTTGGTTAGTCTATTTGTCTACCCTACACCTAGAACTCCCTACAAGCCTCAGTATATTTCTGAGCTCATCTCCTCAAGATCCATCCTGAACCAGCCTTCTCTACTTTTCCAGACTCACGTCCCTCTACTCTTCCAGGACTCAACCCACCTAACTGCTTGCTCTCCACACTGTGCACAGTCCCTCCCTGGTGGGTGCCTATACATCTTTTGTCCCAGGACTGGAAAAAGAGTGAGGCATTTTTACTTACAGTTGTGGTGACCTGTAATTGCTAAATAGAGGGTTTTAAGGGAACACCAGGATTAGAGCTGGAGGAAACAAAACGCTAGATCACTAGCTTGAGATACTACATTTGGAAAGAGTTATAGAAGCAAAATGGCAGTGAGAAGACAGTGGAGTTAAGTGATTAAGTGTAGCAAGGCAGGTGGTGGTGACTCTGCGGCAGTTTTCAAGGTGGAGTACATGCTGACTTTGACCTGGCTATTTAATGGGGCTGGAATTTAGCTGAAACGCTACCTCAAATACACCGTGCTCCTTCTTCACATGCTAACTTCTCTTTGGAATGCTCCTTTCCTTGCCCTTAAGGTGAACACCTAGCCATGCTTCAAGGTCCAGGACAAACCTGCTCTCTTACATGAAGCTCCCCCAGTTTCCTCTTGTTCTCACGGCACACAGTACTTTGTTTTGTACTTCTCACATTGCTGTTCTGTGATCTATCTACTTCCTGGGTCCCCTGTTAAGTTGAAGCCATGTGCATGATGAGGACCCTTCTTGGTCTCCTCAGCATTTAGAGAGTATTTTAATAATAAAGGATACATTTTGTTGAACATCAAAGAAGGAGATTAGAAGGAATGAAGAAGAAGCAGGCAGGTAGGAAATAGGGAGTAGAGAAGGAAAAGGCAAAGGAAGGAAGGGAGAGAAGGCAAGAAGAAAAGGGAAGGAATGAAGGAATCTGTTTTTCCCTCCTTCACTTACATTTGGGAGCAGCCTTGTAATATGCTTTTCTACTTTCCCTTTTTTAAATCCTATTTGTTCTATCTCCCATATTTCTTTCTAACGTAAAAATGTGCATCCCTCAATTCTTGACATTCAAGAGGGAAAGGTCCCCCTCTTTTTTCCTTTTTGGCTCAACTAAAAACGCAAAACAGAGACATCGTTATTCCTTTATTCTGAGTGCCATAAACTAAGCCCAGAACATGGCCTTCCACTACAGTGGATTTCAAATCAGAGGTAGACAAGCTGGGGTTTAATTTCTTCCTCCTCAGAAGGAAGAGATTCTACTGTGTTTTTAACAGGGTTGTTCCTCTGAGCCAGCTGCAGCCACGTGGAAACCCATTTGGGATGGGGCCAAGGGGCTGTGCTGTCTACGCTGCAGGATAGCTACTCCAGAGAGCGAGCAGAGATTAATCAATCCAAGACAACATCTGTCAGGATATTGAGTCTGGCTCTTGTTATCAGCTGCCTGCACTTCAGGGGCTGTGTAATATTCAATTTGATTATCTCTCACCTGCAAAGAGTAGGCTTCTCTCTTTGCTTAAAAATCACTGGGACTAGCTGAAGAGGAATCGATCCGTTGGAGGAAATGCTGACTAGAAAACCAAATGAGAAATAGGACAAGGGGATGAGAAAAGAAGGGAAAGAGAGTTTGGCTTACATACTGGCCATTTTTTTATATCAACTGGCTTGGTTTTCCTGTTGCTTTAAGGGAATGAGTCTCTTTGTTTCAATTGTCAGTCCTGATTATGATAAGTAAATGATGACAAGAGGGTAACATGACTCTTCTGTATTTCTTTCAGGTTCCATTAGTAAAATAGTTTTGCCCTTTGTCTCTGAGTACCAGGACCCTAGAGGTCTTGTGGATTTCCTGCTGGAGGGATCACAGCAAGGACCCATGTCACTTCTGTACATTGGAGATAAAAATATGACATCCTACAGAGACAGGAGTGACAAATTTGAGACTAATCACAGTCGTTCTAGTAACCTAAACTCCCCTGAGATATCACTGATGCAATCTTGAAAAGCTGTACCATCTCTAGAGCATTTGTTTCATAAATATGTGTTTATTCTATCTCTCTTCTTCTCACTGGTACCTAGATTTTCACTTGGTCATTTTCCTGTACAACCACAGTGAAGTCAAGGCATTTTTATGCCATTTATGTTTATTTTAAAGTACTATTCTTTCTTCCACTGCACTGTAAAACTTCCCAATCCAACCTTCACCACTGACCTCACTCATAAGAGTTAGTCATTTATCTTAGTCTGCTAGCAGAAAAGCTCCATAGATATTTTAATGTCATCTCAAACTCAGCAGGTCTGAACACCTAATTTATCATCTTTTCCTCACCAAAAATGCTCCCTTTTCTTAATTTCCTATTATTTGCAAGCTTGAAATTTCAATATCTTTTACTCCTCATTAATCTTTACCATGTGAAGTCACCCAGCCACAAATGCTTTTAATCATTTCTTCAAGATACTTCTCATGTCTTATTATTTACTTTGGTACCACACTCACTACTCTAGTTTATCCCTTTATCATCAAACATGTACTACTACAATACACTTCTAGATGATACCCCTGTTGCCAGCCTTTCCCCACCTTCAAACTATCTCACAAGCCACAACTACGCTAGTTAGTTATCAAATCACTTCCCCTTGCCTGAAAAAATTAAATCCAGAATCCTAAGCCTAGTACTCATGGTGACTCACAACTGATACATTCTACATTTCCAGATTTATCTACCCTGCTTCTCTTTGCAATCTTCCTACTTGCCAAACAAGATTCACCATTTCCTAAAATCACCTTGTGCCCCATTGCTCATGCTCACACTCATACTATGCTTCATCCATACCAATCCACTTTCAATTCCCTGAATTCTCCACACATCTTTAAGTGTCTCTGACTTGGAAAATGCTATTTCCTCATCCTGAAAGATCTGTCCTTAGTCTTTCTAACCATTATAGGCTAACATTTACTTGAATATTAAATATTCTATATTGATGTCATCTTTCCAGCAGTGTTTCTCCTTGTCTCCCATTCTGTGTAGATGACTCAAGGATTCTCCAAAAGTACTCTATGTTTTCTTTCTCTCTAGTATTTTACCTGGTGATAATTGAATAAATAAATGAAAGTATATTGTCTGGAATTGCCTACTTTCTTATTCTTCCCACATCTGTACAAAGTTAATCTTACTATCCTTGGAGGATCTTTATTTGCCATGCATCTTTGAAGACTTTCTTGACCATGCCAGATACAAGTGATTCCCTCCCTTTTTAAATCCCCTAACTACTTATTCAATAAATCATTTACTACTTTTATTTGGAAGTTATAGTAATTAGATTATTTCCTGTATTTCTGGAAGGTTTAGTGAATAGATTAATGAGTTTTTTTAAGTTAAATTAGTTTTATAATTAAATTTCTTTGTTAGAAAATCACACTGCTGGTGAGAATGTAGAAGAGTAGAGTATAGCTACATTAAAAAACAGTGGGATAATTTCTTAAAAGGTAAGTATACATTTTCCATACAATCCAGGAATTCCAATCCTAGGTATCTAAGGAAGACAATTGAAAATATATGTTAGCACACAGAATGGTTCATAAATGTGCATAGCAACATTGTTCATAATAGCCACAAGGGGTCCATCAGCTGGTGAATGATTAAATATAATATGGTATGTCCATATAATGGAACACCATTCTGTCATAAAAAAGAGCAGACTACTGAAGCATGCTACAATGTGAATGATCCTCAAAAACATTATGCTAAATGAAAGAAGGCAGATGTAAAAGACCACATATTGTATATTTCCATTTATGTGAAATGTACAGGAAAGCACCTAGACACAAAAAGTAGATTGGTGATTGTCCAGAGTCCAGAGTGGGAATGGGGATTGACTAAAATGGGAATGAGAGATCATTTGGGGGTGATGGAAATTTTCTAAAACTACATTGTGGTGATAGTTGCAAAACTCTGTACATTTGCTAATAATCACTAAATTTCGTGGTATATGTTATACCTCATTAAAACTGCTAAAAATAAATAGTGCTGATAACCTTGTACAAGCAGCTTTTATGTCTCAGTTTCAATATTACTCTTTCAGAAGGGCCTTATCTGGAAACACTATCCAAAGTACCCCCTTCATAGTTTCTGTTGTTATATCCTGTTGATTTTCAATTATAGCAAGACCACAAACTATAACTCTTATTTATGTACTGGAATATTTGTTTATTGTGTTTTCTTCGATTGAAATGTAAGCCCCATGAGGGCAGGTACTTTATTTCTCTTGTTTACCGTTTTATTCTCACAACTTAGGACAGTATCTGGCACAAAGACATGTTTAACAGCCATTTGTCAAATATATGAAGAAATAAATGAATGGACAAATAGATAAATGGCTAAGTAAATAGATGGCCAACATTTTCTTCGCAAGTTAGTTTTATGTATTTTTAGAAGACACAGAAAATAACCTCCCATTTTCAGAGGAAAAAAAAAAAAATGCAACAGAAGGCAAGTGGTATTTCCTCATGATCAGGAAAGCAGAATCACTTCCCCAGATCTGGCATCTGAGACTTTTATTCCCAAAGAGGACAAGTTGCCAGAACTGAGCACAGCCAACTTCCACCTCTTTTTCTTTAACCATCCCATGAACAAAGTGATTTTCTCTAGAGTCTAGATCCAATTAAGAGCAAGGGCAGCAGAGAGGAGAACACTGAGTGAAGCAATGTTAAAGATGTTTATGCACATTCCTCTGGGGGATACAGGAAGCTTTATTGGCATTCCGCCCCCTCCTTCTCTTTTTCACCCTCGTCCCCCACCTCTTAAAACTCCTTTGCAGAAGGCATCAGGACAAAGAAGCACCCGGCCTTCATCTCAGGAACAGAAAATAAATACACTGGGAATACTCCATGGTCCCTGGCTGAATACAAAGCAGTGATTCAGCAAAGGAGCTGTAGCCTCAATGAAAACAGAGAGCCTGCACTGAACACAGCACCAGGAACAGAGAGAGAAAGAAGATACTAGCGTTGGGCAGGGGGGAGAGAGAAAACATCTAATGTCTTCACCATCTTTCCTTCCTGTGATGTCTCCCACAATAACAAGTTTAAATGCAATCGTAAGTTAAAGAAAGGGAATAGGAAATGAACTGATGATAATACTGCACAAAGGAATGGAGAATATACTGAGATCAAAAAGCATCAGTTTTCTCTAAAGTGTAAGATGAGAATGAACTAGAGTCTAAAACAGGTGGCAGAAATAGATGACTTAAAAAGGGAAAATAGAGAAAAATGAGTAATATCATTTATTGGTTAGATGAGAATGAATCAGGAAGCTGTGTTCCACTCATGTTCTATGGCCAGTGACTTCAATTATCTTGCTTAAAGAGTCTGAGCTTTATTTCCAACGTATATGGTGGGGATAATGTGCATGTCCTCTTTTCCTTCTTCACTAGGGTCTGGTGAGTACTAATTAGGGAGAGGACGTGACATGTTTTTAGAACTTTAGAGTGCTAGGTAAACAGAATGCTTTTTTGAAGTGGCTGTAAATTGTTGATGCTGAATAAACATTAAATCACACTCAAGTTTTGAGACCGATAAAGAGAGAGCAGTTTATAGTTCATTGGGGAAAGATTTAAATTTCATTCCAGCATTTCTAAGCTAATGACAAAACACTACTAATTTTCCACAGCCCTACTTCTCCAAGGGGCAATTATCTGTGGGGGGAAAAAAAATCAGGGAAAGCTCTTACTCATGAAAGCTGAGTGTTTTATAACCGAGTGAGGGTCATAAAAAGATGCAGAGGAGAGCAGTGTGTGCGTAAAACGTGAAACTCAGATGAGTACAAGGCAGAAATTGTAAGGACTATCTCTAGGTTTTACATAGAGATTCAGTCTTACACAGGACAACAGAGGAGATATTGTGGATTAAATATCATGTTATTTACCCAATAAAATCTACAGAACCTAGTAAGTCCAATACCCTAATAAGAGGTCTTAGAAAACCAGGCTTTCCATTCTTCTGATTGATGCAGCTCTGTATGCGGCAAATAAGGCTGGGTGCCAGGTTAATACTCTACATATTAAGAAAACTTTGGAGAGTATGCCATTTTATTATAATTTCATTTATCCTATATGCAGACTTCCATTTTACTTACCTTTCAACTAGATTAAATACTGTAAATCACAGCTTTATTGATAGGAAAGCAGGTATTTGCATTACTCTTGAAAATGCCATGCCTAAGAGGCCAACTTCACTAATGAAAAGAAAGAGACTGGAGTCTGCCCAGCTAAACAAATTGCCTACTGTGAGGGGGCTTGGCACTGAGAGCTGGTGTGTCTAAATCAAAAAGGTTTTGCCAGGTCATCAACTCTAGAAATGCAATTATCACCCATAATCATCATGAAAGTAACTTCAAAAGAATTGCTCACCTTTGGTGTTTTCATTGGCCCTACAGGTTTCACCACCTCTTGGTTACTTATGACAGGGAAAAATGTCCAACAGATGTCCTATTGTCACTCCATACCTTCGGCCATATAGGATCCACAGAATGGAGCATAGCAACAAACACACTCCACTCTGTATCTACCATTAAAATTATTATTGAGCACTTGCTACTTGTTCAGCTCTGTTCCAGGCAATATATGGGGCATAGAAAACAAGGCTTTATGGAAAGTATCCTCTAATAGGAAAACAGTTGATGATCCTCAGTAACTCAGATCTTTTCTGAACACTAGGTTCTCAGATTCACTTGCCAATGCGCAAACGTACCTGAGTACAGTAGACCTATCCTTACCTAGTGTAGAATGGTCTGCAAACTTTCTAAATAAGAGGATGCTTTTATCATCAAACAAATTTTCTTGCCTCTTTGTAACTGAGGAATTGTCCAGTAAAACAAAATTTTAAACTATCATATATTCAGAAAATCTTTAATGCACTTTTCATTATAATAGAGTCTACAACAGATCTGAAAAACAGCAGTTTATTCGCACGTGAGATATAGGATGTCTCTACACAATGCTTAAGGTATATATGGAAGTCTGGACACTTTGCAATGATTATGTAGTTTCCTAAGAGACTAGGGCTTGGGAACTGATTGCCTAAACCTTTCCTCTTGGCACCAAAGCTGAATGAAACTGAGACTTTATCCAAAAGGAATTAACTCTGACATATTTAGGACTTTGTTAGATAATTCTTAGGATCCCTTGTCATTATCTTTTAACAAGCTCCATTTTTATTTTAGCATCCACAGGTTTTCCATTGGGAAACTGTGACATTCTTGGAAATACTTGCACCTTTAGACACAGATAACCCACTTTGAAATGGGGCTATCTGTGTTCTACTGAAATCCTGATACCTGATCCTTCCCTCATCTGCTTGCCCCTAACCTGTCCCTGACTTTTCCTTTCTCCCTTTAAATCTCCACTTTTGTTTGCTTGGACTTTCTGAGCTCTTTCAAAACTATTACCCAAAATGCCACACTATGTATTTAAAAGTCATCTGGTTCCACAGACAAAGCCGTGCATCAATGCTTCTTTCACCATAAATACTGCTAAGGCAATGACATAGTAATTGGCTAAGTACCTGTCAGCTCAACAGGAAAGAGACTGGTTTCATACCCTGGTAATTGCTGTTTATGTATTTTAACAGTTGAACTTTTAGGTAGTCATTTTACAAAAACAGGATAAAATAAGGACACATGCCTATGAAAAATAAGAAAGCAAAAATGCTGAAGTTGATGAAAGAGACTAGGTTCAGCGGGAGGTGGAAGCATGTTTTACCTATAGATGCCATTTGTTGGCTGACCTCATATTTAGTGACAGCAGACGTTATCTGAATTATAAGAACAGAAAATAAGACGTTCAAGTTCTGCTGCTTCATCACTTACAGAGAAGGCACTTGATATGAAAAGTAAGGGAGTGACAATTCCTCAATTTCAGAATAACAGATTTACCCACCAGCAAATAAAGTCCATGGTCACTGCTACCCCACTTCCATTCTAGTGGAGTTCATCACTAATGAGACTGCAGAGTCAGCAGAGAGAAGGTTTTTACATCCACTAGTGGGGAGATGACTGAGTCCTTCCAGGGCTCAGACAGATTGGAGAGGTTCAAGGCCTAGTGTATCTAAGGCCTCGGTATAGGAAGAGAGCCAACAGGAAGCACAGATTTGGAGGTAGAATCATGTTTCACTCTTTGGGGCAGCAAATGACGTAATAATTTCAGCCATGTTGACCAAGAGTTTGAGACAGGGTGAAGATCTGAAGGTTAACATAAAAAATCTTGTTTTCAAAATTTTTCTTTTATTTATTTATTTATGTTTTACAGTAGGTCCTTATCTATTTTAAATATAGCAGTGTGTACATGTCAATTCCAAACTCCCAATCTATCACTCTCCCCCGCACCTTTCTCCCCTGGTAAACATAAGTTCATTCTCTTAGTCTGTGAGTCTGTTTCTGTTTTGTAAACAAGTTTATTTGTTTTCATAATTTTTAAATTCAGATGGCAGCAAGATGGCCACAGGGTGGACTTCAGGCAAAACTATGTTAACATGCATGCCGAAGTAATAGAGGTAGTCAAAAGATGTAAACAATGAGGTCACCATTTGACCTGATCAAACTCTATGAAGTTTCATGAATACAAAAGTATCTTTCTGAGATCAGATTTTATTCTGATATTCTTCAACATAGGAAGATACAACACCTGAGTAGATCTTCTGTTTTTATGAAATGCAGCCCCTCTCTCTTGACATGTTTGCAAATCCTCCAGTGGGAAGAAAGTAGTAAAGGTATGAATTTTAAAACCCATAGAAAAATGATTAGAGAATCCAGTTCTGAATGGAATTCTTCATAAGCAATCAAAGCTATAAAGGGATGCCAGCAAAAATAAAATATAAACATACATAAAATAAACTGGAGTAGAAATTCAGAATATCACAGAATAGTAGCAGTAGAGATATTGAGAAATCAACTTCAACCTTCTACTATATAAAGGGTTTGTTTTGTAATAATATTTCTCAGGGGCTTCCCCGGTGGTGCAGTGGTTGGGAACCAGCCTGCCAATGAAGGGGACACGGGTTCGAGCCCTGGTCCGGGAGGATTCCACATGCCACGGAGCAACTAAGCCCAGGCGCCACAACTACTGAGCCTGCACTCTAGAGCCTGCGAGCCACAACTACTGAGCCCACGTGGCACAACTACTGAAGCCCACTTGCCTACAGCCCGTGCTCTGCAACGGAGTAAGCCGCCACAATAGGAGGCCCATGCACTGCAGTGAGGAGTGGCCCCCGCTCACCACAACTAGAGAGAGCCCACGCGCAGCAACGGAGACTCAACAAAGCCAAAGATAAATTAAATAAATAAATTTATTTTTAAAAAAATAATAACAATAATATTTCTCAGTAGTGGTTACCTGTCCTCTGCTTAAATACAAAATGACTAAACTCTTACTTCTTCACAAGGAAATCTATTCCACTTGGCAGAATAGCAAATGACATTTATAAAATAAGCACACATATACCTATAGATACGTATATACAATTGACCCTTGAAAAACATGTGTTTGAACTGCACGGGTCCACTTATACTTGTATTTTTTCAATAGTAAGTAGTACAGTACTACATAATCCTTGGTTGGTTGAAGCTGCAGATGCAGATACAGAGGAACCAACTACACAGAGGTGGATTTTTGACTTTGCTGAGGTTCAGGGCCCCTAACCCACACATTGTTCAAGGGTAGACTATATAGAGCTGTCTGTAGGTATCCACAGAGGATTGTTCCAGGACCCTCCGTGGGTACTGAAATCAATAGATGCTCAAGTCCCTTATATAAAAATGGTATAGTATTTGCATATAACCTACACACATGTTCCCATATACTTCAAATCATCTCTAGATTACTTAGAATAACTAATACTATGTAAGTGCTTTGTAAATAGTTGTAAATACAATGTAAATGCTATGCAAATCATTGCCAATGCTTTGGCAAATTCAAGTTTTGCTTTTTAGAACTTTCTGAAATTTTTAAAAAGTATTTTCTATCCACAGTTGATTGAATCCATGGATGCAGAACCCACAGATATGGAGAGCCAACAGGAACTGGAGATCATTCTTATTTTATTCTTATAATAACCTTCTGGGATAAGAAGGTAAATATTATTATTATCCTTTCATTTTATAAATAAAGGTCTTGAGGCCCAGTAAGGATAAATGATTTGCCCATATTTACAAAGCTGGTAATTGATAGAGGTGATTGGAGTTAGGTCTCCTGGCTCAGAAGCTTGTTATTTCCATTATGTCATAAAAAAAAAAAAAAGTTCATATTTTAAAAATCATTCAAACTGATTTGCTTATTTAAATGATGTTCTGTTTAAAATATAAACTACCTTAAATTCTTTGCTTTTCTTTAATCTCTCTTTTCTTTCTTTCTTCCTTTATCTCTTTTTTTTTGAATGAGACATGGTATAAACACACACACACACACACACACACACACACACACACACACACACACACACACACACACACAAATAATGTTCCTTTTCATAGAAAGCTACGATTTGCCTCCCTATAGCTTGCACCAATTTTCACCTTATAATCCTGTCAACAAAGAAAATCCTTTTATCTTTGTGTCATACACATAGTAGAAAGTTTGCTTCCTATGTTTTTATCCAAATATTGAAGATGGCCAAAGACAACCACCATCAATCAGTTCTTTTGTCATGATTCTTCAATCAACTGAAACAAAAATCTAGCTCATTATGGACCCATAATCTGTTCATAAGTCTATCAGGAGAAACCTGTCAAAACACAGATACTCAGAGTGAATGGCATTTCCCTGATGTACCAATATGGAATTTTATTTGTTTTAAAGAAATTGATTGACCATGTTACAGTTTGCTCCCAGGGGATCCAGGTTGGCTCCTAGTGATCACTGCTTGCTTTTCAAAATATTCTAGCATTTAGACTTTTGCTGTCATTGTTGCTGAGTTAATATTATTTTCCCCTTTTACTTATAACTAAGACAATATCGTATGTCACCAATACTGTGAAACAGTTTTTGTTTTCTACAGGTTTTCAGATGTTAGTAATAGTATTTCTACAATCATGCTATCAAGTTATTTTAGTGAACTAGGTTTCATATATATGAGTCTTATAGCTGAACTTGTTTATATTACTCTAATCATTTCTTCATATGCCTTGGGTCTTTAATATTGAAAAGGATATAAAAACAGAATTATGATAATTTTCCTTGATAAAAAATTGAAATTTAATTTAAATCCTTATTCTTCTTTCAGTGGCCAGTTTCTCATCTTCACTAGGAATGCTAGTTAACAGATCACTAGATCTTTTGGTGACTGAGAATGAAAGAAAATAGAAATTTAGTCTGGAACTGAGATCACAAAGAATTGATTTTAATTTTTTACGTTATTTCTCATTTAGCTAAGACAGTATTAATTTCTATTCTTTAATACAAGTAGAAAAAAATGTTATAAGATTTTACTTTTTAGGGGCTATATGATAACAAAGATATAATAGAAACAAGAAATATTATGTCTCGCTTCTCTTACAAGATAATTTTAGCTGTTGCATAATGATTAATTAAAAATAAAACATATTAACCAAACCAATTAAGAAAGCCATCATGTGATACTTATATATTATATCTGTCCACATCCTTGAAAACCTGGAAAATTTGGTTTTCTGAAATAAACTTCCCCAATTATTAGTGCATCAAATTAATTAGGTTCCTATTAAGGTGTGCTATGACCCAAGTTCACAATAATATTCACATTTATATTTTGTGTATGTAAATTTTATGTACATATAAAAGGCACATGCATGCTTTTACTCTCTATATATAATTATAAATATATGCTGAAAAAATTAAAAATAAAATAAAAATCTATACAATATAGATTAAGTACATTTGTGACAAATTGTTTACACATAACAGATTCTGTATAAATACATACTGTTATTTTTAGAAGAACTGTATTTTGAATTGTTTTATTTTTATACAAGAATTAAGGCACTCATGCAAAAATATTTTTGTTTCCTAAACTATGACATTTATAAAATAATGTAGGAGTTCGTTATTTTTTTTAATTTGAGCATACCATCATCTCATTTATAACATCATGCATTTCATCTGATTTACTCAACCATATTCAAAAACATAATGTCATGTTACCAGACCAACATCTTTGTTTAATAGGCAAGTAGGAATTATAACAATTTTGGAGTTGAAGCTATGGAGGCTAATTCCCAACTTTCTATAGACAATAGGTTTTGTGGAACTAAAGTCTAAATCTCTTGATGTTCAATCTAGAAATTTCTCTAATCTAGTAATATCCTATTGACTTTAGGCAGTTCCTTGTCATGGTGATGATATTAGATATTAGTTCATCAGATTACAGCCACAAAAGATACACAGAAGAATAGAGGTCAACGAGAAAGTCAAAGAAAAATCCATTCATCTGCTAAGTTAATGATTCAGCAACAGAAAATGCTGATCGTAAGATATGCTCATGCAATTGCACCATGAACATACACAAGAAGACAGCAATCTTTGGTTATCTCAAGATGAAGATCAGCCAGAAATTGGCAGCTGTATGTGGCTTAAACCCCATAAAATAAACAGCCCTGATGTAGATAGGGTAGAACAAGGTGTGACTGAAGAAACACAAAGATTAGAAATAAGGAAACCAATTATTTTTCCCATTTAATATTTTCACGTGTATTTTGGCTATTCATGACTTAGTACTGGACTGCATCACTTTCGTTGTTATCTTTTGTTCCTAGAAAGGTAGCGTGGCAAACAGTAGTATGTCTAAAGCACAACTTGAGAAAGGATGTTACTAACTTAGATAACTTCAAGATATAAACATTCAATATAGAAATGCATCATCAAAAATTATAAAGGAATAAATATTAATGCATTATTGTATGAGAAACTGGGTTGCATTTTCCCTCTGACCTAATACAAATAATGCCCTTGTGCATTATGGCAAGATGCACAAAAGGGAATTTGGGATTATTACAAAGCCCACTGTACATTCAAGTTGGAATTTCTCCAGGACTGAGTAATGAACCCTACACTGCAAATCTCAGGTAAGCATCATTGTTCAGTATGAATAATTACTCCGAGTCAAATGAATGTGAGTGATCTGCCCCTTGCCTCATTTCACAACAAAGTAGAACAGATCAGGTGAATATACCTGTTGCACAACAATCCTGCTCCCAAATCCCCAACTTAGCCCCCGAAAGTCCACAGCCACCGCTAGAGGGAGAAAGTCTCAGCAGTTCCCGGAAAGTATATCCCTTTTCTTACAGCTCCCTGCGAGGCTGAGCTCACTCATCAGACAGTGGACATGCCTCACATCAGGAGCACTGAGTGACTCTTAGCTCTGTCAGAGCTGCTAATCTGTCAGAGGAAGGAGCATAATTTGTCTGGGCCCCTGTGACTGAAGCTTTGGGATTCTCCTAAAAAAAAACCCTATTTGACCTTCTCTAGAAAGCCATCCTCAAATAGAGTAGCTGCAACAGGGAATGTTCAAAGTATCTCCAGCCAAACCCCCTAATCCACCCTACTAATGATCAGAAGAGAATCAATCTCTTATTTTACTATGTCTTTTTCAACCACACATCCACAATCACTCCAGGGGTGGTTGATTTCACCACTAACATAACTTCCTTCATCCACGTCTCCTAATTTATTTCCTCTTTTATAAATAAATTTCTGCTCTGCTTGATTTATACTATGACTATCCCTCTCTGTTCAATTCAGTGAGCAAATATTTATCTGAGCACCTGTAGGTACTAAGCTAAATTCTGGAATGGAAAGGTAAAGTAGATGAAACACCTGCCTTTGAAGGGCTGATAGTACATCTGAAGCAAGATACAAGTGGATAGAATTTTTAAGTGTAGTAAATGCTACATTGAGGTATGCATATACTGCAGTTACCTCATTTCTGGGTATATTTTTGAAGGAAACAGAATTAGTATCTCAAAGAGACACCTGCACTTCCGTATTCTTTGCAGCATTACTCAAAACAGCCGAGATATGGAAACAACCTAAGCATCCACTAATGTATGAATGGATAAAGAAAGTATGAAACCTATACCTATATCTATATACACACAATGGAATATTATTCAGCTATAAAAAAGAAGAAAATCCTGCCATCTGTGACAATGTGAATAAACCTGGAGGACATTATGCTAAATGAAATAAGCTAGGCAGAGAAAAATAAGTTCTGCATTATCTCACTTATATGCAGACTCTAAAAAAGTCAAAGTCAGAGAGGCAGAAAGTAGAATGGTGACTGTCAGGGGCTGGAGGGGTGGCAGAAATGGGGAGATATTAGTCAAAGGGTACAAACTTTCAATCATAAGATGAGTAATTTCTGGGGATCTAAAGTACAGCATGGTGACTATGGTTAATAATGTCGTATCGTATATTTGAAGTTTGCTAGCAGAGTCGATTTTGGGTGTTCTCAGACACACACACGCAAAGATAACTATATGAGGTGACGGATATGTCAATTAGCTTGATTTTAGTAATCATTTCACAATTGGTACATATATCAAATCATCCTTCTGTACACCTTAAGTATATGAAATTTTATTTGTCAACTGTATCTCAGTTAAGCTGAAGGGGAGGTATGCAGAGAAGCTATCAGCAATAATAAATAAGGTACTTAGACCACTTTGGGAAGATTACGGAAGATTACTTGAATTAGATAGCACCAGAACTAACCTTGAGCCTTGAAAGAGCGGCAAAGAGGCAACCTAGCAAAGAAGTGTGGTGGGAGGGGTGGAGAGGCGGAAGAGGTTCCAGGCAGAGAGAGCATCATGAAGAAACGTAAGAACCAGCATTGTGTGTGCACACACACTAGCATGCTCATGATCGCCAACTGTAAGTGGTTCTGAACTAGTGGACCCAGTGAGGTAGCAGGTCATGGAGAGTTATCCATGCTAAGGAGTTCTGCCTTCATGTTGTAGATGATGAGAAGCCTTTGAAGGATCTGGTGACATTTCTAGATTGATACTGGAAAACAACACATCTGGGATAGTCAGGTGAGCTCGGGTCCATGGTTCTGCGAACTACCTGGAGTCTGGAAGGTCTAAGTAGTGTCAATTCCTACTTCATTTCAGATGTTTGTCTTCATCTTTACCTCACAAAGCTGGACCAGGTTTTATGATCCTGAACTTACACAGCAAGAGTTTAAAAAGATGGGGCTCAGCACTCTGACTTGCATCTCCATGTCACCCCTTGTTACAATAGCTTTGACACAGAGCTTCAGTTCTAGGGACTACATCCCTCTCTTTTACTCCTTGACCAAGTTACCTATCTTGGTAATATGTCTGAGGAATATCCCTTATTACTGAGTTCTCTGCCCTGTTCAAGCCAGCCCTTAAGACAAGGACTCTGTTTCTGCTCTGAGCCTCAGTCTTGAGGCTGAGTCTCTACTAGGAGCTGACAGAACTCCCTGTAACACTGCCTGCCTCCACGGGGAGCTCACGAAAAGCTGCTGACCTGTTATTTTCCCCTTACTGTGCTCTGCCCTTTTTCTTTGTGTACCATGTCGTACCTTCCTTGGCTCCGCCACTCACCTGCTAAGAAAGCTTCATGAGACCTTGTCCTGCATGTCACACCAGAAACTCCCCAGGCACCTGCAGCAGTGCCTCTGCCATCCCAAGAGACAGGTCTAGATCTATTTCCAGTTCCTCCCAATTTAACATAATCAGTCCCAATTTTAGCCAAAAGTAACTTTTGTACAAATTAGAAAATAAAAGATCTACCTTCCTGAAAGAATTTGATACAATCTACAGTGTCTGCAATGGGTAGAATACCCTTTGAGCCTGTGCAAAGGAGAGCCTGCCAACTGAGACCACAACCTCACTGAAGCTAGTCGGATCTCCAAGAGGGACAAATCATAGGAGACTAGCATAATTTTTTAGGGGGGTAAAAAATGGCATATCATGACCTCCTAGAGAAATGGGAATAAAAACAAAAATAAACAAATGGAACCTATTGAAACTTAAAAGCTTCTGCACAGCAAAGGAAACCATAAACAAGGCGAAAAGACAACCCTCAGAATGGGAGAAAATATTTGCAAATGAAGCAACTGACAAAGGATTAATCTCCAAAATTTACAAGCAGCTCATGCAGCTCAATATCAAAAAAAACAAAAAAACCCAATCCAAAAATGGGCAGAAGACCTAAATAGACCTAAATTTCTCCAAAGAAGATATACAGATTGCCAACAAACACATGAAAGAACGCTCAACATCATTAATCATTAGAGAAATGCAAATCAAAACCATAGTGTCATATCATCTCACACTGGTCAGAATGGCCATCGTCAAAATCTCTACCAACAGTAAATGCTGGAGAGGGTGTGGAGAAAAGGGAACCCTCTTGCACTGTTGGTGGGAATGTAAATTGATACAGCCACTATGGAGAACAGTATGGAGGTTCCTTAAGAAACTACAAATAGAACTACCATATGACCCAGCAGTCCCACTACTGGGCATATACCTTGAGAAAACCATAATTCAAAAAGAGTCATGTACTACAATGTTCATTGCAGCTCTATTTACAATAGCCAGGACATGGAAGCAACCTAAGTGTCCATCAAAAGACGAATGGATAAAGAAGATGTGGCACATTTATACAATGGAATATTACTCAGCCATAAAAAGAAATGAAATTGAGCTATTTGTAATGAGGTAGATAGACCTAGAGTCTGTCATACAGAGTGAAGTAAGTCAGAAAGAGAAATACAAATACCGTATGCTAACAAATACATATGGAATCTACAAAAAAAAAAAAAAAAAAAGAAAGAAAAAATCGTTCTAAAGAACCTAGTGGCAGGACAGGAATAAAGACGCAGATGTAGAGCATGGACCTGAGGACACAGGGTGGGGGAGGGGGAACGGTAAGCTGGGAGAAGTGAGAGATTGGCCTGGATTTATATATACTACCAAATGTAAAATAGATAGCTAGTGGGAAGCATTTACATAACACAGGGAGATCAGCTCAGTGCTTTGTGACCACCTAGAGGGGTGGGATAGGGAGGGTCGGAGGAAGACACAAGAGGGAAGAGATATGGGGATATATGTATATGTATAGCTGATTCACTTTGTTATAAAGCAGAAACTAACTTACCATTGTAAAGCAATTATACTCCAATAAAGATGTTAAAAAAAAAAAAAGTTTCAGGAAGAGAGTCCTATTGCATTGAATGTCATTGATGTAGTGCCTGACATTGAGTAGATGATCAGTAGATATTTATTGACCACTGGCTAACTCATATTTCATTTTCTTTCCTTTCTTTGCTTTAAAAATAATATTTATTCATCGTAGAAAATTTGGAAACATAAAAGCATGAGGAAGAAATTAAAAAATAGCTTACAATTTCAAAACAAAAAAAGGCATATCATGTTATAACATGAAAACCAAGAAGATAATTTTCAGCTCTTTATTTGGAATAAAGATCTCTGACATGAGAAATAGGAGACATGAATCTAGCTCTCAAATGGTCACTTGAATCTTTAGACAACCAACTAAATTTTTCTCCTCTCAGTTATATCTCTTTAAAGTGAGATGAGACTGCCTAATCTCCAAGGACTTTCCTCTTCTAAATTTCTACAAATCTACCCTATAGTAATTAACAAATTCTGAAGCAAAGTGTTTTCTTCAGCGAAGGTTAATCACTCATTAACTTGAGATTATGTTTTGATTACAGGTGACTATAAAAATGTGTTCACTCATCCTGCACTCCTGATAACAAACTCAACTATAAGATACATATGACTTTAAAGGACTTGAAAAGAAATGGCCATCTTAGACCAAATGGCCAAACTTAACCATAGAAATAAAGATAAAAAGCTTATTTTATTGTTATCTAATTTTATAAAAGTTATTTCCTACTGTGAATATAATGATAATAATCTTATTAAGAGCTTACATTTTATAGTTTACAGAACACTTGGATACATAGTATCTCATCTGATCATAAAAATAGCTTGCATGCGTAGTAGGCCAAGTAACTATCACTTTTACTTATTTAATAGATCAGACTATTTCAGGATGTTTAGATCTTGGTCTTCTGACTACAGTCGGCCCTCTGTATCCATGGATTCTGCATCCACGGATTCAAACCAACTGCAGATTGAAAATATTTGGAAGAAAAATTCCAGAAAGTTCCAAAAAGCAAAGCTTGAATTTGCCAGAGCACTGGCAACTATTTACATAGCATTTACATTTTATTTACAACTTTTTACATAGCATTTACATTATATTAGGTATTATAAGTAATCTAGAGATGATTTAAAGTATACTAGAGCATGTGCATATGTTATATGCAAATACTATGCCATTTTATACAAGGGACTTGAGCATCTGCAGATTTTGGTATTGAGGGGGGTCTTGGAACCAATCTCCCACAGATACCATGGGACGACGCTACTTGTTGAACATTCTGAACTTATATCCTTGATAAAAATCCTTTATCTTTGACATAAACACTTGACTATTAGTTTCATGTAGACATCATCATGTAGAGTTGAAATGAATTCTACAAACATCTAGCTAATATTTTGAAAATCATATTTGTGGCAGATATGACAACATAAGTACACAGAAGTAAGCCTGTTTGAATAAGACCAAAGATATTTTCCTTGACTAAATATAGTCTCTTTTCTCCCTTTAAAAAGAAAATCTAGAACTGTTTTGTATCTTTTGTGTCTTGCCTAACATAAATGAAAGAGCGAACACAAACAACAGGATTTAAAAAGTCAAGCTTTAATGCTATTTCAAGAGATATTATGTAAATTGGAACCACATTAAAATAATATGGATTATTTTAACATCCACTCCATTTTCCATGACATTGTAGGGATGAGATTGTGTGGTAAGGAAATGGATCTATGAGGATCTCTTTCCTCTCTCTCAATTGAATTTGCACATCTTTGCTGTTGAAATATTTCCCAAACCACACACATGACTATATTTTTTTACTACACGTCTACTAAGTGCTGCCCTGAACATGGTTTGTAAAAGAGATTCTTCAACCAGTAAAGGAGCAGTTCTCAACTCAGTGTACATATCAGAATCATTTTTTAAATACCTATGTCCAAGCCCCACCCCAAACTAATTCAATCAGAATTTCTGAGAGTAGGGAATATGTGGCTTCATTGTTTTTTAAAAGACCTCCAGTAGAGTGTAGCATGCAGCCATGGTTGTGAACTCTCTACAGCAGCATTTCTCCAACTTTAATGTGCTTATGAATCACTTGGGAACTTGTTAAAATGCAGATTCTGATTTTGTAGGTCTGGAATAGGCCCTGAGATTTTGGAATTTAGCAAATGACTATATGATATGAAAGATGCTCATCTACAGAACACACTTGTAGCAGCAAGAGTTGGTGGTTCTCAAACTGTGGCTCGGTCCCGCAGCACCAGCATCATCTGAGAACTTGTTACAAATGTAGACTTCAGCACCTACCGGAGAACTGAATCAGAAACTCTGAAGGTAGGGGCCAGGTAATCTTCATTTTCACGAACACTCAAGGTAATTTGGATACACCTTCAAGTTTGAGAAACTCTGGTCTAAAAAAAAAGAGCCCCCTAAAGTCTAAACAACTGGCTACATGTAGTTGAAAAACCACTAACACTTTATGCTTTATGTAGCAGTTTACAATTCACCAAAGTGAACTACTTTAACCTCTTGTGGGCTCTTTAAAACAATCCCATAGAGTAACTAAAATAGGTAATTTCATCATTTTTTAAATGAAACTGAAGTTCAAAATATTTAAGAGACATTCTCAAAGTCATGTAGCATGCAAGGATAGATCCAAAATTAGAGCCTAGCTTTGCTGAGTTGTACAAAGTAACAGGCAGGATATTCACAGGAGAACAGGGCCAATGGCCATAAACTGTGGCCTGAAAGGGCAGGCTCTCTTGGGCTCAGGTGATGACAGTGAGGGGTACCAGCACACAATCAGGCAACCTCCTACCAGGTGAGTCACAGACATTTGTACTTGGAGCTCCCAAAGACTACAGCAAAATGCACTAATCCTTCTTCTGCCTGAGTCTGCTGTTATGTGGAACCAGCCTCAAGAAACACAAATGTTTAACCCTCACCAACTGATTTAGTGGATGAGTCAGTCATTTTCGCTTGTTCACACTCCACGATTCTAAAAATAATTCATTTGAAGTCAAATTACCTAGAACAACCACCTTAACACGTGTTGTATATATGTGTTTCATTCTTAGAGACACACAAATTACCACAGTTTGTATTTGTCACATGAGATTTGTCTGCTGTGTTCCTCAGGACATAAATGAACAGCAAGTGACCTTAAGTGCATAAACATCCTTTTAAAAACGTATACAATCTGCCACATTCTTAGACAAGATATAGCACACTTTACTCCATTATTTACCACGTATATTTGATAAAGGACTTAATGGGCAATGAACAGTCCTTAAAGTATCATAATAACCTAAATAAATTTTGATTACCTTTAGTGAGTTAACTACAGAAAAAGAAAACTTCATAACTGTCTCAAAGTCTCCCTATAGACCCATGCCCACAAAGTTTGTTTTCAAATAATGAATAATTATAAGTGGTAGAAAAATCACATACTGTGTCAGGAGTTTGTTTGATTGTTGACAGTTTCTTTGTGAATGTAGGCGTGCCAGATGCTTTAAAGAAGAGAAGCCATTTTTCTCTTAAAAGTTGCACAAAATTTTTACATTTTACTGTCAAATAATCACATCTTTTTAATGTTTTTGCTTTTTCTCCTACTGTAGAAACAAACAAGGAAATAAAAGACCAAAGATTTTGAAAAACTAAAAATTTAACTATTTTAAACTTAGGTACTTAGTTTCTTATACCTAACACTTATTAGGTACATTTACATTTAAATGGTAAAAATGTTATCACCATAAAAGGTATTATAATATCCTGAAAACATCAAATAGGGTCAGAATTGTGAAATAAATGCAACTTCAATGCCCCCAATTTTAAATATTTAAAGTCACAAAACTAGTGTGGACCCTCTGATTTTACCACATATGCAGTTACGCAATATGTCCAGATATGCAGGTATATATAATTTTTGGAGTTACCTTATGAGCAGATATATTGGGATTGATTATTTTATAATGATCTTTCCAGACATATGCTGCTAATATTGAAAATACAGTTAGTGGGACTATTAAAAATGAAATTTTAAAGGTCAGATTGGAAGACTATTTTCACTTTTCCCTTAATTTATCACAAGAGTTACATGGTTTCAAGCTGCCAAGATTAACCAGGAAGTGAATCCCTAGGGGAGCCTGGGTACAAGGATAGAGGGTTGGAAGGACCAGTGCTAGAAACTTATCCAGTAATTGATGAACTACTACACTTGTGCGGGGGTGGCAGTGAGGCAGGTGGGCTCCGTTCAGAAAAGCAACTGAGACTTCCGCACAAGTAAAGTCCTGTGGGTAACTGTGTCTCATACTTTCCTGTGCAAACAAATGGAAATGAAGATTCTGGTTCAGTAGGATTTAGGAAGGCACTCCAGGAGCTGCTGCGGCTGCCACTGGTCTGTGAATCACACTTTGATCCTTTGCCTTTGAGATGGAAGATGGTACTGTGGTTTCCTTTAACTCTTAAAGGATCTCATAAAGGTGCTCATAAAGATCTAGAATCCCTTCTGGGAAACAACAGGCTTAGGTTGGTACACGTGAGATTATCTTTCTTTCCACCTAGTTTTATCACCTTCATTCTAGAGTCTTTCTTTTCTTTCTTCCAAAAGATAGAAATTACAGAGCAAGACCCCAAGACTAGTATATACTGTCCTATCAAGATACACATTTACAACAAAGATCATAATTATACAAAAGTAAGCATCAATTCCCCCCAAAAAACACTTGTTTCATGGAAGTAAGGCAGTAAAGGTAAATGTTTTGGGGACAGTCGGCCAAACTTCTGTCACTGGACCACCAGAATTACAAACCTCCCTTCTTTCCTGTTGCCATTTCAGATCATTCAGGGCCACAGACTCACTGAGACAGGATTTTTTCTCCCCTTGCCATTTCACTTTCTCAGTGCCAAACACCTACTGTGGCTTCCAACGAATCAAGTTCTCCTTCCTCTCCTCCCCTGGAAGCTCATGCTCCCAGTAAAATGTCAAAAATAAAGTGGAAGCAAGGCTTTCCCAGGCTAGACTTGTAAACAGAAAGCAAGAGTGCCAATCTTCACCAGCAAACTGACCCACAAAGCTTACTGGATTCAGTTAAAGAGATTGAGAAGAAGGTCAGCTACGAAAAACAAAGGGAACTCTCTCCATAGTTACTTCTGATAGAGCTCCACCAACCCAGAAATAAAGCCTTGTCCAAGGCAAAGGAAACAAAAAAGAGGGCACATTAGGTGAGGTCTGGGAAAGCAATGGGCTCTCACAGGTGACTTCTCTGCATGCTCTGTTTGTCTATCTTCTCTTTCCCAGGGAATGACTGCTTCTATATTTATTCTCTGTGCTCACTATCCACCCCATTTCCATACTGCAATGTCTACTAAAGTGTAATGCTTAAAAACTCCATTTCTTTTGAGCCATAGACACACAGAAGCACATATATATCATATATAGATATTTATGTAGTAAGACTGCCTCTCATAGACATAGAGTTGTATGCATACAATGTACGAAAATATAAGAATACCTTCTTTCTTCTAAATTAACATTTACATGCTTATCTAACTCTTTGATAACTATAGCTTAAGATAGAGGTGATGCTGACTTAGAAAGACCTTACAAGTTCATTTCATGGACATTAACATAAAAACTTATACACCCAGAGTATTCACTTTTCCCATATACATTCTTATAATTCAGTGAAAACAAATCTTGCTAAGAATAGCATAAATTTATATAGAGTGCTTCACTTGTAAAGGGTTAATGACATTAGGGAATATGAATGCTAGCAGTTGACATGGCATGCTTATGTGTTTGCGAAAATATTTTCTGCATCATGTCCAAATCCCTCTGCAAACAGATAAATTACTCTATAAATCTTATTACTCCATGTGTATAAATCACACATGCAGGTTTCACAGGGCTGGAGAGAGCTAGAAGGGAAAATATGCTTCGGATGGTAGGATCTTTGGGATTCATAATCACGCAATGCTCAGGAAATGAAGACAGGAGCACTTACACATTAGGATTTTCTTAGTTTTTATACTCCGCAGCAACATACACACACCACAACACACAACCTACACATCCCTCTCTAACAAGGCAAGAGATCCCAAAGCAGGACACTGTGACAGCCAACCAAATTTATTTCTGAGAAAAGGAAAGAAAACTTTGCTGCTGTAGGCAGCTCTGCTATAGAAGGGCTCCCCGATGCCCCAGGGTTTATGCACTATCAGCTCCTTGCACACAGATCAGATGCTTCTTTTCTATCAGATACTGCTTTTTATTGCCACAACGAACAATATTAGCCAGAGAGACAGACTGACACTAGGTCATTTCATTTGGATGAAATGAGATTTTAAAAGATCTCCAAGGAGAACATTTTCTTTCATTATTCATTCATTTATTTATTTATTTATTTATTTATTTATTTATTTATTTTTAGTATCTGATAGAAATTCAAGGAAAGCTATAAAAAAAGGACAAGGAGTATATGCAGTGGATGGCGAGGGGAAAGAGAGAAAAGAAACACAGGAAAACAGGCTAGCAGCTCTTTAGAAACAGAATTATGGCTAGGTTCCATCTGAGTTTCTCCAGCTCACTGTCCCTTACAGGGGTCAAACTCCAAGGACTTGGGACTCTTCCTTTCCAAATTTCAATCCCAAATTATATTTCGGAGTTTGACAGAGCTGCATAGAGATAAGACGCTGAGGTCAATGATCAATTTGAAATATCCATTTAATGCCAGGTTAATTCTTTCCTAACCTCTGTGCTTAACACTCCTATTCTTAAATATTAGCAATTCGGCAAGTTCCTTTTTTTTTTTTTCCTTCTGTTCATTCTTGTGTTGATTTCTATCCACATTCCAGAAAAGGCTCAGTAATCAACCAAAGTTCTAAGATTGATTTATTGTCCTCCATGTCAATTAGAAGATCCTTACGGAAAGTCTCCTATCCAAACTATTGCTGGGGCAGAGCAAGAGCCTTTCTGTACGTATCCACACGTACAAACACACATACACCACGGAGAATGCAATACTGTGTACCACTCTCTGAGCGCCATAATTCAACAAACTCTTCTTTCTCAGTTAAGCAACCCCAACAAAACTCTTAAGTACAAAGCATCTGCAATCACAAAAGCAAAAATACTGCCCGAATGTCATTAACACCATGGATGAAATTAGCCTTTCTCAGCAAGAGAAGCAAGATCCTAGGAACGAAACAACATTTAACCAACCCTGCTGATCCTTGACAGTGACCAGAATCCCCTTGAAATTTGCTGGCAGATACCTCGACCAGTCTGTAAAAGGCGCGCACACACACACACACGCACACACACAGCACAAGCCTGCAGCATCAGGAGCTGGAGTTCATGGAGAACACACACACTCTTAAGCGCCACAGAAAAGTTGCCCGAAAGCCCTACCTGAGGATGGCCGTGTCCCCCTGCCTCACGGTGATGTTGTCGGTGCCTCGGTTAAAATCCACGCTGCGAACGGGCAGTCCTGTGGGAAGAAGGCAGAGCAATCTCAGTAGGACCAGCGGCAACTGTTTCCGATCAGGCTGAACTCTGGCGACCATGGTGGCCACGCCGAGGTGCGGGTCGCGGGCTACTCTGGAGGACGTGCGTGGGCCTGCTGCTCGCCGAGAGGGCTTTACAAACGGAGGGCTTTCATCCACGGCAAAGGCGTAACGGGCTTTGCCAATCTGTGGTCCTTTCCACTTTGCCTCTCTCTTTCCCTCGCTCAGTCTCTTTTGCCTCTAAGACTCAACAAAGCCCTCAGAAACCCGAGAAGAGGTGGGGAAAAGTCAAAGAAACAAAATTTGAAAGGAGAGAGTACAAAATATAAAACCCTCTAGAAAAGATGAAGAGAAGGCGGCCAAAAAGAAGGTGTTCTCTGGTCTCTCTGTGGCTGGATGCTCCTTTGCCAGCGTCTGAGCTGAGCCTCTTGCCTCCGTAACCCACTTTCCCGGTGGGCGAGGGAGCCGGCACCCAGCCTGCCAGCGAGTGTAAAGAAACCCACACAGCAGCGGCAGCAGCCCAGAGTCTCCCTCCCCCTCCTCCCCTTCCTGTTTCTCCCTCCAGTCCCTCCCTCCCGCCCTCCCTCCGCTTGGCACCTCCCCCGCCCGCCGCGGATTCCAACAGCCCCTCGGAGTCATCCCCTCTGCCCTCCCCTCAGCGTGGCCCCTCGCTTTCCACAACTGCCCCCTTCAGCAGCCGCCAGCCTCAGTGAAAGCCTGATGCGCCTTTAGGTTGTCAGGACAACAGCTCCATCTGAGGCCTGGCTGATTTCCTTAAGAAGAGGGAATGGAGCTTGGAGGTACCGTGCAAGAGAAAGGGGAAAAGGAGAGGGACTCAAGCTCTAAAACAACAGGAGAAAGAGTCCAGGGAAGGAGAGGCAAAGAGTGAGAAAGAAGGAAAAGGGAGAAAAGAAGAGCACACCAAGGCAAACCTTGACAGATGGAGGGAGTGAAACAGAGAAGGACAGGAAAGCCTGAGGGAGTGAAACAGAGAAGTACAGGAAAGCCTGAGGGGTGGAGGGGGACCAGTGCTGAAAGATGGGATGAGGAATGCAAAACAGAAGAAACTTGACAGTGGAGTCTAAGATGAAAAGCCAAAGTCGATTTCAAAACTAAATATTTCTCCAACTGTCTTTTCATACCCACATCTTGTTCATTCTTTCCTCTCTCTTTCACGGGATTAATAAGGTTTATTTTCTCTCCTTCCTTTATCCCCTCCCCCTCTTGGAGCCCCCTTATGAAAGATGGATTGGACACAATGCTGGTATTGAGTGGTCTGAAGTGTGAATGCTTGGTTTGTCTCTTCCAAGTGCCAGCCTCAGCAGCTGATCCCTGATCCCTAAATCAACTTCACTCTCCAGGAAACCCTTACTCAGTCCCACACATGAGGAATGGTATTAAGGATTATTGTTTCAATGGCACGTTGCCGTTGCTTCCCAAATTTTTACTGACACTTGCTTCTCAAAATGCAAGGAAGGAGATTTGTATATCAGAAAGCTTGTCACTTACAGGGTGACACTGAGGCTGCATACAGCACTGCAGTGAATGGAAGACAGGTTACCATCATTTGTCATTCCTTCTACTCCATGAGTCAATCCAAGTGATAAGGGCCATCAGGGGCCTAGGGTGTTAGTCACTCATGTGAGAGCCCCCAACGATTAGACCTCTCCCTCAGAACCCATGCTGAGCATAAAAGATGGAAATGGACCAACCCAAAACTTTTTGTTTCCTTTAATTTTATTTACTGGAATAGTTAAGGCATTCACACGGTATGAAAATCAAGTGATACAGAATGCTGTAGAGTGAATTGTAGTTATCTGTCCTATCCCTGTCTTTTTTTTTTTTTTTTTTGCAGTACGCGGGCCTCTCACTGCTGTGGCCTCTGCCTCTCCCGTTGCGGAGCACAGGCTCCGGACGCGCAGGCTCAGCGGCCATGGCTCACGGGCCCAGCCGCTCCGCGGCATGTGGGATCCTCCCGGACCGGGCCACGAACCCGTGTCCCCTGCATCGGCAGGCGGACTCTCAACCACTGTGCCACCAGGGAAGCCCCCTATCCCTGTCTTTAGGCAACCCATTTCTCCTATTTGGCAGCAGCAAATATTTCCAGGTTCTTACACATCTTTCCCTAAATATTCCATGTCCATACAAGTAAATGCACAAATACACATACACACACGCACATATTATGCTCACCCCTCTTACTTACACAAATGATTAGCCAAGGACATTTGAAAAAAAGGCATATGTTTAGGAATCGTCATCAAACTCCACCAGAGTACAAGCCTAAGGAGGCTCTTACTGTGCTGACACCTACCTTGCCCACACCAGAATATTCAAAGAGTTTATCTGCTACGTTTTATCAACTTAAAAGGTAGATTCACTCTTACAGATTATGTGAGGAAAGGAAGGAAGACCTTTTGTTTTCTTAAGAAAAGAACTTGAAGGATTGGAATCCAAACTGTCACAAATTCAAGATTGGTGGAGTTCAATTAATTTTGTTTTTACTACGCATTAAATTTATATAAATCAAGTTGTTTTATATTGAGGGTAATAAAGAGTCCCAGATAATAAATCAATAATGTTTTACCACTAATTTGTAACTGAGCTGTTTAAAACTCGGGACCCATTTTGCCAAAGGGAAAAAAAAAATGGTTAAGTGCTGGTTGAACAACAAAACACATAATTCTGGGGTTCCCAGTATCAATGGGAAAATGAGCTTCGCGTGCCAAATGGAGATGGGAGGATTACATAACTCTATGCCGAGAGTGCAAGGAAAAGAGCACCCATCCCCACCCACTGCTGCCAACAAGCTTCACAATCCCTGGCAGGATTCTTCTGAGCTTTTAGAGATGAAGGGTTGGCTTAGACAAAGGTTTAAATATAACATTTTTTTGGGCGGGTGGTGTTTGTCCCATGTTAGGAGGAAGAAAGAAAAAAAGGACCGGGGCTACTAGGACATCTGTTTCCTCTGATGATGGCAGGTGAATGACATGACCCTGCAAGGAGAACTAGATACTGAGGGGAAGGATCAGATATATCAAGGGTGTGAAAATTCTCTTGCATCAGCGGACTATACTTTGAATGAAGAAAGAAGGAGGTTTTTCCAGGGCAAGGAGAAAGTATGGTGGGGTGGTAGCATATTGTTTGCGGTAGATGCCTAGACATGGTTGTTGACTACTGCCTATACCTGTAATCTCAGGTTACCTGTAAGACTTGTCCGGTCCTCGGTCAAAGCATAAAGTTTAACATATTGGTGTACAAAATAATTCACACCAAAGTAATAGGAATGTGAAATCTGTAGCAAATCAATCAGATCTGGAGTTTGTCTCCATAATCACTCTGAGAAAAGGATGTATAAAGTTAACCAGGATTATAATCAGAATTGTAATAGACCAATGCCTAACTTACTTAAGAGGATAAAATCATAAGTACATATTTATATAGAAAAAGATCACATAATGCAATTAAAGTTTTTTTTTCTTTTTAATAATTTCATTAGATAAAGTCCATTTCTTGGCAACTTTTATTGAACTAAACTGACTTACTGTGTGCGCTGGAAGTAAAACGCAAAAAAGAAGACGACATTTTTAGGGACTTCCACGGTGGTCCAGGGGGTAAGACTCTGCACTCCCAATGCAGGAGGCCCGGGTTCGATCCCTGGTTAGGGAACTAGATCCCACATGCATGCCGCAACTAAGAGTTCGCGTGCCACCAGCTGAAAGATTCCCACATGCCACAACTAAGACCCAGTGCAACCTAAATAAATAAATATTTATTCTCTAATTTCTAATTCTAAATTCTCTAATTTAGATCATTGGATAATTCAGATTGAATTTCTGAACAATTTCAAAATCATGAAGTTTATCGTGTAAGTTATTTAATATTTATCATTTATGTCCAGATGGCAATTCAGTACCACTTTCTAACCCAACCCTTAGCTTAGCGGGAGCATTCTATAATTGATGAATATAGGAACAGAAGAACGACTGAATGTCCACGCCTACTCAAGTGGTTAATCTCATCATTTACACGATAATAAATCTATTTGTGGGTATACTATAAACTTTTGTTTCAACTTTATGTTCTCTCAGAGTCTTTTCCCTTTTCACTCCCTCATGGACCCCTTCTGGTTTTCTTTCCTCTGTGATCTCTCACTGAGATTAATACATTCTAACAAATCCAATAGCCTATACATATCGATCTCACCCTAACGGTCACTCCCCCAAATCTACTCCAGTATTAATTCCTCTGCTTGCTTTCCTAAGAAATGTCGAGTAGGAAACAAATAGGTGTTACTGAAATTTATTCAAGCTATTTTATATACGCTTTTCCAAAATGGCTGGCGAAAATGAACATTCTTTCAGGTTATTTGTGAGGCAAGTATGGCTGTTAGCCATATGAAACAGCCATCATCACCCAAGTAAGATGATCTTAGCTACTACTTTAAAATAACATAGTGCCTTTCTAAAAAAAGCTTTAGAAGATTCTGGCACTCTCCAGGGACAAATGCTGCAGCAAAAACAAAAACTGGCTAATGTCTGAGCACCCTAAGAAGCATGAAAGGTTTATTCTTCTGTTTAGCTTTGTAAGGTAATAGGCTCACAGGAAATCCAGATGCAGCCTGGAATGTACAACTAATTTAGCTACATTGGTTGCATTTTATGCTAAACGTGTCTATAATATTATTAATATACCATTCTACATTTCTACAGTTGTAAGGTCTTAATCATAATAACGCCATGCCTGTACTTTACTCACATAAGTGAAATTAGCATTTCCATATGAACTAGAAATGCATAATTGTCAATACTTCTCCTTAGGATTCCTGCTACGACATTCTCAATGATTTCATCATAATTTAGCAATATTCAAGTATGTCGGTTTATGCTCATAACAATGGTACTATCTTGTGTGAATTTCCTTTGGAACTCAGCTCCTTTGAATACAATAGCTTCATTCGCACGTGTCTCACTGCCTAACAAAATCAATCAGCTTCAAGTCAGTTAAATATTGTTCAAATCTTTAACTATAGAAACCTCAGTGATGTAAAGCATTTAATCCATACTCTGCACAATTAAAAATCACTCTTACATGGTTTGCTTTTAGTTCACGCCTTTGTAGTTCATTGTTATCATATTGGTCTTCTGCTTCTTTTTGTACTCATTCTGTTTTGGTATGTATCAATGCTTGGGTTTGCCCAAGTTTTAACAAGGTCTTTGAGATGCTTGAGCAGCTGCCTGGGTCCTCCCCCAGCAACAAACTTACTCTCATAGATATGCCATTATCTCATAGACACGTACTCGCTGGCCCATGGACCTTCCTCTTTTTTAGACTGCCCACTCTGCCACCATGTACAAGGAGGTGGCAGTTGCCAAGTAATGCTGCCTCTTCTCTTTTTGATCTAGGCCTCACATATGGGAAGAGCACTGCAACATCTGCAAAGAGGGCGGTAGCAGCACCTTCAGTATAGCAAGATGTTAGCGCAAGCAGGTAATCAGGCAATTATATCCTCTATTTGTGGTTGCTGTAATGACTTGGATTCCTACAATCAGAAAATAGGCCAAGGAAAAATGAGGAGGAGTGGAGGCAGATGTGCAATTCCATATACTGATATGCCCACTAAGTTTATGATTCATTCATTCACTCAATACGCTTTTAATGATACGGTAGTGAATCAAGACAGACCAAGATTCTGTTTTCACAGAACTTACAAGCTCGACGCAGAGATAGATGCTAAAAAAGTAGATACATATTCACGTTATTTTGGAGAGTAAATGCCATGAAGAAAAATACGTGTGATAGAGAGAAAATGGCCTGGAGGTGTGGTGAGGGGAACATATGGTCTGAAATGTAAAGAGTCAGCCACGCAAAATCAGCAAAAAGACCTTTCCAGATAAAAGAAATGGCATGTGCGAAGGCCCTGAGGCAGGAATGGGTGTGTCATACACCAGGAATCAAAACGAGAGCAATAAAATTGGCGCATGTGGTCTGTGTGTATGTTGTGGGGATAGCTGAAAAAGCAGGTGAGATTAGACACTGGGGAGGGATCATAATGAAGAGATCCCAGGGTAAGAAATTTAGGTTTTTATTCTAGTGACTTGATTGGTCAGTAAAAGATTTTAAGCAAGGGATTGACATGATCTGATTTACATTTTAGAAAGATTGCTCTGAATACCATATGGAAGAAGGACTGTAGAAGGACAATAGTGGAAGCAAGGAGACAAAGAGAAGGAAATCTTAGTCATCCAGTGGCAACTGGCTTGGCCTGGTGGGGGGAGCAACAGGAATGGAGAGAAGATTGAGTTACCTCGTATTGCTCATGATGAGAAGACCCTCCCCAAAGAGGCTACGTTCTGTCACAAGTGATCGATGTTTTTCACATACCAGCATTCTCTCTTACTGTACTAGTTCAGTACAGTTCCTTGCAGGAAACTGCCACTCATCTATCCAATAATACCTGACAGAATGCCAAGTCGACTGTCATTTTACCAGCTAGTGAGAAAAAATAAACAAATAAAAACTGTGTCCCAGTTGGTGCTTTTCTTCAGGTATAAACTTTGCTTACCCTTAAATGGTTATTACGTGTTAATTAAGAGTCAGTATAAGGAAGTGTTTTGTTACGGATTAAGAAGTGCCTAACAAGATGGGCAGACACTGTTTAACTGCTCAACTTTACTAAATATTCTCTTACATATCTAATATCTCTGTTTATTTTGCAGGCAATAGCTATCCAGCCAAATCTAAATGGAATGCCTAGTTAAATACCTTGAGGCTATAAATCATGTAAATAACACTAATATGTTTTCTCAAGAGTTTACTGACAATATTGAGCTGCAGGGCAAATCTAGTGTTAGGCATTACATTATTCAAAGGGTCCCAGAAGTTTGCCTGCTTAAAGGTATCTTTCTTTACTGTCTGTAAATCACATTCTCAGTCCTCTCTGCTTTTAGTAGTGAATGTAGGAGCACTGCCTCTGCAAGAGGAAGAGGATTCACAAGATGTGTCTCATCAGTCATGTTATCATGTACAAAACAATTCATTAAAATAATATTTTTGAGGCCTACCATATGACAGGCATTGTGCTAAGCTATGGGGAATAATAACGTACAGAATTGACACCCTACCCCATTGCAATCTAATGAAGGGTATGAAAGCCCCCCGTAGAGCAGGGCCAAACAACATCATTGTACACTTATAAGGCAGGCCTTTCAAACTTGCTCTCCACTGTAAAACAGGACCAAAATTAATCACCACATATGCCCAATCCTCTCTGGTGCTGAGAAATACTGCATAATAATAATAACATTCAGGAACCCAGGAACTCACAACCAAGATAGAGAAGGAAAGTGAATACACACCGAACAGAGAATAATATGGACCAGGGAGTAATTGATAGCTAAGCTATCAGGGAGCAGAATCAAAACACAATGGTGGTTCAGAAAAGGTGATCAAGAAGGAGCCTTCTTGGAGAAAAATGGAATTTTAAGTAACCCTTGCCCTTGACAGATATATAAGAGGAGGATGGAGGAAGGCAACATCTTATGCCTGGCCATGAGAACCAGCGTGAAACAAAGCACAGAGCTGGAGGAAGACGCATCTGACTAGCATGGAAGAGGAGAGAGAGAAGGTTGCAGAGAGACGCTGCATCAGGAAGAATCCTGAAGGCCTGAATGAAGACTCACACATCATCTCATCATCTCATCCTTAGAAGGCTACTTTAGATTGTGGAGGAGTGAGATGAGACACTGACAGCTTAGAGAGATTATTTTGGCAATGGGAAATTAGAGGTCAGAAGGAAGATGAAGTAGAGAAACTAGTTAGGAGACTAATAAAGTTGTTGGTGACATGATGAGAAAGGGACGAACGTTATCGATTATATACACTGTTGCTTTCTAATAATGGTGAGGAATGAATTCCTTCCCTCAGAGACTTTACATTAGTGGGAAAGGTAAGTTGTAGGAAACTATGTGGGGCTAGAAATGGAAAAAAGTTAGAATGAAAAATAACTGGTTTTTGTAAGTTGGGGTCAGTGAGGGTCTTGACAGGCATGATAATGAGTGTGGCTTTATTCTATGTGCAAAAGAGAGCCATTAAAAGCTTTGAGTAAGCGAGTGACATAATCAGACCAGTGTTTTAAGAAGGTGACTAGCCAGCAATGGAGTCAAAGATGGACGGGGACAAGTCAAGGTCAGGAAGACCAGTTATAAAGTTTCTGAAACAGAACAGGCAAGAGAGGATAAAAGCAGGCCACAGGGCAATGACAGTAGAAAGAGAAGAAAGGTGAAGACTTTTAGAGGAATTTCACAGGAGACTGATGGGATTTGTCAACTAATTGGATATGGAAGTTGAAAAAGGACAGGAAAACGATGCCTCTACTTTTTTGTTGTTGTTGTTCAAAGTCCAAGCTGATAAAATGGGAAAGTTGAGTTAAAAAGCCAGTTTGGGAGGAAATTTAGAAATTCTACTTTTAGAATTCTGGATTGGTTCCTAAACTGGTACTCAAATAGCCTGTACCTCCAGATGGACATGCTCAGGAAGCTGTCACAGGAATGACATTCTTCACAAAGAGGGCTATCTCTGAGCTGTGTAATAAACTAAGCCCCCAAATCAAGATTCCCACCCCCCCCCATATTTTTCCTTGTGTTTTCTTTCTTTTTCTCACTTGTTTTTGTAACTTAAATATATAAATATAGCACTAAGTGACATATTTTCTAATAATATGAATCTCATTTTGATTTTTAAAAACATGTACACATAGCAGTTAACTGATTCTGTTTTAAGAAGAAACACAATCTGAACTTGTCTCCCTCTGCTGGTTGCACATTGAGGTATCATGGGTCTTTTTAAACCAGAGTAATAGCAGAAAGAAAAATATCTGATAATAGTTTGCAACGCACAAGTATGGGACTTTGACGTCCACAATGTGTAGTGACACACATAATTTTATACTTTATTTTTACTGCGCCGTGAGATATATAGTACAAGTATTATTACTCCACTTGTCAGAAAAAATTTTGAGATTTCAAGCCATTAAGCTCTCATATGAAATTAGAGATATTAAAGGAAAATCAGGAAGCATATGTAATTAGAATAATTGTATAATGTTATAGCTGCAACAGACCCAGAAGATCTTCTTGCACGGTCCCCCCATTTTGCAGCTGAAATACAGAAACTTAGAATTTACACGGTTATTCAGGATCACTGAGATTAGTATTCAAGACAGCACAACTCTCAAAAAGTGCTCTTTCTATTGTACCATGCTGCCTGACTAATAATGTCAGGATGTTAATCCTTTACATCATAGCTGAAACATGTACACGAGTAGACTAGATTAGAAATGCCTATTTCTCTAAGGCTAGATATACATTGCATCCAAGCAATCCACATCTATGTTAAACTTATAAGCAAGTAAGAAACAAAAATAAAAGCAATGTACATCAGTTGGACAAACAGAAAATAAGGCAAAGACCAATCCTCGATTAGCTGTTTGAATAGATTTGTGCTCTGTCCAGTCTGGGGCTCTAGA
This sequence comes from Stenella coeruleoalba, assembly GCF_951394435.1. Lineage (NCBI taxonomy): Eukaryota > Metazoa > Chordata > Mammalia > Artiodactyla > Delphinidae > Stenella > Stenella coeruleoalba. Next base: position 82,326,605 of record NC_137150.1, on the reverse strand, counting down.
ACCATAGGAAAGGCTTGAGATGATTTTTCAGGAATGCCAGAGTATTACAGATTGTGTCAGCAGAAGAGCTGGGGTGGAATTCCTTACCCAATGACTTCCTGGGGCACTGTTTTCTTCCTCTTTATATGCCTTCCATAGACAGTGTACTACAGCTCTCTGGCTATCCACCTGACATCCTACTCGCCAAACTTGTCTTCATTCTTAATGGATATTCCCATTCTCTCTTGGCAGAAAAGAAAAAAGCTAATTAAAATTATTTATATTTGTGTGGAAGTGACCGATAAATTCCAACCTCTGAAGGGATATTATACAATGGGAGTTTCCTGAACTCTAATAGGTGAAATAGGTAGAGAAGATATTTTTGAATGGGAGAGTACTTTCATAACTCTTGTTTCTTACTGGCAAGAGATAAAGACCTTTGGGCCAACAAGTGTGAAAGTACCTTAAGAGATCTAAAATTAAAATAAAAAAAAATCTACATGATCTTAACCCATTAAATCATAATATCTCTCCACACAGAAGAAAACTTCATTTAGACCATCAATTCAACACACTGTGCCTATTAAAAAAAGTTTTTAGACAGGTAATAGATATTGGTGAGGAACAGAGAAATAACAATATAGCAAACTTTTATATAACACACATATACAGATATAAGCAAATATAAACAATTCCAAAATGTAGACAATTTCCAAGACACTTGGTAAATATTCCCAATACCCCTATCCAACAATTTATCAGATAAAATTTTCACACTTTTGTTTTCAGTAGCAAAATCAAAATGAGAGTCTTTTTTTTCTTTAGTGGTGCTCTCTTTTTCTACTGCAAGAAAGCATGACAGAGTATTGATCGTAGGATGGAATCAGGTTGGTAAGTGGCTAGAGAAACCTTTTGTGCTGTTTGGAAGCACTGAGAATGGCTGATACCAGTAATATTCACTGTTTCAGGAAAAATAGATTATAGGTAGAGCTTTGATCGAGGCAATAGCTAGCCTGGATATAAGGGCCAGGCTGTTTTGGTGGGTAGGAGGGTAGAGAAAAGGATAAGCAGGTGTGAATATTTGGACTGTGACAGCCCTAAGTGAAGAAGAGGGAATGTGAGCCAACATAGGCATCAGAGAAGAAAATGTGTAAGGAAGTAAAGGGAAACTTGCAATGTGATAAATTATCTCTTAAAATAGGACATTTTGACAAAGCGAGAGAGAGGCATGGCCATATATACACTACCAAACGTAAAATAGATAGCTAGTGGGAAGCAGCCACATAGCACAGGGAGATCAGCTCGGTGCTTTGTGACCACCTAGAGGGTGGGATAGGGAGGGTGGGAGGGAGGGAGACGCAAGAGGGAAGAGATATGGGAACATATGTATATGTATAACTGATTCACTTTGTTATAAAGCAGAAACTAACACACCATTGTAAAGCAATTATACTCCAATAAAGATGTAAAAAAAAATGACAGACCATAAAAAAAGGACATTTTTATCCATCAGCTGATATGATAAGTCTAATGCTGCTGCTTGTTTTAATATATATATTAACAGTGACTGAATAAAATTATTTTCCTTGGGACAAAAATGATCACTTAGCTATTAAGGAGCAATACTATGTGACAATTCACAACTTCTTTGCATCACTACCAATTTGGATTATATTATTTTGGGTTTGTAATGTTATTAGCAATAATTTTTTATTATTTAATTAAATAATTTATTGATCACCTACTATGTAAGTGAGTATTCTGAAAGATCTATGGGAACCATTCAGCACGGTCTCTATGATAAGATCCTTCTGTAATAAGAAATTTTCAAACTTGTTGGAGAAAGATCGACAAATGGATTGGTGAGTGATTCAAAAAGTGTATATAGTTAAGTCTGCAATTCTGAGAAAAGTGCCCTAAATGCAAAGAAATTCAAACATAACGAGATAACTTCAACCTTCTATATGTCAGTCAGGATACTATGCACTGAGGCCACAAAGAAGCCCAGGGAAAGATTCTTGCCCTCAAAGAGTGAACAGCTGGGAAAGAGATACGAATAGTTAAGCAATGACAATAAGTATGAACTATCCAAGTACCTCCATCGTACTGTGTCCACACAAAGGACACCACCTGATCCAGGCTGGAGGGAAGCTTTTCTGAAAGAGATGGTAACTGAGATGTGTCCTAAAAGAGAAGGTAGGACTTGGGGATGGGGTCCTTAGGGATATTTGGGATGTTAACAGTTGGAAATGAGTATAGGGTAAAATTCAGGAGGGCCAACAAAGGGATTCATGTCAAGTTAGGAGCCAACATCATGGAGCAAGGCATGGGGGCAGGGAAGAAAGTGCTCCCCACCCAGAGAGGATCCAAGCTGGGGAGTAGTAGGAAACTCAGATAAGGAGGGGGGTGGTCGGAGATGGATTATAAAGGTCTTAAAAGACAAGAAGGGAGAAATCTAAACTTAATGCATTAGTAAACAAGAAGCATTTTATTTTGAGGGGGCAAGTTCTTGAAAGTGGCATTAGATGTAGCAGTTGTATAAAATGGAGGGCTCAGATAGGATATTATCTCAGTAACTCAGGCTTGAAAGGTAATGACTTTTCAGTGGGGTGGAGAAGAAGGATAAATGTAAGAGATATAAAGAAAGGGTCAAAAAGAATTGTTGAGTAACTGGATATATGCAATGGATAAGAAGAAGATATTCAAAATGAGACCTGTGAATCCCCCTGAGTTTCTGGAGGATGGGATTATCATTGATAGAGATGAGGGAGTTGAAAAAGCAGAGTGGAGTGTACTGGGGATGGGGAGGTGGTGGGAGGGGGGGGGGTGGGGGGAGGACGAATCCCTCCTAACCATCAGGCCTGCCATTTGGTTAGCTACTGCTACTGGAGGGAGTGTGCTCCTTAATGCATTTGGCTGCATCAACTCAATTGGTATGAATTTCCCAGATGTGCATAATTAAGAAAGGAAAAATGTCAAAAGGAAACCATATGATCCTTTTGGTATTAATGCTTATATTTATAATTACTCATAAAAATACCATTAAGAATTCTCTAATGTCCACTCTAAAAATGTGATACATGCTTTGGAACATATCTAAAATATACATAACACCTGGGCTAAAGTGGCCCTTACTCACTAAAGTTTGATTGTCCTTAAATTTCTGTTTAATATAACCCTATTTTTGTTTTACTAGTTCTCACTAGATCGCATCCTCGAATTCTTAGAAAGTGCAAAATATTCCAGCACATTCTGTGCTCACTGAATTTTACTGTTCATCATAATCTTTTGCCCTTGATCTTCTTACACCTTTCTTTATTCTAACCTATTTCTAACGGGTGGCCAGAACATTTTAAAAAAAATTTGTACTTTCAAAATGCATTTTGAATATCAAACAAAGTTATAGAATAGTTTTTCTCTACTGATAAATAAATAATGAGCTTTATGTTGGGAATGCTAGATTTGTTTAAATATTAAAGAAGAAATTTGCAAAAGACAGCTATAAATATGGAGCAGGGCTTCAATAAAGGATCCAGTAGTGAAACACAGACTGGGGTGTGATCATGATAAAGGTGAGAGTTGAAATGCATATGCATGTGTGTGTGAGAAAAAAAAAGAAGAGCAGAGTCCAAGAGTTGCACCTTGGGTAAGGTTTGCCATGTTGGAGCAAGAAAACAAGAAGCAAGGAAAGTTCTTCCTGGAAAACAGCAGGTCCGGAGTGACTCTCCTTTCATCTGTAGAGCACAAAGTGCTTTCATATTCATTTGTCTTCACTTGACACCCTATTGCACGCCAGAGAGCTCTTTAGAAGAAAGATATTATAAATGGCAGGTATTAAGATAATAAACATAAAAATAATAACAGATATTCAAGACCTTTAAATAGAAGGAGAGTGCTGCCTGTATTCATCACTAAGTGGTTTGGATCAATATCAAAGGATAATGAGAACTTAGTGTAGAAAAAGCTTAGGACATCTCTCTGTACTCAATGAGGTGACAAACACCCTGAAGGAGAGGGGTGGTATCCTCTCCAAATGTTCCCTTCTGTCTTATCCAGAGCTCCATTAGGCCTGCCACTAATTCAACAGATGATTAGAGAGATTCATCAACAGATGAATAGAGAGATGATTGCTGCATGTATAATGGGACTTCCATGTTCCCAAGAGAGATTCTAACATCACAGGCCCTAACTTCATCATTAGCAGATGATGGACCTTTATGAAGGGAATGGTTTAAATACATGTTTGATGTTTTTTTCTAGTAAACAACTGAAACGAAATCTATTCCCTAAAATGTCATTTTATAATAGTTACTCCAATGTGCAAATACGGTTTGAGATTCTGATGTTATCCAAACATTTTACAAATGGAAAAAATTACCTCTGGTAACCAGCACTAAATTATCATCTTCCCCAAGAAACACTTTAAATCCAATTTGAAAAGCTATGGAACATTACACACACACCCACACACATAGAGGCACACATGCAAAAATATGTCCACCACAAATATACCCAAAACTGGACAGTGGGTGACTTATTAAACAGTTACTTTTTTGTCCAGTAACTCATTATTAATTCATCTAAAACCTAACTACATAATTGGCAGAATTTAAATTTCAGGTTTGTTTCTTAGTTGTACTCGAGATGGGGCAAATGAGGTACCAGAGAACTGAAGACTGAAACCTTGAGCTCCAAGTCTTAGAGAGATGTTTACAGAAGGAAGGATAATATGTCTGGTGCTATCTTTGGTATTATATGTAGTTTCTGAGCTCAAGTTTTCATATTTGACAAATGCAATCCTACAGATATTCAGATATGAGCATGAGATTTGGTACATCCTCACTGTATTTTCAGCCATTCAATTCTCACTGTCACCTGGAACTTGGGGCTCTGTATGGCCCTGATTCTTCATCATCTCTTGCCTAGGCAGAGCCAGACAGAATGTTATAATGTACTATATGTCAACATCCCAACTTTTAGCAATGCCTTTCCTTGCCTGAATTTTAAGAAGAAAGAAGTGTCCTTATTTTTAAAGAAAAAATTCAAGTTTATAATCTAAGATTTCTGCGTTACCAAATAGTAAACCAATACAAAGCAAATAAATATTTAACTTGCAATTATTTTTCCTATTGATGAGAATCTAAAATGCTTTCCTTTATATGAAACAAAAAACAGGCTAGCTTAGATCACCTCAAATAAACTATTCTTATATCCCCTAAATCATGAATTTAGATCAAACAGGTTTAGCTGTACCTCCCAAATTTTTTCATTGGATGGGGCCATAGGCAGCATGAAATCTAGCCCTTTCATTTTACAAATGGAATAACTAAGATCCAGATATTTTAAAAGTCTTGCTCAAGGTCACACCATAGATCCTAGGAGAGCCAGAATGACAATGCATTTTTTCTTATTCTCAGTTCCGAACTCTAATTGAAATATGCTGAGAGTATAAAGGAGAACATATGAGTGTGTACATAAGTGTGTATTTATATGCGTGCGTCCGTTTGTTTAGTCTACTTCCTTGGGTAGAATATCCCTACACCCTGCCCCCAACTTTTCTTTATGCAGCCAATCCTTTCTCCTTAATCAAGACTCAGTTCAGGGCTTCCCTGGTGGCGCAGTGGTTGGGAGTCCGCCTGCCGATGCAGGGGACACGGGTTCGTGCCCCGGTCTGGGAAGATCCCACATGCCGCAGAGTGGCTGGGCCCGTGAGCCATGGCCGCTGAGCCTGCGCGTCCGGAGCCTGTGCTCCGCAACGGGAGAGGCCACGACAGTGAGAGGCCCGCGTACAGCAAAAAAAAAAAAAACAAAAAAAAAACACTCAGTTCAAACACCATCTCTTCCTGCCTTCCTGCTCCATCTCAGGCAGTGCCCATTGCTTTATCTTCCTGGAAAGCAGGTAAGTCATTTGGGTAGCACAATTGTCAAACACATCACAGTTCTTTGCAAATATTTTTGTCTACTTCACTGGAGTAGATTATGAACTATCATCACTATATTATGAATTCCTTACGGATAGGAATCATAGCCTCTTTGCCTTGGAATGCATGGTGCCTAGAGCAGTGCTTGATGATGGTGTGTGCTCCATAGGGGGTTGCAGAAATGGCTTGATGTAATTTAGACCAATGGAGCAAAAACCTTAGTCTTCAGAGTAATTACTCTAACTAAGAATTGTACTGTTACAGTTGGCGTCATACTGCACTTCACTTTACTCAAGTATAAGGACCTAACTTGAATAAGAACTTTGGGATGTTGAGGGTGGGTCACGTACTATTTTTTCAGAAGCAACACTGGTCTATGCCCACAAATCTGATAACCTAGATGAAATGGACCACATCCTTGAAAGACAGAGACAACACTGGCATGTACATTTCCCACCAAGTCTTATTCTGAGGAAACAGTACCTGCAACTTCTCATAACCTATTGAAACCTTCTGTGTGAAGATATTTCTCAGCCATTTATAGCTATTCTGTTAAAAGTCATCAGAGATAACCTGAAGTTTCAGGCCTCATCTTAAGTGGGTGATGTTTAAGTTAATGATCTGTTCACTAGCCTGAAGAGTTACAACTGGGGAATATCTGAACTATCATATCTATTTCTGTAAGGCCATAAATAGATTATTTAGAGAAGTCTACAATTTTGGAATAGGTGAATGAGACCTTCAAGGACAAGACAAAGAAGAACCAGCTATCTAGCTCAGCTGTGTCTCCAGTGACTTATTGTGGAAGTTCATTTATCCTAAACTCTATATCTAGACCTCCCCAGGCTGAAATATGACAGATTTTGATAAGGGGAAATTAGGGGATCACTCACACAGTTTGCCCTGTTTTAACATGTACCATCATCAGCTGTCTCTGTCTTTTGTCTGTTTCTACCTTCTCTCCCACCTTCCCTACACTTCTGGTTCATAATCAGTTTAGTTCCTAAAATGTCCCTTCTTTGCACCCCTTTATCTGTTTTAGGACTATCGCATTTTTTCCCTTTAGCCTCACCTTTTACCTCATGTCCCACACTGGACCATAAAAAAAGAGAGTTGAAAGTTTAAAAATTATCTAATATGTGTACTAAAAACATTTTCTGGTTTTTTGTTCTTAATTTCCCAGTTAGCTTTCAGTTCCCAAGCACTCTTGCTAAAGGAGCGTTCGAATATGAAAACAGTAAACTAATCCTAAATATTTGCTTTTGACACAAGGGACAGAAAAGGAGCCAGATACAATACTAAGTGCTGGGGGAAAATTTGAAACAAAGTCCTTGTCCTCAAGAACATCATACTGTAGTCAGTAAAGCAGACATACACACAAATTGCTTTTTGCTTATGTGTGATCTTAGATTGAATTTCAAATTTTTGTTCCAAAAGTCATTGGCTCATGGAAATTCAAGGATCCCCACTCTGCATTTTGAAATTTTAAGTGAGACAAAGAATGGAATACTGAATAGGAATACTAAATTTGGAACATAAGGTAATCCTTCTAGACCTTTATTAAAATTGGCATAGACTTTGAAGACTTGAGACACTAGTGAGAAGGAGGAGATTTAGAGAGGTTCTAAAACAGAGCCCCCAAAATGATTAAAGCAGTTAGAAAAATTAGCAGATGTCCATCAGTTTGGAGCCAAGAAGATATTGCTGTTGGATCAAATCAAAATCTGCCCAAAGGCCTTAGGAAAATAATTCTGTAAAGTTAATGTTTTTTAAGCCATGAATGTCACCACAACTTCATTTTATTGACACTGCCTTAATCAGCCCAGGTAGCTCAATCCTCTTCTAAGCCCCCTTCTGGAAGGTCGGGCTTGCCTCATTCCCAACACCATCTCAACAGAGGAAGGATGTGATCATTGGTTTTTACTGCCATTTCTTCACACTCTAGACTCAGTGTCCCAGCCACGAGTTCTCTCTTTTCATTAGATCCACTCTCCTCTCCCTACTTTATACTCTCAGCAGTATCCTTGGCAGCCAGCCAGTCCTAAAATCCAGCATATCACAGGCAGAATCCAATTAATCAGCAAGTAACTAGATTCTCTGAGCCTTCTGCAAGTCTGCGATTTCTCACAGTACTGTGTGTTTGTACATATATATTCTCTATATATACATACACACTAATAGTACTGTGATAGTATAAATAGTATATAATATGGTGTGTGTGTATATATATATATATATACACACACATATATTTTATTTACATATATATATATATATATATATATATATATAACTGGATGCCATGTACTTTGCCAAATCCTAGAGATACAAGGAAGAATTAGACATACCTCTACTCTCATAGTTTAGTAGAACAGGAAATATTACTCAAACTAATAAATTAGCACACTAGAAATTCAAGATGCTGGAATAGACATCTTTGGGAGGAAGAATGAAGACACAAAGGTGGGACTGCTCTCAAGGTGTCTGAACAGGGCAAATCATTTCAACTGCTTAGACAAGAAGGAGCTGAAAAACATTAGAATGCCAGTTGCTCATACTCATCATTTGCTCCTTCAGATATTAGCCATACAATAAGCTAACTCTCCAAGCTCATCAAGCACCCCAAGTGAGATTTCAGCCAAATGGCTAATTTACAAGCCTTAGTGAGGGTATCTGATCTGAAAACCAACAAAAGTGGGTGCTACAGAAATTTTTCAAGATAAAAAAAATTGTTTTAACATTAAGTTTCACGGGCTTGTTACTGTATCAACAATATAGAGATGAAAGCTGTCAGAAGACTATCATATAAATGTGTTTTCCCACCCAAAGAGGCATTTTTCCATTTCTTCTCTCAACTCTGTAGCCCATCTGGCAGTGCATTTACAGACCTCTGGGATAATTCAAATTTGGAAATTGAATTTCAGCCTTAAATAAAAAGTGAAACATTTAGGATTTTCCCAAAACTTTAAAACCCCCCAAAATAGCAATCCTATTCTGAAACTCAAAAAAGAGCTGTGTGATTTTTTTTGCGAAAGCACTGTTGATTAGCATTTTGCAAAGATTTTGTAGAGAATGATGACTTCATTGGAAAGGCAGGGGACTCCTTCCCTACCTAGCCTCCAAACCCACCTTTATCTGTTGTTGCAAAAGCTTAAATGAACCTGTTCAGATGCCTGTCAAGATGCCTCTTGTTACGAGTGCGTCACTGGATTCAGCATTTCCCTATATAATCTTCACTGAATCATTGGGGAAAGGGAGATAGAATGGAACAAAGTAGTCTAAGTAAAAAAGAACTGGCAGAGAATTAAATCCCTAAAAACCTTTTGCTGAGATGTGTTGGGATGTTTTGCCCCTCTGGGTTGTAAACTTGATCAGACTGCATTGGCTATCATGGAATATGGAAAGTTTAGTCTTCTGATCCAAGTTATTTTCATACAGTATTGTCACAGTTCCTCTTCCTACTCTTAAGTAACTGTTTCTTAGAATAGTATTGATTTGGGGGACATTACTTCCCCGTTAACTCGCCTTTCTTTAATGGTGAATATTGTTTCGAAATGTTTGTTTTCAAACCAGTCAGTCAACAATAAGCTTAGTTGACAATCAGCTACCTTTTCTGTCAGAGTAAATCTTTAACATCCAATTTAATTCTCTTCTCAAGGGAATCCAAACTTCTCTAGGAGTGTTTGAATCTCAAACGCAAAAATGATACTATTAGAAAGATCATGAGATATCATCCACTTTCCTGGTTTTCACACTAGGATCCTCAAATTCTTGGATTTTTAAACAGGTGACCCAAGGGCGCAGTGTAGAGTGGGAGTAAAGTGAATGTCAAGAAAGGTTTCAACAAAAGAAACAAGACTCAAAGCTACTTTTATACACTGAGGTTCCACTTTCAATTTCATCTGATAAAAGATCTTTTGTTAATGGATGAGAAGTGCCAGCCTGAGAGAGATTCAGTAGCTTGTTGCAGATCACTCAGCTAGTGAGAGAGCCAGGATTAGAACTAGGTCTCCAGAGGAGCCCTCATCTACTAAGTATCACTTCTGTCACTCTAAACCCAATTCTTCTAATTCCTCTTTCCATCCTGTTGGCATCCACTTATTCTCTTTTAAAAATTATCCCATTCTCCTGTCTTCTTTCAAGACCTTACAGTTGTGTCTAGAACAGTCTTAGTTTCTCTATGTATTTTATTCAATATTGTTTTCTCAATTCTGAGAGTAGTTGTCCACTGCCAAAAGACAAAAGGGGCCATTAATATCACTAGTAATATTATCTTCCACACTGAGAGTAATTTATATATTTATTTTTTTAATAGCTCTTTATTGGAGTATAATTGCTTCACAATACTGTGTTAGTTTCTGTTGTACACCACAAGGAATCAGCCATATGCATATATATGTCCCCATACCCCTCCCTCTTGAGCCTCCCTCTCATCCTCCCTATCCCACCCCTCTAAGTCATCGCAAAGCACTGAGCTAGTCTCCCTGTGCTATGCTGCTGCTTCCCACTAGCTATTTTACATTCGGTAGTGTATGTATGTCGATGCTACTCTCACTTCGCCCCAGCTTCCCCCTCCCACCCCATGTCAAGTCCATTTTCTATGTCTACATGTTTATTCCTGCTCTGCAACTAGGTTCATCGGAACAATATTTTTTTTCAGATTCTGTATATATGCATTAGCATACGGTATTTGTTTTTCTCTTTCTGACTTACTTCACTCTGTATGACAGACTCCAGGTCCATCCACCTCACTACAAATAACTCAGTTTCATTTCCTTTTATGGCTGAGTAATATTCCATTGTATATATGTGCCACAGCTTCTTTATCCATTCATCTGTCGATGGACATTTAGGTTGGTTCCATGTCCTGTCTACTGTAAATAGTGCTGCAATGAACATTGTGGTACATGTCTCTTTTTGAATTATGGTTTTCCCAGGGTATATGTCCAGTAGTGGGATTGCTGGGTCATATGGTAGTTCTATTTTTAGTTTTTTAAGGAATCTCCATACTATTTTCCATAGTGGTTGTATCAATTTACATTCCCACCAACAGTGCAGGAGGTTGTATCAATTTAGTGGTTGTATCAATTTACATTCCCACCAACAGTGCAGGAGGGTTCCCTTTTCACCATACCCTTTCCAGCATTTATTTTTGTAGATATTTTGATGATGGCCATTCTGACTGGTGTGAGGTGATACCTCATTTTAGTTTTGATTTGCATTTCTCTAATAATTAGTGATGTTGAGCATCTTTTCATGTGCCTCTTGGCCATCTGCATGTCTTCCTTGGTGAAATGTCTATTTAGGTCTTCTGCTCAATTTTTAACTAGATTGGTTGTTTTTTTGATATTGAGCTCTATGAGCTGTTTGTATAGTTTGGAGATTAACCCTTTGTTGTTTCATTTGCAAATATTTTCTCCCATTCTAAGGGTTGTCTTTTTGTCTTGTTTATGGTTTCTTTTGCTATGCAAAAGCTTTTAAGTCCCATTTGTTTATTTTTGTTTTTTTTTTCCATTACTCTAGGAGGTGTGTCAAAAAAGATCTTGCTGTGGTTCACGTCAAAGAGTGTTTTTCCTATGTTTTCCTCTAAGAGTTTTATAATGTCCAGTCTTGCATTTAGGTCTTTAATCCATTTGGAGTTTATTTTTGTGTATGGTGTTAGGGAATGTTCTAGTTTCACTCTTTTATATGTAGCTGTCCAGATTTCCCAGCACCACTTATTGAAGAGTCTGTCTTTTCTCCATTGTATGTTCTTGCCTCCTTTGTCGTAAATTAGGTGCCCATATGTACATGGGTTTATCTCTGGGCATTCTATCCTGTACCATTGATCGATATTTCTGTTTATGTGCCAGTACCATACTGTCTTGACTACTGTAGATTTGTGGTATAGTTTGAAGTCAGGGAGCCTGATTCCTCCAACTCCGTTTTTCTTTCTCAAGACTGCTTTGGATATTTGGGGTCTACTTTCAACTTTCATAGATTTACAAATTAACTATGTTGGTGTAAGCTCAAATGTAAGCTCCTTATGAAGTACACAAAGAGGGTACAAAAACTCAGACCCAGAAATGAGAAGCAACATGTCTAATGGTTCACAGCTATGCAGAAGCACAAGCAGGGCTGGAGCCCTGTTTCCCAGGCTCCAGTCTTTCCACTTGACCACTCCAAATGAAGAGAAGGATTTGGAGGGGCAGGGGCTGGGGGGTTAAATTCTCTCCTGCATGGGAGATTTGTCTGCTTTCCCTTGACATTTCAAATGACTTGGTTCCTTATTAAATCAGTCATGCATAAACGTACAAATTACTCCCTCACCTTACCAACCTCACCACCAACCCACCTGAAGCAAGACCAAAGGGCCATAAGTTCCTTCATAAACTTTTCTCCACAATCCACATGGTTCATTGCCCCTTCATCTAGGCATTTTTGCAGCCTTTAAATTTTGACAATTTTTTCAACATAATTGATATTTTTTGGACCTCTCATCAGTCCTACATTTTATTTTCCATTGGGTTTTTACTCACATAGTCACTCTGCTCATCCAAGAATATTTCATTTTGGGGACAACCTTATGTAATATGCTACCAAAGCCTTTGACATTACTTTTGCCCCTTTGTAAAGATTCTAATTCCTATCTTAGTATTCAAACTGGCAAGCATAGGAGACTTGAAGAACGACTGGTAGAAGCCAAATTAAGTAGATACTCTACATAGAAAGTAACCAAAAGCAAAAATAAACAAATGGGACTATATCAGATCAAAAACACTTCTGTACAGCAAAGGAAATCATCAACAAAATGAAAAGACAACCTACTGAATCATAGAAAATATTTGCAAATCATATATCTGATAAAGGGTTACATCCAAAATACATAAAGAATGCATAAAACTCAACAGCAAAAACAAACAAATAATTTCATTTAAAATGGACAGAAGATCTGAATAGAAGATCTGATTTTTCCAAAGAAGGCATACAGATGGCCAACAGGTACATGAAAAGATGCTCTACACCTATAATCATCAGGATAATGCAAATGAAAACTACAATAAGCTATCACCTCACACCTGTAGGATGGCTGTTATCAAGAAGACTAGAAATAACACGTGTTAGTGAAAATGTGGAGAAAAAGGAACCCTTGTGCACTGGAAATGTAAATTGCTGCATTCACTATGGAAAACAGTATGGAGGTTCCTCAAAAAAAATTAAAAACAGAATTATCATGTGACCCAGCAATTCCACTTCTGGGTATGTATCGAAGAAAATGAAATCACAAATTAAAAAAGACATATGCACCCACATGTTCACGGCAGCATTATTTACAATAGCCAAGATATGGAAACAAGCTAAGTGTCCATTAGTGGATTAATGGATAAATAAATTGTAGTACTTACATACAATAGAATATTACTCAGCCATAAAAAAATAATTAAATTTTGCCATTTGCAACAACACAGATGAAACTCGAGGGCATTATGCTAAGTGAAATAAGTCAGTCAGACAGAGAAATACAAATACTGTATAATCTCTCTTATATGTGGAATCTTATCTCCAAGCTCATAGATACAGAGAACAGACTGGTGGTTGCCAGAGGTGGGGGAGGTTGGGGTGGTGGGAGAAATGGATGAACTGTTTTTGGTTTTTCTTAGTTTAAATAAAGCAAAAATTTTAAGTACTACAATATTAAAGATGAATGAACCACAAATGGTATAAAATGTCTTTTTCAAAATAAAGGTTTCTGATGCTATACTTCTTAAAAAAAAGTAACAATGGCAGGAGAAGGAAAATTCCCCAGCACTGGCATATGCATAACTCCAAGGTAACATGTGCATATATCCAATTAGATATATAAAAGATACAGATATATTAAATTTCATGCAGCCTTTGAACCCTTACCCCCTCTATAATGTAATGGATGCAGAGGCCAGAAAATAGCCCAAGGTAGAGGGAGTAATATATCCCCACCACTGCCATAATTTTCATTTTCATCAAAATCTAAAGATTTACAAAGAGCTGCCTCCATTTCCTTTATCCTCCAGCCGAGTGGAGGCACTTAAATGGTAGCGATACTAATAAATCCTGATCTAAAGCTCATGTTCTTTGCCCTGCAACAGGCAGTTGAGAGGTTAAAGGTATCAATTCGAACACCTGCTGAAGGGTGAGGAACTTCTTTATGGTATCAGTAATTCAACTTTCTATTGAAAACTAGCATCCTGTAGAAGTCATAGTAAAAGGCATTTCTGGGTCAGTCATGGTGAAATGATTAAACTCGTATTTCTCTATTGCTTGATTAGGTCACTGTTCACTAATGCCCTGTCACCATCAGCTTCTTTGAACTGTCATCTCATACCTGACACCAACGTGGTAAGCTTCCCTATACCCAGTTTGGAAAACCAGTTAAAAACAGAAGGTGGTTTTCTTTCTCTACTATAAAGAGTTCTGAGTCATGGATGGTTGCCTTCTCACTGTGCTTTTAAAAGAAGAAAGAAAATGCCTTCAGTTTGCTGGGAGCAAAAATATGTTCTTTTTCATCTGAAACCATTCCTTGCATCTCACTAAATATTACTGAGCATCCCACAAGAGCTTATCATCTTACCTATTTGCAACAGCAAACTGAATGTATTAGGAAACCCTCTTCAGACTGGTGGAGCCTAGCAGCTCAGGAAGCTCTGGGGAATAAAATATCTGACAGCAGGTGGCCTGGGTAGACCAGCTGTATGGCTGTACATAGGAACTGCCACTTAACAAGTTAGGGCAGCTTGTGCCTGTGGCTCATGGGGAGTTGGACACAATTCTATGCCCTTTAGACCCTCTGAGCTGCCACGGGAAAAGCAGGCATTCCGTCATGTCCTGTGCTTCCTTGTTCGTGTGATTTGCGTTTGTACTTGGACAGAACAGTTTCATGTGCAGGAGTAAAAACATCAGTCCCAGGAGATACTGGACCATTGACCCAGAGTCCATATGTCAGTAGTCTCCTTCCCTTTTGGGACTGGTCAGTTGCCATGGTAACTGGCAGCTAAAGCTTATTAGTGCTTGTTAGTGTTTAAAAGATGATTTATAAGCATGTAAATAATTGGCAGCTCATTAACAGGTGGGGCTCCTGAACTCAGCTGCCTTTCGCAATTATCTACAGGATTTGAGAGTTGTGCTCCTGTCCTCTGCAGCTGCCTACTTATCTGTCTCAGAGAGTATCAACCCTGAAAATAAGGCAAAGAGGAAACAATCCATCAGTGGGGCGGACGGACCAGACTGTGCAACCAATGGTGGTTGCTCACCTAGCAGATTGCCCAGGGACAGATGGGAGGAGTACTGGTTGCCCACTTTCAATTTTTCCTTCAGAAACTGTACATACTGTATCCTAAAAAAAAAAAAACCCTTTGTTTCTAGGCAAATTCATTAGGAGTGGAACCAGGCTTACATATAAGTTGCTGTTTATATTGGAAGAGCCCCTTAGCTAAAAATACCTCCCTGAACTAGTGCTCACAGAACCTGACAGTGCGTCAGAATATATGTATTGCATAACTTTCAGCTGTGTGTGGTGGGGGGCGGCTAGAGAGGGAGAGAGAGAGGAGAGACAGATGGAGGGGTAGAGGGAGAGAGGGAGAGAGAGAGAGAGAGAGGGAGAGAGGGAAGGAGGGAGGGAGGGAGGGAGAGAGAGAGATTGAGAGTTGTGTGTTGTTTGGGGGTCTTAGGGGAGAATAAGGCTGGGAGATAAATGGCATCGTACAATACTCACAATAGTAGTAAATACAACAACCTTGCAGCTGATCATATTTTTAATAATTGGAGAGACCCAGGACAGCCTGAAAAGACCTAAGGAAACAGAGCCCTGAGTGTCAGGAATTGCAAGAGTTTGTCAATCAGAGCCACAGTTTTTCCAAACTGCAATTTTGAGAGGCAATTACCTGACTTAGATAATTCTAAGGTTTGAGGATTTTGTTTTTGTTTTTTAATTTTTAAGAACCTCTTTCAATATGTAAAATGTTTCTACAGTTTTGGAGTCCTGAGTAATTAAGAAAATATACTCATTGAAGAATATAATGTATTCATCTAAGAAATAATATATTGATTATTATTATTATTGTTATTTTGGCTTAATATATAAGAGGAGAACAGAGAGGGAAAATGGGAAGATAATTTGAAGATACCACAATGGTAATAAGAAATAGAAAGAGAGGGGCTTCTCTGGTGGCGCAGTGGTTGAGAGTCCACCTGCCGATGCAGGGGACGCGGGTTCGTGCCCCGGTCCGGGAGGATCCCACATGCCACGGAGCGGCTGGGCCCGTGAGCCATGGCCACTGAGCCTGCGCGTCCGGAGCCTGTGCTCTGCAATGCGAGAGGCCACAACAGTGAGAGGCCCGCATACAGAAAAAAAAAAAAAAAAAAGAAATAGAAAGAGAGACTTTGAAAGAGGAAAAGAATTTAGAAAGAAACTAAGAGGGAAAAACTGGAAGCTAAAAAAATATTCCATCTGCAGCTTATTTCTTTCATTTATAGGGAATCTCAGGATCCTAGACCTAGGCATAGCCAGGCAGTGCTGCTCGAGGGACGGCACAAGGGAAGGTAAGAGTATCAGCTGTGCATTGCTCTGTAGGGCATTCCATCAACTCCAGGAGGTACACAGGCCGTCAAAGCCAGAGGGGTGATTAACCCTTCAATTATTTTAATTTCTGTAGTAGTATATTTTCTACCTCACTCAACTAAGTACCTAATTTCACTGATGAAGCACCTAACTCACCAGCAACTAGAAAGTGTTATTCAGGTTGATTAAACACTACTCTATTTATGGAAATACCTTCTGTTTTAATAATTGGTAGTGGTACCCTCTACAAAGTCAGGGGTAATTATCTTGATCCTCTCTCCATCTTGCTGAGATTTTTTAACACACTCTAATGCTTTCTGGACAAAAGCTCTATTCCAAATAAAAATAACAAAACACTTATATAATTTTTACTATGTTTCGGATATCATCCTAAGTAGTTTGCATATAACTCTTAATCCTCTCAAAGTTTTATAAATTAGGCATCCTTATTACCCTCCTTTTACATTTGAGAAAACAGAGATGTTAAAAAAAAAAAAACTTGCTCAAGAATTCAGCAAGGGGTAAATTATAAAGAGAGCTGGAATTTGAAAACTTAACACATGAGAGACTGCCCTCCTGCTTCCCTCTGTTCCATCAACAAATGTATCGTGTGATGGATCCACCTCCAGTTATGAAGTAGGAAGTCATGAGAAAGCATAACTCTCCCCATAACAAACAAAACAAAACAACTGAGGTACAAAATCTGTTTTCCTGAACTCCGCAAAAAAGTGACGTTTCAAAGAATCTCTAAACAAACTCAACTCCAGTGATGAACACTTCATAGGAGAGAAAACATATCAATACAAAGCTGCTCTCCTCCCTGGTTGACTAGCAGGAAAAGAAAAACTTCTCCATAGACAGGAAATCAGCAGAATCTTTAACAAAGATTTAAGGTCTGTGTGTGGGTTGCTGGGACAGATTTGAATTCTGAGCCCCCAGTGGCAGAGTAAATCTGAATTCACTTACCAACTCTATTGCTTGGTAAGTGTTCCGGGGCAGTTACTCAAAGACTTGAAAGTAGGAGAGGAGAAATGAGAGGGATAAATTTCAACTTAGGATTTCAGTTTCTAGGAGTTGGAGACAGACAAGAGTACTGAAAGAAAGTGCTCTGAGGCATTCTGGCAGGACAGATCTCCCTAAACATAGGAGGACTGAAGGAGAACAAAGAAAACTCCCCAGAAACACAAAGAGCTGGAAGCCAGGCTGTGAGAGCTGAGAGATCTTCATGTTTAAGAAAGCTAGTAGTTGGACAGAGAAGCATACAGATCTATGGATCTCACCAGTGCTCAGATCCTAAGCCTACCAGAGGTAAATTCTAATTCCACTTTCAAAACATGTAAAGCCTGTGGTCAAACCAAAGTTGCAACAAAGTTCAAACATATCTTGACTAGAAATCTGATTTATTTAGCTCTTCACTCTTGATTTTTTTCTAGAAATAAATAATATTTACATCTATTTCTACTGTGTTTACACAACATGCCTTTAATGCCATAAAATTTATCACACACAAAGAAGCAAGAAAATGTAAATCATGATCATGAGAGAATATACAAAGAGGGAAGACCCAGAGATGGCCCAGATAGTGGAATTATCAGTCAGAGACTTCAAATAAAGATAAAATAAAATGAAAATGAAAAATCTAAAGGATCTAGTAGAAAAAGCAGGCAACATGAGTGGAGAGATGGGGGATTTTAACAGAGATATATGAATACTATATTGAAGAAAAATGTATTGAAATTTTCAGAAAAAAATCAATATCATAAATGAACAGTTCATTAGATGAGTTTAACAGCAGACTGGAGTCAGAAAAGTATCCTTGAAGACAGATCAGTAGCACACCTCCTTAGGTAAGGACCCGGTACCTCTTTTGTGAAGCGCTCACCAGGGCTGGAAGAAAAGCCCAAGGAAGGAGTCAAGATTGAGAACAATGATCATACTAATTTGAAGATGGCAGGGATGGATGGTTCTTTGGTGCACTTTAAGATTAAGAGGCATACAACACTTAGCAAACTGATGAAGCCTATTGTGAATGACAGGGTTTGTCAATGAGGCAGAATAGATTCCAAACTATTAGGTAACCAATCAATGAAACAGACACACCTGCACAGTTGCAAATGAAAGATGAAGATGCAATTGATGTGTTCCAGCAGCAGATAGGAGGTGTCTACTCAAAAGGGAATCTGCTACTTTACTGTAGAACATAAACACATGTTCTCAATTAGAAAACCCAATTTGGTCCTACCACATCCTGACTACTGCAGTATAGTTTTCTCTATTCTTTCATTTTCCTCCTCCCCATTCCTTTACTGTACATAAAGTCACTGCTGTATATACTCAAGCATATTGCATTTTTTAAAAAAAACCTAAATGGCCAATGGTATGCTTTGATCAACACCAAATGGAGAGGAGACAGGGGAAAATTCTAGTTCTGTGAAAATACCCCCCTTTCTCCATTAGTGGCATGTTCATTCAGCGCTTATCTTTATATTCCAGTAAGTTATTTCACACTCACTGTTTAACAAAAAAAGAATAACATAAAAATCCTTGCATATTTTGTTCAGTTGGAGAATTTTAATCTTTTTCATTGTAAAACCAAGGACAATATTGTACCTTTTTTGCATGTAGAGCAATCTGCCTTTAAACAGGAATAAATTATCCTGAAAGAAATGAATCATAGTTTTCCCTTCACATCAAGCATCTTGTTTTCCCTGACCAGGGATTGAACCTGGGCCCTTGGCAGTGAGAGCAAGGACTCCTAACCACTGGACCATCAGGACATTCCCAAGCATCTTGCTGTTTAAATAAACTTCTTGTTTAAAATGAGGAAAAAAATGTCAAGAGTAGGTATCAAAACTGAGGCAAAAATAGTGAAAAAATACAGAAGTGTTTGAGATCTGTGGGACAATATCAAACCTAACACGAGTGTAGAAAGAGAACATAGAGAATAGGATAGAAAAAAATACTTAAAGAAACATGGCAGAGAATGATTCAAAATGACTGAAAGACATTAGCATACCTATCCAAGATCCTCAGTGGACCCCAGGCAGAGTGCTATAAAGCAAAACACACATAAGCTCTTCATAGTCAAACTACTGAAAACAAAATATAAAGAAAATAATTTAAAAGCAGTCAGTAACAATAGATACATTACCTGGAATGGAACAACAATATGCATCATGGCTGATTTCCAACTAAAAATAACTGGACAATATATTACTGGACAAAGCAATAATATAAAGTGCTTTAAAAAGTCAACCTAGGGCTCCCCTGGTGGCGCAGTGGTTGGGAGTCTGCCTGCCGATGCAGGGGACACGGGTTTGTGCCCCGGTCTGGGAAGATCCCACATGCCGCGGAGTGGCTGGGCCCGTGAGTCATGGCCGCTGAGCCTGCGCATCCGGAGCCTGTGCTCCACAACGGGAGAGGCCACAGCAGTGGGAGGCACGCGTACCGCAAAAAAAAAAAAAAAGTCAACCTAAAAGTACTATATATAAATCTCTCTATCTCTCCCTTAGAAAAAGAAAAAGAGAGCAAATAAAGTCATTTCAAAGAATAAAAGCTTAGAGAACTTGCTTCCAGCAACCCTGTACTACAGGACATGCTAAAAGTAGTTGTTCAGGCTAAAGAGCAATGATACCAACGGAACTCCAGATCTGCTGGAATAAATAAAAGGTATGACAGAAAGTAAATATCTGGAAAAATATAGAACAATTCTCAATCTATATCTACACTTATACCTATCTCTGTGTATCTTTAAAAGACTGCAGAGCACTTAAAAGAAAAATAATAACAATATATAGAATGTATTGAGAGGTTCTTAGCATATGTAGAACTAAAATGCAAGAAACAAAGTGCTTAAAGGGCAGAAAGAAGGCAAAAAAACTACACTGTGGCATGGCATATTATTCGAAGGTAGGCTCTAATAAATCTAACATTCATATTGTAATCTCTAAATATATACTGTCCAATAGGGTAGTCAGTAGCTACATGTCCATATTTAAATTTAGGTAGAAAATAATCAAAATTAGATAAAATTAAAAACTCAGTTCCTAAATTGCACTAGCTACATTTCAAATGCTAAAGAGCTACATATGGCTAGTATCTACCATGCTAGGTTGAACAGATAAAGACTATTTCCATCATTGAAGAAAGATACTTTAGATAGCACTGCTCTAGATAAACCACTAAAATACAACAAAAACACATATCTAAATATTAAAAATAGTAAAAATGTGATTTACCTCAAAGAAAACAGAAAAGAAAAACAAATAAATAATACATGAGATAAATAAAAACCAAATGAAGTCACGAGATTTAAACTATATCACTAATTATATTAAATGGTAATGAACTAAAAATTCTATGTAAAAGCCAGCAATAAGATCGTATAAAAAAGAATTAATTTTATAGATTTTGTGTAAAGACAGAGAAGTTGAAAGTAAATGTGTAAAAATTTATACCACTTAAACACTAAGGTTGAAAAATCTTATTTTTTAAGATTAAAATTTGTTGTTGAATATACCATCTAAACACTAAGATTAAGAAAATGGTGTCGCTATCTTAATATCATACTAAGTTGACTTCAAGGGAAAGAATATTACTAGAGAAATAGAAGAACATTTCATAATTATTAAGGAGTTGATTCATCAGGAAATTGTAACAATTCTAAATATGTATGCAACCAATAACAGTATTTCAAAATACATGAAACAAAACCTGACAGATTAAATGGAGAAGTAGACAAATTCACATTTGTAGTCAGAGATTTTATATAACCATTATCCAATAACTGTATGTACATAATTCTACCCCAACAACTATAGAGTCTTTACATGTGCACATGAATCATTCACCAAAATAGACTATATACTAGGCCATAGAAAAGGTCTCAAAATATTAAAGAATTAAAATCATAATTTTATATTATTCTGTCTGGAATATAGTAATTCTACAGAGCATATTCTGGAAAATATACAATGGTATCAAATTAGGAATTAATTTTAGAAAGCATTATAGAAAACCCTAAAATATTTGGGATTTAACAACCAATTTCTAAATAGCCCATAGATCAAAGAAGAAATCACAAGGGAAATTATAAAATATTACAAAATGAATTGTATCAAAAACACAGTATATCAATATCTGTGTGATTCAGCTAAAGCTGCACTAGAGGGACATTTATAGTAGAAAATATGAATGATTTAAATGGTCAAAACTTCTACTTTAGAAGCTAGACAAAATAAAACAAATTAAGCTCAAAGTAAATAGAAGAAATAATGAAGGCAAAAGAAGAAATCAAATTTAAAACAAACAACAGATAATCAAAATGTCAAAAGTGGAAGCATTAAAAAGATTACTAAACTTGACAAATTTCTAGCAAGATTTATCAAGAAAAAAGAGACAAAATTAAAATTACCAACATTATAAACAAAAAGGGGACTTGACTAGAGATTCTACAGAAAATAAAAGGACAATTTATGCCATTAAATTCTATAAGTTAGATGAAATGGACAAAATTCTTGAGTAATAGGCTTATCTAAACTGACACAGTAAGAAAAAGGCAATCTAGCCCTGTAAATACAAAATAGAGTTCATAATCAAAAATTTTCCAAAAAAAAAAAAAAAAAAAAAAAAAAATTTTCCTACAAGGTTCTCCTGGCTCAGACAGCTTCACTGAAATCTTATCAAGTATTTAAGTAAGGAATAATGCCAATTCTACATAAATTCTCTCAGGAAATGAAGAAAGAAGATACACTATTCAATCAATATAAGTTGATATCAAAACCTGGCAACGATATTATAAGAAAAAATTATAGACCAATATCTATTATGATCACAGATACAAAATTCTTAATAAACAATATAAACAAATTGAGTACACACACACACACACACACAGTGATAGAGTGATGCAACAGATGGATTTTATCTCAGGTATGCAAATGTCATTCAAACTATTTTTCAAAAATCAATTAACATAATTCACTATACTAACAGAGTAAAGCAGAAAAAAACGTAATCATCTAAATTGATGTAGAAAACTACATTTGAGAAAATTGAATTGCAGTCTGAATAAAAATTCAGCAAATTAAGACCAGAAGGAAACTTCCTCAACTTGATAAAAGACATCTAAAATAATCCTACAGCAAATATGATCCCTAAATGCAAAATTTTATATGCTTTCCCCATACTTTCCCAAAGAAGAATGTCCTCTCTCATTATTTCTATTTAATATTTTCCTGGAATTTCCCTCCTATGTAATAAAACAGGAAAAATAAATAAAAGCTTGAAGATCTAAAAAAAAGAATTAAAACTGTGCAATGTGCAGATAAATAATTATCTATGTAGAAAACATCATAAAATCTTCAATAAGGGACAAGAACTAATATGTAAGTTTAGTGAAATTGCAGGATTCAAAGTCAATTAACAAAAATCAAAAGTGTTTCTTGGCATGGACATATATACACTACCAAATGTAAAATAGATAGCTAGTGGGACGCAGCCGCATAGCACAGGGAGATCAGCTCATGCTTTGTGACCACCTAGAGGGGTGGGATAGGGAGGGTGGGAGGGAGGTAGATTCAAGAGGGAAGAGATATGGGGACATATGTATATGTATAACTGATTCACTTTGTTATAAAGCAAAAACTGACACACCATTGTAAAGCAATTATACTCCAATAAAGATGTTAAAAAAAAAGTGTTTCTATATACAGCAATGAAAAAATAATTTATAATATCATCAAAAATATTAAATATATAGGGGGAAAATCTATTGAAAAATATGCAAGATCTCCACAGTGAAACTACAAAACATTGGTGAGAAATTTAAAATACCCACATAAATGGGGAGCCATACCTATGCTCATTGACAGAACCTGGTATCTTAAGGATGTTTTTTCTTCCTTAACTGATGTATAAATTTAATATAATATTTATCAAGTTTCCAACAGGCCATTTTGAAGATAATGGCAAGCTGATTCTAAAATCTGGGTAAATAAGAACGATCTAGTGTAGTCAAAACAATCTTTTAAAGAAAGTGAGAGAACTTAGCACTATCTACTTCAAAATTACTATAAAGCTATAGTAAACAATACAGTGCAATCATGGACTTAAAGATATAATATATAGATCAACGGAAAAGAATAGAGCCCAGAAATAGACCCACACATATAAAGTCAACTGACGTTCAGATAAGGCACTGAGCACATTCAATGGGGGAAAGGAAAGTCTTTTTAACAAATGGTGCTGGCACAAAATTAACCCTTATATTCCATAACAAAATATTAATTTAAGACAAATCTTAGACATAAATTCATAAAGCACAGAAGAAAAATAAGAATAGTATCTTGGGGAGCTTCCGGGAAGATGGCAGAAGAGTAGGACGCGGAGATCACCTTCCCCCCCACAGGTACATCAGAAATACATCTACACGTGGAAAAACTCCTACAGAACACCTGCTGAACGCTGGCAGAAGACCTTAGACCTCCCGAAAGGTA
The DNA here is from genome assembly GCF_951394435.1 of Stenella coeruleoalba. Lineage (NCBI taxonomy): Eukaryota > Metazoa > Chordata > Mammalia > Artiodactyla > Delphinidae > Stenella > Stenella coeruleoalba. The sequence continues at coordinate 82,302,636 of NC_137150.1, read as the reverse complement.
AGAAACCCCCCACGTACCTGGGTAGGGCAAAAGAAAAAAGAATAAACAGAGACAAAAGGATAGGGACGGGACCTGCACCAGTGGGAGAGAGCTGTGAAGGAGGAAAGCTTTACACACACTAGAAGCCCCTTCGCGGGCGGAGACGGCGGGTGACGGAGGGGGAAAGCTTCGGAGCCGCGGAGGACAGCACAGCAACAGGGGTGCGGAGGGAAAAGCGGAGAGACATTCCCGCATAGAGGATTGGGGCCGACCAGCACTCACCAGCTCGAGAGGCTTGTCTGCTCACCCACCGGGGCGGGCGGGGCTGGGAGTTGAGGCTCGGGCTTTGGTCGGAGCGGGAGAGGACTGGGGTTGGCGGCGTGAACACAGACTGCAGGGGATTAGTGCACCACGGCTAGCCGGGAGGGAGTCCGGGGAAAGTCTGGACCTGCTGAAGAGGCAAGAGACTTTTTCTTCCCTCTTTGTTTCCTGGTGCGCCAGGAGAAGGGATTAAGAGCGCTGCTTAATGGAGCTCCAGAGACGAGCGCGAGCCGCGGCTAAAAGCACGGACCCCAGAGACGCTAAGGCTGCCGCCGACAAGAAACACAGGTCCACACCCTGCTCCCGGGAAGCCTGTGCAGCCCGCCACTGACAGGGTCCCAGGAACCACTGGCAACTAACCCGGAAGAACGCACAGCGTGCCTCAGGTTGGTGCAACATCCCGCCGGCCTCTGCCGCCGCAGGCACGCCCTGCACTCCGTGCCCCTCCCTCCCCCCCCGCCCCCCGGCCTGAGTGAGCCACAGATCCCGAATCACCGGCTCCTTTAACCCCGTCCCGTCTGAGCGAACAACAGACGTCCTCTGGCGACCTACATGCAGAGGCGGGGCCAAATCCAAAGCTGAGCCCCTGGGAGCTGTGAGAACAAAGAAGAGAACAGGAAATCTCTCCCAGCACCCTCAGAAGCAGCGGATTAAAGCTCCACAATCAACTTGATGTACCCTGCATCTGTGGAATACATGAATAGACAATGAATCATCCCAAATTGAGGAGGTGGATTTTGAGAGCAAGATTTATGATTTTTTCCCCTTTTCCTTTTTTTCTGAGTGTGTATCTGTATGCTTCTGTGTGAGATTTTGTCTGTATAGCTTTGCTTCCACCATTTGTCCTAGGGTTCTATCCGTCCGATTTTTTGTTGTTGTTGTTGTTTTAACTTTTTCTCTTAATAATTTCCCTCCTCCCTCCTCCCTCCCTCCCTCCCTCCCTCTCTCTCTCTCTCTCTCTTCCTTTCTTTCTTTCTTCTACTAATGCTTTCTTTCTACTTTTTCTTGCTTTTATTCTGAGCCATGTGGATGAAAGGCTCTTGGTGCTGCAACCAGGAGTCAGTGCTGTGCCTCTGAGGTGGGAGAGCCAACTTCAGGACACTGGTGCACAAGAGATCTCCCAGCTCCACATAATATCAAATGGTGAAAATCTCCCAGAGATCTCCATCTCAACACCAGCACCCAGCTTCACTCAACGACCAGCAAGCTACAGTGCTGGACATCCTATGCCAAACAACCAGCAAGACAGGAACACAAACCCACCCATTAGCAGAGAGGCTGCCTAAAATCATAATAAGTCCACAGACACCACAAAACACACCACCAGACGTGGACCTGCCCACCAGAAAGACAAGAATCAGCCTCATGCACCAGAACACAGGCACTAGTCCCCTCCACCAGGAAGCCTACACAACCCACTGAACCAACTTCAGCCACTGGGGTCAGACACTAAAAACAACAGGAACTATGAACCTGCAGCCTGCAAAAAGGAGACCCCAGACACAGTAAGATAAGCAAAATCAGAAGACAGAAAAACACACAGCAGATGAAGGAGCAAGATAAAAACCCACCAGCCCTAACAAATGAAGACGAAATAGGCAGTCTACCTTAAAAAGAATTCAAAATAATGAGAGTAAAGATGATCCAAAATCTTGGAAATAGAAGAGACAAAATGCAAGACACATTTAACAAGGACCTAGAAGAACAAAAGAGGAAACAAACAACGATGAACAACACAATAAATGAAATTAAAAATACTCTAGATAGGATCAATAGCAGAATAACTGAGGCAGAAGAACGGATAAGTGACCTGGAAGAAAAACTAGTGGAAATAACTACTGCAGAGCAGAATAAAGATAAAAGAATGAAAAGAACTGAGGACAGGCTCAGAGACCACTGGGACAACATTTAACGCACCAACATTCGAATTTTAGGGGTTCCAGAAGAAGAAGAGAAAAAGAAAGGGACTGAGAAAATATTTGAAGTGATTATAGTTGAAAACTTCCCTAATATGGGAAAAGAAATAATTAATCAAGTCCAGGAAGTACAGAGAGTCACATACAGGATAAACCCAAGGAGAAATACGCCAAGACACATATTAATCAAACTGTCAAAAATTAAATACAAAGAAAGCATATTAAAAGCAGCAAGGGAAAAACAACAAATAACACACAAGGGAATCCCCATAAGGTTAACAGCTGATCTTTCAGCAGAAACTCTGCAACCAGAAGGGACTGGCAGGACATATTTAAAGTGATGAAGGGGAAAAACCTGCAACCACGATTACTCTACCCAGCAAGGATCTCATTCAGATTTGATGGAGAAATTAAAACCTTTACAGACAAGCAAAAGCTGAGACAGTTCAGCACCACCAAACCAGCTTTACAACTGCTAAAAGAACTTCTCTAGGCAAGAAACACAAGAGAAGGAAAAGACCTACAATAACGAACCCAAAACAATTTAGAAAATGGGAATAGGAACATACATATCGATAATTACCTTAAATGTAAATGGATTAAATGCTCCCACCAAAAGACACAGATTGGCTGAATGGATACAAAAACAAAACCCATATATTTGCTGTCTACAAGAGACCCACTTGAGACCTACAGACACATACAGACTGAAAGTAAAGGGATGGAAAAAGATAGTTCATGCAAATGGACACCAAAAGAAAGCTGGAGTAGCAATTCTCATATCACACAAAATAGACTTTAAAATAAAGGATATTAGAAGAGACAAAGAAGGACACTATATCATGATCAAGGGACCGATCCATGAAGAAGATATAACAACTATACACATTTATGAACCCAACATAGGAGCACCTCAATACATAAGGCAAATACTAAGAGCCATAAAAGGGGAAATCGACAGTAACACATTCATATTAGGGGACTTTAACACCCCACTTTCACCAATGGACAGATGATCCAAAATGAAAATAAATAAGGAAACACAAGCTTTAAATGATACATTAAACAAGATGGACTTAATTGATATTTATAGGACACTCCATCCAAAAACAACAGAATACACATTTTTCTCAAGTGCTCATGGAACATTCTCCAGGATAGATCATATCTTGGGTCACAAATCAAGCCTTGGTAAATTTAAGAAAACTGAAATCGTATCAAGTATCTTTTCCGACCACAGCGCTATGAGGCTAGATATCAATTACAGGAAAAGATCTGTAAAAAATACAAACACATGGAGGCTAAACAATACACTACTTACTAACGAAGTGATCCCTGAAGAAATCAAAGAGGAAATCAAAAAATACCGAGAAACAAATGACAATGGAGACACGATGATCCATAATCTATGGGATGCAACAAAAGCAGTTCTAAGAGGGAAGTTTATAGCAATAGAAGCCTACATTAATAAACAGGATACATCTCTAATAAACAACCTAATCTTGCACCTAAAGCAATTAGAGAAAGAAGAACAAGAACACCCCAAAGTTAGCAGAAGGAAAGAAATCATAAAAACCAGATCAGAAATAAATGAAAAGGAAATGAAGGAAATGATAGCAAAGATCAATAAAACTAAAAGCAAGTTCTTTGAGAAGATCAACAAAATTGATAAACCATTAACCAGACACATCAAGAAACAAAGAGAGAAGACTCAAATCAATAGAATTAGAAAAAGGAGAAGTAACAACTGACACTGCAGAAATAAAAAAGATCATGAGAGATTACTACAAGCAACTCTCTGCCAATAAAATGGACAACCTGGAGGAAATGAACAAATTCATAGAAATGCACAACCTGCCAAGACTGAATCAGGAAGAAATAGAAAATATGAACAGACCAATCACAAGCACTGAAATTGAAACTGTGATTAAAAATCTTCCAACAAACACAAGCCCAGGACCAGATGGCTTCACAGGCGAATTCTATCAAACATTTACAGAAGAGCTAACACCTATCCTTCTCAAACTCTTCCAAAATATAGCAGAGGGAGGAACACTCCCAAACTCATTCTACGAGGCCACCATCACCCTGATACCAAAACCAGACAAGGATGTCACAAAGAAAGAAAACTAAAGGCCAATATCACTGATGAACATAGATGCAAAAATCCTCAACAAAATACTAGAATCCAACAGCACATTAAAAGGATCACACACCATGATCAAGTGGGGTTTATTCCAGGAATGCAAGGATTCTTCAATATACGCAAATCAATCAATGTGATACACCACATTAACAAATTGAAGGAGAAAAAACATATGATTATCTCAAAAGATGCAGAGAAAGCTTTCGACAAAATTCAACTCCCATTTATGTTAAAAAAAAAACCCTGCAGAAAGTAGGCATAGAGGGAACTTTCCGCAACATAATAAAGGCCATATATGACAAACCCACAGCCAACGTCGTCCTCAATGGTGAAAAACTGAATGCATTTCCACTAAGATCAGGAACAAGACAAGGTAGCCCACTCTCACCACTCTTATTCAACATAGTTTTGGAAGTTTTAGCCACAGCAGTCAGAGAGGAAAAGGAAATAAAAGGAATCCGAATCAGAAAAGAAGAAGTAAAGCTCACTGTTTGCAGATGGCATGATACTATACATAGAGAATCCTAAAGATGCTACCAGAAAACTACTAAAGCTAATCAATGTATTTGGTAAAGTAGCAGGATACAAAATTAATGCACAGAAATCTCTGGCATTCCTGTACACTAATGATGAAAACTCTGAAAGTGAAATCAAGAAAACACTCCCATTTACCATTGCAACAAAAAGAATAAAATATCTAGGAATAAACCTACCTAAGGAGACAAAAGACCTGTATGAAGAAAATTATAAGACACTGATGAAAGAAATTAAAGATGATACAAATAGATGGAGAGATATACCATGTTGTTGGATTGGAAGAATCAACATTGTGAAAATGACTCTACTACCCAAAGCCATCTACAGATTCAATGCAATCCCTATCAAACTACCACTGGCATTTTTCACAGAACTAGAACAAAAAATTTCACAATTTGTATGGAAACACAAAAGACCCCGAATAGCCAAAGCAATCTTGATAACGAAAAACGGAGCTGGAGGAATAAGGCTCCCTGACTTCAGACTATACTACAAAGTTACAGTAATCAAGACAGTATGGTACTGGCACAAAAACAGAAAGATAGATCAATGGAACAGGATAGAAAGCCCAGAGATAAACCCACGCACATATGGTCACCTTACATTTGATAAAGGAGGCAGGAATGTACAGTGGAGAAAGAACAGCCTCTTCAATAAGTGGTGCTGGGAAACTGGACAGGTACATGTAAAAGTATGAGATTAGATCACTCCCTAACACCATACACAAAAATAAGCTCGAAATGGATTAAAGACCTAAATGTAAGGCCAGACACTATAAAACTCTTAGAGGGAAACACAGGCAGAACACTCTATGATATAAATCACAGCAAGATCCTTTTTGACCCACCTCATAGAGAAATGGAAATAAAAACAAAAATAAACAAATGGGGCCTAATGAAACTTCAAAGCTTTTTCACAGCAAAAGAAACCATAAAGAAGACCAAAAGACAACCCTCAGAATGGGAGAAAATATTTGCAAATGAAGCAACTGACAAAGGACTAATCTCCAAAATTTAGAAGCAGCTCATGCAGCTCAATAACAAAAAAACAAACAACCCAATCCAATAATGGGCAGAAGACCTAAATAGACATTTCTCCAAAGATATACAGACTGCCAACAAACACATGAAAGAATGCTCAACATCACTAATCATTAGAGAAATGCAAATCAAAACTACAATGAGATATCATCTCACACCAGTCAGAATGGCCATCGTTAAAAATTCTAGAAACAATAAATGCTGGAGAGGGTGTGGAGAAAAGGGAACACTCTTGCACTGTTGGTGGGAATGTAAATTGATACAGCCACTGTGGAGAACAGTATGGAGGTTCCTTAAAATAGTACAAATAGAACTACCATATGACCCAGCAATCCCACTACTGGGCATGTACCCTGAGAAAACCATAATTCAAAAAGAGTCATGTACCAAAATCTTCATCGCAGCTCTATTTACAATAGTCCGGAGATGGCAACAACGTAAGTGTCCATCATTGGATGAATGGATAAAGAAGATGTGGCACATATATACAATGGAATATCACTCAGCCATAAAATGAAACGAAATTGAGCTATTTGTAATGAGGTGGATAGACCTAGAGTTTGTCATACAGAGTGAATGAAGTAAGTCAGAAAGAGAAAGACAAAATACCATATACTAACACATATATATGGAATTTAAGGAAAAAAAATGTCATGAAGAATCTAGGGGTAAGACAGGAATAAAGACACAGACTTACTAGAGAATGGAGTTGAGGATATGGGGAGGAGGAAGGGTAAGCTGTGACAAAGCGAGAGAGAGGCATGGACATATATATACTACCAAACGTAAGGTAGATAGCTAGTGGGAAGCAGCCGCATAGCACAGGGAGATCAGCTTGGTGTTTTGTGACCACCTGGAGGGGTGGGATAGGGAGGGTGGGAGGTAGGGAGACGCAAGAGGGAAGAGATATGGGAACATATGTATACGTATAACTGATTCACTTTGTTATAAAGCAGAAACTAACACACCATTGTGAAGCAATTATACTGCAATAAAGATGTAAAAAATAAATTAAAAAATAAGAAGAAAATAAAATTTTAAAAAGTTGGAAAAAAAAAAAAAGAATAGTATCTTTGTAACCTGGGAGTAGGCAAAGATGTTTTCAACAGGCCACAAAATCAATAACTCTAAAAGAAAAAAATGATAAACTGAACTTCATCAAAATTAAAATTTACATCTCATTAAAAGAAACATTCTTAAGAAAATTAATAAGCAAAAAACAGATTTGGAGAAAGTTTCCGTAATGCATATATTTGGCAAAGAACACACATCTAGAATGTATAGAAAACTCCTATAAAGCAATAATAAAAAGGCAAATAATCCAGTTTAAAATTGGTTATGACCTAAACAGATACTTCACAAAAAAGAAATACAAATGACCAATAAGTGTATGAAACTGTGTTCAAAATTATCCACCCCCCCAAAAAAAAGATCCCCAAAATTGTAAAAGAGTATTAATAGTGACTTTCATATTCATAATTACACAGACATCCATCCACAGGAGAATGAATAAACAAAATGTTACTGTCATGAAATAAAATGCTACTACATAATATAAAAGGAGAAACAACTGATATATACAACATCATGAATAACTTTCAAAAATATTATGTGTAGGGCTTCCCTGGTGGCGCAGTGGTTGGGAGTCCTTCTGCTGATGCAGGGGACGTGGGTTTGTGCCCCGGGCCGGGAGGATCCCACATGCCGCGGAGCGGCTGGGCCCGTGAGCCGTGGTCGCTGAGCCTGCGCGTCCGGAGCCTGTGCTCCGCAATGGGAGAGGCCACAACAGTGAGAGGCCCGCATACCGCAAAACAAAAACAAAAACAAAACAAAACAAAAAATATTATGTGTAATAAAAGAAACAAGCCACAAAATTATATTGACTCAATTATTTGATTTATATAATTTCCAAAGAAGTATAAAACTAATCTATGTCAATAGAAATTAGAAAGTGGTCGGGCTTCCCTGGTGGTGCAGTGGTTGAGAGTCCGCCTGCCGATGCAGGGGACACAGGTTCGTGCCCCAGTCCGGGAAGATCCCACATGCCGCTGAGCGGCTGGGCCCATGAGCCATGGCCGCTGAGCCTGTGCGTCCGGAGCCTGTGCTCCACAATGGGAGAGGCCACAACGAGAGGCCCGCGTACAGCAAAATGAAAAAAAGAAAAAAGAAAGTGGTCACTTCCGTGGGTGGGTAGAATAAAAGGGAGGTTGACCATAAAATGGCATGAGGAAATTTTCTAGAGTAGTGTAAATGACATCACTACGAAAAGGAATAAGTGAGCCACAGACTAGGAAAAAGTTTTCATAATATGCATTACTGACAAAGGACTCATATATAGAATAGCTGTATTCTGTACATGGTTATGTATGTATATAAAATTGCTAAAATTCATCAGACTGAATGCTTAAGATCTGTGCATATTACTGTATGTAAATTACATCTCAAAATAGATATATTGCCCACCTATCAAGTGCCAGATTCCGTGCAACTCACTGGAGATACAGTAATTAACAAGACTCTACTCTCGTAAAATTATAATATCCAATAAGTGGCCTTTTCTTAGGCTGTTCAAGGACTTAGAACTCAACTAAATCCTTCTCTTTATTGTCAACAAAATCAACTACTTTTTTCTCAATACATAATATAGTGAAAATGTGTTACATAAAGAAATCAGGAGTCCTGAGTTTTACTAACATTTCTGTCAGTGACTAGCTTTATGACTCTGGGTAGCCTTTTTATTGTTAATATCCTTATCTTCAAAACAAGGGTTATCAGTCCAATATACTTTTAAGCCCTATGTCTACTACTTTATTTTTATTACTTTTATTTTTATTTATATTACATATACTAATGATGATATCTATTTATCATGAAGCTACAAATTTGAAGGGGAAACTGTTCATTGTGGGAGAAGACAGCCCCGATTTCTTGACCACTACATGATAACTGCCCTCACTTGCTATTCTGTGGTACTCACACTGAGCCATTTCTTTTGAGTTAAGTCAAGAATCTGGAGATACTGGGATTTTGGAGAAACTGAGTTCTGACTAGCCTTGACTTTATTCAAACTCTAATTGCCTTTTTTAAAATGGGTTTTTCAATTATGTTAATTTTGAGAAAGGGTGACCAACCCAGAACTCAAATTTTCAAATAGAAGACCCCAGCAGTAGAAAAGTCTTTTCAGCTTGCCAGGTGTTGAAAGTTGTTTTGTTTTCTTAAGTGAATTAGGTAAGACTCAGAGATGGGAAGGAATCTAAAATCCGTATGCCCATAAAACATCCTCTCTTGTAAACATTTAGAGAACATGCAAGAATAAACTGCTCTTTTACGAGGTCTGGAGAGAAACATAATACATAACTTGCTTTTGTTGTGAATTTTTGAATTTTGCTTTTCTCTAAAATTGCTAACACTTTTTGGTTAGAGAAAATAAACCTCAATATTGCCATAACTTTACACAAAGACCCCTTTTCACAACCTGTGCTGCTCACTTTCTCTTAGAATCTGTAACCTCTTCTTTCGTATCCACTCAATGCCTTTCCTTTCTTCCTGTGCACAGTCTTCAGCTTACTTCTATCAATCCATTTTTCTGTCAGCCTATACTCACAACCCCCTAACCTTCTGCATCATTCTCAACACCTCTTTCCAATATCAATGCCATTCGTTAACTTATTGCACAAAAACTGACTGAATGAAGAGCAAATAATATATTCAAGGTGCCGTCTAGGTGCCCAGGATAGAGGGGTGAAGAATGTCCCGCCATCCTGGAGCTTAGAGTCTAAGAGACACTAAAGAAAGAATTACAAGTGTGATTGTTTTTCTTTATTAAGTCCTCTTGCAGCTTTTTAATTTAGTCTGTGAGTGTGTGCTTAGACTTACTTTTCAGTGGTCCTTGATTCAAGGTGTCAAAGTACACCTAGCTTCTCTCTAAACTGCCAACTACCACTATAGTCTTCTGACTGACATGTTTCTTGCTTAAGAAATAGTTTCTCAGCATTCTAAAAATATATCTTTCCAGGACCTCCCTAAGTAGCTAAAAGAAAAATCTGGTGAAAAAGGAAGGACAAGTATGGTCACTATTCTATTCCTTTTGTGGCTCTCTGCTTCTAACCTTTCGCCTTTCATTCTCCCACGCATATATTCACTTAATGATTACTGATTCATTGATTTACTTACAAATATGCAATTAGTGCTTACTATGAGCCAGGGACTGTGCTGGATAAGTAATACCTAATCCACGTCATGGAGGAGCTCAGAATCAAAATTACTATCTCACACTGTCTTGGTACAACAAACATAACTGCCTTTGCCAATCAAAAAAGTGGATTTTTCCCACTCAGTTCAAATACGTGTTTATAAAATAGATAAAGAATGTTTAAAGGTAAAAAAAGACACTTTTAGTGGTGATATATTCTACTAAATAGTATTTGATGTCTGTGTGTGTATGTATGTATATATACATATATTAACCTTATATTTTTCTTAGTATCATATTCCTCAGAGGTCTTTTCAAACTGCCTTTGCTAAAACAGCCTTTAAAATACAGAGGTTAGAAAATCATTTTTAGACAATATATTGCATGAAAACTGTAAAGCACAGATTTAAAATATCTTTACCACATCCTCCAGAAAAACAAAATACAAATGATGACAACACACATTCACGCACACACACACACGCACACACAAAACACATTCAATTTATAAGAGAATGGCAATATTTTTGGTTTATTTACTTCATATAAGAAATGATTATTGTTATAAATAGTAAGAGCTATTTCTATTCCTCAACAGGTATTTATTATGTTTGAAGTTCCTTTAGGGTAACAATTCATTCGATCAACACTAATCAAAGAGCTAGTTACTAGTATTATCTATACTTTATAGATAAGAAATCTAAGGAAAATACAGATTAAAAAACAATTAAATACCGAGTATAACGTACCACACGAGATAATAAAATCTGATAGAAAAAACACAAAACCTGCCCAAAAGCATCTTTAATAATAGAAAACAATCATTTTAAAATAATGAATTGTAGTAAAAAGTTATGGTATGCTGTTTTAAAATAGCATACATTTTGTAGGACACTACATTTTTTCCTGACTGACACATGCCATTGGGAAAATTTTATCTCCTTGTCTTCAACTTCCTTTTGGCATTTTACCAATTCTGAATTACTCTTTGTTTTCTTCCTTCTCTCCTGCAATTGAAAAGTTTTAAATGACTGCTGAAGAGCCTATCTGTATATCAGAAGGGTTCAAATGTAACATTTTAAACTTTAAAAAGTCCCTTTCCTCTTGGGAGAAAAACAGCATGCTGTACTCATTTGGAAGCAAAAAAAGGACCCAGTTTTTACTTTTCTGTAATTATAAACAGTTCTCTAATCTTTTCATTATTAACTGAATGTATAAAAAGTTTTAATATTACAGCAATCTCAGCTATTTTTCCATATAGCCCCACACTATCTCATTTTGCCTTCCTCTTAGATTTCTGTCCTGTGTTGTCTGTGGAGATTCCCTCTGCCATTTGTCATTTTTCCATGGTGTCCTTATCTATGTATGCTATGCACTCCTTTCTCCTAATCCTCTTCTTATACACATTATTTTTTCAATACTATGATCCTAAATTTTTTTGACATAAAGGCTTAAAAGCCACTGCCTATTTCTGTCTGTTGCCAACTTTTCATGTCCCTGTCATAGTGACATCTTAAATCTCTGACAGCAAATGTCAGAATCCCCCAAACTGTACTGTAGACCAGCTTCAGCTAAATTTCATAAAGTATTGGGTAATTCTAACTAAAACAACTGGTACTTCTGGGAATAAATTACATTGATGGAGTCTAAATCCGAGATACTGGCTATATCAAAATATAAGCCTGATTTTGCATATCATGTTCAAAACAAGTTAGTCTTTAGTATTCTGACTGAAAATTTCAGTGGCTGTCTCCAGATGAATAGGGGACAGGCTTGAGTAAGCACTCCTAAAAGTTTAAGTATTTTTCCATAGTTTTATAGCAAATAATAGAGCTGTGATATAAAATAGAAAAGGTTAGAATTTTTAAAAATAGATAAAAGGCTACTTAGACTTCTTCTCTACCAATTACCTACAAACTTTTGACTTTTAATTTTTTTTTTAAATCTTCATTGGAATACAATTGCTTTACAATATTGTGTTAGTTTCTGCTGTAAAACAACGTGATCAGCTATGTGTATACATATATCCCCATATCACCTCCCTCTTGCATCTCCCTGCCACCCTCCTTATCCCACCCCTATAGGTGATCGTAAAGCACGGGGCTGATCTCCCTGTGCTATGCAGCTGCTTCCCACTAGCTATCTATTTTACAATTGGTAGTGTATATATGTCAATGTTACTCTCTCACTGTGTCCCAGCTTATCCTTCCCCCTCCGAGTGTCCTCAAGACCATTCTGTATGTCTGTGTCTTTATTCCTGTCCTGCCACTAGGTTCATCAGAACTTTTTTTTTTTTTTTAGATTCTATGTATATGTGTTAGCATATGGTATTTGCTAATTTTCTGACTTACTTCACTCTTTCTGACTTACTTCACTCTGTATGACAGACTCTAGGTCCATCCACCTCATTACAAATAACTCAATTTAGTTTCTTTTTATGGCTGAGTAATATTCCATTACATATATGTGCCACATCTTCTTTATCCGTTCATCCAATGATGGACACTTACGTTGTTTCCATCTCCTGGCTCTTGTAAATAGAGCTGCAATGAACATTTTGGTACACGACTCTTTTTGAATTATGGTTTTCTCAGGGTATATGCCCAGTAGTGGGATTGCTGGGTCATACGGTAGTTCTAGTTTTAGATTTTTAAGGAACTTCCATACTGTTCTCCATAGTGGCTGTATCAATTTACATTCCCAGCAACAGTGCAAGAAGGTTCCCTTTTCACCACACTCTCTCCATCCAGGATATATAGTCTGTAGATATTTTGATGATGCCATTCTGATCAGTGTGACGTGATACCTCATTGTAGTTCTGATTTGCATTTCTCTAATGATTAGTGATGTTGAGCATCTTTTCATGTGTTTGTTGGCAATGTAGATATCTTCTTTGGAGAAATGTCTATTTAGGTCTTCTGCCCATTTTTGGATTGGGTTGTTTGTTTTTTTGTTATTGAGCTGCATGAGCTGCTTGTATATTTTTGAGATTAATCCTTTGTCAGTTGCTTAGTTTGTAAATTTTTTTTCCATTCTGAGGGTTGTCTTTTTGTCTTGTTTATGGTCTCCCTTGCAGTGCAAAAGCTAAGTTTCATTAGGTCCCATTTGTTTATTTTTGTTTTTATCTCCATTTCTCTAGGAGGTGGGTCAAAAAGGATCTTGTGATTTATGTCATAGAGTGTTCTGCCTATGTTTTCCTCTAAGAGTTTTATAGTGACTGGCTTTCCATTTAGGTCTTTAATCCATTTTGAGTTTATTTTTGTGTACAGTGTTAGGAATTGTTCTAATTTCAATATTTTACATGTTGCTGTCCAGTTTTCCCAGCACCACTTATTGAAAAGGCTGTCTTCTCTCCACTGTATACTTTTGCCTCCCTTATCAAAGATAAGGTGACCATGTGTGCATGGTTTATCTCTTGGCTTTCTATCTTGTTCCATTGATCTATATTTCTGTTTTTGTGCCAGTACCACACTTTCTTGATTACTGTAGCTTTGTAGTATAGTCTGAAGACCAGGAGTCTCCTGTAGTATAGTCTGAAGACCAGGAGCATCCTCCAGCTTCGTTTTTCTTTCTCAAGATTGCTTTGGCTATTCGGGGTCTTTTGTGTTTCCATACAAATTGTGAAATTTTTTGTTCTAATTCTATGAAAAATGCCATTGGTAGTTTTACAGGGATTGCACTGAATCTGTAAATTGCTTTGGGTAATATAGTTATTTTCACAATATTGATTCTTCCAATCCAAGAACACAGTATATCTCTCCATCTGTTTGTATCATCTTTAATTTATTTCATCAATGTCTTATAGTTTTCTGCATACAGGTCTTTTGTCTCCTTAGGTAGGTTTATTCCTAGGTATTTTTTTTTCTTTTTGTTGCAATGGTAAATGGGAGTGTTTCCTTCATTTCTCTTTCAGATTTTTCATCATTACTGTATAGGAATGCAAGAGATTTCTGTGCATTAATATTGTATCCTGCTACTCTACCAAATACATTGATTAGCTTTAGTAGTTTTCTGGTAGCATCTTTAGGATTCTCTATGTATAGTATCATGTCATCTGCAAACAGTGACAGCTTTACTTCTTCTTTTCTGATTTGGATTCCTTTTATTTCTTTTTGTTCTGATTGCTGTGGCTAAAACTTCCAAAACTATGTTAAATAATAGTGGTGAGAGTGGACAACCTTGTCTTGTTTCTGATCTTAGAGGAAATGGTTTCAATTTTTCACCACCGAGAACAATGTTGTTCTGCAGGTTTGTCATATATGGCCTTTATTATATTGAGGTAGGTTCCCTCTATGCCTACTTTCTGGAGGGTTTTTATCAGAAATGGGTGTAAAATTTTTTCAAAGGTTTTTCTGCATCTCTTGAGATGATCAGTTTTTTATCCTTCAATTTGTTAATACGGTGTATCACATTGATTGATTTGCGTATATTGAAGAATCCTTGCATTCCTGGAATAAACCCCACTTGATCATGCTGTATGATCCTTTTACTGTGCTGTTGGATTCTGTTTGCTAGTATTTTGTTGAGGATTTTTGCATCTATGTTCATCAGAGATATTGGCCTGTAGTTTTCTTTTTTTGTGACATCTTTGTCTGGTTTTGGTACCAGGGTGATGGTGGCCTTGTAGAATGAGTTTAGGAGTGTTCCTCCATCTGCTCTATCTTGGAAGAGTTTGAGAACGATAGGTGTTAGCTCTTCTCTAAATGTTTGATAGAATATGCCTGTGAAACCATCTGATCCTGGGCTTTTGTTTGTTGGAAGATTTTTAATCACAGTTTCAATTTCAGTGCTTGTGATGGGTCTGTTTGTATTTTCTATTTCTTCCTGGTTCAGTCTCGGAAGCTTGTGCGTTTCTAAGAATTTACACATTTCTTCCAGGTTGTCCATTTTATTGGCATAGAGTTGCTTGTAGTAATCTCTCATGATCCTTTGTATTTCTGCAGTGTCAGTTGATACTTCTCCTTTTTCATTTGTAATTCTGTTGATTTGAGTCTTTTTCCTTTTTTTTTTTTTTTTTGTGATGAGTCTGGCTAATGGTTTATCAATTTTGTTTATCTTCTCAAAGAACCAGCTTTTAGTTTTATTGATTTGTGCTCTCATTTCCTTCATTTCTTTTTCATTTAGTCCTGATCTGATCTTTATGATTGCTTTCCTTCTGCTCACTTTGGGGTTTTTTTGTTCTTTCTCTAACTGCTTTATGTATAAGGTTAGGTGTTTATTTGATCTTTTTCTTGTTTCTTGAGGTAGGCTTGTATTGCTATAAACTTCCCTCTTAGAACTGTTTTTGCTGCATCCCATAGGTCATGTCTCATGTTTTCATTGTCATTTGTTTCTAGGTATTTTTTTATTTCCTCTTTGATTTCGTCAGTGATCTCTTGCTTATTTAGTAGCATATTGTTTTGCCTACATGTGTTTGTATTTTTTACAGTTTTATTCCTGTAAGTGATATCTAGTCTCATAGCATTGTGGTTGGAAAAGATACCTGATACGATTTCAATTTTCTTAAATTCACCAAGGTTTGATTTGTGACCCCAGATATGGTCTATACTGGAGGAGAATCCATGAGCACTTGAGAAGAAAGTTTATTCTGTTGTTTTTGGATGGAACGTTCTATAAATATCAATTAAGTCCATCTTGTTTAATGTGTCATTTAAAGCTTGTTTTTCCTTATTTATTTTCATTTTGGATGATCTGTCCATTGGTGAAAGTGGGGTGTTAAAGTCCCCTACTATGATTGTGTTACTGTTAATTTCCCCTTTTATGACTGTTAGCATTTGCCTTATATATTGAGGTGGTCCTATGTTGAGTGTATAAATATTTACAATTGTTATATCTTCTACTTGGGTTCATCCCTTGATTAGGTAGTATTCTTCTTTGTATCTTTTAATAGTCTTTATTTTAAAGTCTGTTTTGTCTGATATGAGAATTGCTACTCCAGCTCTCTTTTGATTTCCATTTGCATGGAATATCTTTTTCCATCCCCTCACTTTCAGTCTGTATGTGTCCCTAGGTCTGAAGTGGGTCTCTGGTAGCCAAAATATGTATGGGTCTTGTTTTTGTATCAATTCCACCAGTCTATATCTTTTGGTTGGAGCATTTAATCCATTTACATTTAAGGTAATTATCCATAAGCACGTTCCTATTACCATTTTCTTAATTGTTTTGGGTTTATTTTTGTAGGTCTTTTCCTTCCTTGTGTTTCCTGCCTAGAGAAGCTCCTTTAGCATTTGTTGTAAAGCTGGTTTGGTGGTGCTTGAATTCTCTTTACTTTTGCTTGTCTGTAAATATTTTAATTTCTCCATCAAATCTGAATGAGATCCTTGTTAGGTAGAGTAATCTTGTTTGTAGGTTGTTCCCTTTCATCACTTTAAATATATCCTGCCACTTCCTTCTGGCTTGCAGAGCTTCTGCTGAAAGATCAGCTGTTAAGCTTATGGGGATTCCCTTGTGTGTTATTTGTTGTTTTTCCCTTGCTGCTTTTAATATTTTTTCTTTGTATTTAATTTTTGATAGTTTGATTAATATGTATCTTGGTCTGTTTCTCTTTGGGTTTATCCTGTATGGTACTCTCTGTGATTCCCAGACTTGACTGATGATTTCCTCTACCATGTTAGGGAAGTTTCCTACTATAATCTCTTCAAATATTTTCTCAGACCCTTTCTTTTTCTCTTCTTCTTCTGAGATCTCTATAATTCAAATGTTGGTGTGTTTAATGCTGTCCCAGAAATTTCTGAGACTGTCCTCAATTCTCTTCATTGTTTTTTCTTTCATTCTGCTCCCTGGCAGTTATTTCCACCATTTTATCTTCCAGTCCACTTATCCGTTCTTCTGCCTTGGTTATTCTGTTATTGATTCCTTCTAGAGTATTTTTAATTTCAGTAATTGTGTTGTTCATCACTGTTCGTTTGCTCTTTAGTTCTTCTAGATTCTTGTTAAATGTTTCTTGTATTTTTTCCATTCTCTGAGATTTTGGATCATCTTTACTATCATTACTCTGAATTCTTTTTTAGGTAGTTTGCCTATTTCATCTTCATTTATTTGGTTTTATAGGTGTTTACCTTGCTCCTTTATCTGTAACATATTTTTTTGTTGTTCCTTTTCTTTTCTTTCTTTTTTTTTTTTTTTTGATGCGTGGTGATGTATTCCTGTCTTACTGGTTGTTTGGCCTGAGACGTCCAGCACTAGAGTTTGCAATCAGTTGGATAGAGCTGGGTCTTGGTGCTGGGATGAGGGCCTCCAGGAGGCCTCACTCCAATTAACATTCCTTTGGGTCTGAGGTTCTCTTAGTCCAGTGGTTTGGACTTGGAGCTCTCACCAGATGAGCTCAGGCCCAACATCCATCCTGGGAACCAAGATCCTGCAGGGATAATGTGGAATCAGTGGGAGCCCTGAGCTTGTCTTCCTGCAACTAGAGGTCCCATCTGGGGGTGATGGGATGGCCTCAGCTCCAACTCAGGCATCAGATCGTCAGGCATTAGATTCTCATAAGGAGCATGCAACCTAGATCCTTCGCATGTGCAGTTTCTTGACTTTTAATTTCTAATCTTGGTATACTTACCTTGTAGGCAATGCTCTCATCTCTTCTGTTTTTTATTCCTGTGGCATTTAAAAATATTCTCTTTCTTTTTAATTACTAGTAAATGTTGAATAAATTTCCTTTAGGAATAGGGATCACAGCAGATCTGTACAACTTAGCTACAAAATCTCAAAACGCTCTTCTAAAATGTTTTCTGAACCTTGGTTCAAAAATAGATTTTTCTCTCCCTACCTTTAAAAATGGTTTGAAATGTAAAAGGCCAAAGCAATTCTTAAACACAGTCACAGTGACATCTGCCAAAAGCTAAAAATATCTCATTGGTTTAACAGGCCACATTTTTGGCCACTATGAAGTCCTAATGTTATTGTGGATGCCCTATGATGGGCTACATGGGTAAAGTAATGTGTTTGTAGAATTACATGGTAACTCAAAGAGACACTGGAAAGCTATATTTTGCACTTCTGTTCCAGAGGCAGGAAGGAAACATTTAATCCATCTGATTTGATACAGAAAACTGTCTTAATGACATTTGGAGGGACTTAATGACATTTTCCTTGGTTCCAGCTCTACTATTCAGCCATTCTTCATCTTATATGATCAGGCTTTGCCTTTGCAGACAGTTATAGTGCCTAATCTGTGAAGTTCATGATTAAAATGCAAAAAAGTTGAATTTTGTAAAGTACTCCTTTTCAAATAATTGTCACTAGAAATTCTCTCTCTGCTCCCCACTAGGCCCTGACCTATGAAGCAGTTGCTTAGATGGGGGCTATCAGACTTGACTGACTCTAGGATCTGTTCTAACTGCTTTCATCTCCCAGATTCCTACTATGATTCAGAAGTTACAAGATGTTGCATAAAGTAACAAAGGTATAAGAATGTAGGATTCAGTGGTTGCAAAGTAAGAGGAGGCCATAAATAGAGCACTGGATAAATAACAGAGCAGTGTTATGGGTCTCGTCAAAATTCATATTTGAAGTCTTAACGCCCACTACCTCAGATGTGACCATATTTATGAATATGGTTATTTCAGATGTAGGTAAGATGAGGTCATTAGCAGGGAAGGGTCCTAATCCAATATGATAGGTGTCCTTATAAAAAGGGACGATTTGAAATAGACATGTACACAGGGAGAACATCATGTGAACATGAAGCAGTGATTGAGGTGATGTTTCCAAAAGCCAAGGAATGACAAAGATTTCCAGAAAACCATCAGAAGCTAGGGACAATGCACAGAATCTCCCTCACAGCCATAGCAATCAACACTGCTGACACCATGACCTCACACCTCTACCCTCCACAACTGTAAAACGACATATATCTGTTGTTTAAGCCACTTAGTTTGTGGTACTTTGTTATAGCACCCTTAGCAAACTAACATAGGTGACCAACTTGGGAAGATGGCTTGTAGACAACTGGTGCAGGTATAGATGTCAGAGGAGAAGGACAGCCTAGTATAAAAGCCAAACAAAATAGCAGGTGCCTTGGCAAAGATCCAGCCATGCTGACTGACTTTTCTGCCCTGTGGCAGGTTAAAGACTGGATCCCAATTACCCAGAAATCAAGGAGCAAAGGCTCAGATATTGGCAAGTTGACGTTATGTGGAGAGACAGCAAGAGAAGAAGGCAAAAGCAGCTGGTTCCTGTGACAGAGTGGAAGCCAATGAGGCAGCAAAGCAAGACTGTGACTCTAGGGTCTCAAATCCATCACTTCATTATTCAGGCAGTGGGGGTCATTGGAAAAAGTCAGTAAGGAGTTAAATACTGACCAAAGCATTATTTAAGAAGGTTTCTCTGGCAACTGAGTGCAAAACGTAAATTTTGAAGAGATGAGGTGCAGAAATGATTCAACCTTGAGCTTATTACTTAACTCTAGTCTCCTTATCCGAAAAATGGAACCAACCATATAATCATTGGATTTTTGCAAGAATTAAATGAGATAATCCATACACAATGCCTGATACAGTAAGCCCTTCAATAAATGTCAGAGGCTGAGTCAGATATGTGCACAGCTTTAACTCACATATTTCTTCAAACTAAGTGTGGACATTAACATTTCTCCTTGTTCCTGCCTGATTGCTACCTCCTTGAAAACAGTACCTGTAACTCATGCTCGATTTTATCTCAGGCAACACTCACCCAATTATTATGTATATATAACGAGTGCCTGCTGAGTTCCCTTCACCACTCCCCAACCTCTGCTGTCCTCTCAACCTAAATCTGAGTTCCACGCTAAATCCATCACAGGAGAGTCAAAACATGCTTGTAAATTTGGGCCTCATTTGCTCTAATGAGATCTCGCCTTTCCTCCATTTCTGGGATAATATAAAGCACTGAATGTCAATTCAGAGTAGAGAGAACACCTCTTTAATATCTCTCCACATGCTGACCTATTTCAATACTGTGTACTTCTCAAGGATGAGCAGCTATGCAAAGTCTAGAAGAAAAATACCTGAGAGGCCACCTCCTCCTGGGAACGTTTCAGCTTTTAAAGATTCTAGGTCATCCCTCTCCCTGATATTTGGAGTTCATTCCCACTGGGAGAGCAATCTGTTCACACAGCTTTAAAAAAAAAAAAAAAAATATTATTTATCCATAATCTAACAGAAACCACTTTTTTTTAAAAAAAAGCCTCATACGGAGTTTTTCCTGTAAATTTCATCAAGTAAAAAGAGTAAGGTGCATTAATTTAAGGTAATTTGATTAATTTTGACTTAAATAACTGAGCCACCTCCTGAGAAAGGCTGCATTTAACTGTTTACAAATGGCCAAATAGAGAAACTGAATGTGGTTGGTGATATTCGTCAGGGATGGATAAGTTTGTTTAGGGACTGAAAGTTGTACTGTGGTGATAGGGAGACTGACCAGGAAGCATCCCTAGCCTCTGATGGCCTAGTACATTCCTGTTACAAATAATGATGCTCTCTGAAATAACTGGATGTGAATTTCATCATGACCTGCCTTCAGGTGTCAGGGAACGTGTTCTTGGTAAGCATATCAGGAAAAAATACAGGAAAATATGAATTGAGACTTTTTAAGATCAGAGACATGTTCCATTTGCAGAAATGAGAGAGATGTCATGTGAGATAAGGGATTAACCATGGGTAGGATTTCTGGAGACAAGAAACTCTTTCCCTAAATTAGCTTGTTTTGCAGGCATTTCAAGTTATAATCCCAAGCAGTCCTTATGGTTCTCAATCTAGAGTTTCCTAGAATGAGGGATTATTTTCTCTAGGCTGTGGCCTCAATAAAGCCACTACCCAAGAGACATCTGTACAATTTTTAAAGTTTGGAAGAATGAAGCAGCTTCAGTATACGGCCTCAAGACTACCCATCAAGCCCTCTTCCTCTACTTAGTTTTCTTTCCCAATTTCTTTCTAATTGGAGTGTTACAGATGTGTGGCATGTCTTCATATGCAGGTGTCTTTGTATCCAGGTGTGTAAGTGTTGGGTTTGTATACCTGGTGTGTACGTATGTATATGCACCTGTGTTTATGAACAGTATCATTGGCTCTTTCCAGACAGAATTTCCTAGGAGGGTACTGCTCTTTTCTAAACCATGATATGACAAGAGATGAATCCTGATAGCTGTCTGCATGTGCCATTTAAAATTTTTTTTAATAACTACCTTCTCACCCCTTGTTGCTCCATCACAGAGGTATATCAAATGGGATTAATTTAGAAATTAAGACTAGTCATGACATCACTTGCTTCATTTTAAAAACAACTTCCAACAGTTAGCATTCTGGCCATTTGGTTTTCTGGAGGGCCGAGAGTTCTTTTAAAATAAGGGAGACTTGACTTCATTGCAGTTCACAAAACATGTATCAATCAGCATGTACAAATGCACATAAAATGCATAAGCTAGTTTGCAACTCTACAGCAACTGCTGTGATGATCCATGTATTCCCACTGCTGTGCAGAGTGCTGCACAAATAGTGGGGGTACAATCACTGTTCATCTGAATACAAAGCTTCACAGAAAGATTGGCAGAATTTTCCACTAGAACGCAAAGGCTAACTTCCTAAAAGATCAAATGGCTCAAGCAAGATGGGATATGGTGGCCAGATCAAACTGGGAAACTCGTTGCTTCCCAAGATCCTATATTTCTTACCTCCGCAAAGGGATCTTGAGGAGAAAGAAACTGCTTCAAGGTGGATGAACGTTAAAACACACCCACCTGTAGTAGGGTTCTCAAGAGGTGAGAGGGTCTGGTAAAGCACATTTATGTATATAAACGTTAACAAGGGACCTTGGATATGAAATAGCCTGCAAAAAAAGAGTGGCGAAGTAAATTTTAAAGTAGGAGAAAATGACAACAGAACCTCAATCACTGCTTCCTCAGGAGGAATGTGCAGTCCAACTGCATCTACTACACACAGCTGAGGACGACACTGCAGCCAAGCTCCACTACCGGTGCACCATGAAGAACTTGGCAATCCAGCAGCCCGCAGAGGACTGGATGATCCTGGCGTTCTCCCAGCTGGGCTCTATTGAGAAGATGTTCAAGTGGTTGAACCTGGGCCTGAATATGGAATTCATCTTCATCCTACCAGGACAAGCCCATCAAATGGCTCCTGGGCCATATCCTAGAAGGGCGCGAAGCACTGGGACCCACAGAAGACAAGCCTGCGGCTCCGCTTCAAGCCCTCCTCTTCCAGGATCGGGGCACTCACATCTCTCTGGCTGGCGGGCGATATCCAGAAACTGAAGGATAAGGACTTTAGCAGGTGCGGCGTTAAAGGAAAGTGAACTCGCCCACAGAGGTGACCACAAGCCTGTTGATGTACAGCACTTGCCCCTAGAAATGGCCCACCTGCGTGGGGCTGTTTCTAGGCCCTCGGGCACACAGCCAGGGCGTCCATCTGCCTCTGCTTCTGCCCGCAGCTGCGTCTTCAGCACGTCAGTGGAGGTGCTGCCCTTTGCTAACCGCCAGTCCTCACAGGAGCCGCTGCAGGAGGGCCGCTCGCATACCTTCTGAGCCCTGATGGCACCCCCAGGTGGCCCCTCCAGCAGGGCGCAGCGGCAGGGAGCGAAGTGGCCCCCCCTCCAGCCAGCAAGACTCGCTGGTGCGGGTCATTTTGATCCAAACCTTCCTGTAAAAGGCCCATTAAGCCAAGGGTTTTAGAGGGTGTGCTTCGCTGGCACTGGAGCCCAGACCTGGGAGGTCGTGGCTACTGCCCCCAAGGGCCAGGCGCAGCTGCCCCAACCCGAGGGGGTCCTGCCTGACGCCCAGCTCTGCGGCCTGGGGTTCCCGCTAGCCCCCAGGCCCAGGAGTGGGTGCGGCATCGCCCGCCGTGCTGTGAGGAGGCAGGCGCGCCTGTGACCATGCCCACACGCACGCCGTGCCAGAGGCCGCCACGCCCCTGGGAAGAGGAACCATCTGGGCCGCCGCTGAACAAAACCTGGCCATTTCAGAAGAGCTTTAACCTGGGTGCGAGCTTCCTCCTCCGATGCTGGAATGCGTGTTCGACTTTATATGCTTTGGTTTTGATTCCGGGATACTTTCTTGATGTAAGTCCACTTACACTTTTATAAAAGCATGACATAACGTAGCTAGTGAAGAAAAAGAAATTGTTTCCTAGTGGTAAAGCAGAGTATGCAAGATTTATCTAGGGTTTAAGTCTTGCTGACGTCCCTGGGTCCCAGGATGATGTTTTTCCTGGTCTATAGGCTCCTTAAAGAACAAAAGCGAATTTAAAACTCAGAAGCCACGGAGAGGGGGAAGATGGCGGAAGAGTCAGACACGGAGATCACCTTCCTCCCCACAGATACATCAGAAATACATCTACACGTGAAACAACTCCTACAGAACACCCACTGAACGCTGGCAGAAGACCTCAGACCTCCCAAAAGGTAAGAAACTCCCCACGTACCTGGGTAGGGCAAAAGAAAAAAGAAAAGACGGAAATAAAAGAATAGGGACGGTACCTGCACCAGTGGGAGGGAGCTGTAAAGGAGGAAAGGTTTCCATACACTAGGAAGCCCCTTCGCGGGCGGAGACTGTGAGTAGCGGAGGGGGAAAGCTTAGGAGCCGCAGAGGAGAGCGCAGCAACAGGGGTGCGGAGGGCAAAGTGGAGAGATTCCCGCACAGAGCATCGGTGCCGACCGGCACTCGGCACTCACTAACTAGCCCGAGAGGCTTGTCTGCTCAGCCGCCGGGGCGGGCGGGGCTGGAGCGCAGGGAGAGGACTGGCGCGTGAACACAGCCTGGAGGGGTTAGTGCACCACGGCTAGCCAGGAGGGAGTCCAGGAAAAAGTCTGGACCTGCCGAAGAGGCAAGAGACTTTCTCTTCCCTCTTTGTTTCCTGGTGCGCGAGGAGAGGGGATTAAGAGCACTGCTTAAAGGAACTCCAGAAACGGGCGCGAGCTGCGGCTAACAGCACGGACCCCAGAGACGAGCATGACATGCTAAGGCTGCTGCTGCCGCCACCAAGAAGCATGTGTGCGAGCACAGGTCACTATCCACATCCCTCTTCCAGGGAGCCTGTGCAGCCCGCCACTGCCAGGGTCCCGTGATCCAGGAACAACTTCCCCAGGAGAACGCACGGCGCGCCTCAGGCTGGTGCAACGTCATGCTGGCCTCTGCTGTCGCAGGCTCGCCCCGCATCTGCACCCCCCCTCCTCCCGGCCTGAGTGAGCCAGAGCCCCCGAAGCAGCTGCTCCTTTAACCCCTTCCTGTCTGAGCGAAGAACAGACGCCCTCCGGTGACCTACACGCACAGGCATGGCCAAATTGAAAGCTGAGCCCCGGGAGCTGTGCAAACAAAGCAGAAAAAGGGAAATCTCTCCCAGCAGCCTCAGGAGCAGGGATTAAATCTCCACAATCAACTTGTTGTACCCTGAATCTGTGGAATACCTGAATAAACAATGAATCATCCCAAATTGAGGAGGTGGGCTTTGAGAGCAAGATTTATTATTTTCTCCCCATTTCTTCTTTTTGTGGGTGTGTATGTGTATGCTTTTGTGTGAGATTTTGTCTGAATAACTTTGCTTTCACCATTTGTCGTAGGGTTCTGTCTGTCGATTTTTCTTTTTTACTTAAAAAAAAAATTTTTCTTAATAATTATTTTTTATTTTAATAATTTTATTTTATTTTATCTTACATTATTTTATCCTCTTCCATTCTTTCTTTATATCTTTCTTTCTCTTTCTGTCTTTCTACTTTTTCTCACTTTTATTCTGAGCTGTGTGGATGAAAGGCTCTTAGTGCTGCAGCCAGGAGTCACTGCTGTGCCTCTGAGGAGGGAGAGCCAACTTCAGGACACTGGTCCACAAGAGACCTCCCAGCTCCACATAATATCAAACGGCAAAAATCTGCCAGAGATCTCCATATCAAAACCAACACCCAGCTTCACTCAACGACCAGCAAGCTACAGTGCTGGAAACCCTATGCCAAACAACTAGCAAGGCAGAAACACAACCCCACCCATTACCAGACAGGCTGCCTAAAATCATAATAAGGCCACAGACACCCCAAAACACACCACCAGACGTGGACCTGCACACCAGAAAGACAAGATCCAGCCTCATGCACCAGAACACAGGCACTAGTCCCCTCCACCAGGAAGCATACACAATGCACTGAACCAACTTTAGCCACTGGGGACAGACACCAAAAACAACTGGAACTACTTTTGCAGCCTGCAAAAAGGAGACCCCAGACACGGTAAGATAAGCAAAATGAGAAGACAGAAAACACACAGCAGATGAAGGAGCAAGATAAAAACCCACCAGACCTAACAAATGAAGAGGAACTAGGCAGTCTACCTGAAAAAGAATTCAAAATAATGAGAGTAAAGATGATCCAAAATCTTGGAAATAGAATAGACAAAATGCAAGAAACATTTAACAAGGACCTAGAAGAACTAAAGATGAAACAAGCAACAACGAAAACACAATAAATGAAATTAAAAATACTCTAGATGGGATCAATAGCAGAATAACTGAGGCAGAAGAACGGATAAGTGACCTGGAAGAAAAAATAGTGGAAATAACTACTGCAGAGCAGAATAAAGAAAAAAGAATGAAAAGAACTGAGGACAGTCTCAGAGACCTCTGGAACAACATTAAACGCACCAACATTCGAATTATAGAGGTTCCAGAAGAAGAAGAGAAAAAGAAAGGGACTGAGAAAATATTTGAAGATATTATAGCTGAAAACTTCCCTAATATGGGAAAGGAAATAGTTAATCAAATCCAGGAAGCACAGAGAGTCCCATACAAAATAAATCCAAGGAGAAATACTCCAAGACACATATTAATCAAACTATCAAAAATTAAATACGAACAAAGCATATTAAAAGCAGCAAGGGAAAAACAACAAATAACACACAAGGGAATCCCCATAAGGTTAACAGCTGATCTTTCAGCAGAAACTCTGCAAGCCAGAAGGGAGTGGCAGGACATATTTAGAGTGATGGAGAAAAACTGCAAACAAGATTACTCTACCCAGCAAGGATCTCATTCAGATTTGATGGAGAAATTAAAACCTTTACAGACAAGCAAAAGTTGAGAGAGTTCAGCAACAACAAATCAGCTTTACAACAACTGCTAAAGGAACTTCTCTAGGCAAGAAACACAAGAGAAGGAAAAGACCTACAATAACGAACCCAAAACAATTTAGAAAATGGGAATAGGAATATACATATCGATAATTACCTTAAATGTAAATGGACTAAATGCTCCCACCAAAAGACACAGATTAGCTGAATGGATACAAAAACAAGACCCATAAATGTGCTGTCTACAAGAGACCCACTTCAGACCTAGAGACACATACAGACTGAAAGTAAGGGGATGGAAAAAGATATTCCATGCAAATGGAAACCAAAAGAAAGCTGGAGTAGCAATTCTCATATCAGACAAAATAGACATTAAAGACTATTACAAGAGACAAAGAAGGACACTACATAATGCTCAAGGGATCGATCCAAGAAGAAGATATAACAATTGTAAATATTTATGCACACAACATAGGAGCCCCTCAATACATAAGGCAAATACTAACAGCCATTAAAAGGGAAACTGACAGTAACACATTCATAGTAGGGGATTTTAACACCCCACTTTCACCAATGGACAGATCATCCAAAATGAAAATAAATAAGGAAACACAAGCTTTAAAGGATACATTAAACAAGATGGACTTACTTGATATTTATAGGACACTCCATCCAAAAACAACAGAATACACATTTTTCTCAAGTGCTCATGGAACATTCTCCGGGATAGATCATATCTTGGGTCACAAATCAAGCCTTGGTAAATTTAAGAAAATTGAAATCGTATCAAGTATCTTTTCCGACCACAATGCTATGAGACTAGATATCAATTACAGGGAAAGATCTGTAAAAAATACAAACACATGGAGGCTAAACAATACACTACTTACTAACGAAGTGATCCCTGAAGAAATCAAAGAGGAAATCAAAAAATACCGAGAAACAAATGACAATAGAGACACAATGACCCATCATCTATGGGATGCAACAAAAGCAGTTCTAAGAGGGAAGTTTATAGCAATACAACCCCACCTTAAGAAACAGGAAATATCTCGAATAAACAACCTAACCTTGCACCTAAAGCAATTAGAGAAAGAAGAACAAAAACCCCAAAGTTAGCAGAAGGAAAGAAATCATAAAAATCAGATCTGAAATAAATGAAAAATAAATGAAGGAAACGATAGCAAAGATCAATAAAACTAAAAGCTGGTTCTTTGAGAAGATAAACAAAATAGATAAACCATTAGCCAGACTCATCAAGAAAAAAAGGGAGAAGACTCTAATCAATAGAATTAGAAATGAAAACGGAGAAGTAACAACTGACACTGTAGAAAGACAAAGATCATGAGAGATTACTATAACCAACTCTATGCCAATAAAATGAACAACCTGGAAGAAATGGACAAATTCTTAGGAAAGCACTACCTGCCAAGACTGAATCAGGAAGAAATAGAAAATATGAACAAACCAATCACAAGCACTGAAATGAAACTGTGATTAAAAATCTTCCAACAAACAAAAGCCCAGGACCAGATGGCTTCACAGGCGAATTCTATCAAACATTTACAGAAGAGCTTACACCTATCCTTCTCAAACTCTTCCAAAATATACCAGAGGGAGAACACTCTCAATTCATTCTATGAGGCCAACATCATCTTGATACCAAAACCAGACAAGGATGTCACAAAGAAAGAAAACTACAGGCCAATATCACTGATGAAAATAGATGCAAAAATCCTCAACAAAATACTAGCAAAGAGAATCTAACAGCACATTAAAAGGATCATACACCATGATCAAGTGGGGTTTATTCCAGGAATGCAAGGATTCTTCAATAATCGCAAATCAATCAATGTGATAAACCATATTAACAAATTGAAGGAGAAAAACCATGTGATCATCTCAATAGATGCAGAGAAAGTATTTGACAAAATTCAACACCGACTTTTGATAAAAACCCTGCAGAAAGTAGGCATAGAGGGAACTTTCCGCGACATAATAAAGGCCATATATGACAAGCCCACACCCAACGTCATCCTCAATGGTGAAAAACTGAAAGCATTTCCAGTATGATCAGGAACAAGACAAGGTTGCCCACTCTTACTGCTCTTATTCAACATAGTTTTGGAAGTTTTAGCCACAGCAATCAGAGAAGAAAAGGAAATAAAAGAATCCAAATCAGAAAAGACGAAGTAAAGCTGTCACTCTTTGCAGATGACATGATACTATACATAGAGAATCCTAAAGATGCTACCAGAAAACTAGTAGAGCTAATCAATGAATTTGGTAAAGTTGCAGGACACAAAATTAATGCACAGGAATCTCTGGCATTCCTATACACTAATGATGAAAACTCTGAAAGTGAAATCAAGAAAACACTCCCATTTACCACTGCGACAAAAAGAATAAAATATCTAGGAATAAACCTACCTAAGGAGACAAAAGACCTGTATGCAGAAAATTATAAGACACTGATGAAAGAAATTAAAGATGATACAAATAGATGGAGAGATATACCATGTTGTTGGATTGGAAGAATCAACATTGTGAAAATGACTCTACTACCCAAAGCAATCTACAGATTCAATGCAGTCCCTATCAAACTACCACTGGCATTTTTCACAGAACTAGAACAAAAAATTTCACAATTTGTATGGAAACACAAAAGACCCCAAATAGCCAAAGCAATCTTGAGAACGAAACACGGAGCTGGAGGAATCAGGCTCCCTGACTTGAGACTATACTACAAAGCTACAGTAATCAAGACAGTATGGTACTGGCACAAAAACAGAAAGATAGATCAATGGAACAGGATAGAAAGCCCAGAGGTAAACCCACGCACATATGTGCACCTTGTCTTTAATAAAGGAAGCAGGAATGTGTAGTGGAGAAAGGACAGCCTCTTCAATAAGTGGTGCTGGAAAAACTGTACAGGTACATGTAGAAGTATGAGATTAGATCACTCCCTAACACCATTCACAAAAATAAGCTCAAAATGGATTAAAGACCTAAATGTAAGGTCAGAAACTATCAAACTCTTAGAGGAAAACATAGGCAGAACACTCTATGACATAAATCACAGCAAGATCCTTTTTGACCCACCTCATAGAGAAATGGAAATAAAAACAAAAATAAACAAATGGGACCTAATGAAACTTCAAAGCTTTTGCACAGCAAAGGAAACCATAAACAAGACCAAAAGACAACCCTCAGAATGGGAGAATATATTTTCAAATGAAGCAACTGACAAAGGATTAATTTCCAAAATTTACAAGCAGCTCATGCAGCTCAATAACAAACAACCCAATCCAAAAATGGGCAGAAGACCTAAACAGACATTTCTCCAAAGAAGATATACAGATTGCCAACAAACACATGAAAGAATGCTCAACATCATTCATCATTAGAGAAATGCAAATCAAAACTACAATGAGATATCATCTCACACCAGTCAGAATGGCCATCATCAAAAAATCTAGAAACAATAAATGCTGCAGAGGGTGTGGAGAAAAGGGAACACTCTTGCACTGCTGGTGGGAATGTGAATTGGTACAGCCACTATGGAGAACAGTATGGAGGTTCCTTAAAAAACTAAAAATAGAACTAGCATATGACCCAGCAATCCCACTACTGGGCATGTACCCTGAGAAAACCATAATTCAAAAAGAGTCATGTACCAAAATGTTCATTGCAGCTCTATTTACAATAGCCCGGAGATGGCAACAACGTAAGTGTCCATCATCGGATGAATGGATAAAGAAGATATGGCACATATATACAATGGAATATTACTCAGCCATAAAAAGAAACGAAATTGAGCTATTTGTAATGAGGTGGATAGACCTAGAGTCTGTCATATAGAGTGAAGTAAGTCAGAAAGAGAAAGACAAATACCGTATGCTAACACATATATATGGAATTTAAGAAAAAAAAATGTCATGAAGAACCTAGGGTAAGAAAGGGATAAAGACACAAACTTACTAGAGAACGTACTTGAGGATATGGGGAGGGGGAAGGTTGAGCTGTGACAAAGCGTGAGAGAGGCATGGACATATATACGCTACTAAACGTAAGGTAGATAGCTAGTGGGAAGCAGCCGCATAGCACAGGGAGATCAGCTGGGTGCTTTGTGACCGCCTGGAGGGGTGGGAGGGAGGGAGACGCAAGAGGAAAGAGATATGGGAACATATGTATATGTATAACTGATTCACTTTTTTATAAAGCAGAAACTAACACACCATTGTAAAGCAATTATACTCCAATAAAGATGTAAAAAAAAAATATTCTGCACTTATAGTGCTAATTTTTCTTAATTCTGTTAGCATTTCTATTACCACCTTTTTGAATTTATTGTTTGGTAGAATAATTATCTCTCTTTCGCTATTTATTTTTTGGGGGTTTTCTCTTGCCTTTTTAATGGGGAGTAGATCCTCTGCCTTTTTGTTTTACTTAGCTTTCTCCGTCTCTATGAATTTAGGAGAAAAGTTATCCTTTGTGATCTTTGAAGTGGTGTTTTTATGTGGGAGCATCCCTATGTAGAGTGTATACGCCCAGTGTGTTAGGTGTGTGTGTGTGGCGGGGGGTTGATGTGAATGCCAGCCATGTCTTCCTTCAGGTGTGCTGGCTGGTATCAACTTGATAAGGGGTGTGGTTAGTGTTGTAGGATCTAAAGCCTGCACAGGGTATAAGGAAGGACTTCCTCTCTGCTCTGTGGTTGTTGCCACCCTGTGAGGCATGGGGTCTGCTCCCCAGTTGCTTGAGCCTGCCAGAGGGTCAGGCTCAAGCTGACTCTGTTCCCTTTAAGTGTTTTCCTCCTCTCTGAACTGGGGCCTTTACCCCAAAGGAGGCAACTGCTTAAGTAAATGGGGATCGGGTACTTATAGAGGTCTGATATGCTGCCTGTGTAGGTGCCCACGGTCCACTCAGAAGCAGCCCAAGGTCACTTCCCTTCCCCTGTTGAGGTCATCGCAGATCTATTGCAAGGCTGTGATGTGGAGTGGGTGGGGCCAGATTGTTCACTAGGTTGGGGCTGGGGGCCAGAGTGTTATAACTGTAGGAATTGAATCGGCTGCTCTGCTGTCAGAGACCTGGGCTGCTTCTGGGGTGCTGATATAGCTAGCACGAACACAATCTGCTGCCGCCCCTCCTGGACCACACCCCAGGCCCACTGGCTGTCTCTTTGTAACTAGATGAGTCTATTCCCATGGCCCTGTTGGCCCAGATCCTGTGCCTGGCTGTGATGTGGAATGAGTGGGGCTAGGTGTTTGCCCCACTTAGGTTCATGAGCTTGGCGAGGGGGCAGCCACCAGTGCAGAGCTCTCTGCGCCCTGTTTTTTGGCCAGCCAGCATCTATGCACTCTTTGCAAGTGGAGTCGAGGTCTCTCCAGCCCTTCTGTCTGTCCCAGTGGTTCTTTTAGAAGCAAAGGGGGCTTGTCTCCTTCACACAGGACTCCAGGACTGGGATGCACAGTCTGGCTCAGCCCACTTGGTCCCCAGCATCAGAGTCTTCCCGTGTGGACCTTTTCTTTATTTCAGATCCCTCCTACTGGCAGACGTCCTGACCCTTTGCCTTTTCTCCATCGTACCTGGTTACATGTAAATCTTTCTTGCTGCTTTGTTTGTATAGGTGTTCTTTTGCCAGTTTCCAGTTTTCCATGAGAATTTTTCTTCATGTAGATGTATTTTTGATGTGTTTGTTGGGGGAGGTAAGCTCCACATTCCTATTCTGCCACATTCCGGTTCCGTCCTCCTCTTCTGCCATCTTGATCCAATCCCCCCAGAATTCTTTATTCTGTCTCCGCTCTTCCCTTTGCTATCTGTGTGATTCTGATAAAGTCCTAACCTCAATTTATTTAGTCAGAAAGTTGTACATGTGTGTTTGTGTGAATGTCTCTCTCAAAAAAATTGGAGAGAGGGTCAGGAAGATAAGAAAACTTTTAATTGGTGCATGCAGCCAAGCAGTTCAGCAACAGAACATTAATTTTTATTTTAATAATGTGATTTTAATTGAGTACTTTGCTGGTGCTGCACTAAACTGGGACTGTTACTTAAAATTGCATTAAGAAAGATCATCCCCCTTCTACAACTAATGCCACCCCACCCACACTCCCAAATAACATGTTATCCTTTTGGGAACAGGCAGAATTTAAATTATTGTTCCTTGAGGGATTTTTTAGCAAAAACGGGGTAAGTATTAATAGACCAGAAAGTTACTGTTTTAGAGTAAACAAAACAGTACTGTTGTCTACTCTTTAGAGTAAACAAAAATACAGTTGAAATATACCTTTTTTTAAACACTGTGGCAGTGATCTCTCACTGTCCACTGAATTCTATTATGTTTTCTCTTCCAATAATGTGATTGTAACTAGGAACCTCCCCTTGTACCTAGGTGTATTTGTATGACTATGTCTTGCCAATAGATATGAGCAAATGTTATGAACACATATTATAAAATGTGGTGTGTCTCCTCTGTGATTGCTTTTTTTATTTCTCTGCCTGGATATTTATTATGACATGGCGCTATGGGATGGTGAAACAACAAGATAGAAGGAACCTGGTCCCTTAATGAATACTTGGAGTGGAATTTTTCTGCTCACCTGAATACCTATCCAGGAATGGCTATTGTGTTACTGTTGCAATTTAGGTGTGTGCGGTTACAGTCTAATATGCCCTACCTATTACACATCCATCTTTAGTTGGGTTATATTCCTTAATAAGTGTAAAAAGCAGGAAATATCCATTGGTGGGTTGACTGTTTTATTGTGACATTTTCAAGAAGAGCCAGGTTTGAATAGGGAGCTTGTATTAGCAGCCTAACATTCTGTTAGTGATTGTAAGTCCAAGACTTTGAAAATTAGTATCTTTTCATGCTCATAACCACTTTTTGAAAATACTGTGTATTTTGACCAAAAAAAAAAAAATAAGGTGAAAGAAGAATGTAATGCAGGTTTGTAAATAGCAAATTAATCAAAAAGTGAATGAATGAGTAGGATGAATAGATGGATAGACAGATAAAAAGAAGTCCCGGGTGTAGGTGAGGATGCAAGAGGACCAGCTGTTTTTTCAACTTAAAAGTACAAATGATGCAATGATGCAATAATGGTGCATCTTCCCATGGGGTAAGGAGAAGAGTATGAAATTTAGAATCACACAGATGGAAAATGGAATTTGTTGGATAAGCACAGCATGTCATGCACTGTCCTACATATTTTCACATACAGTTTGTGCTTTCATATGCATGGTTTCATAAAAACCCTGCAAGGGAAAAATTATGCTGTTCAATGTTCACGGTGAGAGACTACTGAGGCTCAGTTTTACCATCCCTGAATTATACTGCAGGCATGTGGATGAGCGGGAATTAGAGTTAAGTATTTCTAATTTTAGGTCCTGTGTTATCCAAATTTTACTCTTTATGGGGACTTGGTAGGTAATTAACATTAACATAATAATGTACACATAATAATGTACATTTACATGTATTGTTAAAATTCAGAGTGATTATTGTCATCAATACATTGAGTGAATCTTACTGTAACTTAGAAACATCAGGTGTCCTGTGTTTCATAAGAGAATATTTTGGCTTAGGCAATACTATATGGATTTCAAGAGAAGTAGTGGGAGTAGAAAATACGAAGGAAAGTAAGTCTGCACTCCAGACACCCTGGCCTTGTTAACTTGCCAGAACTCAGCAGCTATACTGCCTCCAAGTCCTGTTCTCTTCCATCCTCAATTTCTGTTCTTAGCTTTTTATATCCTTCAACCTCATCTTTTTATTAAAATGCTTCTCTGTTTTTTGTGATTACTTTGTGGCCATATTCAAAAGTGAGGTAAAATCCAACTATTCTAACAAATTAAACCACATTAGTTGGGTGATATTGTATTACTATTCAATGATTTTTTTAGATGCTGTGTCTTAAGCCTAAGAGTTATTATAAAGAAGATTTTTGAGGTACTAATGAGGGCTTTGGGAAACATGTTTTGGGACTAAGATGCTGGCTGTATATAATATTTATTTTGTATTGAGCACCTAACCGTACCAGGCCCTATGCCGTTTTACAAACATTATCTCATTTAATGTAAATAATAAACGTGAAGTGGTACTATTGAGGAAGGAACTGGAGAGATCAAGTAGCTTGCTGAAGATCAAATATTTTGTAGAGAACAGTGGTGAATTTTCAATCCAGTCTATCCAGCTTCTAAAACTGAGCTCTTAATTACCATGCTTTATTGTATATTCTGTGGGTAAACTATCCAAGGGTTATTTTCTAGGTGGGATTAAAAATAGGCCTTTCAAATACTTTGAGCATAGAGAAACATTATTTTAGGTGGGAAAGAGAGTGGGGGACTTGGCCACTGAATCTTAAATCCAATGAATGAACCCTAAATAGCAATAAAGTGTTGATGCTAAAGTATCCCCATACTAAGAACTTCAATGAAATTCAATAGGATGTCCAAAGGGACAACAATAAAGAAATGGGTTGATTCGTTAATGAAACTTAAAGGCATACCAAATGTTCAAGATGTAGGTGCCAAATGTAGGAGCAATACTGTGTTCTGAGGGAATACCACCTTGCAATTACTTATAATTAAAGAGAGGCACTGCCTCTGCCTTCTAAAGGAACAAAGATGTCCACTGGACTTGGGATGCCAAGATCAAAGAACTGTACTTTTTAAGCACCTACATGTGTGGACTGCTTGCAGCATGGAGTACTTGGGTCAACTTTTGAAAGTGAAAATAAACCAAACACTCCGTACATCTTTTCCATTATTTTAAATTGAAGTATGACTGATGTACAATATTATATTTTAAGTGTACAACAAAGTGATTCTCAATTTTTTAAGTTTATATTCTAATTATAGTTATAAAACATTGGATATTTTCCCTGTGCTGTATAATATATCCTTGTGTCTTATTTATTTTATACGTAGTAGTTTGTATTGATACCTCTTATTCCTCTACTCCTATCTTGCCCTTTCCCCCTTCCCTCTACCCACTGGTAACCACTAATTTTTCCTCCTCATCTGTGAGTCTGTTTCTTTTTTGTTATATTCCCTAGTTTTATTTTTTGATTCCACATATAAGTGATATAATACAGTATTTGTCTTTCTCTGTCTGACTTACTTTACTTAGATTAATACCCTCCAAGTTATCCATGCTGTTGCAAATGGTGAAATTTCTTTCTTTTTTTGGCTAAGTAGTATTCTGTTGTGTTGATATACCACATCTTTATCCATTCATCTGTCGATGGACACTTAGGTTGCTTACATATCTTGGCAATGGTGTATAATGCTGCTGTGAACTTTGGGGTGCACGTATCTTTTCTAATCAGTGTTTTCTTTTTTCTTTCTTTCTTTCTTTTTTTTTTTTTTTTTGGACAAATACCCAGGAGTGGAATACCTGGGTCATATGGTAGTTCTGTTTTTGGTTTTTTCCAGAAGCTTGCTTACTGTTTTCCACAGTGGCCACACCAGTTTACATTTCTGCCAACAGTGAATGAGGGTTCCCTTTTCTGCACATCCTATCCAATATTTGTTATGTGTGGTCTTCTTGATGATAGCCATTCTGACAGGGGTGAGGTGATATCTCATTGTGGCATTAATTAGCATTTCTCTGATGATTAAGGATGTTAAGCATCTTTCTATGTGCCTGTTGCCCATCGTTATGTCTTCTTTGGAAAAATTTCTATTCATTTCTTCTGCCTATTTTTTAATCAGGTTGCTTTTTGATGTTGAGTTGTATGTATTGTTCGTATATTTAGGATATTAACCCCTTATCAGTCACATCATTTGCAAACATTTTATCCCATTCAGTAGGTTGTCTTTTTGTTTTGTTAAAAGCTTTCGCACAGCAAAGGAAACAATTAAGTTTAATTAGGTCCCATTTGTTTAGTTTTCTTTTCTTTCTTTCTTTCTTTTTTTTTTTTTTTTTGCCTTAGGAGACAGATCCAAAAAAAAATTGCTACAATTGATGTGAAAGAGTGTGGTCCACCTATATTATCTTCTAGACATTTTTATGGTTTCCAGTCTTATATTTAGGTCTTTAAGCCATTTTGTTATTTTTGTGCATGGTGTTAGACCATGTTATAGTTTCTTTTACATGTAGCTGTCCAGTTTTCCCAGCACTATTTAATGAAGAGACTGTCTTTTCTTCATAGTATATTCTAACCTCTTTGTTGTAGATTACTCAATCATAAAGGCATAGGTTTATTTCTAGGCTGTCTATTCCATTAATCTATATGCCTGTTTCTGTGCCAGTACTATGCTGTTTTGATTACTGTAGCTTTGTAGTATAGTCTGAAGTCAGGGAGCGTGATTCCTCCAGCTCTGTTGTTCTTCCACAAGACTGCTTTTGCTATTTAGGGCCTTTTCTGTTTCCATATGAATTTTAAAATTATTTGTTCTAGTTCTGTGAAGAAGGCGCTTGGCATTTTGATAGGGATTGCATTGAATTAGTAGATTACCTTGAGTAATATGGTCATTTTAACAATATTAATTCTTCCAATCCATGAACACAGTTTATCCTTAGAACAGTTGTGTCATCTTCAATTTTTTTCACCAATGTCTTATCGTTGTTTAGAGTACAGGTCTTTTACCTTGCTAGGTAGGTTCATTCCTAGGTATTATTTTCTTTTTGATGCAATGATAAATGGGATTGTTTCCAAAATTTTGCTTTCTGATAGTTCATTGTTAGTGTATAGAAATGCAACAGATCTCTGTATGTTAATTTTGTATCCAGCAACCTTACCGAATTCATTAATGAGTTCCAGCAGTTTTTTGGTGGTGCCATTAGGATTTTCTATGTATAGTATCATGTCATCTGCACACAGTGACAGTTTTACTTCTTCCTTTCCAATTTGGATGTTCTTATTTCTTCTTGTCTAATTGCTGGGGCTAGGACTTCCAATACTATGTTGAATAAAAGTGGTAAGAGTGGGCATGCTTGTTTTGTTCCTGATCATAGAGGAAATGCTTTCAGCTTTTCACCATTTAGTGTGATGTTAGCTGTACGTTTGTCATATATGGCCTTTATTATGTTGAAGCGTGTTCCCTCTGTGCCCACTTTCTGGAAAGTTTATCATAAATGGGTGTTAAATATTGTCAAAAAGCTTTTTATGCATCTTTTGAGATGATGTGTTTTTTTAAATTCTTTGTTATTGTGGTGTATCACATTGACCAATTTGCAGATACTGAAAAATACTCGTATCCCTGGGATAAATCCCACATGATTATGGTGTGTGATCCTTTAGATGTATTGTTGGATTTGTTTTGCTGATATTTTATTAAGGATTTTTTCATATTTGTTCATCAGTGATTTTGGCCTGTATTTGTCTTGTGATATCCTTTTTTGGTTTTGGCGTCAGGGTCATGCTGGCCTTGTAGAATGAGTTTGGAAGCATTCTTTCCTCTTCAATTTCCTGCAAGAGTTTGAGAAGGATATGTTAATTCTCCTCTAAATGTTTGGTAGAATTCATCTGTGACACTATCATCTCCTGGACTTTTGTTTGTTGGCAGTTATTAAATGATTGATTCAATTTCAATACTGGTAATTGGTCTGTTCATATTTTCTATTTCTTCCTGGTTCAGCCTTGGGAGATTGTACCTTTCTAAGAATTTGTCCATTTCTTCTGGGTTGTCCATTTTATTGGCAAATAGTTGTTTGTAGTTGTCTCTTAAGAGCCTTTGTATTTCTGTGGGGTCAGTTGTAACTTCTTTTTCATTTCTAATTTTATTGATTTGGGCCTTCTCCCTTATTTTCTTGATGAGTCTGGCTAAAGTTTTGTCAATTCTTTAAAATCTTTTCAAAGAACCAGCTGTTAGTTTCATTGACCTTTTCTAATGTTTTTTTAGTCTCTAGTTCATTTATTTCTCTTCTGATCTTTACAATATCTTTCCTTCTACTGATTTTGGATTTTGTTTGTTCTTCTTTCTCTAGTTCCTTTAGGTATAAGGTTAGGTTGTTTATTTGAGATTTTTCTTATTTCCTGAGGTAAGCTTGTATCACTACAAACTTCCCTCTTAGAACTGCTTTTGCTGCATCTGATAGGTTTTGGATCATTGTGTTTTCATTTCTCATTAGTCTGTAGGTATTTTTTTTTAATTTTCTCTTTGATTTCTTCAGTGATCCATTGGTTGTTTGGTAGCATATTGTTTAGTCTCCACTCATTTATGGTTTTTGCCATTTTTTTCTTGTAGTTGATTTCTAGTCTCATAGCATTGTGGTTAGAAATGATGCATGACATGACTTCAGTTTTCTTAAATTTACCAAGGCTTGTTTTGTGGCATACCATGTGAACTATCCTGGTGAGTGTTCCATGTGAACTTGAAAAGAATGTGTATTCTGCTTTTGGATGGAATGTCCTGTAAATATCTACTAAGTCCATCTGGTCTAATGTGTTATTTAAGGCCAGTGTTTTGTTTGTTTGTTTGTTTTAATTTTATTGAAATATAGTTGATTACAATGTATTAATTTCTGCTGTATAGCAGAGTGATTTAGTTTTACATATATATATATATGTGTGTGTGTATATATATATGACTTATTGTATTCTTTTCCATTATGGTTTAGCACAGGATGTTGAATATACTTCCCTGAGCTATATAGTAGAACCTTTTTGTTTATCTATCCTATATTTAATAGTTTGCATCTGCTAATCCCCAAATCCCAATCCTTCCCTCCCCCACCCTCCCTCAGTTGGCAACCACAAATCTGTTCTCTATATCTGAGAGTCTATTTGTTTTTTTAGATAAGTTCATTTGTGTCAAATTTAGATTCCATATCTAAGTGATATCATAAGGTATTTTTCTTTCTCTTTCTGGCTTACTTCACTGTATTTCCCTCAGCCCTCTAGGATTCCTGAAAGTAAGCCCTGCTGGCCTTCAAAGCCACATGCTCTCAGGGCTTGTCTTCTTGGTGCAGAACCTGCAGGCTAGGGAGCCTGACATCAGGCTCAGACCTCACTCCTTTGAGAGAGCCTCCAGAGTTGCAGTTATTCCCCTGTTTGTAAATTGCCCACTTGGGAGTATGGAATTTGCCTATTATGCAACTCCACCCCTTCTACCTGTCTCGTAGTGCTTCCTTCTCTAGATCTTCAGTTGTATCTTTACTCATGGGTTCCCAACTTTTTTATCAATGTTTTTTCTGCAAATGGTTGTGATTTTGGTGTGCCTCTGAGAGGTGAGCTCCAGGTCTTTCTACTCTGCTATCTTGCACAGTAATCCAGGAATAAATATTTTTGATAGTGTGCTGCGTGTCTTTAAAAAGACTTCATGTTTGCCTGTGGAAGCAGGCATTGGAAGGGTTGCAGCTCCATGTTCTTTTGGAGTCCACCCTGTATATTTTTGTTTGCCTTGCATAAAAAGTACTGGTGTATTACAGGCTCTCAGAATATGTGCAGAATGGAAATATAGTATTTAGATTAAAATAGAAAATAAAAGCAGTTTTGGAAAGGATGGGACAAAGGGTAGAAATGACAAATCAAAAATAAAACTTTTCATATTTTTTAAGCCTGCTTAGGTGGATAATAAAGAAAAGTATTTAAAAACTATCAGGAATAGCAGTATCTTTTTATTATTGGTTCAATTTCATATTATGACACTTCTCCTTCCCCTGCAAAGATGGCTAATATTTACTTTAAAATATAAGCACATTAAAGTTAAGATAGTTATTCCATGATTCTCCATTTTATGACCTTTGTCTTCTTTCCATGAAAAATTTTGACTCCCATTAGGACCTCGAGTCTAAATGTAAAATAATCTTAATACTGTACCTGTATGTACAGTTATGGTTATGGGATGCTGGACAGTCATCCCACTAGAGATAATTAAGAGCAGTTCAGCACAGAGAATCAGGGAAGTATTAGGAGCTTGTAACCTGAGCCAAAAAAGACCTAATGATTAAATGGAAAATATCAATCATCTCTGCCTTGCAAATTAACAGGTATCTAGGTGCTATTCAGATAGTACAATAAAATATGATAGAAATATAATAAACCAAATAATTGTAAATATACAGTGATTCCTCCCACTAAACTTTAAGCACCTTGAGGGCAGAAACACCATGTTAGTTGAGTACGTGGCCTTAATATCTGGTTCTTAGGAGTCAAATTCTTGCATTGGATAGGAACTTGGTTATGGGAGTTGGGTGGGTGGGAATATAGGATGATGATGTGAGGCCAACTTACTCCCAAGAAAGGAAGTTGATCCATCAAGGAAATAAGGCTCTTACAGATGATGCAGAAGTAAATACCCCTGGCTACGCCATAGAGTAGGACTAGTCCCATCAGCAGGTTAGGTAATCAAATAGGAAAAAGATCAATGAGTAAGGGCTTCCAAATGTAGAGAACCAAAGGAGAGCAGATAGCTTGATGTTAGGAAAATAACAAACAGTAAGGTCAAGGCCTGGCAAAAAGCATGAACTTCCACCTAACCTGGAATGAAAGAGATAACCCTGGAGGCTCTGCCTGTAGACAAAAATGTAATCTAGGTTATGTGACAGCCTGAAGACAAAAATCCTTATGGTTAAACCAAATGAACCTTGGTGTAGCTGTTTGAGTCTCTCAGTCAGCTGGGTATTCCTCTACATTAAATTCTTGTATATTTGAGATGAGGAAAAACAACAATTTCCTAAGATAAGCCAAGTCTATTTTTAGCTAAAAATTCTTTGTTCTCATTGACCTTATATATTGTTTTTATTTAAACTTAGTTTTCTCTTCAAGTAAAACCTAGTCACATTTTAATTTTAGGAAAACTTTACTTTTCCACACACTATTTAGGATATGTTGGAGGATATTAATGGGCCTTTAAAGGTCAGATGTGGTATCCATGGGAAGGAAGAGACATTTAATCCAGGCAGAGAGTCCCCAAAGCATCAAGGAAGGGAGGTATTTGAACATTTCTAACACTTACTGAAAACAACTAGAAAGCAACCAAAAGAAGGGTAAAGAGTCAGTAGGAAGGAAGACATTGCTGAGAGCAAGGCCCCAGGAAGAAGAAGCAATCCCTGTTTTTCTGTGATTAATATCTGGGCATTGTAGACTGACACTTTACATTATGCAGTAAAATGCACTGCAGATGAATTGATTGTGTTTAAGATGATGAGGCAAAGAGGGATAAGGATCCAAGGAGGATAGAGGTTCATTAAGACTGTGAAGTTCATGATTAGTAGAAAAACTTCAGCTAAAATTGTGCCATCTTTATTGAAGAACTAATATATGGCAAAAAACAAAGCTGATTCATGGACTGAATGAAGTCTAACACTTCTGTAACAGACACAGATCTGTACATTTTCAGTCATCACTTGTTTAAATTGATTATCAAATCACCACCATCAAAACATGCAATAGATAATAGGTATTAACTAAATACAGTTGGTTATAGAAAACAAGTACTTTTGCATTTTCCTTAACAGTATTAGGGACTGAATGTTTGTGTCCCCCACCCCCAAATTCATATGTTGAAATCCTAACCTCCAATGTAATGTTATTAGGAAGTGGGGCTTTATGAGGTCATGAGGGTCATGAGCCCTCATGAAGGGGATTAGTGCCCTTACAAAGGGGGGCCCACAAAACTCACCCTCTTTCTGCCATATTAGGATACAATGAGAAGTCAGCAGTCTGCACTCCAGAAGAGAGCTCTCACCAGAACCTAACCATGTTGGCAACCTGATCTAGTATTTCCAGCCTCCAGAAGTGTGAGAAATAAATTTCTGTTGTTTATAAACCACCCAGTCTGAGGTATCTTGTTATAGAAGTCTGCACTAAGATACTAACTTAATAGAAAAAAATTTAGTAGTATAGACAAATCTATTAAGAGTCCTAAATTATATGTATATATACATGTATATGTGTGTACGTATATAATATATATGTGTATATACTATATGTAATATGCATATATGTATATATATGGCAGTATTAAA
Organism: Stenella coeruleoalba; assembly: GCF_951394435.1. NCBI lineage: Eukaryota > Metazoa > Chordata > Mammalia > Artiodactyla > Delphinidae > Stenella > Stenella coeruleoalba. The sequence goes on along the minus strand of NC_137150.1, from coordinate 82,260,553 downwards.
TTCAACAAACATATTAAAATGCATTTTAAAATTTAGAAAAACGAATGTCTTTTTGGCAAAATATTTTTTGACCACATGAAAAATTCCCTACCTACCATCTTTGGATTAATTCTTTCTTATCTCCTGGGCTCTCTTGCCACATTTTCTTTACCTCTCCTCACATTGCCAGCATGTTTAAATGAATATAACATGGATAAAATGTGGGTTCTTAGAGTCACTTGCTTGAACCAACTCCTTTTTAGACTATTCTTCTCTTCTCTTACAGTCTCTCCACTGTGCTGGCCTGATCTTATTAGCTCTGTATCACATATCTTTCCCCTTACTCTCCTACCAAACACAGCCAAATTAATCTATGAAATTAAATCCTTTGCTTAAAAATCTTCCATTAGCTTTCTTTGACTCTGGAAGAGCAAATACCTAAATCTGCCGTTCAAGGTCCTCCCTAATCTAACTCTACCTTGCACATTTCTCAGTTTTAATTCTTAACTCACCTGTACCCTTTCCCTGCATACAAAGTGATTCATTAATACACTTTCACCTTTGCCACTTGGTTCCATTAATGCACATTCCTTTTCCTCAAGTTCATGTCCTCGCTTATGCCATTCCTTTTGCCTGGAATGCTAATTTCTATTTCATACATCTATATCTGTTAGATTTGTATACTTTAAAACACAGTTCAGTGCCATCTCCACCAGGACTGCTTCTCATCCCTACAGGTAGATGTGATTTCTTTCTTTCAGGGTTTTTTTTTTTTTTGAAATTTATCAATTATAGCATCAATAATATTATATTGAATAATGTTTATCACATGTTGCCTTGTACCACAATTCTTAGTGCATTTGTTTTATTTCTTCAGCTGTTTTACAACCTAATTGAGAGTAGCCATTTTCATTTCTCATATTTGACCTTGGCAAATTACACATGAGATAATAGAGATTTATTGAATGAATGAATGAATGAATGAGTAGATCTTTATAATCTCCAATTGTGTCTAAGACATGGTGTCTAACACCTGGTAGTTAAGAATTTAATTGAAAGTTGGAAGTGAATTGAGTGGGAGACCCTCCAGAAAACAAAAATCTGTGATCATTTCTCTATTGTAAAATTAAGAACTATAGGAACAGATGCCTTAAAACTGTTGCATATAAACAGGCTATCAATTTCTCATTTTGTTCTAGTGATCTAAATTTGGTCTTTGCTTAGTTTTATTCCTAAGTATTTTATTTTTTGGACATAAATTTAAACATGATTTAAAAAAAAATTCTTTCTGGTATTTCATTATTAGTGTAAAGAAACACAGCAAAGTCCTACATATTAGTATTGTGTCCTGCTACCTTGTTGAATTCATTTATTCTTATAGTTTTTGTGTGGAGTCTTCAGTGTTCTGTGTATAGGGTATCATGTCATCTCCAAGTAGCTTTATCTCTTCCCTCCCAGTTTGGATACCTTTTCTTTTTCTTGTCTCATTTCTGTGGCTTGGACTTCCAATACTGTATTGAATAGAAATGGTGAGAGTAGGCATCCTTGTGTTGTTCCTGAATTTAGTGGGAAGGCTTTCACATTTTCATGGTTGAGTATCACGTTGGCTGTGCATTTACCATAAATGGCCTTTATTATATTGCGATGTGTTCCCTCTGTACCCACTTTGATGGGAGTATTTTTTTTATGAATAGAGGTTGAATTTCATCAAATGCTTTTTCTGTGTCTACTAAAATAATCATGTGGGTTTTGTCTTTTGTTAATATGGTGTATGACATTGATTTGCATATGTTGAACCATCCTGGTAACCATGGGATGACTCCAACTCAATCATGGTGTATGATCCTTTTTATGTAGTGTTGGATTTGGTTTGGTAATATTTTGTTGCGCATTTTTACATCTTCATTCATCAAAGATACTGGCCTGTAATTTTCTTTATTTGTGGAGTCTTTGTTCGGTTTTGGTATCAGGGTAATGGTGGCCTCATAGAATGAATTTGGGACTGTTTATTCCTTTATTAAATTTTTGGAATAGTTTGAGAAGGATAGGTATAAGTTCTTTATATGTTTAGTAGCATTCCCCAGTGAAGCTGTCCAGTCCTAGACTTCTGTGTGCAAGGAGTTTTTGTTTATTTGTTTGTTTAAATTACAGATTCTATTTCATTTCTAGAGATCAGTTGGTTGAGAATGTCTTTTATCTTCTTGATTCTGCCTTGGCATGCTGTATGTTTCTAGAAATTTGTCCATTTCTTCCTCGTTGTCCAATTTGTTGACATATAACTGTTCATAGTATTCTTCTATGATTTTTTGTATCTCTGTGTTGTTGGTTGTTGTTTCTCCTTTTTCGTTTCTTATTTTGTTTATTTGGATCTACTCTTTATTGGTGAGCCTGGCTAGAAGTCTGTCAGTTTTGTTTATGTTTTCAAAAATCCAGCTCTTGGTTTCACTAATCTTTTCTATTTTTTTAATCTCTATTTATTTTCTCTCTGATCTTTATTACTTCCTTTTTTCTGCTGACTTTGGGCTTTGTTTATTCTTCTTTTTCTAATTCTTTCAGATGGTACATTATGTTGTTGGAGATTTTTCTTGTTCCTTGAGGAAGACCTGTATCATTATGAACTCCCCTTTTAGAAATGCTTTTCCTGCATCCCATAGTATAAAGTATTTTCATTTTCATTTCTCTTGAGATATTTTCTGATTCATTATTTGATTTCATCATTGACCTATTGGTTTTTTTCAGTAGCATGTTGTTTATTCTGCACGTGTTCAGTTTTTTTCCCATTTTTCTTTTCATTTTTTTAACATCTTTATTGGAGTATAACTGCTTTACAATAGTGCATTAGTTTCTGCTTTATAACAAAGTGAATCAGCTATACATATACATATATCCCCATATCTCCTCCATCTTGCATCTCCCTCCCACCCTCCCTATCCCACCCCTCTAAGTGGTCACAAAGCACTGAGCTGATCTCCCTGTGCTATGCGGCTGCTTCCCACTAGCTATCTATTTTACATTTGGTCATATATATAAGTCCATGCCACTCTCTCACTTCATCCCAGCTTACCCTTCCCCCTCCCTGTGTCCTCAAGTCCATTCTCTATGTCTGTGTCTTTATTCCTGTCCTGCCCCTAGGTTCTTCAGAACCATATTTTTTAAGATTCCATATATATGTGTTAGCATACAGTGTTTATTTTTCTCTTTCTGACTTACTTCATTCTGTATGACAGTCCCTAGATCCATCCACCTCACTACAAAGAACTCAATTTCATTTCTTTTTATGGCTGGGTAATATTCCGTTGTATATATGCGCCACATCTTCTTTATCCATGCATCTGTTGATGGACACTTAGGTTGCGTCCATGTCCTGGCTATTGTAAATAGAGCTGTAATGAACATTGTGGTACATGACTTTTTTTTTTTTTTTTTTTTTTTTTGCAGTACGCGAGTCTCTCACTGTTGTGGCCCCTCTCACTGTGGAGCACAGGCTCCGGACACACAGGCTCAGCAGCCATGGCTCACGGGCCCAGCCGCTCCATGGCATGTGGGATCTTCCCGGACGGAGGCACAAACCCGTGTCCCCCGCATTGGCAGGCGGACTCTCAACCACTGCACCACCAGGGAAGCCCCATGACTCTTTCTGAATTATGGTTTTCTCAGGGTATATGCCCAGTAGTGGGAATAGGAACCCATTTTTCTTTTTGTAGTTGATTTCTAGTTTCATACTGTTGTGTTCAAAAAAGATGTTTGAAGTCATTTCTATCCTCTTAATTTTGTTGAGGTTTGTTTTGTGATAGTATGTGGTCTATCTTAGAGAACATTCCATGCATGCTTGAAGAGAATATGTATTCTGGTTTTAGGGAAGGTAGTGTCCTGTAGATATCAATTAAGTCCAACTGCTCTATTGTGTCATTTAAGACTTTTGTTGCCTTATTGATTTGCTATCTGGATGATCTGCCCATTGATGTCAGTGGGGTGTTAAAGTCTCTTACTATTATTGTATTATTGTCAGCTTCTCCATTTATGTCTCTTAGTATTTGCTTTATATATTTTGGTGTTCCTGTATTGGGTGCATATATATTAATGAGTATAATATCCTTTTCTTGTATTGATCCCTTTATCATTATATAATGCCCTTCATTTTTTTTCTTTATGACGTATGTTTTAAAGTCTATTTTATGTGATATGAGTATTGCTACCCCCATTTTCCTGTTGTTGCTATTTGCATGAAGTGTCCTTTTTCTTCTCTTCATTTTCAGTGTGTCTTTCATCCTGAAGTGAGTCTATTATAGACAGCATATTGCAGGTTCTTGTTTTTTTAATCCTGTGTATCTTTTGATTGAAGCATTTAGTCCATTGGCATTTAAAGTAATTATTGATGGGTATGTACTTAGTGCCATTTTAATCCTTGTTTTTCAGGTTTTTTTTCTTTCTTTGTTCATATCTTCTTTTGTTTTTTCTTGTTGTGGTTTTATAATTTTCTTTTGTAGTCTGCTTGAGTTCCTTTCTTTTTGGTTTTTGTGTGTCTATTGTATATTTTTGATTTGTGGTTACCATGGAGTTCAAGTATGTTGATCCATAACTATATCTACTTGCTTTAAACTGGTAGTTATTCAAATTCAATCACATTCTAAAAAGAATGTACATTTTTATACTCATCTCCCCCATATTTTGTGATTTTGATGTCCTATTTTACATCTTAATGCCATCCTTTTACTTTTTACAGTAGTTATAAATGCTTTTACAATTTCAATTGTTTTTTAATCTATGTATTGGCTTTTTTAAGTGATCTTCAACCCTTACTATACGTGAGCCTTTCCTGTTGTGATTTTTCCTTTCCTTTATATTATTCTTTTCTATTTAGAGAAAGCCTTTTAATATTTATTTTAGAGTAGGTTCAGTATTGCTTAATTCTTTTAGTTTTTGCTTGTTTGAGAAGTTCTTTATCTCTCCTATTCAAAGTGATAATCTTGCTGGGTAGAGTGTCCTAGGTTACAGATTTTTCCCTTTTAACTCTTTGCATGTATCATAGACCTCCCTTCTGGCAGGAAAATTTACTGCACAGAAATCAGCTGATAGCCAATAGCAGTTCCCTTGTACATGACTTTTTCTCTTGCAGCCTTTAGAATCCTCTCTTTTTATTTAAATTTTGCCATTTTAATTATGATATGTCTTGGTGTGGGTCTGTTTGGGTTCATCTTGTTTGGGACCCTCTGTGCTTCCTGTATTTTGGATATTTGTTTCCTTCTTTAGTTTTGGAAAGGTTTCAGCCATAATTTCATCAAATACATTTTCAATCCCCTTCTTTCTCTTTTTTTTCCCTGGAACCCATATTATACACAGGTTGGCACATTTTATATTATCCCCATAGATCGCATATTTTGCTTTTATTGGATTGGCCAAAATTTTCGTTTGGTTAGAGAATACATTGTTCAATAAAATTCTTGGTGTAGATGAAAAATGTCTTTTATTTTTACTTAAAAACAGACAAACTTTTTGGTTAACCCAATTTTTTTGGTCTTTCTATCTGTTGTTCTGATTGGGTGATTTACATTATTCTATCTTCCAGATCACTTATTCATTTTTATGTTTTGTTATTCAGCTCTTCATTACTTTTAGGTTGTTTTTTTTTTTTTTTTTTTTTTTTTGCGGTACGTGGGCCTCTCACTGTTGTGGCCTCTCCCATTGCGGAGCACAGGCTCCACACGTGCAGGCTCAGCGGCCATGGCTGACGGGCCCAGCCACTCCGCAGCATTTGGGATCCTACCAGACCGGGGCATGAACCCGCGTCCCCTGTATCGGCAGGCGGACTCTCAACCACTGCGCCACCAGGAAAGCCCTAGGTTGCTTTTTAATCTCAGCAATTGAATTATCTATTTTTGTATGGTTTTCTTTATATTTTCTAGTTCCTTGTTACATTGATCTGCATTTTTGTAGATGGTTTTTCTTAATTCTATTAACATTTTTGTTACTCCCTATTTGAGAGCTGGTGTGATCTGTTTCATTATTTGTTTTTTCTGGGGATTTATCTTGTTCTTTTAATTCAGAGTGGTTCCTCTGTCTTTTAAGTGTTCTTAATTTTCTCTGTCTCTATGAATTTAAGAGAAACAGTTATCTACTGTAGTTTTGAAGGGGTGTTTTTATGTGAGATTATCCCTGTGTAGACTGTGTATGTCTTGTCTTTGGTGAGGAGGCTAATTTTGATACGGACACCAGCCACATCTTTCCTCAGGATGTCCTGGCCATTATCCTCCTGATACGGGGTGTGATTGATTTGGGGAGGATTTAAAGCCTTTTCAAGATGTGAGGCAGAGGCAGATCTTTGCTCTGCTCCATAGTGTCACCTTTCTGTCAGGTGTGGGGTCTACTCCTCAGTTGGAGTAGAAGCCCTTAAGAGTCAGGCTCAATCAGGCTCCATTGCCCTTGAGGACATGCCTTGCCCCAAAGGAGGTGATTGCTTACAGAAGATCTATGCTTTGCCTGTGTAGGCATCCATAGCTCCACTCAGAAGCAGCCCAAGATCACATCCCTTCCCCTGCTGTGTTTGTCCCAGATCTAGTACAGTGCTTTGGTTTGGAGTAGACGGGGACTAGGTGTTGGGGTGTTTTAACTGCAGGAATTGAGGTGTCTGTGCTGCCACCAGAGTTCTGGATGTCGTTGAGGCAGATTTCTCCCAGGACCTGTAGGCCTCAGATCCAGCACTAAGCTGTGGCGTGGAGTAGGCTGGGCCAGGGTGCTCTTGCTGCAAGACAAACCTCTGTGTGCTTCTGAGAGTGGTGACAATGGCTGCCACCACTCTACCTGGATCACACTTAAGGCCTCCCGGTTTGTCTCTGTGTAGCTAGACCCTGTCTTTTCCCAGGGCTGGTTGGGCCAGATCGTGTGCTATGCTGTGGTGTGGAGTGAGCAGGTCTAGGGTGTTCACCTCGTTTGGCTTGAGGAGTGTGGGCAGGTGGCAGCTTCCAATGCAAGGTTCTCTTTGCCTGATTATTGGCAAGGCAGCATGAGTGTACTCCTTGAGAGTGAAGTCTGGGCTTCTCTAGCCCTTCTGTCTGTCCCAGCAGCCAAGGGGGTTATTCTCCTCCACTCTAGACGCTAGGACTGGAGATCCCAGATTGTGACTCCATCTGCTTGCTCCCCAGGACGACAGTCTGACCATGTGGACCTTCTTTTCAGATCCCTCCCAGGGACACAGGTCCTGACCCAGTGCCTTTTTTCTCTCCTACTGGGTTACATGGAGATCATCCTTGAAGCTTTCATTGTATAGGAGTTCTTCTGCCAGTTTTCAGTTAGTTTTCTGTGAGAGTTGTAGATGTATTTTTGATGTTTTTGTCAGGGGAGGGGGTTGAGCTCCACAGCCTCCTACTGCAACATCTGGATCAGGACTTGTTTAATGTAGGTGACTGTTCCCTACTTACCTAGTTACATCATTCCTTAATTTATCATTGGTGTCAGATTATCCAGTGACATGTCCACTTGGAAATGGGTTGATATTAACAATGATTAATATTATTAGTGTGGCTAGGTGTCTTTCCAATAGAGAAAGTTTGTTTAAAATAGTTAATAAAAGTCAAAGCTCCTGAGACCTATTAAGAGAATTTTTTTTTTCTGAAGTTCAAGAGAACTGGAGGACTATTTGCTCAGAGAGCTGCCTGGATTGCTATGTTTTATCTCTTATACTCAAATGGAATTAAGTATGCAAAGGATAAACATCACTGTACTGGGGAAGAGCCAGTGTGCCATGGAAAATAAAGAGGCTGTGAATTGCAGAAAGGAGTAAAATAGAGGATCACATGGTAATAACAGTGAAGTCTTGAATAATGTCCTATTTAAAGTGTCCTGATAAGGATTAAAAATAGGGGTAGTTTTCAGGATAATTGAAGAAACCAATGTATTAAAAATTAATCAAGGAAAAAAGTTTTTCATTTTATGGGCAGTTCATCACATACCCCACCCGACCCCCCATCCAATAACTTATTTAAAAGCCATGGAAGAATAAGAAAGGTGATGCAAAAAACAATGATAAGCAAATGACATATTCTCATGGAAATAAAATTCACATTATTAAAACTTTTTTTCATGTACAAGCTGACTGCATAACATTGGATTCAAGAGAGAATACTTCTTTACATACATCATGGTGTTTGAAAGTTTGATTAGCACTTCAGATTCCTGTTTATGAAATATCAAAAGTAATATTTTTTGACAAAGGTATCTAATCAGAAAATGTTGGGAGATTTATAAAAGCTATCTTGCCATTGAATCATAGTTTAAGGCTGTGGTACAGAAACTTTGTTTTAAGATAGTAAATTAAAAAATGTTTTTATACTGGAGTATAGTTGATTAACAGTGTTGTGTTAGTTTCAGGTGGACAGCAAAGTGATTCAGTTATACATATACATGTTATCTATTCTGCTTAAAATTCTTTTCCCATTTACATTATTACAGAATACCGAGCAGCGTTCCCTGTGCTATACAGTAGGTTCTTGTTGGTTATGTATTTTAAATATAGTAGTGTGTATATGTCAATCCTACACTCCCAATTTATCCCTCTACCCCACCTTTCTCCTTTGGTAACCATAATTTTGTTTTCTAAGCCTGTGAGTCTTTGTTTTGTAAATAAGTTTATTTGTATCTTTTTTTTTTTTTTTAGATTCCACATATAAGTGATATCATATGATATTTGTCTTTGTCTGACTTACTTCACTTATTATGATAATCTTCAGGTCCATCCATGTTGCTGCAAATGGCATTATTTCATTCTTTTCAATGGGAGAGAATTATACCACATTTTCTTTATCATTCATCTGTCAATGGACATTTAGGTTGCTTACGTGTCTTGGCTATTGTAAACAGTGCTGCAACAAACATGGCGGTGCATGTATCCTTTCAGACCATGTTTTTCTCTAGATATATGCCTAGGAGTGGGATTGCTGAATCATATGGTGGCTCTATTTTTAGTTTTTAAGGAACCTCCATACTGTTCTCCATAGTGGCTGTACCAATTTACATTCCCAGCAACAGTGTAGGAGAGTTCCCTTTTCTCCCTATCCTCTCCAGCCTTTATTTATTTTTGGTAGACTCTTTGATGATAGCCATTCTGACTAGTGTGAGGTGATATCTTATTGTAGTTTTGATATGCATTTCTCAATAATTAGAAATGTTGTGCCTCTTGGCCATGTGTATTTCTTGTTTGGAGAAATGTCCGTTTAGGTCTTCTGTCCTGTTTTTTCTGTCTGTTTTTTGATTGGGTGTTTTTTTCATACTGAGCTGAATGAGTTGTTTCTAGATTTTTGGAGATTAATCCCTTGTTGGTCACATCGTTTGCAAATATTTTCTCCCATTCTGTGGGTTGTCTTTTAATTTTGTTTATGGTTTCCTTTGCTGTGCAAAAGCTTTAGAGTTTAATTAGGTCCCAATTGTTTATTTTTATTTCCATTACTCCGGGAGAAAGATTGAAAAAGATATTGCTGCAATTTATGTCAGAGGGTTCTGCCTATGTTTTCCTCTAAGAGATACATAGTATCAGGTCTTACATATAGGGCTTTAATCCATTCTGAGTTTATTTTTGTGTATGGTGTTAGGGAGTGTTCTAATTTCATTCTTTAACATGTAGCTGTCCAGTTTTCTCAGCACCATTTATTGAAGAGACTATCTTTTCTCCATTGTATAGTCTTTCCCCCTTTGTCATAGATTAATTGACCATAGGTGTGTGGGTTTAATGTCTGTGGTTTTTATCCTGTTCCATTGATCTCTGTGTCTGTTTTTGTGCCAATACCTTACTGTTTTGATGACTGTAGCTTTGTAGTATAGTCTGAAGCCAGGGAGTCTGATTCCTCCAGCTTTGTCTTTCTTTCACAAGATTGCTTTGGCTATTCAGGGTCTTTTGTGTCTCCATACAAATTAAAAATTGTTTTTCTTCTAGTTCTGTGAAAAATGCCATTGGTAATTTGATAGGGATTGCACTGAATTGTAGATTGCCTTGGGTAGTATAGTCATTTTAACAATATTGATTCTTCCAGTTGAAGAACATTGTATATCTTACCATCTGTGTCATATTCAATTTCTTTCATCAGCAACTTATACTTTTTGGAGGACAGGAGTTTTGCCTTCTTAGGTAGGTTTATTCGTAGGTATTTAATTCTTTTTGATGTAATGGTAAATAGAATTGTTTCTTTTAATTTCTCTTTCTGATATTTCGTTGTTAGTGTAGAGAAATGCAACAGATTTCTGTGTATTTACTTTGTATCCTGCAACTTTACCGAATTCATTGATGACCTCTGGTAGTTTTCTGGTGGCATCTTTAGGATTTGCTATGTATAGTATCATATCATCTGTAAATAGTGACAGTTTTACTTCTTCTTTTCCAATTAGGATTCCCTTTATTTCTTTTTCTTCTCTGACTGCCATAGCTAGGACTTCCAAAACTATGTTGAATAATAGTGGAATGAGTGGACATCCTTGCATTGTTCCTGATCTTAGAGGAAATACTTTCAGCTTTTCACTGTTGAGTATGATGTTAGCTGTAGGTTTCATGTATGGCCTTTATTATGTTGAGGTAGGTTCCCTCTATGGCCACTTTCTGGATAGTTTTTAATCATAAATGAGTGATGAATTTTGTCAAGCTTTGTCTGCATCTATTGAGATGATCATATGGTTTTTATTGTTCAATTTGTTGATGTGGTGTATCATACTGATTGATTTGCAGATATTGAAAAATCCTTGCATCTCTGGGATAAATCCCACTTGATCATGGTGTATGATCCATTTAATGTATTGTTGGATTCAGTTGGCTATTATTTTGTTGAGGATTTTTGTGTGTATGTTCATCAGTGGTAGTGACCTGTAATTTTTTTTTTTTTTTTTTTTTTTTTTTTTTTGTGGTATTGTTGTCTGGTTTTGGTAGCAGGTTGATGGTGACCTCATAGAATGGGTTTGGGAGTATTCCTTCTACAATTTTTTGGAATGGTTTCAGAAGGATATGAAATGGTTTCAGAAGGACATTCTCTAAATGTTTGATAGAATTTGCCTCTGGAGCCATCTGGTTCTGGACTTTTGTTGGGAGTTTTTAAATCACAGTTTCAATTTCACTGCTTGTGATTGGTCTCTTCATATTTTCTATTTTTCCCTGGCTCAGTTATAGGAGATTGTACCTTTCTAAAAAGTTGTTTATCTCTTCTAGGTTGTCAATTTTAGTGGCATATATAGTTGCTTGTAGTAGTCTCTTATGATCCTTTGTATATCTGTGGTGTTCGTTGTAACTTCTTTTTCATTTCTAATTTTATTGATCTGAGCCCTCTCCCTGTTTTTCTTGATGAGTCTGGCTAAAGATTTATCAATTTTGTTTACCTTTTCAAAAAACCATCTGTTAGTTTCATTTATCTCTTCTATTGCTTCCTTCGTCTCTATTTTATTTATTCCTGCTCTGATCTTTATGATTTCTTTCCTTCTGCTAACTTTGGGGTTTTTGTTTGTTGTTTTTTTTTCTCTCTCTAGTTGCTTTAGGTATAAAGTTAGGTTGTTCATTTGTGATTTTTCTTGTTTCCTGAAGTAAGAATGTATTGCTATGAACTTCCCCTCTTAGAACTGCCTCTTTCATGTCCCATAGGTTTTGGATTGTTGTGCTTTCATTTTCATTTGTCTCTAGGTATGTTTGATTTCTTCAGTGATCCATTGGTTGTTTAATAGCATATTGTTTAGCCTTCATGTGTTTGTGTTTTTTACAGTTTTTCTTCTTGTAGTTGTTTTCTAATCTCATAGCATTGTGATCAGAAAAGATGCTTGATATGATTTCAGTTTTTTTAATTTACCAAGGCTCACTTAGTGGCCCAGCATGTGATCTCTATCCTGGAGAACGTTCCATGTGCACTTGAGAAGAATGTGTATTGTGCTGCTTTCAGATGGAATGCTCTATAAATGTCAGTTAAGTGCACCTGGTCTAATGTGTCATTTAAGGCCTGTGTTTCCTTATTGATTTTCTGTCTGGTGGATCTGTGCATTGATGAAAGTGGGGTGTTACAGTCCCCCACTATTATTGTTTTACTGTCGATTTCTCCTTTTATGGCTGTTTTATTTGCCTTATATATTGAGGTGCTCCTGTGTTGTGTGCATATGTATTTAACAATTGTTCTGTCTCTTTCTTGGATTGATCCTTGATCATTCTGTAGTGTTCTTCTTTGCCTCTTGTAACAGCCTTTCTTTTATTTTAAAGTCTGTTTTGTTTGATATGAGTATTGCTACTCCAAATCTCTTTTCCCATCTGCAAGGAATACCTTTTTCCATCTGCTCACTTTCAGTCTGTATGCGTCCCTAGATCAGCAGTGGGTCTCTTATAGACTGCATATACAGGGGTCTTGATTTTGTATGCATTCAACCAGTCTATGTCTTTTGGTTGGGACATTTAATCTGTTTACATTTAAAATAATTATTGATAAGTATGTTCTTATTGCCATTTTGTTTATTATTTGGGATTTGTTTTTGTAGGTCTTTTTTCTTCCCTTCCTCTTGTTCTTTTCTCTTGTGATTTGATGACTGTCTTTAGTATTGTGTTTGGATTCCTTTTTCTTTTTTGTGTGTGGATCTGTTGTAGATTTTTGGTTTGCAATTACCATGAGGTTTGATATAGGTCTCTATATACATAAGATTGTTTTAAGTTGCTGGTCTTTTCATTTCAAATGCATTTCTAATATTCTGTATTTGTATTCTCTTCTCACAATTGCTGGTTTTGATATCATATTTGTTTGTGATTTCCTACTTTCATTGTATGTTTGCCTTTACTGGTGAGTTTTTTCCATTTATAATTTTCTTGTTTCTAGTTGTGGGCTTTTCTTTTCCCCCTAGAGAAGTTCCTTCAGCATTTTTTGCAAAGCTGGTCTGGTGGTGCTGAATTCTCTTAGCTTTTGCTTGTCTGTAAAGCTTTCGATTTCTCTGTCAAATCTGAATGACAGCCTTGCTGGGTAGAGTATTCTTGGTTGTAGGTCCTTCCCTTTCATCATTTTAAATGTGTCACTCCCTTCTGGCCTGCATAGTTTCTGCTGAGAAATCAGCTGATAACCTTATCGGAGTTTCCTTGTATAATATCTGTTGCTTTTCTGCTGTTGCTTTTAATATTCTTTCTTTGTCTGTAATTTTTGTCAATTTGATAACTACATGTTTTGGCATGTTCCTCCTTGGATTTATCTTGCTTGGCACTCTCTGCACTTCCTGGAGTTGGGTTACTGTTTCCTTTCCCACGTTAGGGAAGTTTTCTGCTATTAACTCTTCAAATATTTTCTCAGGTCCTGTCTCTTCTCCTTCTGGGACTCTATAATGCAGATGCTGATGCATTTAATGTTGTCCCAGAGGTCTCTTAGACTGTCTTCGTTTCATTCTTTTTGCTTTATTCTGGTCCACGGTAGTGATTTCCACCATTATGTTTTCCAGCTCACTTATCTGTTTTTCTGCCTCACTTATTCTGCTATTGATTCCTTTTAGTGTATTTTTTATTTCAATTATTGTATTGGTTATCTCTGTTCTTTAATTCTTAGAGGTCTTTGTTAAACATTTCTTTTATCTTCTTTATCTGTGCCTCCATTCTTTTTCTGAGATCTTGGATCATCTTTACTGTCATTGCTCTGAATTGTTTTACAGATAGATTGCCTATCTTCGCTTCACTTAGTTGTACTTCTGGGGTTTTATCTTGTTCCTTCATCTGGGCCGTATTCCTCTGCCATCTCATCTTGTCTAAGTTTCTGTGATTGCGGTTTCCATTCTGCAGGCTGAAGGGTTGTAGTTCTTCTGCTGTCTGCCTCCTGGTGTATGAGGCTGTCTAAGAGACTTCCGCAGGCTTCCTGGTGAGGTGCAGGGGACTGGTGCATGCCAACTGGTGGGTGGAGCTGGGTGCTGTCCCTCTGGTGGGCAGGGCCGTGTCAGGGTGTGTGTTTAGCTGGCAGCTGTGTGCTCAGGAAGACTTTAAGCAGCTGATGAGTGGGGCTGTCTTCCCGTCCCCTTGGTTGTTTGGCCTGAGACATCCCAATACTGGAGTCTACAGGCTGTTGGGTGGGATCAGGCTGTTGGGTGAGAAAATGGCAGCCTCTAGGAGGGCTCACATCAATGAGTACTCCCTGGAACTGCCACTATCAGTTTTTTTGTCCCTGCAATGAGCCACAGCCCCCTTTTGCCTCTGCAGGAGACCCTCTAATGCCAGCGCATAGGTCTGGCCTAGGCTCTTATGAGGTCACTGCTTTTTTCCCTGAGTCTTGGTATGCATGAGACCTTGTGTGTGACCTCTAAGAGTGGAGTTTTCATTTCCTCTAGTCCTGTGGAATTCCTGCTATCCATCCCTGCTATCCTTCAAAGCAAGATTCTCTGGGGCCTTCTCCCCCAGGCTGGGGAGCCTGACATGGGGCTCGGAACATTCACTCCTGTGGGGAGAACTTCTGTGATATAACTATTTTTCAGTCTAAGGGTCACCCACCCAGTAGGTATGGGATTTGATTTTATCATGATTGCACCTCTACTACTGTCTCACTGTGGCTTCTTTGTCTGAGGATGTAGGATTATTTTTTTTTGGCAGGTTCCACTGTTTTTCTGTCAATGGTTGTTCAGCAGTTAGTTATGATTTTGGTGTTTTTGTAAGGAAAGGTGAGCTCACATACTACTACTTTGTCATCTTTAAGATAGCAAATATTTTTGACTTTGCCAGCCATAAGGTCTCTGGCCCAACTATTCAGCTCTGCTGTGGCAGCATACATTCAGCCATGGACAATATGTAAATGAATGAATATAGCTGTATTTCAATAAAACTATTTACAAAAACAGGTGGTGGGCTGGCCTTGGCCTGTGGGCTGTATTTTGCCTTCCCCTGTCTAAAGCAAATGTTAGTGGGTAAGATTTTAACAACAGTATCATACATTATTTAATTTTCTGCATAAAAAAAGAACCAAGAAAGTGAATCCTTTATTTTTAGCACCATGAATAAATAAGTAATTTAGTTCAGACACATTCATTTTACATAAAGAATATGTCATGGTATTTGGTTTCACAGCTTATCTGCAATATAGCACTTAAAGTGATCCATGATCACGAAACTGTTA
Source organism: Stenella coeruleoalba (assembly GCF_951394435.1). NCBI lineage: Eukaryota > Metazoa > Chordata > Mammalia > Artiodactyla > Delphinidae > Stenella > Stenella coeruleoalba. The sequence goes on along the minus strand of NC_137150.1, from coordinate 82,245,503 downwards.
GCTACCTTTGAAAACCTTAGCAAGGAAAGCAATAATGAACACTACCTGCTAAAGACATTTGAACATTTTGCTGAGTTTCTTCAGTCTTAAGGAATTAATGATAAATTTACAAGATCAAAATTGTAAACTAAAATGTATGTATTTGTAACATAATAGGCTTTCCTATCCATCAGATATTGTTCACGGACAGAGACTGTGAGATTCCAAATAATGGCAGATTGTTTTGTTAACTAGTTTGTAAAAAATCAGGAAATTTTTAAATTTTAAAACTGGTGGAAGGAAAGGCTCCTATATTCAGTGGTTTTACAGAATGAACATATCATTGTACTCCAGCATTGGAAGTGTCCTTAAAGTAAAGGAAACTAAAGGCAACCTTGTCTAGAGGTCTTTGAACAACTACCTTCTTCGAGGTTTTTCTTTTATACAGGGGGGATGGGAGCATTAAGGCAGTATGTGTGCTTAATGCATTATGAAAGAATTTGTTCCACTGGTCCATGAGGAATCACAGGCAGACTTAGGCATGGCCCCTTGGAGGTTGCTATGATAATCCAATTTGGGAACTTGGGAGGAAGCTTCTCATTTTATAAAAAACAGTCATTCTAAAGTCATGATCCTAAGATCACCTAAATGTCAGGTACTTCTGCACTGCAGAAGGCATTTCAACCTTGGCTACAAGGTGACAAAAGCAGATTAAAAACTGGGGACACACTTCTTTATCTACAATCCAGAAACTTTCTGTTTGGTACAAGTTAATGTAAACAGTATTTATTCAGTACTAAGGAGAAACCATCACATCTTCTTGTGGTTAGTCTAAGGTCTCACACTAATGGTAGTCATGAAATTATAGATATTACTGCATCAACCTCAGCTTAAGTGACTTTTTTTTAACTACTTTTCAAAGGACTTTCAACTTGTTTTCAAAATACTCTACTGTGATAGGCAATGCATCCTGTAACTGTTCATAAATAAGTTCAAATTATTAATCACACCAAAATGCTTTTTTCATCCTGTTTTTCTTCACAAGAGTTAAAAATATTAAATATGGAAAAATAAGAAAACCTTCAACTTTTTAAACTGTACTTGTCCTTCATTTTTCCTTCCTTTTAATATTTCTGCATTTTATAGTCATTTATATTTGATTTATGTTTCTCTTAATAGAGGAAGAACTTTTGGATTTTAGCTAGAGTGAAGGGAAAGGATTGTGATTGAAGATCAGGAAGAGTGAGTATAAGATGTAAGCTCCGCTATTAACAGGTAGTGTCACCTCAACTGTCTCGGCCCTGGGTTTTTTATCTGTAAAATGAAGCCTCTTAATGACTTATATGGAGCCTTACACTTCAGAGTGATATGAAATACTTTTGATATTGGAATCCCTGAGGTCTCACAAGGAGTAAAGATGCTGAAGAAAAGTTCATCTCTCTGTATATCCCCCCACCATCTCTCTGTCACTCTGTTTCTGTCTCTCTCAGACACACAATGTCCTATAGTAGAATCTGCAGGAATTCAGTTTCCCTGCCTCTATGGAGCTTGTACCAAAGATAATGCCAAAATTTTGGGGTTCCCAAACTTATATGCATATTACATACTACTCAAGATTGATAGATGATAGCTGGGGTCTATAAATAGATGATGGATGGATAGACAGACATTGATAAAAGGAGAAGGAGGGTGTTGGGAAGGGAGGAAACAGAAAACAGGGAAGGTCCGGAGACTGGTGAAACTTTTTGGGTACTAGACCTCTTCTACCCATGACGTTGCATAAAGAGCAACCTCTCCATGATGACTTTTCTGTGGTTCCAAGAGACTGCTGCTTTAAATTTGGTAGTTCAGGACTTAATGAAAGACTGGGTAGATGAAGCCAGAAAGCTAATCTATTACTAAGACTGTATGTCTGGAATACTTTCTGGCTATGCTATTGGTACACAGAGAAGAAGAAATAGGCTATTCTGTTATGTCAACTAATGTCAATGTTTAATTGTAGGATAAACACAGAAATCCCTTGGTACATTTTGCAAATTCTGAGATGTTGGCCTTGACAGTTGATTAGAATGATGCACCAAGAAAGCTGAATGAAAACTAAAATTGTAATGAGGTGCAGGAAACATAGTAAATCTTTATTATTTGTTCTCTGTAAATTCTCAGGGGGAACAGGGATGCAATAAATAATGGGGCAAAAAAACCTTTTTAGAGACTCTGGCAAAAAGAATTTTCCTTAAAAGAAAAGGAAAAAAAAAAAAACAAAACAAACCCACAGAGTTAGAATAGCTGTTACTTTTTAACTAGTAAAACCATATATAGTAGGGGTAAGAAACAGTGGGAATCTGCCTTAGTGAGTGTTTATTTTGCAACGAAATTTCACAACTTTGAAGTAGATTCAAAGTATCTGAAGCTCTTGAAGACAATCCTTGTTTGCCATTTCCATTTGTCTCAAGTAAGGAAATACTTTTTCTATAATAAGATCTTTCTTTGGCTCTGCTACACTTTTATGATCATAATCTAATAGAGCAGCATTGTTATCTCATCAGTGATGCACAGTGAGATATTCTACTGCATTCTGAGTATACTTCCAAAGTTTTAATCTGTAGTATTTGCATAGTTTGGGTCCTAAATTGTAACTTTATTTTCCTTTTATACTGTAACAAACAGCTACTTGTGTCTAGATTAGAAGACCAGGGTAGGGGGCAGTTAATTTTCCACAGAGATCCCAATCCTCCCCACCTAGTATAATGAAAAGGTAGTTGTTTGATTTTCATAACTTCAAACAAAAATCTATTTGTTTAATTTGGTTCATTCTCTTGTACTTTGCTTTTTTCTTCCTTATTTTTATTCTTTATACCATGCATCTCTCTAACGGTTGCACCATCATCTGGAAGAAAGCTTCTGCCACATTCAACGTAAATGAGGTTAAACTGCCCCAAGGAAACAAAATAATAAAATCACACACTAGATAAGACCTTGGAAGATTTAAATTTAGAATGGCCACTGCCTTTCAATCCAAATTACATGTAAAACATTTCTAGACTAGAAATATGATTTTGAAAGCCTTGTAGAAAAATGGAGGCCTACAACCTCTTCAAGTGTTTAACATTTTTAGAAAATGATAATGTATTTCAGAATGGTAACCAGCCTCAGTGTCAAGACAGTCTGCTTTATGTTCAACTCAGTTCTGACAGGGTGTTTTCATGTTCTTTCTTAGTAAATCCCAGGTATATTTAGAATTAATACTTGGGCTAAATGTGATTTTTCAGAGTGTCTCCTATCCTGTAGGAGCAGATGAGAAAAGTCAGAGAAGACTTGGTTCTCCTTTTCAGATACATAAAGGAAGGCATTCACTACCTTAAGAAGAAGAAAAGGTGGTGGAGCCTGGGATTTCTTGACTCTGTCAGTCGTCAAGACTCTTTACCTCCTCAGTGGGAGTCTGAACAATCAAGGGTTATGTTCCTGAAACTTAACCTTGTTGGATAGGCTGTGTGAAGGGTTACCCCATATCTGACTTTGGATCCTGGGCTCTCCACAGCTTCAGTATCTCAAGAAGAACTGATATTTTAGTTAATAATAATTATTAGGACTCCAATGAATGGGAACAAATTGGAAAGACCCTCTATAGATAGAACTTCCAAAAAAAACTAGTTACAGACTAATTGGCTTGTTGAAAGGTGGTAGTTAACTTCAATACCTTCCTTTGGTAAAAAATTATATCACTGGATTGATTATATTTTGAGCACCAAGATACAGAGTTTATATCTTGTTTCTCTAGTGTTAACTGTTTTTGTAATAGTTCTACTAGTTTTGTGTTAATTAAATTTCATCATTCTATATGTGCTAATAATTACCCTATGACCTCATGTTGACCTCTCTTCTGTCTACCTCATGTTGACCTCTCTTCTGCCTACTTTTTTTTTTTTTTTTTTTGTGGTACACAGGCCTCTCACTACTGTGGCCTCTCCTATTGTGGAGCACAGGCTCCAGACAGCCACCAGGGAAGCCCTCTTCTGTCTACTCTTAATCCTCAGATAATGTCATCAGTCTTTAGGCTTTAAATTCTACCTAATGAATCCCAAATGTATATGCCCACACAGCACCTCTTCCTTTATCTACCTCTTCTAGCTGTCTAACTGCCATCTCTCCATGAAATAGCTGTTTCAAAAGCAATGTGTCCCAGACAGAATTCTTCATTTCAATCCCTGTCACCATTCAACCTGATCTTTCCCTGGTTTTTCCAATCTCAGTAAAAACCTATTATTCTAGCTGCTTATGTTAAAAACCATGGGCAAATTCTTGAGTAATATCTCTTTTTTTACACTCTATGTTCAACCAATGCACAGAATGTTATCCTTTTCCTCAAAATATATCCCCAAACTGGCCACTTCTTACAACCACCATAGCTATGAACCGTGTCCTAGACATCATCTTATTTGTCTGTATTATTGTGAATTCCCTAGCCCAGAGGCTATTTTCTACTCAAAAACCAGAGTAATCCTTTAAAAATATGTCAGGTCTCATTACTATATTTAAAAACACCCACAGATTTCCCATTTCAAACAAAGTCCCGCATTAGTCACCTCCTACTTACCTCTCTGACCTCATTTCCTATTAATTTTCTTCTACTTACTCTCTTCCAAGACAAATTGGCCTCTTGGCTAGTCATTGTCTTCTGCCTCAAGGCAGTTTTACCCACTGTTTTCTCTCTTGGAAAACTCTTCCCGGGTATCTTGAGGGGCTTGTTTCTTTACTTTAGAGTTCAACTCATACAACTGCCTTATCAAAACTCCTTCCCTGAAGATCTTGTTTTAGACATGCTGCCCCTTCACTAAATCTCTTATCCCACTTTATTTTTATTTAAAACACTTTATACTACATTCCATTTTATTTAAAATCCGTAAGGCAGAAATTTTTAAATTTGTTTACTACTGTATCTAGAGCACCTATAACAACACTTGAATGAGTGAAATGTATTTGTGAGATCTTCTCAGGCACATTGCCCCTAGAACAGAAATGGCTATTTTCTGGGCTATAGTTTCAACAAAGTATCCTGCAAAATTATTACCTACTTTTCTCAGCACGAAGCAATTCAGGAAACAAATAAATCCCATAGCCTAAACTTATAATTCTGAACTTTATAAACTTGTAACTTTGGAAGTTTGGAGAAGGGGTATTAAAAGATGGCCAGGATTCTCTACTGCATGCACTGGTGAAATAATTGGTTTGTTCATTCATTCACTCATTTGACGAACGTTTCTGAAATCCCATTCATACAAAATGACTTGCTGTGGAATAAAGTTGATTCAGAGATTGATCAAGATGGCAGAATAGGAGGACATGGAACTCACCTTCCCCAATGAGTACATCAAAAATACATCTATAGACAATGAGGGCACCTCCGAGGCACTGGTGGGGGATCACAGACACCTAAGAGGATGGGAGGAACCCCCAGCAACTGGATAGGGCATGGGGGGAGTGAAGGGGGAGGAGAAGTGGAAGCAGAGGGATTCCACACCCGAAGGGGGAAATTGGGGAACCATTGGGAGGGCAGAGGATCAAAAGGGAGCATGGCCAGGTTTCCCCTGCCCACCTGTGCTGCCAGGAACCTGCTGAGATCCCGGGCCTGATCCTCTGCTAACGAAGGCCCCTCCAGCTGCATGGGTCCTGAGGGAGTGGGAGGGAGGGAAGGGGGAGCAAAAGTAAAGGCTGGACCTCTGGGACCGGCACTGCTGAGGGGTGGCTGGGGGAGGGGTTCCTATTCCCAGGAGGACTCACCAACAGTTAGGGGTCCAGTGGCAATAGGGGAGACCCTGGGGGAGATGGTGTGGGAGGGGGACACAAAGGAATGGAAAGGAATGTGGCCAGTGCTTTCCCTGTCCACGTAGGCACCGGGAAGCCTGTTGGGCTCCCAGGCCTAATACTCTGACCTTGGAGCCTCCCTCCTGCCACACAGAGCCCTAGCCCTGCCCCTACGCCTCCACCCAGGGTCCTACCTCTACACTCAGAGACCCCCTTCCAACGAGCTGGTCCTAAACCCCACCCACATACCCTCGCTCAGGGCCCTACATCCACACTCCGGAACTCCAGACTCCAGAGGCCCTCCTTTCGACATGCTGCCTCTCCCCTTCCACACAGGTGCTAAGCAGAGGCCCCACCTCACGCTTGAATGTTGCCCTGCCTAGGCTGCACCCCCACCCTAAACCCCGCCACTGCCTAAGTTCCACACATGCCTAAACTCTGCCCACAAAGCCATGGCTTTTTTTTTTTCTTTTACATTGGGGTTCTGTTTTTACCTTGTTGATTCATTGTTGTTGATTCTTTTATATTTTTATTTTTCCTAATAAACCTTTTATTTTTCTAATTTTATTTTATTCTTTATACTTTATTATTCTCTCCTTTAGGCTTGTTCCCCTCCCCCCCTTTTTTCTTTTTTCTGTTGTGGTTTTATTTTACCTTGTTACAGTTGTTTTAATTATAGTTTTATTTTTCCTAATATATTTTTTTATCTTTCCAATTTTATTTTAGCTTTAAATCTTTGATATGGCACTGCTCCTTTTTTTCCTTCTTTCTTTCTTTTTTCTTAAACCACAACATGAACCTTATGGGATCTTGATTCCCAGGCCAGAGGTCAGACCTACACCTGAGCTCCTGTGGTGATGGTGGCTCTGAGTCCAAACCGCTGGACTAACAGAGAACCTCAGACCCCAGGGAATATTAATCAGAGTGAGGTCTCCTGGAAGTCCTCATCTCAGCATCAAGACCCAGCTCTATCCAACTGCCTGAAAACTCCAGGGCTGGACATCTCAGGCCAAACAACAAGTAAGACAAGAATACAGCACCACCCATCAAAAAAAAAAAGAAAAAGAAAGGACAAAAAAATTATGTTACAGTTGAAGAAGCAAGGTAAAAACTTACAAGACCAAATAAATGAAGACAAAATAGGCAACGTACCTTTAAAAGAATTCAGAGTAATGATAGTAAACATTATCCAAAATGTTGGAAACAGAATGGAGAAAATAGAGAAACATTTAACAAGGATCTAAAAGAACTAAAGAGCAAATAAACAGTGATAAACAACACAGTTACTGGAATTAAAAATACTCTAGAAGGAATCAGGAGCAGAATAAAAGTCAGAAGGAGGGATAAGTGAGCTGGAAGATAAAATGGTGGAAGTAACTGCCAGGGAGCAAAATATAGAAAGAAGAATGGAAAGAATTGAGGACAGTTTCAGAGACCTCTAGGACAACATTAATTGCACAAACATTCGAATAATAGGGGTCCCAGAAGATGAAGAGAAAACAAAGGGTCTGAGAAAATATTTGAAGAGATTATAGGCATAAAACTCCCCTCAAATGGGAAAGGAAATAGTCAAACAAGTCTAGGAAACACACAGTCCCATACAGGATAAAACCAAAGAGAAACACACTGAGACATATATTAATCAAACTATCAAAAATTAAATAACAGAAAATATATTAAAAGCACCAAGAGAAAAGCAACAACTAATATACAAGGGAATCCCCATAAGCTTAACAGCTGATCTTCCAGTAGAAACTCTGCAAGCCAGAAGGGAGTGGCAGGACATATTTAAAGTGATGAAAGGGAAAAACTTACAAACAAGATTACTCTACCCAGCAAGGATCTCATTCAGATTCCACAGAGAGATTAAAACCTTTACAAACAAGCAAAAGCTAAGAGAATTCAGCACCATGAAACCAGCTTTACAACAAATGCTAAAGGGACTTCTCTAGGCAAGAAACACAAGAGAAGGAAAAGACCTACAATAACAAACCCAAAATAATTAAGAAAATGGTAATAGGAACATACATATTAATAATTACCTTAAATGTAATTAAATGCTCCAACCAAAAAACATAGACTGGCTGAATGGATACAAAAACAAGACCCATATATATCCTGTCTACAAGAGACCCATTTCAGACCTAGGGACACATACAGACTGAAAGTGAGGGGATGGAAAAAGATATGCCATGCAAATGGACATCAAAAGAGAGCTGGAGTAGCAATTCTCATATCAGACAAAATAGACTTTAAAATAAAGACTACTACAAGAGACAAAGAAGGACACTATATAATGATCAAGGGACCAATCCAAGAAGAAGATAAAACACTTGTAAATATTTATGCACCCATTCATAGGGCACCTCAATACATAAGGCAAATGCTAACAGCCATAAAAGGGGAAATTGACTGACAATAGCAAAATAATAGTAGGGGATTTTAACACCCCACTTTCACCAATGGACAGATCATCCAAAATGAAAATAAATAAGGAAACACAAGCTTTAAATGATATATTAAACAAGATGGAGTTAATTGATATTTAAAGGACATTCCATCCAAAAACTACAGAATACACTTTCTTCTCAAGTGCTCATGGAACATTCTCCAGGATAGACCATATCTTGGGTCACAAATCAAGCATTGGAAAATTTAAGAAAATTGAAATCAATCATATCAAGTATCTTTTCTGACCACAACGCTATGAGTCTAGACATCAATAACAGGAAAAAAAAAAAAAAAAACAACTGTAAAGAATACAAACACATGGAGTCTAAACAATATGCTAGTAAAAAACCAAGAGGTCACTGAAGAAGTCAAAGAGGAAATCAAAAAATACCTAGAAACAAATGACAATGAAAACATGATGACCCAAAACCTATGGGATGCAGCAAAAGCAGCACTAAGAGGGAAGTTTATAGCAATGCAATCCTACTTCAAGAAACAAGAAACATCTCAAATAAAAAACCTAACCTTACACCTAAAGCAATCAGAGAAAGAGAACAACAACAACAACAACAACAAAAAGTTAGCAGAAGGAAAGAAATCATAAAGATCAGATCAAAAAGAAATGAAAAAGAAATGAAGGTTATAGCAAATATCAATAAAATTAAAAGCTGGTTCTTTGAGAAGATAAAAAAAATTGATAAACCATTAGCCAGACGCATCAAGAAAAAAAGGGAGAAGACTCAAATTAACAGAATTACAAATGGAAAAAGGACAAGTATCAACTGACACAGCAGAAACACAAAGGATCATGAGAGATTACTACAAGCAACTATATGCCAATAAAATGGACAACCTGGAAGAAATGCACAAGTTCTTAGAAAAGCACAACCTTCTGAGACTGAACCAGGAAGAAACAGAAAGTATAAACAGGCCAAGCACTGAAATTGAAACTGTGATTAAAAATCTTCCAACAAACAAAAGCCCAGAACCAGATGACTTCAAAGGCAAATTCTATCAAACATTTAGAGAAGAGCCATCACCTACCCTTCTCAAACTCTTCTAAAATATAGCAGAGGGAGGAACACTCCCAAACTCATTCTACAAGCCCACCATCACCCTGATACAAAACCAAAGATGTAACAAAAAAAAGAAAACTACAGGCCAATATCTCTGATGAATAGAGATGCAAAAATCCTCAACAAAATACTAGCAAATAGAATCCAACAGCACATTAAAAGGCTCATACAGCATGATCAAGTGGGGTTTATCCCAGGAATGCAAGGATTCTTCAATATATGCAAATCAATCAATGTGATAAACCATATTAACAAATTGAAGGAGAAAAATCATATGATCATCTCAATAGATGCAGAAAAAGCTTTCGACAAAATTCAACACCCATTTAGATAAAAATTCTCCAGAAATTAGGAATAGAGGGAACCTACCTCAACATAATAAAGGCTATATATGACAAACCCACAGCCAACATTGTTCTCAATGGTGAAAAACTGAAACCATTTCCTCTAAGATCAGGAACAAGACAAGGTTGCCCACTCTCACCACTCTTACTCAACATAGTTTTGGAAGTTTAGCCACAGCTATTAGAGAAGAAAAAGAAATAAGAGGAATCCAAATCAGAAAAGAAGAAGTAAAGCTGTCACTGTTTGCAGATGACATGATACTATACATAGAGAATCCTAAACCTGCTACCAGAAAACTGCTAGAGCTAATCAATGAATTAGGTAGAGTAGCAGGATACAAAACTAATGCACATAAATCTCTTGCATTCCTATACACTAATGATGAAAAATCTGAAAGAAAAATTAAGGAAACACTCCCATTTACCTTTGCAATACAAAGAATAAATTACCTAGGAATAAACCTACTTAAGGAGACAAAAGACCTGTATGCAGAAAACTATAAGACAGTGATGAAAGAAATTAAAGATGACACAAACAGATGGATAAATATACCATGTTCTTGGATTGGAAGAATCAACATTGTGAAAATGACTATACTACCCAAAGCAAGCTATAGATTCAATGCAATCCCTATCAAACTCCCAATGGCATTTTTCACAGAACTAGAACAAAAAAATTGCACAATTTGTATGGAAACACAAAAGATCCCAAAGAGTCGAAACAACCTTGAGAAAGAATAATGGAGCTGGAGGAATCAGGCTCCTGGTCTTCAGACTATACTATAAAGCTACAGTAATCAAGACAGTATGGTACTGGCACAAAAACAGAAATATAGATGAATGGAACAGGATAGAAGCCCAGAGATAAACCCATGCATATGGTCACCTTATCTTTGATAAAGGAGGCAGGAATGTACAGTGGAGAAAGGAAAGCCTCTTCAATAAGTGGTGCTGGGAAAACTGGACAGCTACATGTAAAAGAATGAAATTAGAACACTTCCTTACACCATTCACAAAAATAAACTCAAATGGATTAAAGACCTAACTGTAAGGCCAGACAATATCAAACTCTTAGAGGAAAATATAGGCAGAACACTCTGTGACATAAATCACAGCAAGGTCCTTTTTGACCCACCTCCTAGAGAAATGGAAACAAAAATAAACAAATGAGACCTAATGAAACTTAAACCTTTTGCACAGCAAAGGAATCATAAGCAGGACAAAAAGACAACCCTCAGAATGGGAGAAAATTTTACAAACGAAGCTACTGACAAACCGTTAATCTGCAATATATGCAAGCAGCTCATGCAACTCAGTATGAAAAAAACAAACAACCCAATACAAAAATGGGCAGAAGACTTAATCAGACATTTCTCCAAAGAAGATATACAGATTGCCAACAAACACATGAAAAGATGCTCAACATCACTAATCTTTAGAGAAATGCAAATCAAACTACAATATCACTTCACACTGATCAGAATGGCCATCATCAAAAAATCTATAAACTATATATGCTGGGGAGGGTGTGGAGAAAAGGGAACCTTCTTGCAATGTTTTTGGGAATGTACATTGATACAGCCAGGAGAACAGTATAGAGGTTCTTTAAAAAACTAAAAATAGAACTACCATATGACCCAGCCATCCCACTACTGGGCATATACCCTGAGAAAACCATAATCCAAAAGGAGTCATGTACTGCAGTGTTCACTGCCGCACTCTTTACAGTATCCAGGACATGGAAGCAACCTAAGTGTCCATCAACAGGTGAATGGATAAAGAAGATGTGGCACATATATACAATGGAATATTACTCAGCCATAAAAAGAAACGAAATTGAGTTATTTGTAGTGCAGTGGATGGACCTAGAGACTGTCATACAGAGTGAAGTAAATCAGAAAGAGAACAAATATTGTATGCTAACAAATATATATGGAATCTAAAGAAGATGGTTTTGATGAACCTAGGGGCAGGACAGGAATAAAGACGCAGACGTACAGAATGGACTTGAGGACACGGGGAGGGGGAAGGGTGAGCTGGGGAGAAGTGAGAGAGTAACATTGACAAATGTACACTACCAAATGTAAAATTGATAGCTAGTGGGAAGCAGCCACATGGCACATGGAGATCAGCTTGGTGCTTTGCAACCACCTAGAGGGGTGGGATAGGGGGAGTGGGAGGGCAACCGAAGAGGGAGGGTATATGGGGATATACGTATGAATATAGCTGATTCACTTTGTTGTACAGCAGAAACAAACACAACATCGTAAAGCAATTATACTCCAATAAAGATGTTAAAAAAATACGTCTATATGTGGAACAATTCTCACTGAAAACTAACTGGAAACTGGCAGAAAAACTCCTATACAATCAAGGCTGTAAGAAAGATCCACATGTAATTGGTTACGAGTGCACGAAAAAGAATCAGGTCAGGAAGAATACACGGGTGGGGACTGAGCCGTGAGAGCCACAGATTGGGCGCCCTAGTCTTGGAATCCTATACAGGGGATATGAGCCCCCTTGGCTGGTTGAAGGACTGCTGGGAGTAACAGGAGTGTCGTTGGAAGCCTGGACTCCCTCATGAGGAATGTGCATGCAGTGGTGCTCAAGGCAAGGCAGAGAGGGCAGATTGAAGCTTGCTCCACTGCCTGCCAGGTTCCCTGCAAGTGCCTCGGTGCGTGTCCTGTCCATGTTGAGTGAAAACTCCAGCCCCATGTACTCCATGGCACGACATAGCACTGTATTTAGAGCTGCCATGAGCAGGGAGAAAAACCTTACCTTGGGATGCAGAGGCTACCCTTTCCTGAGGCAGAGCCTGGGTGGGGTGGTGGCAGCCACTGTTGGCACTTACTTAAGCAGCGCATCAGAAGCATACCAGATTGTCAGTGGCTGTGACACCACAGCTCAGCCCTGATAACATACCAGCAGTCCACGAAGCACCCCTGACCCTGCAGTGTGACTGCACAACAGGGTGGGAATAATGGAGCCTGAGGGCAGTGATTGGCTGTGAGGAACAAAGGGGACTTGGACCTGAGGCTGCATCTCAGTGGAGCGAGGAAAACAGTTGCCAGCACCTGCATAGGCAGCGCATTGGAGACAGCTCAGACCCCTGTGTGAAGGCAACATGAATGAGTGCCTGAACCAGCCCCCTGCCTTGCTTCTCTACTCGCCCACTCTGAGGCAAGGGCCCTGGTGCTGGGAGAGGAGAAAGCACACACTTAAAGGAAACAGAGCCAACTCTGGCCCAACCCTCAGAGCTTCTGCTCCAGCAAACCGAGATCAGACCTTGCCCCTGATAGGGTGGTGACAGCCACTGAGAAGAGGGTAAGTCCTGCCTTCCACCCAGCTCTAGCCCCACCTTCTTCCAAAGTGATAGTTGCCAGCATACTCAGGGGAAAGAGGTGACTTGTGTCCATGTCAAATCTAGCTCTCCTATCATAGGTTGTGCACATGCAGTCTACATAGGGGTTCTCCCACATAAAAACACCCCTTCAAGACCGCAATCAGCAACTGTTTTGCCTAAAAGTATAGAGGCAGTGAAAGTTAAGCAAATGAGAAGGCAGAGGAACTGGGCTTAATTGAAAGAGCAAGAGAAAAACCATGAAAATATAAAGAGAAATAAACAACTTACCAGATAAAGAATCCAAAGGATTGGTAATAAGAATGTTAATAAGGGAGAAGGAGAGATGAACACAGTGAGAATTTTAACAAGGAACTAAGAAAGACTCAATCAGAAATGAAGAATTCAATAGCTGAAATATAAAACACACTAGAAGGAATGAATAGCAGCCTAAGTGATGTAGAAGAACTCGTAAGTGATCTGAATGATAGAATAATGGAAATCACCTAACCAACAAGAAGAAAAGTAGACTTTTAAAAATGAGAATTGTTTAAGAGATCTCCGAGATAACAGTAAACATACCAATGTTTGCATTATAAGGTGGTCCCAGAAGGAAAAGAAAAAGTGAAGAGGATCAAAAATGTACTGGAGGAAATTATGGCTGAAAAATTCCGTAACCTGAAAAAGGAAACAGATATATCCCACTATGGAAGCAAAGAGGGTCCCAAATAGACCCACACCAAGACACATCATAATTAAAATGACAAAATGTAAAGAGAATTCTAAAGGCAGCAAGAGAAAAACAAAGAGTCATATATAATGTAATCCCCATAAGGATGTCAGCTTAGAAACTGAAGCTGAAAGTCTTTTCCCTGCATTCAGAAACAAGATAAGGATGCTTACTTTTGCCAGTTCTACTTAATATAGTATTTGGGAGTCCTAGCCACAGCAGTCAGACAAGAGAAATAATTAAGAGTCATTCAGACTGGAAGGGAAGACATAAAACTTCTTTATTTGCATGTGACATGGTGCTATCTACAGAAAACCCTGAAGTCTCCACCAAGGAAAAAAAAAAAAAAACTATTAGAATAAATGAATTCAGTAAAGTTGCAGAATACAAGATTAATATACAGAAATCTGTTGCTATTCTATGAAGTAATGAACCATCAAAAAGAGAAAATTTTTTAAAATCCCATTTAATATTACATCTAAAAGAATAAAATACCTAGGAATAAACTTAACCAAGCAAGTGAAAGACCTATGCTCTGAAAACTATAAAACAGTGGTCCCCAACCTTTTTGGCACCAGGGACTGGTTTCATGGAAGACAGTTTTTCCACGGTGGGGAGGAAGGGAATTGTTCAAGCGGTAATGCAAGCAATGGGGAGGGGCAGATGAAGCTTTGCTCACTTGCCCACCACTCATCTCCTGCTGTGTGGCCCAGGGGTTGGGGACCCCTGCTATAAAACACTGAGAAAGGAAACTGAAGATGATATAAAGAAATGGAAAGCTGTCCTGTGCTCTTGGATTAGAAGAATTAATATTGTTTAAGTGGCTATATGACCCAAAGCAATCTACAGATTGTAATTCCTATCAAAATACCCGTGACATTTTTCACAGAACAAGAACAAATAATCCTAAAATTTATATGGAACCACAAAAGACCCCAAATCTCCAGAACAATCTTGAGAAAAAAGAACAGAGCTGGGGCTACGACCCTCCCTGACTTCAGGCTATACTAAATGCTACAGCATGGCACTGGCACAAAAATAGACACATAGTTCAGTGGAACAGGATAGAGAGCACCAAAATGAACCCATACATCTATGGTCAATTAATCTACAACAAAAGAGTCAAGAATATATAACAGAGAAGACAGTCTCTTCAATAAGTGGTGCTGGGAAAACTGCACAACTACATGTAAAACAATGAGATTAGAACATTTCCCTACACCGTATAAAAAAATAAACACAAAATGGATTAAAGACCTAAATGTGATACCTGAAACCATAAAACTCCTAGAAGAGAACACAGGCATAACACTCTTTAACGTAAATTGTAGCAATATTTTTTTGGATCACTCTTCTAAATCAAAAGAAATAAAAGCAAAAAAATTTAAAAAATTAAAAACAAAAGGGACCTAGTTAAACATAAACGCTTTTGCACAGCAAAGGAAACTATCAACAAAATAAAAAAAACCTGTGAAATGGGAGAAAATTTTTGCAAACAATGCAACCAACAAGGAGTTAATACCCAAAATACATAAACAGCTCATACAAATCAATATTAAAAAAAAAAATGCAATCCAAAAATATTCAGAAGACCTGAATAGAAATTTTTCCAAAGAAGACATACAGATAGCTAACAGGCACATGAAAAGATGTTTAACATTGCTAATCATTAGAAAATGTAAATCAAAACAACGAGAGATTATCTCATACCTGTCAAAATGGTTATCATCAAAAAAGTCTATAAATAACAAATGTTGGTGAGGATATGGAGTGAAGGGAACCTTCCTACACTGTTGGTGGGAATGTAAAGTGGTGCAGCCACTATGGAAAACAGTATGGAGGTTTCTTTAAAAACTAAAAATAGAACTATCATATGATCCAGCAGTTCACTCTTGGGTATATATCTGGAAAAAAATGAAAACAATAATTTGAAAAGATACACCCACCCCAGTGTTCATAGCAGCAATGTTTACAATAGCCAATATATGGAAGCAACCCAGGTGTCCATCAACAGATAAATGGGTAAAGAAGATGTGGTATATATATACAATGGAATATTACTCAAAGACAAATACTCTATGATATCACTAATATATGGAACCTAAAAAATAAGCAAATATATACATCAAAACAGAAACAGACTCACAGATAAACAGAAAACAACCTAGTGGTTACCAGTGGGAAGAGGGACAGGGAGAGGGGCAAGATAGGGGGCATGGGATTAAGAGATACAAACTAATAAGTATAAAGTAAAGAAACAATAAGGATATATGGTATAGCACAGGGAATTATAGCCATTATTTTATAACAACTTTTAATGGTGTATAATCTATAAAAATACTGAATCATTATGCTGTACGTCGGAAACTAATATTGTAAATCAACTACATTTCAATACATAATCTGTAATAGAAAAAAAATAGAGTTGATTTAGAATTTGTCTTCAGATAGCTTATTCATCTAAAGCAAAGGTTGTGATTTACAATAATCTGGTTTCATTTCACAATAGCTACTTATTTTCTAGACATTCCTAATGCAGATCAGTGCTCCAGAAATAATGAAGATCCAACACATTTCATTAGAAAATAATATCAACAATAAAATTATTAAGCAGATTGGAATTCAGAAGTGCCTGAAAATCCACACCTTCATATGCTCTTTGTCTAGACTTCTAGAATGATGACGTTCCTTGAAATTGCTTATTATTAATTTACCATTTACTAATTAAAATCTGAGAATTGTCAAATACATAATATAAAATTACTGTTGGTTACCTTTTTATAACTGATGTTATGTAATTTTGTTTTAATTGGGAAGCTTAACAAGATCACCTCACCTTTAAGAACTTCCAAATCCAGCAATGATGAACCATGTCTGCAATTTGTTATTGTACTACAGTACATAAACACCAAAATTATGTTACTTAGTAATGATTTAATTGTGAAGATGTAGGAATTTATATTTCAAAATTAGATAGAAAAACATAATTAAGATTGCAGAAGTGGGCCAAGTAAATTTGAATTGTCAAAATGAAGATGTATAGATTTCTTTAGAAATGGAAATAATATCTAATAAATATTGAAGTGAACCATTTAGACAGATGAGACCACTGAAACATACTAAATAGTGATTAAAACAAGATAAACATTTATTAAATGTGACTGATTTATTAGGCTATGTTGGACTAAACAAATGTAATTTGATATCTTATATCTCATTCTGATACAGGCTTCATTAAATCTGAAGTTTTGGATTTGAATGGATATGTTCCCTTCAGTTCTTAATCTCTTTGAAGTATCGGTTTGATTCTTGGAAAGGCTCTGAAAGTCAGAGGATGAAGTCTCTTGATTATCAAAGAGGCTGCTCTGCCAGTACTGGCCAGAGAAGACAACCTGTCAAGAGGAATATCAACCTCTATAAGGGCAGAGATCTTTGTCATTACCAAGTACCTAGCATGGCACATAGCGAGGACTCAAATAATATTCGTCTGCATCTGGATTACCCCTTAATTTATTCTTATATAAAATGAAGTGATTGAATCATATAAAATTTTCCCTAAATGGGATCTAAGATTCAACAGTTAGATATTAAAAGGCGTTATTCAAAAATAGATTCTAGGTCTCAAATATGTTTGGGATACAGGGAGTTAAACAAAATTAGTAGGATTTCTTTATTGAAGGGCTTTTATACGTAACTATGCATTGCAAATATCCAAGAGAAGAAAAGGATGTGTAACATTCTCAAATGTTTCTTCTCCTATAAAGCATCTGTAAAAATAATAATACATAAATTACCATATTCTCCCCCATTCGTTGGCTTATAAAAATGGTCTCTGCTCATTGTTCAATATTGCTCCATTTCAAAAATACTAACCATGTTCTTTCTTACTTCCTCTACAGCTACCTGGATTACACAGCAAAAGAAAGCTACTTTTTGTTGTTTTTCTCTTCTTACCAACAGGGTCAAATTAAAACTGAGATTTGAAACAATTTTTGAAGTATTGCAAAATGTCATGAAAATCAATGGGCTTAAAGCAATCTTGAGAATGAAAAACAGAGCTGGAGGAATCAGGCTCTCAGACTTCAGATTATACTACAAAGCTACAGTAATCAAGACAGTATGGTACTGGCACAAAAACAGAAAGATAGATCAATGGAACAGGATAGAAAGCCCAGAGATAAACCCACACACATATGATCACCTTATCTTTGAAAAAGGAGGCAAGAATATACAGTGGAGGAAAGACAGCCTCTTCAATAAGTGGTGCTGGGAAAACTGGACAGCTACATGTAGAAGTATGAGATTAGAACACTCCCTAACACCATACACAAAAATAAACTCCGAATGGATTAAAGACCTAAATGTAAGGCCAGACAGTATCAAACTCCTAGAGGAAAACATAGGCAGAACACTCTAGGACATAAATCACAGCAAGATCCTTTTTGACCCACCTCCTAGAAAAATGGAAATAAAAACAAAAATAAACAAATGGGACCTAATGAAACTTCAAAGCTTTTGCACAGCAAAGGAAACCATAAACAAGAGCAAAAGACAACCCTCAGAATGGGAGAAAATATTTGCAAATGAAGCAACTGGCAATGGATTAATCTCCAAAATTTACAAGGAGCTCATGCAGCTCAATAACAAAAAAACAAACAACCCAATCCAATAATGGGCAGAAGACCTAAATAGACATTTCTCCAAAGAAGATATACAGACTGCCAACAAACACATGAAAGAATGCTCAACATCATTATTCATTAGAGAAATGCAAATCAAAACTACAATGAGATATCATCTCACACCAGCCAGAATGGCCATCATCAAAAAATCTACAAACAATAAATGCTGGAGAGGGTGTGGAGAAAAGGGAACCCTCTTGCACTGTTGGTGGGAATGTAAATTGATACAGCCACTATGAAGAACAGTATGGAGGTTCCTTAAAAAATTACAAATACCATATGACCCAGCAATCCCACTACTGGGCATATACGCTGAGAAAACCATAATTCAAAAAGAGTCATGTACCACAATGTTCACTGCAGCTCTATTTACAATAGCCAGGACATAGAAGCAACCTAAGTGTCCATCAACAGATGAATGGATAAAGAAGATGTGGCACATATATACAATGGAATATTACTCAGCCATAAAAGGAAACTAAATTGAGTTATCTGTAGTGAGGTGGATGGACCTAGAGTGTGTCATACAGAGTGAAGTAAGTCAGAAAGAGAAAAACAAATAGCATATGATAACCCATATATATGGAATCTAAGGAAAAAAAAAAAAAAGCTCATGAAGAACCTAGGGGCAGAGCGGAAATAAAGACACAGACCTACTAGAGAATGGCCTTGAGGATATGGGGAGGGCAAATGGTAAGCTGTGGCAAAGTGAGAGAGTGGCATGGACATATATACACTACCAAACGTAAAATAGATAGCTAGTGGGAAGCAGCCGCACAGCACAAGGAGATCAGCTTGGTGCTTTGTGACCTCCTAGAGGGGTGGGATAGGGAGGGTGGGAGGGAGGGAGATGCAAGAGGGAAGAGATATGGGAACATATGTGTATGTATAACTGATTCACTTTGTTATAAAGCAGAAACTAACATACCATTGTGAAGCAATTATACCCCAATAAAGATGTTAAAAAACAAAAAAAAAAGCAATGGGCTTAATGTCCCATGTTAGGTAAGCATGGTCTGGATGGCTAGCCCTACTCCTTAGTTTTCTTACCCTTTTAGAAGTGTGTTCACAACTCAGAAACAATCTAGCGTTAAGGAAAATAAAGGACCTGTCTTAATGTAGGATCTATTTTTAAGTTGCTAGTGACATCTGGGAAATCCATTCATAAGATGCTAAACAAGCATGTATGGGTCTCATCTCTTAGTTGATATAAAAGGTTTTCTTGAATAACTGACTTTGATGCCTAGATCCAAGCCATTTGTGATCCAATATTTGTCTTTTTGGGGTTCCTAGGAAATCTCTTCTTTGGTAACGTAAGAAATTCTTGAAGTGCTAAAACCAACATCCTTCTCTCCTCAGATCCAGCTTCTGAAGAGTTCTAGATTCCCCTTTCTCTTCTCTCATTTTGCAGTGAGCTATCCGTGAGCTACATTCACCTGACCCCCTGAACACTGGGTCTTTATTGAGGTTGTTGTTTCTGTAATCAGTCTGTCTGAGTAAAAATTAAAGTTCTACCATTTACTCTCTGAGAAACTAGTTTCTCTGCCTCAATTCCTTCTTTTGGGGAGGACAATAACATGTTTTTAACCTCAAAATTATTGTGAGTATTAAGCAAGGAATGGTACAAAGGGGGCTTAGTAGTGAGTTTAACACTAAATGAGTTTTCAGTGAATGTTTATTATTAATAAAATCCTCTAGAATAGTCCTCCTACTCTCCAACACTGTGTTGACCTCTATCCCCAGGGAACTATACTGTTTTAACCTACTTCTTTCTAAGATTCTGAATGATATTGCCTTAACTAAATGAGATAGAAGCAACTTTTGTTTCTCCATTAACATTCAGATATAGTGTTTACCATATGTAAACAAGCTGACAACTTTGGTACCTACCAAAGCGAACACATTATCAGATGTGTGAAAAGGAGGATTTGGGGGGAAGGGAGAGCACAGAAGATGGTAGGTGTTGAGAAATACTGAATTTTTCACACTGATGGTTTGCACCGATTAGTCACCATTTAATTATTCACCAATATATTTCATTTTGAGTCTACAAACTCACGTTTTTGCTATGTTTATATGACATGCCTAATCTGCAGCAGCATAGTTGATTTTTTTCCCCCTTTTTTACCCTGCCATATTAACAAGTGATAGCCAAACAATTAATCACAGCTAGACCATGGTACTCTGAACAAGCTGTGAAAGAAGCTAAAATAACTAGACCAACTATGGCACAATCTGCTTATTTTCAGTTGTCTAAGCACGGCCTGAATCTCTCATTTCATTCAATTCTTTGTTAACTCTTACTTTTCTGGAATTTAGTTTTCCTGTTTTTATTGAATAATTAGGGTATGGTAAGAGAAGCAGGGATATAACAAGTTAAGCATAGTTACTTGCCAGAATTGTATGGCAGATCCTTAGGAGACATGAAAACTAGTTGTATCCAAGGGCAGCAAATACAGTGGACTGGCACTGTCTCTCAGACTCCTGATCAAAACCTTCTAGGCACACTAATGAAGTGTCTGTCTGGCTTAAGTATTCAGTGTGTTGCCACGTCATTCTTTCCTTTATTATTTCTTTTCTTTTCTCAGGAGAAAACAAAGGAAAGGCTGCTAATCTCCACAGGGATCATGCATGACAAATGTTATTCGAAAAGGTAAATTTACAATGAAAATGTGTGTGACACCAAATGTGTGGAGAGACTTGGAAAGTGAGCAGCATGTCAGACAAAACTGTAACAAAGTAGCTAATGAGCAGTAACTTTCTAATGAGTAAAACCAAAGTGAAAAAAGTAGATGATGATTCGGCTGAAAATGTAATGGTAATCAAGTTAGCAAAGAGAATAATCCTAATCCTAATTTGTAGAGAATCCTAAATAAAAAGTAGGAAGCTTTGCTGTTAGCAGCTGGAATAAATAATGTTCTTTTTCCTTCCTCAAATTCTTCTCATAGTGAGAAGCTATCGGGAACACAGGAGTCAGAGACATTGTCTGATCAGTGTCATCAGAGTTCTTTGTTCGTAACATTTTTATTGGAGTATAATTGCTTTACAATGGTGTGTTAGTTTCTGCTTTATAACAAAGTGAATCAGCTATACATATACATATATCCCCATATTTCCTGCCCACTTTAGGAGTATCCATGAAAAAGCTTTTTTTACAATAATGTTCTTTCTGCCATAATGGTTTATTTTAACCTTGTCATATTTGGAATCTCATTTTGATTTACATGTATGTCTACCTTATTTTGGTTTTCCCAGAAACACCCTCTGAGACAAGGATTAGAGTAAAACTGGCAAACCAGTGGTGAGGTAATATAGAAAATGGAAAGAGATGAAAAATCTACCATAGCGAGCTACTGAAACTTTATCTCACAGAGAAACTCTGGGAAATGATAAAAACACATGGCTTAAGCCCAAAGAGAGCCGTGTGGTTGACAGGGTCTTCGTGCTCTGGCTGGGTGTAGGCCAGTGCCTCTGAGGTGGCAGAGCCGAGTTCAGGGCATAGGCCACCAGAGAACTCCCGGCTCCATGTAATATCAAATGGCAAAAGCTCTCCCAGAGATCTCCATCTCAATGCTAAGACCCAGCTCCACTCAACGACCAGCAAGCTACAGTGCTGGATACCCTATGTCAAACAACTAGCAAGACAGGAACACTACCTCACACATTAGCAGAGAGGCTGCCTAATCATAGTAAGTTCACAGTCACCCCAAAACACACCACTGGATGTGGTCCTGCCCACCAGAAAGACAAGATCCAGCCTCATCCACCAGAACACAGTCACCAGTCCCGTTCACCAGGAAGCCTACACAACCCACTGAACCAACCTGGTCCACTGGAGGCAGACAACAAAAACAATGGGAACTACGGACCTCCAGCCTTCAAAAAGCAGACCACAAACACAGTACGTTAAGCAAAATGAGAAGACAGAGAAATACACAGCAGATGAAGGAGCAAGGTAAAAACACACCAGACCAAATAAATGAGGAGGAAATAGGCAGTCTACCTGAAAAAGAATTCAGAGTAATGATAGTAAAGATGATCTAAAATCTTGGAAATAGAATGGAGAAAATACAAGAAACGTTTAAAAAGGATCTAGAAGAACTAAAGTACAAACAAAAAACGTTAAACAACACAATAAATGAAATTAAAAATTCTCTAGAAGAAATCAATAGCAGAATAACTGAGGCAGAAGAACGGATAAGTGACCTGGAAGACAAAATAGTGGATATAACTACCACAGAGCAGAATAAAGAAAAAAGAATGAAAAGAATTAAGGACAGTCTCAGAGACCTCTGGAACAACATTAAATGAACCAACATTCGAATTATAGGGGTGCCAGAAGAAGAAGAGAAAGAGAAAGGGACTGAGAAAATATTTGAAGAGATTATAGTTGAAAACTTCCCTAATATGGGAAAGGAAATAGTTAATCAAGTCCAGGAAGTCCAGCAAGTCCCATATACGATAAATCCAAGGAGAAACATGCCAAGACACATATTAATCAAACTATCAAAAATTAAATACAAAGAAAAAATATTAAAAGCAGCAAGGGAAAAGCAACAAATAACATACAAGGGAATCCCCATAAGCTTAACAGCTGATCTTTCAGCAGAAACTCTGCAAGCCAGAAGGGAGTGGCAGGACGTATTTAAGTGATGAAAGGGAAAAACCAACAACAAAGATTACTCTACCCAGCAAGGATTTCATTCAGATTCAATAGAGAAATTAAAACCTTTACAGTCAAGCAAAAGCTAAGAGAATTCAGCACCATGAAACCAGCTTTACAACAGATGCTAAAGGAACTTCTCTAGGCAGGAAACACAAGAGAAGGAAAAGACCTACAAAAAAACCCCAAAACAATTAAGAAAATGATAATAGTAACATACATATAAATAATTATCTTAAATGTAAGTGGATTAAATGCTCCAACCAATAGACATAGACTGGCTGAATGGCTACAAAAACAAGACCCATATATATCCTGTCTACAAGAGACCCACTTAGGACCGAGGGACACATACAGACAGAAAATGAGGGGATGGAAAAAGATATTCCATGTAAATGGAAATCAAAAGAAAGCTGGATCAGCAATTCTCATATCAGACAAAACTGACTTTAAAATAAAGACTACTATAAGAGACAAAGAAGAACAAAACATAATGATCAAGGGATCAATCCAAGAAAAAGATATAACAATTGTAACTATTTATGCACCCAACGTAGGAGCACTTCAATACATAAAGAAAATGCTAGCAGCCATAGAAGGGGTAATTGACAGTAACACAATCATAGTAGGGGACTCTAACGGCCTGCTTTCACCAATGGACAGATAATCCAAAATGAAAATAAATAAGGAAACACAAGCTGTAAATGACACATTAAACAAGATGGACTGAATTGGTATTTATGAGACTAGCTATCAATTAGAGGAAAAAAATCTGTAAAAAATACAAACACATGGAGGCTAAACAATACAGTACTAAATAACCAAGAGATGACTAAAGAAATCAAAGAGGAAATCAAAAAATACCTAGAAACAAATGACAATGATAACAGGATGACCCAAAACCTATGGGATGCAGCAAAAGCAGTTCTAAGAGGGAAGTTTATAGCAATACAATCATACCTCAAGAAACAAGAAACATCTCAAATAAACAACCTAACCTTACACCTAAAGCAATTAGAGAAAGAAGAATAAAAAAACTCCAAAGTTAGCAGAAGGAAAGAAATCATAAAGATCAGATCAGAAATAAATGAAAAAGAAATGAAGGAAACGATAGCAAAGATCAATAAAACTAAAAGCTGGTTCTTTGAGAAGATAAACAAAATTGATAAACAATTAGCCAGACTCATCAAGAAAAAAGGAGAGAAGATTCAAATCAATAGAATTAGAAATGAAAAAGGAGAAGTACGAACTGACACTGCAGAAATACAAAGGATCATGAGAGATTACTACAAGCAACTCTATGCCAATAAAATGGACAACATGGAAGAAATGCACAAGTTCATAGAAAAGCACAACCTTCTGAGACTGAACCAGGAAGAAATAGAAAATATAATCAGACTGAGCACTGAAATTGACACTGTGATTAAAAATCTTCCAACAGAGCTTCCCTAGTGGTGCAGTGGTTGAGAGTCCGCCTGCCCATGCAGGGGACATGGGTTCGTGCCCTGGTCCGGGAAGATCCCACATGCCGCAGAGCGGCTGGGTCTGTGAGCCATGGCCGCTGAGCCTGCATGTCCGGCGCCTGTGCTCTGCAACGGGAGAGGCCACAACAGTGAGAGGCCCGCGTAACGCAAAAAAAAAAAAAAAAAAAAAAACAAAAAACCTTCCAACAAAAGCCCAGGACCAGATGGCTTCACAGGCGAATTCTATCAAACATTTAGAAAAGAGCTATCACCTATCCTTCTCAAACTCTTCCAAAATATAGCAGAGGGAGGAACACTCCCATACTCATTCCATGAGGCCACCATCACCCTGATACCAAAACCAAAGATGTCACAAAAAAAGAAAACTACAGGCCAATATCACTGATGAACATACATGCAAAAATCCTCAACAAAATACTAGCAAACAGATTCTAACAGCAATTAAAAGGTCATACATCATGATCAAGTGGGGTTTATTCAAGTAATGCAAGAATTCTTCAATATATGCAAATCAATCAATGTGATACACCACATCAACAAATTGAAGGATAAAAACCATATGATCATCTCAATTGATGCAGGAAAAGCTTTCAACAAAATTCAACACCCATTTATGATACAAACTCTCCAGAAAGTAGGCATAGAGGGAACTTACCTCAACATAATAAAGGTCATATATGACAAACCCACAGCCAATATCATTCTGAATGGTGAAAAACTGAAACCATTTCCTCTAAGAACAGGAACAAGGCAAGGATGTCCACTCTCACAACTATTATTCAACATAGTTTTGGAAGTTTTAGCCACAGTAATCAGAGAAGAGAAAGAAATAAAAGGAATCCAAATCAGAAAAGAAGAAGTAAAACTGTCACTGTTTGCAGATGACATGATACTACACATGGAGAATCCTAAACCTGCTACCAGAAAACTAGTAGAGCTGATCAAGGAATTTGGCAAAGTAGCAGGATACAAAATGAATGCACAGAAATCTCTTGCACTCCTATATACTAATGATGAAAAATCTGAAAGAAAATTTAAGGAAACACTCCCAATTACCTTTGCAATACAAACAATAAAATACCTAGGAATAAACCTACATAAGGAGACAAAAGACCTGTATGCAGAAAACTATAAGACAGTGATGAAAGAAATTAAAGATGATACAAACAGATGGATAAATATACCATGTTCTTGGATTGGAAGAATCAACATTGTGAAAATGACTGTACTACCCAAAGCAAGCTATAGATTCAATGCAATCCTTATTAAACTACCAATGGCATTTTTCAGAGAAATAGAACAAAAATTTTTTCACAATTTGTTTGGAAACACTAAAGAACCTGAATAGACAAAGCAATCTTGAGAAAGAAAAACGGAGCTGGAGGAATCAGGCTCCTGGACTTCAGACTATACTACAAAGCTACAGTAATCAAGACAGTATGGTACTGGCACAAAAACAGAAATATAGATCAATGGAACAGGATGGAAAGCCCAGAGATAAACCCACTCACATATGGTCACCTTATCTTTGATAAAGGAGGCAGGAATGTACAGTGGAGAAAGGAAAGCCTCTTCAATAAGTGGTGCTGGGAAAACTGGACAGCTACTTGTAAAAGAATGGAATTAGAGCACTCCCTAACACCATACATAAAAATAAACTCCAAATGGATTAAAAACCAAAATATAAGGCCAGACAGTATCAAACTCTTAGATGAAAACATAGGCAGAACACTCTATGACATAAATTACAGCAAGATCCTCTTTGACCCCCCTCCTATAGAAATGGATATAAAAACAAAAATAAACAAATGGGACCTAATGAAACTTAAAAGCTTTTGCACAGCAAAGGGAAACATAAACAAGACAAAAAGACAACCCTCAGAATGGGAGAAAATATTTGCAAATGACAAAGGATTAATCTCCAAAATTTACAATAGCTCATGCAGGTCAATATCAAAAAAACAAACAACCGAATCCAAAAATGGGAAGAGGACCTAAACAGACATTTCTCCGAAGAAGATATACAGATTGCGAACAAACAAATGAAAGGATGTTCAACATCAGTAATCACTAGAGAAATGCAAGTCAAAACTATAATGAGGTATGACTTCAAACCAATCAGAATGGCCATAATTAAAAAATCTACAAACTATATATGCTGGAGAGGACGTGGAGAAAGGGGAACCCTCTTGCACTGTTGGTGGGAATGTAAATTGATACAGCCACTATGGAGAACAGTATGGAGGTTCCTTAAAAAACTAAAAATAGAACTAGCATACAGCCCAGTATTCCTACTGCTGGGCATATATCCTGAGAAAACTATAATTCAAAAGGAGTCATGTACCACAATGTTCATTGCAGCTCTACAATAGCCAGGACGTGGAAGCAACCTAAGTTTCCATTGACAGATGAATGGATAAAGAAGATGTGGCACATATATACAATGGAATATTACTCAGCCATAAAAAGAAATGAAATTGAATTATTTGTACTGAGTTGAATGGACCTAGAGTCTGTCACACAGAGTGAAGTAAATCGAAAGAGAAAGGCAAATACCGTATGCTTACACATATATATGGAATCTAAAAAAAAAAAATGGTTCTGAAGAACGTAGGGGCAGGACAGGAATAAAGACACAGACGTAGTGAATAGAGTTGAGGACATCGGGAGGGGGAAATGTAAGCTGGGATGAAGTGAGAGAGTGACATGGACATATATACACTACCAAACGTAAAATAGATAGCTAGTGGGAAGCAGCCACATAGCACAGGTGCTTTGTGACCATCTAGAGGGGTGGGTTAGGGAGGATGGGAGGGAGGGAGATGCAAGAGGGAGGGGATATGGGGATATATGTATATATATAGTTGATTCACTTTGTTATAAAGCAGAAACTAACACACCATTGTAAAGCAATTATACTCCAATAAAGATGTTAAATATAAAAAAATAAATACATAAATAAAATTCATATGGAATAAACACACACACACACACATACCTTACAATAGTCACTCCCAAATGTTGGGGGAGTAGGGATATTTGTATACCAACTACTGCTAGTCTTTACTTGAGGCTTCTCTGGGGTGTTAAGTTCTCAGCATTTCTTTCTGCCTTCTGAAGTCTGGGGGAAAGAGTCCTAGGAACAGTGTCAGGTAGGGTCACCTGAATGCTGGCTGGAACATACTGTAAGGGTTAGGCAATATAGGTAGAGCGCTGATAGCATCTATTACCGTGTTACTGGTTTGATTTTTTGTTTTGGTATTGACATTTTTAGAGTAAAGAATAAAAAAGAGGCCCATATCTAACAAGACATTTCCTGTATTTTTGTACAGTTGTCTTACAACTTATTCCACTTATTCTTTGTACCCATTTTCTCCTTGCCCTATTTTTTATACATTTATCTTATACTTGTGCCCATTAATATGTTTCCCTATATCATTTTTAGAAAGGCTCAGTGATTAATTCAACAATTAAATATCTGTTATGTGTCAGGCACCATTATTGGCACTGAAGATAAAGTGGTTGCCAAAATACGTGTGGTATCTACCTTTACTGAGGTTACAGTCTATTTAGATTCTCCCCAAAGAACTAGAGGATGTGACATAATTCAATTAAACAAAATCTATAAAAGATTTGTATAGTATTCCCAGTAGCTTCTAAGGAGGAGATACTAAAACTTGCATTACTTTTATTTCCTTCCTGGTAGTTTTAACCAGTTAGTATATAAAGTTATGTAGAGATTTTAAATATGAAGAATAAATCAGATATCCACAATCCATCCAGACTCATTATAGGAAGTACTGGCTAATTGTGTCTTTAGTTGTAGCCTTTGATCCTCTTTTTTTTTTTTTTGATACTCTTTTTTAATTAATTCAAAAAATAAAAGAACCTACTTTGTGCCAGGCATTAAGTTACACTCTGGGGATACAAAGATTAACAGTACATGATTTCTACCTTCATGGAGCTTACAGACTGTCTGGGAGAATGACAAAAAAAGAGACAAGAATCACAAGAGTAGTGCCAGAGCTAGAGTGTGCAGTAAAATAGCACATGACCTACATTGTTATTTATATAGCATCAGATACTATTTCTGTCAGCCCACATTTTGGGAGGCAGTATTTTAAAAGCAGAAATATTTACTACCTTAACTATAGTTGAATTGAACTACCTGTGACTGTGTTCAAAATGATATGGTCCTGTCAGAGTAGTAATTGATAACCCCCTTTAAACATCTGTCTGTCTGGTACAGATATAACAACTTGTCCCCACCCTTGGTGCACAAAAATGAATTCAGAGCTACCATAGTCCTTACAGCAGCCTTACCACAAATCATTCACCCTAACAAGTCTCTTTACATGGCACTTAGATATGGAAAGCCTGGGTAAAGCTATCTGTTACACATTCAACCAAAACTATAATCTTCGTTTAGAGAGTCTTAGCTAGGGTCCAAGACTGATAATGCCAGTAACTCAACCATAGCGCAGCATTTTAATTAGAGAGAACTCTGCTCCACCAGTCTCACTTCTGGGTATCTAGAAAAGGAACATGCCCTCCCCACAAAAGCAGGCTTTCCTCTGTTTTGAGAAGTTCAAAATATGGGAACAATTTTTAGGCCTACTTTCAGGATTTGGTTAATTATTGGATACACACATTAGGCAGAACACTTAACCTAAATTTGTCACATCTGTTTAAGTTCTGAGATCCCTGGATAAAATTTAATAAAGAACTCTTCACATCTGTATAGATCTGAAGTGGAAATGGTTGCCTCCCTTTAAGATCTCAAGATGAGTATATAAATACTGGTTTTCAAAAAAGACACAGGAGTTGGAAGAGTAAGGAGAAACTAAGCCCAGAGTGAATTCAGCATCATGGCACTGTGAATAGCTCCCTTTTCTTCTCCCCCTTTGATTTACAACTAATTGGACATCCATAGCCAGAAGAAGGAAAAAAAAAAAAAAAAACACCTCTGCACAGCATATCAGTATGATCAAGAGATCCATCCACCTGTGCACCTGAAAGGGGATAGATTAGACCATGGCGGAGGCAGCAGAGTGAGGTAAGTGGCAGTGGAGCTGGCACCAGGAGAGATGGTGAGAGCAGAGGTGGCAGCTGGTCCAGCAATGAGCCAGCACAACCTTTCTGGCAGAAGAGATGGAGGGTGAAGGTGGTGAGTGGGGGTCAGTCACATGCACTGCAGCTGGAGGGACCAGTTGCTCTCTCCAAAGAGAGACTGCAGAGACAGAGGGAGGGAGGCAAAGGAAAGTAGTCAGACAAAGATAAGTGAAGGAAAGCGTCTCCTGCTATCTGCCCTGGGAGTTAAGAGGAACACCCATGGACCTCTGGGACCCCCAACCTGAGCATCCCCCTACCGGGCCATGGGAATACCCAAAGCCCCAAGTGCCAAGTACACACTTTCCCCCTACTCTACTACCACTCCACCTTTTTTTTTAATGCACATGCTACCAAACTTAATGGTGAGTCAGCTATAGTTAAGAGAAACCAAAAACTCATGCTATAGCACCACTTTCTGGAAAACAAAAGGAAGGCTAACTACCAACCTGTTGAACTGTTAGAATCAAAGTAAACAAATAAATAAGAAAAGTGTGTGCTACTTCACATGTGGCAGCAGAGGCTGCCAGCTAAACACTATAAAAAATCACAGTAATATGGTATCACAAAAAGAAAATGAAAATTTTCTAGCAACTGACCCCAAAGATGTGGAATGTTGTAATCTAACTGGTAAAAAATTTCAAATAGCTGTTATTAAGAAATACAGTGATCTCAGGAGTAAAATTAACAAACAGAAGGAGTATTTTACCAAAGAGGTTGAAATTCTAAAAAAGAACCAAATAAATTCTGGAGCTGAAGAACTCAATAAGATGAAGAATGCATTAGACATAGAGCAGATCATATAGAAGAGAGAATTAGTGAGCTTGAGAATAGAAATATAGAAATGATTCAGGTGGAAGAGGAGAGAGAACTAAAAAGTGAAGAAAACCTACAAGAATTATCTGACTCTATTAGAAAAGCCAACGTAGGAATGAGTATCCCAGAAGAAGAAGAAGATATATGGGAGCAGAGGGTGTATTTAAATAAATAATAGTTGAGAACTTCCCAAACCTGGGGAAGGAACTAGATATATAAGTCCATGAAGCTAAAAGAACATCTTATCTCAACACAAAAAGACCTTAACCAAGACACACTATATTAAAACTTTCAAAAGTCAACAAAATAATTTTAAAGGCAGCTAGGGGGAAAAAAATAGCAACTTACAAAGGTACCCCCATAAGGCTATGAACAGATTTCTCAGCAGAAACCCTACAGACCAGAAAAGAGTGCAATGACATATTTAAAATATTGATTAAAAACTGCCAGCTAATACTCTTGAGATATGAAGAAGTAAAGGTTTTCCCAAAGAAAAGCTGAGGGAGTTCACCACACCATTACACCTGCCTTATAAGAAATGTTGAATTCTTAAAGCTTAATCAGAGTTTTCTGTGCTTTCATCTTTTTGTTTAAGATGATAAATTGTCAGAATTAGAATACTGCAACTTTTTTTTTTGGAATAGTATATTAAACTCTTAACTATAGCATAAAGGTTAAAGGAAAAGAGCATTAAAAATAACTATACTCCAACTTAGTAACAAAATTATAGCATAAAAAAGATAATTTGTGACATTAAAAATATAAAAGGGGAACAGTAAAAGGATGGAACCTTTATAGGCAAATGAAGATACATCGCTATCAGCAGAAAAAGGATAATTTTATCTATGAGATGTTTTATGTAAACTGGAAAAAAGTCTAGAGCAGAGATATGAAACTTAAGGGAGAGACTGAGCAAATCACCATGGAAAACCACCAACTTACAAAGGTAGACAGAAACAGAGGAAAAAGAAACTATGGAGAGACAAAATAACCAGAAGATGAACGATTAAATGTCAGTAGTAAATCCTTACACATTAATAATCACACTAAACATAAACGGATTGAACTGACCAATCAAAAGGCACAGAGTTGCTGGATGGATAAAAAAAAATAATAAAACGAAAACAGAAAACAAGACTCAACTATGTCCTGCCTACAGAAGACTAATTTCAGCTCTAATGGCACACATAAACCCATAGTGAAAGGATGGAAGATGATATTCCAAGCAAATGGAAATGAAGAGAAGGCAGGTATAGCCAGACTTCTGTCAGACAAAATAGACTTTAAGCAAAAAAATAAGTAATGAGAAACAAGGAAGGCCATTATATAATGAAAAAGGGATCAGTACGTCAAGAAGATATAAGAATCATACATATTTATGCTCCCAACACCCAAGCACTGAAATATATTAAGATTTTAATAACAAATTTGAAGGGCAAAAAACACCAAATAATTTTAGGGGACTTCAGTATTTCACTTTAGCAATGGATAGATCATCCAGACAGAAAATCAACAAACACTGGAATTGAACCACAGTTTAAAACAAACTTTAAAAAGACAACCTACGAACTGGGAGCAAATGGTGTGATTGACAAAGGCTTAATTTCCCAAACAAACAGCTCATACAATTCAATAACAAAGAAACAAACAACCCAATTGAAAAATGAGCAGAAGACCTAAGGAAGACCAAAGACCGAAGAAGACATATAGATGGCCAATAGGCACATGAAAAGATGTTCATCATTGCTAATTATTAGAGAAATGCAAATCAAAACTACAGTGAGGTACCACCTCACACCAGTCAGAATGGCCATCATTAAAAAGTCTACAAATAATAAATGTTGGAGGGGGCTTGGAGAAAAGGGAACCCTCCTACACTGTTGATGGGAATGTAAACTGGTACAGTGATTATGGAAAACAGTATGGAGGTTCCTTAAAAAACTAAAAATAGAGTTGCCATATGATTCAGCAATTCCACTCCTGGGCATATACCCAGATAAAACTATACTTCGAAA
The DNA here is from genome assembly GCF_951394435.1 of Stenella coeruleoalba. Classification (NCBI taxonomy): domain Eukaryota; kingdom Metazoa; phylum Chordata; class Mammalia; order Artiodactyla; family Delphinidae; genus Stenella; species Stenella coeruleoalba. The sequence continues at coordinate 82,213,012 of NC_137150.1, read as the reverse complement.
AGATATGTGCACCCCTGTGTTCATAGCAACACTATTTACAATAGCCAAGACATGAAAACAACCTAAATGTCCACTGCCATATGAATGGATAAAGAAGATGTGGTGTGTGTGTGTGTGTGTGTGTGTGTGTGTGTGTGTGTGTGTGTATATATATATATACACACACACACACACACACATATATGTATACATATATATATATACACACACATGCATACATATACAATGGGATGCTACTCAGCCATAAAAAAAATGAAATAATGCCATTTGCAGCAATATGGATGGATCTAGAGATCATCATACTAAGTGAAGTAAGTCTGAAAGAGAAAGAAAAATATCATACGATATCACTTATATGTGGAATCTAAAATACAACACAAATGAACATATCTATGAAACAAAGCCTCACAGACATGGAGAACAGACTTGTGGTTTCCAAGGGGGAGAGGGGATAGGGGAAGGAAGGATTGGGAGTTTGCGATTAGCAGATGCAAACTAGTATATATAGGATGGATGATAACCAAGGTCCTACTGTGTAGCACAGGGAACTACATTTAATATCCTATGATAAACCATAATGGAAAGGAATATGAAGAACAAATATATATTTTATATATATATATAAGTCACTTTACTGTACAGCAAAAATAACACAACATTGTAAACCAACAATGCTTCAATAAAATTAAAAGAACAGCTTAATAGAAATATACAGAACATTCCATGCAACAGTAGAATACACATTCTTCTCAAGTGCACAAGGAACATAATCCAGGAAAGATCTTATCATAGATCACCAAACAAATCTTAGAAATTTAAGAAGATTGAAATCAAACCAGCTATCTTTACTGACCACAATGGTATAAAACTAGAAATCAACAACAAGAGGAAATTGAGAAGGTGTACAGGTATGTGAAAATTAAACACACTCCTAAACAACCATGGGAGGGGGGGTGGGATGAATTGGGAGATTGGGATTGACATATATGCACTGTTTGTTATAATATAAAATGGATAACTAATGAGAACCTACTGTATAGCACAGGGAACTCTACTTAGTGCTCTGTGGTGACCTAAATGGTAAGGGAAACTAAAAAAGAGGGGATATATATAAAACTGATTCACTTTGTTGTACAGCAGAAGGTAACATGACATTTTAAAGCAACTATATACACCAAAAAAAAATTTTTAAAGGGAAATAAAAACTTAACACGAAACAAATGAAAATGAAAACAACATATCAAATATGGTGGGATGCAGCAAAAGCAGTTCTAAGACTAAAGCTTATAGCAATAAATATATATATTAAGAAATTAGAAAGATCTCAAACAACCTAACTTTATGCCTCAAGGAACTAGAGAAAGAACAAATTAAGTTCAAAGTTAGCAGAAGGAAGGAAACAATAAGGATCAGAGCAGAGATAAATGAAATGGAGACTAGAAAAACAATAGAAAGACTCAACAAAACTAAGATCTGTTTCTTCAGAATGATATAATTGACACATATTTAACTAAACTAAGCAAAGAAAAAGACTGATATAAAATTAGAAATGAGAGTGGAGATGTTACACGTGATACTACAAATGCATGGAATCATAAGACACTATTATGAACAATTATTTGCCAGTACATTAATTACATAACCTAGAAGAAATGGTACATTTCTAGAAACACAACCTACCAAGACTGAATCGGGAAGAAATAGAAAATCTGAACAGACCAATTACAAGTAAAGAGATTGAATCAGTAATCAAAATACTCAACACAGAAAACTCCAGAGCAGACAGCTTCACTGGAAACTTATAGCAAACATTTAAAGAAGAATTAACACCAGTCCTCCTTAAATTATTCCAAAATATTGAGGAGGAGGGAACACAAACTCATTCTATAAGGCCAGCATTACTTTGATACTAAACCCAGGATACCACAAGAAAACTAAAAACTAATATCCCTGATAAACATAGATGCATTAATTCTCAACAAAATTTCAGGAAACCAAATTCATAACACAATAGAAAGATTATACACCATGACCAAATAGGATTTTTCCCTGGGATACAAGGATAGCTCAACATATGCAAATTAATAAATGTAATACATCACATCAACAAAATGAAAAATAAAAATCACATGATCATCTTAATAGATGTTGAAAAAGCATTTGGCAAAATACAACATTCTTTCATTAAAAACAAAACAAAACAAAAAACACTTAGCAGAAGGAACATACCTCAACATACTGAAGGCCATATACAACAAACTCACAACTAACATTATACTCAATTCAGAGAAACTGAAAGTGTTTTTCCTAAGATCAAGAACAAGGCATAGATGCCCACTCTCACCACTCCTATTCAGTATAGTACTTTAAGTCCTAGCTAGAGCAATTAGGCAAGACAAAACTTAAAATGCCAAAAAACTCTGTGAAAAGAAAATTGTTGGGGTTAATCAACAAATTCAGTAAAGTGGCAGAATATAAAGTCAACATACAGAAATCAGTTGTATTTCTCTACACTAATGATGAAGCCTCTGAAAAAAAAATAAAGAAAATCATCCCATTCACAATAGTATCAAAAATCATGCTTCCAGATTTCAAACTATACTACAAAGCCATAGTAATAAAAACAGTATGGTACTGACACAAAAGTAGAAACAATGACCAATGGAACAGAATAGAGAACCTACGATTAAATCCCAGCATATATGGTCAACTAATATTTGACAAGGGAATCAAGGATACCCAATGGGGAAAGGATATTCTTTCAATGAAGAGTGCTGGGGAAAATTGGAGAAACACATGCAGACCAATGATTTTGGACCCCTATCTCACATTACTTACAAAAACTAACTCAAAATGGATCAAAGACTTAAATGTAAAGCCTGATATAAGAAAACTGGGGGAAGAAGCTCATCAATATTGGTCTTGGCAATAATTTTGGAGGCATGATGCCAAAAGCACAAGCAACAAAATTTAAAAAAAAAATCAACAAATGGGACTACAAACCCAAAATCTTCTGTAGAGCAAAATAAACAACAAAATGAAGACAATCTACAGAAAAGGAGAACAATTTTGCAAACCATGTATCAGATAAGGGGTTCATATCCACATAAAGAATTCAGTCAGCTCAGTAACAACAAAAAAAGCCAACCTGATTAAAAAATGATCAGAACTAATTGACATTTCTCCAAAGAGAATATAAGAATTTCCAGCAGACACATGAAAAGATGCTCAACATCACTAATCATCAGGAAATGTGGATCAAAACCACAGTGAGGTATCACTTCACCTGTTAGAATGACTGTCATCAAGAAGACGAGATAGCAGGTGCTGGCGAAGATGTGGTGAAAAGTAAACTCTAATATATTGTTATAGGAATGTAAATTGGTCCAACCACTATGGAAAAAAAAATATAGAGGTTCCTCAAAAATTTTGAAATAAATCTACCATACAGTTAAGCAATTCCATCTCTGGGTATATACCCAAAAGAAGGGATTTTGACAAGATATACACATTCCCATACTTGATGCAGCATTATTCATAACGGTCAAGTTATGGAAACAACCAAAATGCCCGTCAACAGTTGAATGGACAAAAAAAAAAAGATGTGGTACTTATGCACAATGGAATATTATTCAACCATGAGAAAAGAAGATATTCTCCCATTTGCAGCAGTGTGGATGGACCTTGGGCATGTTATGTTAAAGACAATAAGTCAGACAGAGAAAGACAAGTACTATATGATATCACTTATATGTGGACTCTAAAAAACCTAAACCTGTAGACAGTGGAGAACAAAATAGTGGTTACCAGTTGTTACTGAGGGTTACTCGGTTTAAGGGTACAAACTTGAACTGAATCGTAAATAAGCCATAGAGATCTAGTGCACAGTACAATAACTATCGACAGTAATGATATACTGTGGTTATGTAATGTGATAAATATCACTACATGGGCAATTATATTAAACTATATAAATGGATCAAAGTAACATGTACACTAAACTTGCACAATGTAACACATCGAACTTATTCAATTAAAAAAATCAAGTCAAAAAAGAAACTAAGCTCTAGATCTACCTATCAATTTGTGACTTTACCCAAGTCAAAAAAAAAAAAAAAAAACTGTGAAGACTGACTAAATGGTTCCTAAGATTTCTTCCAACTCTGATATTTTATTTCTTGCTGATTTTCAATACAGAGATACAAAACTCAAAATTAAGTATGTTCATGTAGAAGAGAACAGACAGTTTTCTTCAAGAATAGTAGAGAGCCCACACTAGACCTGACTTAGAAAAGTGAAAGCTGATTGGGAAGGGACCCAAGCAGTGCAGCTGTCTGAAGGAGCCAATTAGGAATTTCAGTTTAACTCCAGAAAACAGCCTTTCTTAGGCCTAATAATTTAAAAGGTAGAATAAGAAAATGATGTGCCAAACACTGTGAGGTATTTTATACATAGTATCTCATTTAATCTTCAAAATAATGAATTTGTTATCACCATTTTACAAGTAATAAAATCAAGGCTCAGAAAAATTAGGTAATTTACCCAATATCACAAACTAATGAATTTTGAAACCAAGATTTAACAGTGGTATTCACCATCCCACTCATTACAACTAAAAACTTTTGACAAAACAAAACAAAAATGCCCAACTATCTGAGGAGTTGAAAACTACAGAAGCAAGCAGAATGTGAAGGAGCAACAAACCTTGGAGAGGTAACCTACATGGAGATAATTTCCAGTTTTTTTTTTCCCTCATAGCTCTGCCTCAGGAAGCAGCCTCATTTGGAGACTACTATGGCAACTAATACTTTGATAAAGACCCAGCTATCTTTCTAGCCAGAGAAACCACAGAATGGAACCTGAGCATCTGGAGAGTAAGGAGGAAATCCTGGAAGGATTAGAACAACAAAAGGGGACCCTCAACTGCTGTACAAGAACCCATATAAATCTTACTCTAGACCATGAACCACATGTATTAACTAACATGAAATAACATAGGCTGGGAGAATTGAATTAAGACATGTACAACATCCCACCAAGTGAATCCAAATTTATAGTCTTAGTCTAACCAGATTGCTGAAAAACTAAAAACTTGAACATTCTCCAAAGGATTATAACAAGACTGTAAGCCTACACAACATCACATTCAAAATTACTCAACATATAAATAACCAGAAAAATTTTGACCCATTCTCAAAAGACATGACAATCAAATGAGATAAGAATGACCCACTCTCAAAAGAAATGATCTAATATGAAGAACAGAAAAACTAGTTTTTTTTTTAAATGAACAGAGAGTTAAGTGGACACTATAAAATGATCAAAAATGTAATTGGAGTCCCAGTGCAAGAGTACAAGGAGATTGGAGTAAAAATGTATATTTTGATTAATAATGGTCTAGACCTTCCCAACTTGTGTATGCCATAACTTTGTAGATTCAGTTAGCTCCTTAACCCCATGTGGGTTAAATCAAAGAAAATTATGTCTAGCAAAATCATGATCAAACTGATGAAAATCAAAGCTAAATACTATCTTAAAAGTAACTAGAGAAAATCGACATGTTTTATTCGGGGGAGCAATATTTCCAAAAAACACAGATTAAATAGATATATTTTTTAAGAAAGAATGGGGGCCAGAAGACAGTGGAACATCTTTAATATCTAAAATACTTTTTAAACCTGGCAACTCAAACAATCCATACTTTAAACTTTGTACAATGAATGCATCTTTTAACAATGAAGGCAAAATAAACACATTTTATGTAAAGAAACACTAAGATAATTTGGTTCAGACAGAACCTACTCTACAGTAAATTCTAAAGAAAGTTTTTCAAACTAAAAGAAAATGGTATGAGAGAAACTTGCAACTTCAGGAACAAATGAAGCGTATCATACTAAGTGAAGTAAATCAGACAGAGAAAGACATAGCATATGATATCACTTATATGTGTAATCTAAAAAGTGATACAAATGAATGAACTTATTCAAACAGAAATAAACTCACAGACATGGAAAACAAGCTTATGGTTACCAAAGGGGAAATGGGGTAGGAAAGGGATAAATTGGGCGTTTGGGATTAACAGATATATACTGCTACATATAAAATAGATATCAACAAGGATTTACTGTATAGCACAGGAAGCTATATTTAATATATTGTAATAACCTAAAATGGAAAAAAGAATAGATATATATGTATAACTGAATCACTTTGCTGTCCATCTGAAGCTAACAACCCTGTAAGTCAACTCTACTTCAACTTAAAAAAAAAAAGAAATGGTAAATATATGAATAGATATAAAATATAATTCTTTGTGTTCTTTAAAATACAAATTACTGCTTAAAGCAAAAATTATAACATTGTCTGGTGGTGTTTTCAATGTATATAGGTATCATACATACCACCTCAGTAAGATAAAAGACAGCAGAAGGGAAGGACAGAACATTTATCCTTTCTGGTCACAAAATTTCTACATTTTACATGAACTAGTGCAATATTAACTCTAAGTAGACAGATACTGTATATATGAAAGAACTGTGTGCCCTGCCAGTGTTGTAGCAATGGTATATACAGTTGACCTTTGAATGATGCGGGGGTTAATCTGCATATGATTTATGGCCAGCCCTATGTACCTGCGGTTACTTTGCATCCACAGATTCAACCAACCATAAACCATGTAGTACTATAGTATTTACTATACTATAGTAAATAGTTGAAAATTTTATAGTTGAAAATTTTATAGTTGAAAATTTTCCACATATAAGTGGACCTGTGCAATCAAAACCTGCATTATTCAAGGGTCAACTGTGTGTGTGTGTGCATGTATACACACACACAACCTTTCTTTGCATGGTTTAAATATTTTTATAATTACGTGATAATTTAATTATTGGATTTTGGCTTCGTGTGCGTATGTGTGTGTGTGTGTATATATATATATATATATTTGAAAGGATGAAACACGTACCAAAAATATTCTCTAACCACATTTGGAATTAAATTAGAAATCAGTAATAAGATATCTAGGTAACCCCAACTGCCTGCAAATTAATAATACCATGGGTTAAAGAAGAAATCGCAAGATGAAATATTTTGAACTAAAAGGTATTAAAAACACAGCACACAATAATTTGTGAAAGGCAGCTAAAGCAGTACTTAGAGGGACATTTATAAGCTTCAATACGTATTTTAGTGGGAAAAAAGAATGATCTAAAATAAATTACTTATATATCCACATGAAGAAGTCAGAAGAGTAAATTAGCCCAAGGTAAGTAGAAGTAATAAAATAATAATGGTAGTAATAATAATAGCAGAAATCAGTAAAAGAAAAAATTAATACAGAAAGTTTCCAAAAGCCAAAAGTTGGTTCTTTGAAAAGATCATCAAAATCAGCATAGCCCCAGTTGGAATAAACAAGAAAAAAGAGAGAAAACACAAATTACCAATATCAACACTAAAAAAATAAGTTATCACCAAAAATCCTATACACAAAAATGGTACTAACAACATAGCAATAACAACAGGCAACAAATTAAATAACTTCGATGAAATGGACAGATGTATTAAAAGCACAATTTATCAAAATAACACAAGGAGAAATAGAAAATGTGACTAGCCTTATAGCTATTATAGGAATTTAATTTGTTATCAAAAACCTTTTCTAAAAGAAAACTCCAGACCCAAGTATTTTCACTAGTGAATTCTATGAAACACTCTAGGAAGAAAAATTTTGTCTTATACATATTTTTCCAGAAAATGGAGATGGAACAGACACTTGTTTTATGAGACCAGTATAAACCTAATACTTAAAATCTGACAAAGACATAATGAATAAAACCTACAGGCCAATATCACTCATAAATATAGATATAAAAATTCTTAACAGAACATTAGCAAATTAAATCATATATATATAAAACATATATGTTAACATATCATGAATAAGTGAGGTTTATTACAGAAGTGTAAAGTTGTGGAAACATGAAAAATCAATCAAAGCAATCTACCATATTAACAGTATGAAGGAGAAAGACTGGATAAAAGAAAGTAACACTAATATTTGCAGTTGGTATGATTGTTTTCATAGAAAATTCCAAGAAATTTACAAAATAATTTCTATAACAAGTAATGACTTTAGCAGTATCAGAGGGGTTCAAAGTTAATATATAAATCAATTGTATTCTTATAAATTAGGGACAACGGGAAAGTAATTTGCTTTTAAAATTCCATTTACAATAGCACCCAAAAATAGCATACACTTAGAAAGGTGTTTAGCCTTTCTCTACACAGAAAACTACAAAAGATTTATTAGAGAAATTAAAGATCCAAATAATAGAGAAATCTACCACGTTCATTGATTGAGTCATGGTTTTAAGACAGCAGTTTTTCCCCAAATTTACCTTTAGAGTTGACACAATCTCTATAAAAATTCCAGAGATTTTTTTTTTTTTTTGGTAGAAATTGATGTCAACTCTAAAATCCGATGGAAATATGATGGACCTAGGAAAGCCAGAACAATTTTCTAAAAGAACTATATTGAAGGATGTGCCATACCTCATTTCAAAACTAATTTTAAGGCTAGTGGTAACGACATGGTTTGATATTTGCGAAAAGATGGACATATATATTAATGGCATAGAATAGAGAGTTCAGAAATGAACCCACACATACATAATAAAATGATTTTCCACAAAGATGCCAAAGCAGATCGACAGAGAAAGATACGTCCTTTCAACAAATGGTGATGGGACAGCTGGGTATATAGGAAAAAACATTAACTCTTACTTCACACCATCTACAAAAACTAACTAGAAATAGGTCATAACACTAAATGTAAAATACAAAACCAGATTAAATAAAAATAAAAGTGATAGGCTTTGTGACCTTGTAGTAGTTGAAAGTATCTTACATAGAACACAAAAAGCATAAAACATGAACTAAAATTTTAAATTGAACTTCACTGAAATTGGACACTTATTCTTCAAAAAATTTCGTTAAGAGAAAGAAAATGGAAGCCCCCGCTTGGGAGAAAATATTTGCAACACACATATCAGGAAAAGAACTTGTATGTGGAATAGATAAAGAAATCTTACAATGCACTAATAATAAGTTGAATACACTAGACAAAAGATTTGAACATAGCCATTAAGCACATAAAAATGTGCTCAACACATTAGTAATCAGAGAACTACAAATTTAACCTATAATGAGATACCACCACACACTTATTGAATGGCCAGGATGTGGAGCAACTGGAATTTTCATACACTGGTGGTGAAAATATAAAATGCTAAAACCATTTTGCAAAATGGTTTGGTAGTTCCTTGGGATGTTAAACATATACTTCCCGTATGATCCTCTCATTCTACACATAGGTATTTTACCCAAGAGAAATGAAAACATATGTCCACATAAAGCCTTGTACCTCAGTGTTCATAGCAGCTCTATTTGTAATAGCTTAAAACTGGAAATAACCCAAATTTCCATCAATAGGTGACTAACAGATTACAGTATAGCTACACATGTAATACTACTCAGCAATAAAAAGAAAGAAGTTATTGATACACACAAAAACATAGCTAAATCTCAGCATCATTATGTCCAGTAGAAAAAGCCAGACAGCAAGAATACATCCTGGATGAGACCATTCAGATAAAATTCTAAAAAATACAAATTAATTAATAGATGCCAGACCAGTGTTTGCTAAGGGTGGGGGTTGGGAGAGGAATGTACTACAAAAGGGGCAGAAGGAAACTTGAGCGTGATGGAAAGATAGGTTGTCTTGATTGTGGTGATAGTTTCGTAGGTGTATATATATGTCAAACCCCAACAAATTGTGCACTTTAAACATGTACAATGTCTAAAAAATCAATTATATGCCATAGTTGCCCCTATGAATTCAGAATCAATATTGTCTTTCTATGTCTAATTTTTTTTTGCTGAAGTGAAAATATACTTGTACCATTTTTGGAATAAGTTTCATGCTCTCAAGAAATAATTTTCGCAGAAGCTCACCCAAATATTGTGGCATTATTTCCATTTTTAGAAATCCAGTATATATTTTATAAAAATTTTAAAATGCAAGCCAAATTTGTTTCCAAGCAGATAATTCTTTAGAACTAGCCTCCTAAAAAGAATCATACATACAAATTTGCATTTCTTCTTACTAATTCTAAAAAATTTCTTTTACCAACCTTGGCCATCCATCAACTCATAAATAGACATTGATTAGAGTACTAACCCTCAAAATTTATCTAAAATGTGTAATGACTTCAACCCCTGCCTCTCTCAACTTCTGGACTACAAGCATCAAAACCTCAAGTGGCTTCTCTAACAAACTGTTGAGCTTTACTTTCTTTTTATAGGGGATCATTCTGCTTATCCTCTGATCCATTAAGAGCTGGGTAAGAACACCAGTCAGCAAGAAACATAGAAATAGGATAGAGAAATATGAAGACACTCAGAAAATTATTTAGGGAGAACTGGGAAATGTCAAAGAACTAAATCCTATGTATTTTTGTCCTGTGCTTTTGAGGTTTTATGGTGGTGTCTTTAGTACACACTGGAGACCCTCAATGTATTACCCATGTACTTCTGCCAAAACTAGTAGCTTTAAAAGCTTCCCTAGGCCTGGGTTTCTGCTTTTTTCCCTTTATTTACTCTGGAGTTTTCCATAAGTACGTACCTATTTTTCCGATTATAAAAGTTATATGTAGTTTATATGAATATATGTTATGTTTATGTATTATGAATAAATAAGAGGACATAGAAATGTACAATAGGGAAAATTTAAATCCCCTATAATTTTATCAATTATTTGGTATATATCTTTTCATTTTTTAATGCAGTTTTCTGTTTTTGCAAAACAATGTCTACACACACGTGCACCCCACATGCATTTATCTTTTTAAAATTTTACAACGTAAGACTATACCTCCTATTCTGTTTCTTTTCACTTAACAATACATCTTGGATATTTGTTCATATGTATTGGATATTTTTACATCAAGTGTATACTAGCCAATTATATTCATATTCCAAAATTGATCTAATTAATCCTTTATTAATTGAGATTATTTACAATTTTTTGCGATTGTGATGGATGCTGGAATGGGTATCTTTAGGTGTATGTGTATCTTTGTGTACTTGTATGACTTTCTGTATGAACGCATTATAACAGGAATTGCTGAATCAAAGAAAACATTTCACCTTTTAATAAGTACATTTAACTTGTTTTTAAAAATTATTGTGTCAATTTACATTTCTACTCATATCAAAAGAAAATTTTCCACATTACTGTCTGATTGTTTAGGTGTACATTGGACAACTAAATAAAGCTAAGCCACTGTCCTCCTTTGTGTCTTTTCCACAAAGTTTAAAGTAAAGCAAACTCTTCAGATAAGATATTCATTGCATTGCACACTCGGACTCTACAGAATCCACAGGTGGTTATGCTAATCTTCAAAGGATACCACACATGACCTGGGATGTAAGTGGATCTCCCCTGCACAATCAGTTCTAGAACACAAAATGACCTTTATCGTCTTGCTTTTTATTCCTTAAAGTCTATTTCACATACCAATATATAGAAGAACCACCAAATTCCATATTTCACATAAAAGTACACAGGACCATTCAACTGCCTTGAACTTTCATCCTTACACCTTTTGACACACACACACAAAAGGATTCAAGTAGTGTATTTCATCAGCTTCTCTGCTGGACAAAGATGTCTTTGCTGATGGAGAGGAAACACTTTGCCAACCCATATTCCATTGTCTTCAGAAGCTTTTCTGAATGGGAACCACTGCCATTATGTGAATAAATCATGCATGATCCCTGGGCATATTATCTGTCCCTTGTGGAACATTTTTACAAATGATGAAGTGTTATTGTTGTCAGTGTCAGACATTCAGTCTTTATCAGTTTCCTTCATGAGAGCCCTTGTTACTCAGGCAGACTTGGGACAACTTCAAGGTGAGAACTTTCAATAAAAGGTCAAGTGGACCAAATTTCTTTCCTATCCACTGCTCAACCATTTCCCTTCCCTTTCATCATGACTCACAGATCAACCCCTCTTTCTTGAGGACTTTAGTGAGAGGAGTCCAATGGTAACCTCATTCTGCTGGGATCCTAGAACCATCTAAAGAACAGAAATTTACATTTCCTCACTGTGTCATCCCTAACGACTTTGATTATGTCCTTAAATGTTGACACACATCCTTACCCACAAAATTCCTGTGGCATCAATGTTATACATTAAAAACACTCAAGAGCTTCAGATCCAGAAACGTTTTTTTCAGATTTCAACTATATGAACTCTGGCCAGCTACTTAACATCTCTGGGCCAGAACTCTCACCTCCAAAAGGATCAAATGCAACCTTCCTTGCAGAACTGTTATGAGATTTAAATGTGATAGTGTATACACAAGTACCTTGCTCATTATCTGGAGCATTATAGGAGTCCAAGCTTCTTGCTTCTACTCCATTCTTATAATGCTTTATGGCAAATACTGCCACAATATCTTTATGATTACCTTGACCCCAAATTAGTGTCATCTTCAGGAATGGGAAAAGAACATAATCTTTACACAGGTGTTTCTTGTAGTTACCTAAACCCTGAAGCGTACACATCAGAGCAAAGACCCCAGTGTAAATGCTCCTTTGTCCCTTACCCCTACTACTTTCACCCACCCACTTCTGACTCACAGCTCTTTGTGGATTACTCAATAGATGTGCTGAGAGGTGCCTGCAGGGTTTAGAGGACTGGCTGGGATACACACATGAACATGCCGGAATGTCAGCTCTCCACATTTAGACTAGCAGATTGGACATGCATTATGTGTAATTAGGCAAGTATTAGAATGATGATGACAGCCCTTCAATCTCTGAGGAGGAAGATAGAATTGGTGGGGTTCACAAAAAGCGTGGGACTGAAGGGGAACAGATCTTCCAAGGCAACAGATCCTTCACGGGAAAACACAGGATCAAGGGAAACATGTATTTTCTTACAATAGTGTATGTGTTCTACCATTTTTTACTCTTCATCATCAAAAATAAACACATACATCATAAACCTAATGGTACTTAGAATTGTATTCTCTGCAAGAAGCTTTTGATCAATGACCTGATGCATATACCAACAAAATGCTATATCACAGAAAATATTTAAGGTTAACACTAGTCAAATTTAGTTAATAGAAATATAACTGTGAGGGAAAAGATTAAGTGACTGTATCTAAAAGCAGTTAATGTTACTATTGCTGAAGAGTGGTTTATATAGTATAATGGCATACCTACTATACGTGGGAGTGCAGCGAGCACTTTACATGTATTATTTCATTTAATTCTCACAGAAACTCTGGAGTAGCTACTATGACCATTCATGAACGGAAGATGAGGAAACTGAGCCTGGTGGAAATTGATTATCTACTATTACCCAGTTGGCAGCCACGAATTTTGAATCTACATCTATCTGATTACAAACAATTTTTTAAATTTTTGTTAAAATAAATATATACACATGATAAAGTGCTGTAACAACAGTGGTATTATCTCAGGAGGCAAAGGAGATAGGTTTCTAAAACTGTGAAATCACTGAAATAATGCAAAAAAATACTGATACTTATGAAATTCATTCATTCCTGAAAATACTCTTGACTACCTACTATACAAAAGACCCTGATAGACATCTCTGAATTAGGGTCAGGAAAAAAATCCAAGATTAACAATTACAAAGACTTAAGAGAAGGCATAATCAAAATATTGTTAATGTTCAGGTATTTAGATTTTGCCATGTGTCATTCACTGAGTTTAAAAAAAAGTACATCTGTTATGGCAGATATTATTACATGATGATAACTCCTTTATAAACGGATCCCTCAGACATCGATCACAGCGAAAGAATTCTCTGGGACTCAACAGTCTAGCAACAAATTTAGAAACAGTATTAAGTGTCTCACTTCTCCCCTAGTGGGAAAAAAAAAATCCTTCTTATGTCACTCAAAGATATCTGTATATCAATTCTACCACAAGAAAATGAGCTAAGAATCAGGGTCACTAAATGGTTAAAAGCCCAAGCTCTAAAACCAGATGCTCTGGATTTGAATCCTGACTCTCCCATTAACTAGCTGGGCAAGTTATTCAAACTTTCTGGGCTTCAGTGAAGGCTGTGGAGAAGATCAAATGATTTAATACATTTAAAGTGCTTAGAAAACACTTTAAATAATGGATACATAGGAAAAAACACATAGATGCTAGCTGGTATTGTTGTTATTACTTTTATTTTTAATATTACTTTAAATTCTTTCCTTGCTATGGTTCATATTATTGCTCTTCATTATAAAATACCCCTTCTAATTCTAATTTTAAAAAGAGAGAGCAAACTAAAGACATATCCCAATTGCAATATCTATTGGAGTATAGGATCACTGAATAAGTAAAACCTTCTGAAGGCATGTGTTCTTTAACTAGCATTTTCGAAAGAAGGTAAATAATCATATGATGAAAGAAGAATCAGTAACAATTATTTATATAGATTTTCTTAAAGCCTCTTCCACTAATTGTTAGTTAACTGAAAGTTGTTATCCAACAACGATAACAACAAAGTAGAATGATGATAAAGGAGGCAGGTGTAGGTAAAATAAAGATAGAAAACAAACCGGTCATGCATTTGAGTGAAAAAATATAGTGGACTTACCCACTGTAAATCCTATTTTAACTACTGTTATTATAAGCTCTGGAATATGGGGTGGACAATGAAATTTCAGGTTTACAGGTTAAGTTCTTCATTGTATATTAGAATGCAGGAAGATCTTAAAGACTGTGTGTTGATTTCACATGTACACAGTATCTGATAAATAACTTGTACTTGACCATGTTCAAATACCTTTAGGGAAAAAAAAATGCTCAGAAGGAGATTATGGGCCTTTCATTAAGTGTAAGCCTAACAGGTACAACCTAGAAGGGGATGTGGGAACCTGTTCTGATTAATCCTTGAAAAATCTGAACTAGTGTTTCTGCAGGATAAAAATATAAGCAGCAGGAGAATGATCTTCATTAGAAGGGAACTGGAAATAAAATCCAAATCATAATTTTATATATAACAAAATCACACTTTTTCTCACTTAAAATGGCATACTAAATTTTTGTCACCTTTTTTTCAAGAAATAAAACACACACGTGTGTGGTTAAAATTATCAAGGGAATGGCAGCAAGAAATGATGTGCATGCAACTGTGACGGCAGACCCAAACTCTAAGGACTTTTCATGCTGCCAAGATGAGGTCGCTGAGGGATGTGAGCCCCAAACCAGTGAAGGTTGGGATTGGATGAAAGTGAGCTTACTCACAAAATTCCATTCCCTTTGAGGTTTGAAACAGGCTGTCTTTGAACTAGTTAAAGGAAGTGTGCTACCTTACAAAGGTAATAGTAAACATTCTAACTTATATCCCTACGAGATACAGGATAGAGAAAAATTTAGATAAATCGTGAATGACAGATTCATAAAGTGTTTTTAAGAGGGGGTTACAGGTATTTAGAATACAGCTCTCACACTTTGAAGCAAACATTAATTAAAAACAAGATTATATTCTTCTACCTAAGTGCATCCCTCGTACCTTTTTTTAAACTACCATTCAAAATAAGCACTGAGATAACAATATTTTTATACACCGTGGCATTTGTTATATTGCATTCCTTGCTTTTTCATTCACACATCAACCCATTTTAAATACTTGCTATACGTAAGCCACCATGCTAATGACAAAGATGACAACATGAAACGGACAGATATCTGTTCCCTACAACTGCATGTATTAGTGGAAGAGAGAAAGGGAAAAATAAGTTGCAAAATGATAAACATTAACACAGAAATATGGTAGAGAAATATAAAACATTATATTGTACTTTGTTTTTTTAATGAGTTTGGAAGTAGTGTAGATGTTCACTAAGCATGCTGTATATCACATTAGGGTTAAGGAGTCTGAAACATGGGAAGAAGCCTCTAGGAGTGTCTGTATGCAGTAGCAAGAGGGATGGATGACTGGTGGGCCAAGACTTTGCCAGTATTATTATTCAATACAAGAACAGGAGCTAAATAACGCAGAGTTACTTTGTAAGGTTCTAGTGGAGAAGCTATTTTAAGGCTGTAATAGAATTCCGGTGTAAATTACTAGACTATATTTTAACTACAGGGTAAATGGCATGCATATTCATGACCAATAAGTAAAAAGCAAATTAATGATATAGCGCAACATTTGCATACCGTAAGTCCAGGCTGTGACAATATCTCCCTATTTAAAACACAAAAGTTAAACTGAGGGAACTATGAAAAGCCCAATACTTATAGCGTCTTTTCTTCTGGGTTTTCTATTCTCTTTTGGTTATTATTGTGTTTTCTGCAATCTCAGTTTGTTTAAACTTCCCTCCAAGCAGATACTGGCTTCTAATAAGGCTCCAGGTCTCAAAAAAGAGACGTGCTTAATAAAGTTGAAAATACAAAAAATAAAAATAAAAACCTAACTTTTTTTCAAAATGTTTTGAAGACTTACTCCTTTGACACCAGAATTCAAAAGACCAAATCCACAACTTTGAAAAGGAAGGAGAAGATTGAGGAAATTAGAGAAGGCCTAACTTTAGTTCTGGCCACTTTATAACTTTAAATAAGATGGCTTTTTAAAAAAGGTTTACCGTATAGTATTAAATATTAATAAAACCATGGGGGCTTAAATATACATGTGTACAGGGTTTCTATTCAACAAGCACACTAATACAGTCCTAGTGGCTATTAAAATATCAAGATACTTCCATAGAGGTGGGTAAATAACCACTGCTCTGGGGTTCTCAAATGCCATACCCCTCAAGGACCACTAGTGCAGGAGCCTCAGGTATACACTTCCAGGGAAACACTGTTGCTTGTTAATCCTTCCTGCCGTCCAGCCAGCCAGTTGCTGATGGGAGCAACAGAACTCCTGGAGGTACCTAGTATCCTATTTGATGCTCATCTGCCCATCTCTGAAAGACTTGGACTCTGGAAAAGCCAAGAAAGAAGGGGAGAACAGATGAAAAGGAATAATGTGAGCTTCTACAGTGTTTCAAACACTGATGTAATGGGCAACACTCCAACAATAGAAAGGAAACTGAAAGGGGTAGATGGGACTGGTGAGAGTCTGTTTCACTGCGAACCAGTGGAAGCCTCATGTGGGAGTATCCTTTTCACCATCCCTGTTGGATATAGTATTTGTTTTATGGATCAGGAAACTGAGAGAAAGAGAATTATTCAGAGCTTACACAGCAGAGCAAGAATTTTAGTCCAAGAAACCTAGCAACAGATCTTAGTTCTTATTGTGCCACTGTACCACTTCATGCCTGGACTGAAAGAGTAGGTTCCATCTAGTCAAATATAGCTTTCCATTAAATGATGCTTGTGTTTCAGTCCATAATAAATGTGTTTACTGTATTTTAAAACTATCAAACATTATGTTAAAGGCTAGATTATTTTTATTGTAATTTCTGTTAGGTGAGCAGAAGCTGAAAGTGAATTAAGTGCCATTGACAATATAATGGACGTTAAGCAAAACTCTCCAACTACTGGAAGCCCAGTCACCCAGTGACTATGACTTTGATGGAAATATCACTGGAAGAGTGTGATGGGGTTTGCTACATCAAGTCATGATGCAGATTGGAACATCTTTCCTTGTCGGCAATAGTATCAAACAAAAGATCACAGCTGAGAGAGCAAAGGAACCCAGTTATCTGTTGAACCCGGTTACCAGGGTGAATCAAGCACTATGGCTCGTATTACTTGGTAAACAGATTTGTAATATATACAATTGAATATGTTTAGAAAATAAAATGGAATCTAAAAATTTTGGATTTATAAGTTGATTTATGTATTAATTTTTATTGTCACAGTAATTGTTAAATAGTATTATTAAAACCAGTGCATATATACAAAGAAAAAAGGTTAGAAACTATATACCATAATGTTAAAATTGGTTATATCTGGGTGTTGAAATTAGATACATGCTTTGCATATACATCAATGAACATGTATTACTAGTGTAAGCAGGAAAAAACATGTTATATTTTTAAAATGCTGTTTCTATCCAGCCTATCTATTCTTTTATTCCCCAATAATTGAAACTCATTTATGCTTTAAAGTTAAATTAAGCTTATTCTTAAATATTTCACAGGCCAGACAATAAGTTTTCTTGAGTTTTCTGTCAACAGGTTCTTTAACCCACTGTATTCACCACCCTCCTTAACCCAATATTGACCTCAGAGGTCTTGGTCGCACCTGGAATTCTAACACAAACATGGAACAATTGAGGTGACTTTTTCAGAACACTTTTAATTGTCCTGCTTCCTCCCTTTTTCTAGCAATCCTTACTTTTCCTGAATCACCTACCCATACATACACACCAATCAAGTAAACAAGAAAAGAAAGAAAAGGGTCTATTTTAAGGTTACTTCTCACCTTGGTGAGTAGAATATTCCACAGTGTGATAAGCTGTGAAAGGATAAAATTGCAGTTCTTGGGAAGAGGCTCTTCTCAAAAGATTGCCACTTAAGGTGTCACCTTGGATTCAGTTTTATCTCACTGGTAGCGTGTTCTCATTCTCTCCAATTAGAATCATAACATATTCAAATGGCCTGAATTGTCACCCAGGTTTTCCCTAGAAAACCGTGAACTGACCTGAGGAGAGAGCGGTGGAGAGGCAAGGTTATACCTTATCTCTCCATCCCAACATAAAAGGAAGGGGTCCTCCCTTGCACTTGTCTAAAGGTCCCTGTTTATTACCAATGGAGGAAATCTTGAGTCTCAATTTGCCTAGGACACAAGAATGCAGGTAATTAAAAGATAACACTTACATAGTACTCATTACATGCCAGGGACTGCTTTAAGTACTTCATAGTTATTCACTCATTTAATCCTCACACAAACCCATGATATGGTTACAGCCACTACACCCACCTGAGTAACTCGCTCAAGGCCATATTCTAGTAAATGGCGTAACTGGGATTCAACTGCAAGCAGTCTAGTCACAGTCTTTAATCATTATGCTATAGTGAAATGGGTCCAGGTCACACAGAAGAACTTAGATCCAGTCTGAACCCATTTCGTTTCTGAGTTGGAAACAGAAGTCCCTAGTTGAGAGATTTATAAAGCATGCATTAACTCTCATGTAATTGCAGGTTTCAGTGAACCAAAACCTCACTCTCATCTCAATATTGAGAAATTCCTTAGGATTTCAGCACCCAAACTTCCCCCTACCTTTTAAGCACCTATAAAAGGGGTGGGGGTATTAATAAAAATTTCTTCAGGGTGATATAAGAATTCATTAAGATCTTGGGGAAAATACATATGTGTATATATATATATATCATGGTGGCTGACATACAACAGGTGTCTGTAAATGATTATTTATCATACACAAGAACAAATGAGTGTGGATGATGGTACAAAGCTAAGCATTTAGGAACCACAGAATGTGAAATACGGTTTCTGCCCTTAAGAAATGCATAGTGTCACGAATCTGAAGAAAGTCAGAAAACAAACCTTTTGAAAGCTAGAGAAATAATTGTCAAATAGGATTAGAACTCTATGGCAGCTCTCTTGAGATCAGGCTTCTAACCACACCTCTGTATTATCTATCTCTCTTTTGTATTGCTTGTAGCCAATGATTACATTGTCCTATTGATTCATTGTAGGTTACCATAGCATCAGACGCCACTTTCAGCCTTCTCCCATTGGTGCGTGTCCCAACTCATTCCTGTGAGAGCCTCCACCTCTTATGTTAGTTCAGAGCCATTTTCACATGGATTTCTTATCCACAACAAGCTGAATATATTTTAATTATGCTTAATTTAAATTTATATAGAGCCTCATAAAATTATATACATACAAAGATGATTACTATTAGCAATTATAAGTATTGTACTCTGACAATTTATATTGGAGAGTTCATTTACATTACACATATCAGTGTTAATACAGTGTATCATATATATACTTTATTTTCTAAATATTTTCTGTTCCTTAATTATTTTTTGATATACCTTTCTTAGATATCTAATTTGTTTTTCTTCCTTTCAAGTACCTTGCACATGTATGAAACACTAAGATATTGAGTGAAAGAAAAAAACTTTAAATGACTGATGATGAATAATTTCTGATTACTAGCACACTCAAGTTTGGGGGTGGGGTTGGGGGGGAATGGCTATATCATTTGGGTTTTTAACACCTAAGGAATTTGCTAGAGAATTAGGTGCTCATCTCATTACTTCCAATGAAAATCTACTTTCTTCCTCCAGGGCTTTTCAGTGGATTTTGTAGAATAGAGGTTTCCTAGTTACCCCCATTTGTGAAAGATACTGTACCGATAGATTTCCATGATGAATTCTCCCACTTCTGAGTTTTGAGTGATTTCTAACATCTGATATGAAAACGAAGAAAGCAAGCGAGGAAGAATTTTGAAAAAAAGGTTATGGAAATAGCTGGGAGTCTTCCTGCTGAGCCATCCCAGAACTAGAGTTTTGAATAATGCATGTTCCATAAATCTAAGTGTCCCACTATGCCACATTTTAGAACAGGGAGAGAAAATAATAGCTACTGTCCACACTTATCACCAATAATAAATTGCAAGGCTCCTGTGTGTGGTGGCGATTAATGCAAAATGCAACTCCAAACACATAACTAAATAAATAGATAGTTTGACTTTTGTGGGGGTTATCTCTCTTCCTCCTCCTTTCTCTCTCTCCTCTCTAAATAGAAAATACATTTTAAAAAAATCTCTGGAACACCTACCCTATTCTCTTTGAGACAGACAAATGGGCTCTTTCCCAGGCAAGGGCAGGTGAGAGAGAGAGAGAGAGAGAGAAAGAGAGAGAGAGAGAGAGAGAGAGAGAGAGAGATTCTATAAGAAAGAAAGAGAGAGAAAACAGAGACAGAGAGACACAGAGACTGAGAATTCAGTGGCAGGGAGTTACAGTACTGCAGAATTCACACACGCTAATGGGATAAAAAGAGAGAGTGTGCAGAATAGCTGGGAATAGTAGTAGTAGTAGTAGTAGTTTGGGAATCAAACATAGCCATGCAACAAGCAAATTTTTAGAGGATGAATTTGCAAAGGAACGCTGGCTCTGATTGCTTTCAGTTAGATTTTGAAATATTTTACATAAAAAACTCCCCCCAAATCCTTCAGAAATTAAAAATATATCAACATTTGCATGAAAATTAGATATTGATCATGCATCTAAACAAGAAAACCCTTTCAGAACGTGAGAAATTAAACTCCATTGTAAATCATTGTTATCAGTTTTTATAGGACTCCCTGAACCCCAGATGGCGTCATCATTTATTGAGACCCTTCAGTTGGAAGGCATTTTACACATAGTTCATATATTAGTTTATTTAATCTTCTCACCAACCTTGTGATAGTTTAGTACTATTATCTTTATTGTTCAAAGGAAGAAACAGGCTCAGAGAGACTAGGTAAATTTCCCAAAGGTACCCATCGGTTAGGTAGCAGAGTTGGGATTTGAATTCCTCTTCTGGTAAACACCAAGATCTATCCTCTTTTCACTCTGCCATGTGTGGGGTTGCCAGACAAAATAAGGCCATCCAGTTAAATTTGAATTTCAGATGAATAACAGATAATTTTTTAGCATAGGTATGTCCTAAGTATTGCATGGGATATACTTATACCAAAAGTGTACCATTATTTATCCAAAATTCAAATTTGGACATTTTGTATTTTTATTTGCTAAACCTGGCAACCCTTGCCATATGTCTTCTCTGGATCCATCTGTCTATTTTTGAGAGGGAGCAAAGCAATGAAAGGGAAAGCCATTCTTCATGGAAGAGAGGAGGGAGTATTGAGGCACCTATCCCATTAAGTGTTAGCATGTTCCTATGTGAAAAGACTTCAATCTAAAATGGAAACAGAGGATATGAAATGGAGACTCTCACACATGCACCCTCAGAAGAATGGAACTTAAGAGCCCAGATACTGATTTCCATTAAATGCCTGATTTATAGAAGACCAAGACTTACCTCTTGACCAGTGAACATCTACCAAGAATCTCTTCCTCTCCTCAAGCCAGGGAACTTACTGCTTGAACTCTGGCTGGACTTTTCCCTCTATGCACTCCTTGACCATAAATACAGCCTACCCCCAACCTTCAAGGACTAGCCCGTAGCTTGCTACAGCATGCATTGGCCCAATTGCTATTCCTCTGCTATTACCGAATAAAAGCAATTTCTGATCATTTGAGCTTGCCTCAGTTTACCTTCTTTAGTTTGACAGCACCAAGGTACCCGGTGCTGTTTGGAAGATTATCAGAGTTTTCAGGATAATGTTTGGCATCAAGGGCAGCAAAAGCGTGGCAGTTACACCACGAATTGGGAAGACAACTGAACTGACAAGCGTAACCCTGGCTTTCAGACCTGCCACTCACTGGAGGGAACTGGGTGGTCTGTAAGCTCTAACACTGTCTTATGTTCTCTACTATACAAATAATCAGTCAAGGAAGAAATCTGTACCCAGAGATTTCTTTGTTTCCACTTTATCCCACCCCTTCAGTTTGCAATTAATGTCCCAGCTCCCCATTCACAGGAAAGAGAAATGGTGGAACTGTGGAAAAACTCCTAGAACGGTTTCCTAGTAAACATCCTTGGGCATTTGAATGCAACATTTGGCTACACAGCTGAGACTTCAGTATTGGCCTTGCCCATGCTTCCTGCCCCAGGCACTGCTGCCTCTCCTGGCCTGTTACAGCCCCTAAGGTGTGGACCATTCTACCCGGTTTTCTTCTCTCCACATTCTACCAGTCATAACCTCTTTGTCCTCTGCCTCACTGGCCTAGCACTCAGCCTTTTTGTTCTCTGCTAGGGAACTGATAAATGTAATGTGAGCTCATCTGTTAATGACCATCAAAGGGCTTATCCCTTCCAGATAACATCTGCTGCCTTAAATGCTGTTAACGTCAAGGCATAAATAGGCTGGTAGTGGAAATATTTTACATCAAGATGTTTTCTTATCACTTCTATATTACATTAAATCAATGATGCCCCGCCCCCCACCCCCATTTCATGCAATTGATCAACCAGTGTATCTATTTCCCTCACTCCATCATACTTTTCAATTTATTTAAGCATGGTATATTAGGAAAACCAATATTTTCCCCGATTCTTTTTTTTTTTTTTTTTTTTTGCGGTACGCGGGCCTCTCACTGTTGTGGCTTCTCCCGTTGTGGAGCAAAGGCTCCGGACGCGCAGGCTCAGCGGCCATGGCTCACGGCCCCAGCCGCTCCGCGGCATGTGGGATCTTCCCGGACCGGGGCACGAACCCGTGTCCCCTGCATCGGCAGGCGGACTCTCAACCACTGCGTCACCAGGGAAGCCCTAGGATACCTTTTATTATCCCCCCAGAACTTCCCTCATTTATATCCTCATTGTATCCCAC
Organism: Stenella coeruleoalba; assembly: GCF_951394435.1. Lineage (NCBI taxonomy): Eukaryota > Metazoa > Chordata > Mammalia > Artiodactyla > Delphinidae > Stenella > Stenella coeruleoalba. The sequence continues at coordinate 82,189,545 of NC_137150.1, read as the reverse complement.
ATGTCTTCCCATCCTAGCACTGTGGTTAAACTTAGGAACTCAGCAGCTAAACTGCAAGGTACAAATCCTGACTCCACCATTTAATAGTTGTGTGACCTCGGACAAGTTAATTTCATCTCTCTATGCCTGAATTTCTTCTGTGAGATGGGTTGTTTCCTTCCACATAAGACTGTTCTCAGCACTGAATGAATATATACATATGGGGGGGAGATATATAGCACATAGACATAGAATGAGGCCTGGCACACAGCAAGCCTGGCATATGTACATACTGCTATTTATTTTATATGTGTGTTTATACATCTGCCTTCCAAAAATGTATGAAGTTTTGGAGGGCAGGAAATTTGTGCAGTTCATATATAGCATTCAGTGTCCTGCCCATCGTCAGCACTCAATAAATGCTTATGTAACAGATATATCTACGTATATGGTTCCAATGAACAACATGAAAACAGGCTTGGGCTCTTTTTCTGAGGTTAGAATGCCAAGCAACTGGCAACAGAACTCAAAAATAACATTTTTTTTTTCTGTAAAAGTCTCAAGGGCTATTGAGACCTCCAGACTCCAAGAATGAAAAATAGTTGTTTAGCTGATTGATTTCCTTGTTTATTTATGCTTTTGCAGTGTCTGGTCTGAAATGGCTGATTTTGATTGTGAGTCACTTTGCTTCCACATAGAAAATCCTTCTCTAATCAAAAATTGTTTCTCTTCATGTTAGCATTTATTTTCAGTTAAATTCTCACCTATTCAAAGAAAAGTATTTTGAACTACTCATTACTTATTCATGTGTGCATATACAGGTATATATTACATATATGTTACATATATGCATGTGTGTATATATATGATATAAATATATAAAGCTGTAAAACAATCCTTCTCTGACTCATGTTTTCTCTCCAATATTTACTGTAAGAAACTTTATTCTAAAGACTCAAGTCCCTATATTCTCCAGTACTAAGTCCGAAGGATGCCCGCCTTTGGTAAAATTAAAAACTAGGTCACATCTGTTTTCCCTTCTCCCTTTGTAGCCAGGCTTTGTACCAGTGGGCATCCACGGCCTTCATACTTTCTTTCTCTTTCCCCAATCCCTTTGCCTGCCAGCTGCCTCAGCCACCACTGCAGTAGTCCAAGATCATTATCCTTGTGGCTCTACTCTTTGGGGGCTTTCTTTTTATCAGAGATCTAATCCACTATTGTGAGCTAATATGCTTATGGCTGACACTAACTTAGTCTTCCCAGATAAGGGACACATTAAAGTTTACATAACATCCAATCACATTTCCATCACAAAATGGCAATAGAATTTCAGCCTGAGGTGGGAGGAAAAGGAGGAGTAAGAAGGGAGATGAAAGGCTTCTTAAATTCCCTTGCATTTCAGCAAGTCAGCTTAAATTCAAGGAATAAGTTTGTGTTCTGCACTTGAGAAGCAAAGATGGCTCCCTGCTCTCTGGGAGTTGGACACCTAGTGGGAATCTATGGCCATGACCTGGTCTACTCAGGAAGCCATTTAGCTCCAACCCAGGGTGAATGACACCACATGAATGTCTGAAGCCCCAGAATTCACACTCATATCTAAGCATCCAACTATGCTGATTACTCCTGATTAGGGGAGAGTGGCAGAGGGCAAGGAGAGAAGTGTTGGACAAGTTGTCTACAATATGAACTCATGGGATATTTCTTTTATGAATATCAAGTGTGATCTATATTAGTATTTCCTAGGTTTAACTCAATTCTCCAAGGTCAGAAAATTGAATAAAACACTCTAAGTACCTATATAAGGTCCCCAGGAAGGTACCCTATGAATTTATGATAAATACTGAATCCATTTGCCTAATCTGGTAGTGTCATTCATGTCCCATTGAAGTCTTTTCTGACCTCAGGACACACTTCCTTATAGGACAAAATGATGCACAGTGCCCTACTGGTCACCACCACAGAGAAAGATTTTGTTGTGTTTTAAAAAACTCAGCTGAACGTTATATTGTCTTTTCTTTTACAGTGAATAGGAGTTAAGAATTAATTCACTCTTTGTGATTTTTATGGGGTGGGGGGCTTTGGTGAGATAAAATGAATAATAAATTTCTCTCATTATAAAGGACTAGTAACAGTTTACTCCTGAAAAAATAAATCAGCACTGAATGAGCAAATGTATAAATTTCCAAAACCTAGCAATGAGAAAAGGATTAAAAGAGAAAAGATTCAATATAAAGGGGAAACCAAATAACTCTCAACCTGTTATATTTCTCAGTGAACTGACTATGGGTAATTATGCTGGGTCCTGAACACATTTTATACTCCTGATTTAATCTCAGTCTGGGCAAAATACAACAGTTTTACTTATCATGATTACAGAAACCTGATATTCCCTAGTGCCTAGCTCAGGAAACACAGGAGAAAAAATTCCAACATTCCTTTTAACACTGAAATACTTTGAGCCATTTCCAGGTAAGTGAGCAAACAACCCAAGAGTTATCAATGAGATTTTCTTCTCTTCAGCAACAGCCCATTCTTCTTTTCTGGTTCATGTACCATAATCAAAGACACCACTCAGTAGTACATGGTGTGTGGAGAAGGAAACAGAAGACAGAAGGAACATGAATGTGAGCACTTTTAAAAAAAATTTTGCCCAAGAGAAATATAAAGTCATTTGTCAGACCAGCGATTTTACACTGTCATATTCTATGACTGCCAAGAAACACACACACACACACACACACACACACACACACACACACACACACTATTCCATAGTGCAGTATGTAGAAGTATAAGGAGGGGTGTGATTGAAAAACTGTGGTTAATCATAGGCATTTGCCAGCAGGGCATTTTCATTCATATTAGTACATCAACATTACATTGAGTATATCAAGAATGAAGGAGACCGTAGAAACTGAGAGGCAAGATTGAGCGAGATAGACTGAAAGAGACAGAGAAAGATAAAGAGATTTGAAAATTTATACTACAGACCGCACTTGTGAGCAGGGCAGTGTTTGGTACCAGCTGTCCTATGTATATATATTTACCCCTAATTTTCATTTAGAAGATACAGATCTATATGGATGCTATCAGTGCCACTAATAATATAACATTAGTATATAACTCATATATTTTAGTTGCACTATTAAAAGTATTAATAGCTTCTTAACAACAGAAAGTGTAGATGGCATTTTTAATATTTACTGGGAAAGTCACCTCTAGTGTGCTGATATTTTCACTCTAATTTGGGTGGGCTAAAGGAGGAGGATAGTCATGTCACTTGCAGGCTACTATAGTCATCAGAAAACTTCATTAGCCTTTATGTTAACAGCCCATTTTATTAAACAAAAGTGGGAAATCAGCAAAGTGAATTAGATCTAGAGCTCTTTAATATTACCCTTCACTAATTCCTTTAATTAAAAAAAAAAGGGGAATGTGGAAAATTTGTCTTTTTAGAGAAAGTCTCTTGTGGTGGGAGGGAATGATTTGCAACTGATGACAGATGCTGTTTACATTTATAATTTCCATATTTTTCATGTTTGGAAATGGAATCAAAGGGAAGAAGGATCAAGCAACTGTTGCAGCCCCAGATATCATTTATGGCATCTTTCCTGAACATGTTAAATATACTTTCAGAACAATTATCCTGCTCACTGATGGAATGAGGTCATTGAGGGGCAGAAACCAGAATGGTGGGGACAACAGTGAAATGCTTTGCTCAATAGTCCTGGGACTGGCCCTCTCTGGGGCTTCATCCCTTTAAGTAAATACCATGTTTAATATGACTCTCTTTGTTGATCATTAGATGATTCCATGAAATAAAGGCTGTAAATTCTAGATATAAAGCTGGCTACTGGAATTTAATATGGAGGAATACACAATTTTTTTTTGGAATGAAATAATTTGAACTCAGGAACTAATTCTGTGTGTTTTAAAAACATTAGTGAGGTTTTTACTTAGAGTGCTATAATCTTCAGAGTCCTGAGCAGCCAACACCTCTAAACATCTGGTCACCCTCCAAGAAACTAGGTTATTTGACACTCAAATGTTGTCCTCTGACAATAAAAGACTATATCGTGCTGACCCTATGAAAAAGGGGAGATCTGATGGTTTCTCTCCAAAACAACCTGAGGTAAATACATGCACACCTGGACCATGCTACTGCTATTCTACCTACCTGGGACCTTACAGACTTCTTTTCTTTCCTCTGACTTGTGGTCAAGGGGTTTAACTCTCTGAGGACTCCTGGCTTCCTTAACATTAGCATGCACTGCCCTAGACTGGACAGAAACTATAACCCTTAATGTCAACTAAGGCAAGGGTTTCTCCATGTCCTTTCCAATGAGACTAGGATGTCAGGAGGCAGCACTGAAACATGCTGTGTTTTTTTATTCCTCCATTACCTGGGAGGAAATATCTCAGTGTAAATAGCCATTTATATAAACAGAAAATAACTTGTTTTAAGTTCCATTTTTTGTTTTGTTTTGTTTTGTTTGTTTTTTTCCTCACTGTTGTGGCCTCTCCTGTTGTGGAGCACAGGCTCCGGACGCGCAGGCCCAGCGGCCATGGCTCACGGGCCCAGCCGCTCCGTGGCATGTGGGATCCTCCCGTTATAGGGAGTTACAGGTTTGGAGACCAAGGAAGGGTCTTGGACCTTCAGGCTATATAATAGAATAGAATGGAAAATGGGGCTAAAATAATCATGGATGGGGGGCACAAAGTGATCATACCAAGTAATTTACTACCACTATACCTTGAAATCGTCCAGAAATGGAACAAATGAAAGAAATAATAGAAAGTGATTATAGGAGTATGATAATGAGGAGTTTAAATACAGTGTAACAATGTATTAAGTGATACTGTCATATTTAATGAGAAAAATAACATGGGTATGAACCAATGTCAATTTTTGCTACCTTAAAGGTACAAATAGCCAAAATGCATGTTCCCACTGCTGATACATTGTTTTGAATATTTAACATCTAAACAATGAATATCGTTTATTGGGATGAAAATCCAGTTTTAATGGAAATCAGAGTATCTCATTATCAAATCTTTTTTGATAATCTTTTCTCATCTATGCATTCCCTCCATTGCACCATGGAATTTTGCTAGGTGATCTGGGAATTCAAGGGAAATGGAAATGTTGAAGAGTTTTTAGTTTAGGTGGTATACAGGGAAAATACTTACATAATAATCCAAGAGAGAAAATAATTAACTGACAGAATGAATGATAAAGCATGAGTTATGGAATTACTCTGAGAAGTTCTGGTAGAGCAGGCTTCATGGAAGAGGAAGAAGGGCTTATGTTCAATGTTTATAAGCAAAGGGGAAGAGGTAGGCAATCCAGACCCTGAACACACCATGAGCAAAATCTAGAAGGCAGTGGGTGAGGATGGAATGTCCAGAAGACAGTCCATAGAACACTCTATTCAAAAAGAACTCATGTAGAAAATTAATAAAATGGAAGATTGGGGAAAACAGGCTGTGGTCAGATAAATTTGGGCCTTAAATGTCAGGTTAAAGCCTTCTACCAAAAGAAAGCATCTCCTGAAAAGCTTTCAGTGAGGTGATTTATCATCAAAATATGATTGTAAAGTGCCAACTGTGGAGAGCAGGATAGATTGACGACCACGTGAAAAAGAGAAAGAGACAGGGGTCTGGGGACCATTGTAATAATTCAGGACTCTGGTAGTGAGGGCTTACTCTATGGAGATAGAAATGAAAAGGAGGGAAAAGTGGCAGCAGTTGGCAGGTAGGTAAGATAGAGTGGGTAGAAAAAAGGAGCCAAAATAACTCAAATTTCAATAATGGTTAATAAAAACAGTATTGTGGTTATTTTGAAATTGTAGAAAAAAAATTGATCACAAGTCATCAAAGACATCACATCACTGCAAAACTGTTTCATGAACTAATGGCATGAAAAAAATTAGTTTATAAAAGCATCCCTCTGCTATTTATGTCTGAGATGCATAAGCACAAAAACCCAAAGGAGAAAAGATAAGGTGTAAATGTTTCCAGATGAAATTTTGATGCAAAAAAAAAAAAGATTTTTTTTCCTTTAAATCCTGAATACCTAAAACATGTGTACATTTCTCTAAGACACAGGGTAAATAATGACGTCAGTATTTTGAAATCCTCAAACAAGTCACATAATATTTCTCTATAGATCTATTCAGAATAATGTCAGTGTCTCCCAGCAATTCTTTGGCAAATCTTTTGGCAATTCTTCAGAAAATACTGTGATATCCCTGGAAGGTTGGAATTTTTCCAGAATAGTCAGAGAGGATCTGAGACCATTCTTCCTTTACACATTGACAGTGAGCTTTAGTAATGTAAAGAAGCCTTGTGTTCAAATCCACTCCAGCTCTGAAGCTAATCAAACTGTTGTGGTTAAGAAGGAGGAATAGCACCACATTTTTGAAGAAAAGAAGAAAAAGCTTAGTCTTTGAAGACATTCACCACCTCTTCTATGTCATTACATAGATGCTTTCTGTGTATTCACTCACACTCATTTTTTGCCAAGCCAAGAGACAGGCAGTAGGTAGATTTCAAGGAAAGAGAAGGAGCACAACTTAAAGAGATGTTTTGGAAAGACTCAAAGTGGGAAATACAATTTTAGCCAGTGTCATGGTGCAGTTTAAGGACTAAACAGGTACAATCTCAGCTTCACTGGGATATCTGACAGGGGGTAGGAGGATGCACTTTTCTCTTTAGCAGTACTGTGGGAGACTATTTCATTTTCCCTTTCCATAAAGAACATAACTGATTGAAATTGATACATTAAACATTCCTGCAGCAGAAATCAATGAGTTGCTACCACTGGTATAGTAAGTGTGATCACTTGAATACCTTGAATTAAGTGTCATAATCCAGTGTTACTTAACATTATGAGTACAATTATAAAATAGCTAAGTTTTTTTCTCTCTCTCTTTTTTTTTGGTTCTGAAATCAGACTGATAAAGTAAAATTTGCACACCTCAATGAGTAAAATTATCTGATTTTCTAATTGTTGTACTTTGAACATTTATGAATTTAGGGAATATGTGCACTACCTTCTATCTTTCTCATTTTAAAAATACTTTTATAACTGTAGAAACTAGCACTGAATAGTGTATCCAACCGAGCATCTGCTCTAACTGCATGCGTGTCATATTAACCTTCTAAATTAACTTCTATTGCTTCTTTGTCTACCTTTCTTTCCCATTCTTTTAGACGCCCATAAACTAATTTGAAAAAATTCACACTCTGTTACCAAATACGCAGTTGTAAACTTTTGTTGTTGTTGTTAGAGGGTAGTCAGCTCTAAATCTAAAGTTGTGTCCCATGTGACTGCTTTTGCTTCAGGGCCAAGGAGAGAGATACAAAACTGTCATTCCCAATGGTGGACAGTGAGACTATCACAAGGGCTGCCAGGGTGCTGAGAATTTGGCATGGTGCCAAAATGAAGGAAGCAGTGCTCCAAATTTTTACTCATCCCTAAAAACCCTGATACCTCAAAAGACTATATGAAAACAACCTCAACCTGCATGAGGCTATTATAAGAACTCTGATACCTATTTTACTCCATCAAGGATATAGAAATGAAGAAGAACTACAATCCTGGAGCCTGAGGAACAAAAACCACATTCACAGAAAGACAGACAAGATGAAAAGACAGAGGGCTATGTAACAGATGAAGGAACAAGAAAAATCTCCAGAAAAACAGCTAAATGAAATGGAGATAGGCAATCTTCCAGAAAAAGAATTCACAATAATGATAGTGACGATGATTCAGGACCTCGGAAAAACAATGTAGGCAAAGATCGAGAAGATGCAAGAAATGTGTAACAAAGATCTAGAAGAATTAAAGAACAAACAAACAGAGATGAACAATATGATAACTGAAATGAAAAATACACTAGAACGAATCAATAGCAGAATAACTGAGGCAGAAGAAGAGAGAAGTGACCTGGAAGACAGAATGGTGGAATTCACTGCTGCAGAACAGAATAAAGAAAAAAGAATGAAAAGAAATGAAGACAGCCTAACAGACCACTGGGACAACATTAAACGTAACAACATTCAGAGTATAGGGGTCCCAGAAGGAGACGAGAGAGAGAAAGGATGTGAGAAAATATTTGAAGAGATTATAGTCGAAAACTTCCCTAACATGGGAAAGGAAATAGCCACCCAAGTACAGGAAGCGCAGAGAGTCCCGTACAGGATAAACCCAAGGAGAAACATGCCGAGACACATAGTAATCAAATTGGCAAAACTTAAAGGCAAAGAAAAATTATTGAAAGCAGCAAGGGAAAAATGACAAAAAGCATACAAGGCAACTCCAATAAGGTTAACAGCTGATTTCTCACCAGAAACTCTACAAGCCGAAGGGAGTGGCATGATATACTTAAAGTGATGAAAGGGAAGAACCTACAACCAAGATTTCTCTACCCGGCAAGGATCTCATTCAGATTTGACAGAGAAATCGAAAGTTTTACAGACAAGCAAAAGCTAAGAGAATTCAGCACCACCAAACGAGCTCTACAACAAATGCTAAAGGAACTTCTCTAAGTGGGAAACACAAGAGAAGAAAAGGACATACAAAAACAAACCCAAAACAATTAAGAAAATGGTAATAAGGACATACATATTGATAGTTACCTTAAATGTGAATGGATCAAATGCTCCAACCAAAAGAAACAGGCTTGCTGAATGGATACAAAACCAAAACCCATATATATGCTGTCTACAAGAGACCCACTTTAGACCTAGGGACACATACAGACTGAAAGTGAGGGGATGGAAAAAGATATTCCATGCAAATGGAAATCAAAAGAAAGCTGGAGTAGCAATACTCATATCAGATAAAATAAGACTTTAAAATAAATAATGTTACAAGAGACAAGGAAGGACACTATATAATGATCAAGGGATCAATCCAAGAAGAAGATATAACAATTATAAATATATATGCACCCAACATAGGAGCACCTCAATACATAAGGCAACTGCTAACAGCTCTAAAAGAGGAAATTGACAGTAACACAATAATAGTGGGGGACTTTAACACCTCACTTACACCAATGGACAGATCATCCAAACAGAAAATTAATAAGGAAACACAAGCTTTAAATGACACAATAGACCACATAGATTTAATTGATATTTATAGGACATTCCATCCAAAAACAGCAGATTACACTTTCTTCTCAAGTGCACACGGAACATTCTCCAGGATAGATCATATCGTGGGTCACAAATCAAGCCTCAGTAAATTTAAGAAAATTGAAATCATATCAAGCATCTTTTCTGACCACAACGCTATGAGATTAGAAATCAATTACAGGGAAAAAAACAAAAAAACACAAACACATGGAGGCTAAACAATACGTTATTAAATAATCAAGAGATCACCAAACAAATCAAAGAGGAAACCAAAAAATACCTAGAGACAAATGACAATGAAAATACGAAGATCCAAAACCTATGGGATGCAGCAAAAGCAGTTCTAAGAGGGAAGTTTAGGGCTATACACGCCTACCTCAAGAAACAAGAAAACTCTCAAATAAACAATCTAACCTTACACCTAAAGGAACTAGAGAAAGAAAAACAAACAAAACCCAAAGTTAGCAGAAGGAAAGAAATCATAAAGATCAGAGCAGAAATAAATGAAATAGAAACAAAGAAAACAATAGCAAAGATCAATAAAACTAAAGGTTGGTTCTTTGAGAAGATAAACAAAATTGATAAACCATTAGCCAGACTCATCAAGAAAAAGAGGGAGAGGACTCAAATCGATAAAAGTAGAAATGAAAAAGGAGAAGTTACAACAGACACTGCAGAAACACAAAGCATCCTAAGAGACTATTACAAGCAACTCTGTGCCAATAAAATGGACAACCTGGAAGAAATGGACAAATTCTTAGAAAGTTATAACCTTCCAAGACTGAACCAGGAAGAAATAGAAAATATGAACAGACCAATCACAAGCACTGAAATTGAAACTGTGATTAAAAATCTTCCAACAAACAAAAGTCCAGGACCAGATGGCTTCACAGGTGAATTCTATCAAACATTTAGAGAAGAGCTAACACCCATCCTTCTCAAACTCTTCCAAAAAGTTGCAGAGGAAGGAACACTCCCAAACTCATTGTATGAGGCCACCATCACACTGATACCAAAACCAGACAAAGATACTACAAAAGAAGAAAATTACAGACCAATATCAGTGATTAATATAGATGCAAAAATCCTCAACAAAATACTGGCAAACAGAATCTAACAACACATTAAAAGAATCATATACCATGATCAAGTGTGATTTATCCCAGAGATGCAAGGATTCTTCAATATATGCCTATCAATCAATGTGATGCACCATATTAACAAACTGAAGAATAAAAACCGTATGATCATCTCAATAGATGCAGAAAAACTTTTGACAAAATTCAACACCCATTTATGATAAAAACTCTCCAGAACGTGGGCATAGAGGGAAGCTACTTCAGCATAATAAAGGCCATATATGACAGGCCCAAAGCAAACATCATTCTCAATGGTGAGAAACTGAAGGCATTTCCTCTAAGATCAGGAACAAGACAAGGATGTCCACTCTCAGCACTATTATTCAATGGCTTTGGAAGTCCTAGCCACGGCAATCAGAGAAGAAAAAGAAATAAAATGAATACAAATTAGAAAAGAAGGAGTAAAACTGTCACTGTTTGCAGATGACATGATACTATACATAGAAAATCCTAAAATGCCAACAGAAAACTACTAGAGGTAATCAATGAATTTGGTAATGTTGCAGGATACAAAATTAATGCACAGAAATCCTTGCATTCTTATATACTAATGATGAAAAATCTGAAAGAGTAATTAAGGAAACACTCCCACTTACCACTGCAACAAAAAGAATAAAATACCTAGGAATAAATGTACCTAGGGAGACAAAAGACCTGTATGCAGAAAACTATAAGACTCTGATGAAAGAAATTAAAGATGATACCAAGAGATGGATAGATGTACCATGTACTTGGATTAGAAGAATGAATATTGTGAAAATGACTATACTACCCAAAGCCATCTACAGATTCAATGCAATCGCTATCAAATTACCAATGGCATTTTTTACAGAACTAGAACAAAAAATCTTAAAATTTGTATGGAGACACAAAAGACTCCAAATAGCCAAAGCAGTCTTGAGGGAAAAGAACGGAGCTGGAGGAATCAGACTCCCTGGCTTCAGACTATACTACAAAGCTACAGTAATCAAGACAATGTGGTACTGGCACTAAATCAGAAATATAGATCAATGGAACAGGATTGAAAGCCCAGAGATAAACCTACGCACCTATGGTCAACTAATCTATGACAAAGGAGGCAAGGATATACAATGGAGAAAGGAGAGTCTCTTCAATAAGTGTTGCTGGGAAAACTGGACAGCTACATGTAAAACAATGAAAGTAGAACACTCCCTAACACCATACACAAAAATAAATCAAAATGGGTTAGAGACCTAAATGTAAGACCAGGCACTATAAAACTCTTGGAGGAAAACATGGGAAGAACACTCTTTGACATAAATCACAGCAACATATTTTTTGATCTACCTCCTAGAGTAATGGAAATAAAAACAGAAATAAACAAATGGGACCTAATGAAACTTAAAAGCTTTTGCACAGCCAAGGAAACCATAAACAGGATGAAAATACAACCCTCAGAATGGGAGAAAATATTTGCAAGTGAATTATCGGACAAAGGATTAATCTCCAAAATATACAAATAACTCATGCAGCTCAATATTAAAAAAACAAACAAGCCAATCCAAAAATGGACAGAAGATCTAAATAGACATTTCTCCATAGAAGACATACAGATGGCCAAGAAGCACAGGAAAACCTGCTCAACATCACTAATTATTAGAGAAATGTGAATCAAAAGTACAATGAGGTATCACCTCACACCAGTTAGATGGGCATCATCAGAAAATCTATAAACAAGAAGTGCTGGAGAGGGTGTGGAGAAAAGGGAACCCTCTTGCACTGTTTGTTGGGAATGTAAATTGATACAGCCACTATGGAGAACAGTATGGATGTTCCTTAAAGAACTAAAAATAGAATTACCATATGACCCAGCAATCCCACTACTGGGCATATACCCAGAGAAAACCATATTTCAAAAAGACACATGTACCCCAATGTTCTTTGCAGCACTATTTACAATAGCCAGGTCACGGAAGCAACCTAAATGCCCATCAACAGATGAATGGATAAAGAAGTTGTGGTACATATATACAATGGAATATTACTCAGCCATAAAAAGGAACAAAATTGGGTCATTTGTAGAGACGTGGATGCATCTAGAGACTGTCATACAGAGTGAAGTAAGTCAGAAAGAGAAAAACAAATATATATATATATATATATATATATATATATATATATTTTTTTTTTTTTTTTTTTTTTTTGCGGTACGCGGGCCTCTCACTGTTGTGGCCTCTCCCGCCGCGGACCACAGGCTCCGGACGCGCAGGCCCAGCGGCCATGGCTCACGGGCCCAGCCGCCCCGCGGCACGCGGGACCCTCCCGGACCGGGGCACGAACCCGCGTCCCCTGCATCGGCAGAGCAGACTCCCAACCACTGCGCCACCAGGGAAGCCCAAATATCATATATTAACGCATATATGTGGAACCTAGAAAATGGTATAGATGAACTGGTTTGCCGGGCAGAAACTGAGACACAGATGTAGAGAACAAACGTATGGACACCAAGGTGGGAAAACGGTGGGGGCTGGGGGTGTGTGATGAATTGGGAGACTGGGATTGACATGTATACACTGATATGTATAAAATGAATGCCTAATAATAAATAAATAAATAAATGTTTTTAAAAAAAGAAAATGAGGATATAGAAACACATTACATTAAGTATGAATTTAGGGGTAACTATTAAGATTAATATTCATTTCTTGCTGGATGTGAGAGGGCATTGAATCCAGTGTTGAATCCAGTGGTCCACCAAGTCCCACACTGAAGGAACCTCTCCATCCACAACTCCATCTTTTATGAAGGCAGTCTATCTTTATGGTCTTTAGTTTAGCAGAGTTTGAAGATATCCAGGACCTATAACTAATTGGGGCTTTTGAGATCCCCCTAGATACTGGAAATAGTTGAAACTTTAGTAGAGATCATTTAGAAGTTCTTGTGGGAGAATTTAATTTTTACTCCCAAGAAAGGGAAATTATCTCTGGTGAGCTTTAAAGTGAGGTAGCATCAATCTTAAGAAAACTAGAATAGGAAACATAGGAGCTAGTTCTATTTCAGAATCCTGACTTAGATATAGTGAAGGTTATTTAGAAAAGGATGTGTGAGAAATTGTGTTTATTTTTTAAATCATTAAACTACCTTAGATTCTTTCAATATGAGCACTGTATTAGGCAGAAATAGAAAATATTACTATATTATAATATTTTAAAGTGGTTTGTCATTTTTATGCCACTGGGAAATCTTAGTTAGTTGGAAATCTGAGTTGATTCTGTTCCTAAGTGGGGATGGGAGGAGTAAATACAAATGAAGTATTAATCTACGAAAGCATTTGTTTTTACATTGTTTCTTTTTTTAGTCTTCTGCCAACTGAAAGGGCCTCTCTGTCAGTGCCAGGAGGAGCCTGGTAATGATTAATTGATTTAGCTTTCAAACCAAGGCAGTGTGCATATAAGCAGGAGAATAGTGAGAGGGGCACAGGCCGTGTTTTTAATGGGGAAACTATGTTTGGGGCACCTCTGTAATAAAGAAAGGGTGGGGTGGCAATGGAGAAAGATAAATGACTATACAAATGAGTGTGTCCAAAACAAGTGCATTATTAAGGGAGGTTTCAAGTTTCCAAATATCTCCTAATCCTTATATATGTGGGAACAAATTTCCTTTACCTTTTAGATATTCCTTCTTAGCCAAATACTGGAAAATTTACAATGTATCAGTATACACTCTGACACTGTCCATTGAATCTTCTGCTGCCTTGGCTGTCCTAGGAGTTTGGGGAAGTTACTAAATTTACGATATTCTGATTTTTCTGAAAATGGCAGTAAAACCTATCACACAGGGGTGCTATGAAGAAACACACAAGCAATAATCTGATGTAAAAAAAACCTCTGCAGTCATGCTAAAGTAGGGACTGTGTGAGATTTTGTTCTCACATTGTGTGGAGGTAGATCTTCATAACATAATACTATTTCAGTCCGTCAGCTCTCCACAATGCTTCAGGTTTAGAATTGTTCAACCTTCTTGATCGAGTGGACATTTAAAATGACTGAAGACAGATTTTGCTCTGTTTTTGTTAGTTCAGTCCCTTGAACTTTTTGATAAGATTGCTTATGAAACCATGTCAAAATACTGAATTTTCTTCCCCTAAAAATAACCTTATTATTAAAAGTTGAAATGCAAATTCTGTATCTACTGATATTCTGAAACTCTTGGACTTTTCAAAAGCACCATTCTTATTTATTTTCTAGGGTCCAGGATGGGGAAAGGGAAGAATGCAAATAAATCATAAGTCTAATGTTTTCTAAAGCTATGGTCATAATTCAGGAGTTTTATCAACTTAAAGAGGGACAGTCAAATCTTGACAGAGTGTTCAAACTTTTAATCATATATGCAACTAGGTTGAGTTGTGTGTGTTTGTGTTCACCTAGAAGATAGTTCACCATGCATATCCACTGGTAATAGAAAGAGTGGTATTGCTTGAATTTAACCTTTTTTTTTTTTTTTTTTTTTGCGGTATGTGGGCCTGTCACCCCTGTGGCCTCTCCCATCGCGGAGCACAGGCTCCAGACGCACAGGCCCAGTGGCCATGGCTCACAGGCCCAGCTGCTCCGCGGCATGTGGGATCCTCCCGGACCGGGGCACGAACCCGTGTCCCCTGCATCGGCAGGCGGACTCCCAACCACTGCGCCACCAGGGAAGGCTGAATTTAACCTTTTAATGTATTGGTGAGCTATGGATCTAGAACCCTAACAAGTACTTAATCATTGGAAACTTAAAACAGAAAACATCTACTTCTTATATTTAATTTCCTGAAAAAATAAAAACAGTTCATCATTATTTTTTTGCACCATTAAGTCACTGTATTTGACTTAGTCTTTTCTGTACTAAAGATACTACTGTCTTAAAAGTACAAATTATATGCAATAATAAATTGGTATACAGTGAGAAAATGAAATGTATACAAATATCAAATGTATAAGTGCATGAATTCTAGTAGCACCTCTATAAGACTATATTTAAACAAAATTCTGTGGATTTAGTCCTCAAGAATTTTGCTAATTTAAACTGCTAAGATAATGGTCATATCACTACATTGCTTCCAGTAATGAACCTGGATCTTATCTACTCTAATGATGATAGTAGTTAACATTTATTCAGCAGTTACTTATACCAGACATTTAAGCTAGGGTTACTTAAGCCTCAAAGCAGCACTCAGAGGTAGGTTTCATCTTCCAGATAAGGAAAGTGAGGCTAAGAAAGGATACGTAAATTTCCTAAAGCCACATGACAAGTTGCTGAACCACAATTAGAAACCAAGTCCACCTGATCCTAAAGTTCATCCTATACCATCCTCTTCTGCAGACACTCTTCCAATTCTGCTCTCTGACTTCTGCTTTTAAGTCTAGTTTTCTGTGAGTAAACATAGCTGAAGGTTTTTCTGCTTTGTGTCATTCCAACTCTTTGTATAGACAACAGAATTACTAAAGAGCTCTACATGTCTCTTCCAGGAGATAGGCTTCATTTACTGTTCTTTGCTTTATATTTTCATTTTCTTTCCTACTTTATTGTTAGAGTTTTTCTTATCAATTTTGGATTTATCATCTTGGTACTCTATATTTGATTCCCCATTCAACAACTCTAACACTTTTTAAAAAATGCCTTTAAAATTTGATAAAATCTAAACAAACAAAAACAAAACAAAAACTCTGGACAGTTAAAGTATATTAGAAACTAGGCAGGGAAGTTGGGCTAAGGGACTTATTAAAGTGCAGTCCATAAAGTAACTAAGCCACAGGCCATAAAGTAACTAAGCCAAAAGGAGAGAGGCATGTAAACAAATAAATTAGAACACAGTTAATAAATACAATGGTAGGAACATGAGTAAATTGTGGGCGATGCTTTGAGAACTGATTCATTTTATGGAAGTGGAGGTAGAGGCGGAGGAACAAAAATTAGAAATTGACACCTGAGTTGAGTTTTGAAATATGAATAAGAGTTTGCCTGGTGGGGAAGTGAAAGCTTGAAATGGTTATGGGAGGGGGAAAGGATTCTGGACCAAGGGTAGATATATCATGAGTCATCTAACTACCCAAGGCATAAGTTTGAATTACAATTTCCCAAGGATAACTCTAAAAATGCACCTCTCTCCAAAGCCATCATCTTCAAAATGCCAACGCCCATTGATACACATCCTTCACGTCAGGAGCTCAGAACACTGTTGTGGCAATTTAAATACAAGTTACACCTACACCCTGTAGGTGTATGTTCTCTGAAGATCTTATTTGACCTTATTATTCATTTTTTTGTTATTTTATAGACTAGCATTCCTAGATCTCCTGATATTAACAGGATCAATCACTAATACCATTCTACAGAAAAAAGGGGCATGAGACAATGTTAGTGTTATTATTTCTTTAAAATTTAAGAAATTATCACTTCTTTATTATTAAGAAAACATCCAAAGCAGAGTGTGATTATCTTAGCCATCAAAGATGAAAGTTGAAAACTACCCAACTGGACTACAGTGCTTGAGGGCAAGATATACTGGCAAATACCTTTTAGCAATTCTTGCATACCAGGCTTTTTTCTAATAAGTAGGTTACAGCACTAACTCAATTTAATCTTCACAACATCCTTGTGAGGTGGGCATTACTGCAATTCCCATATTACAAATGTGTGAGCTGAGGCACAGAGAAGTTTAGTAACTCAGCCAAGTCACACAGCTCATAGGCATAGAGTCAGATTAAGACTCAGGTAGTTTGGCTCCAAAGTCCATGTTCCTAACAACTGACTGTATTAGGCTGTTTACTGAATAGAACAGAAGAATCTTGTTTCTTTTAAGGGCATTCATCAAATTATTCTTCAGCTCAACTTTTTCAGTGTTGTACACTATAAGGACACAAGGATAGAAGTCAAAGTCTCTGCCCTAAAGGAGCTTACAACTCTTCTTTAAAGATAATATTAATATTCAAAGCAATCAGAAAGTACAGCAAGATGAATTACAGAAGCAGTAAGCAAAAAAGCAAAATAATAATAGAAAAATAATAATTAAATTAATTGACTTCATTTTGTGATGACAATTTTGGTTACCTACTGTGTACAGAGCTTTACAAAAGTGTTAACAATCTACAGTTTCAGGGGGTTTATAATCTAGCTAGGGAGGTTTTTTTTACACCTACGTGAAAAGAAACAGTGACACGAGGAATACACTATTAGGAAAGTGAGAGAAGAATTAGTTAAAAAACAGTCATCTAACCTATATGGAAAAAGAATCTGAAAAAGAATAGGTATATGTAGATGTATAACTGAACCACTTTGCTGTAAACCTGAGACTAACACAACATTGTAAATCAACTATACTCCAATATAAATTTTAAAAAAAGAAACACTCATCTAGTGTCTATTATGTATACAATTCTATACCAGGCATAGCAAAATGCAAAAACACTTTGTAAACAAGATCACCGATAAGCATTCGTTTATAATTTAACAGGAAAAAAGAAAACATGCATATAGAATTCCTCAAGAAGGACCGCTAGGTAACAGAGTAACAGATGAAAGCTGGCGGCTACGTTGATCTATAAAGTAAAATGATGCAAAGTACAAGAACACATATTAAGATACATGACAATCTTCAGACACTTCCAGGAAGGTGAGAGGTTTGAGCCACTCCTAAGGAAATGAAGCCCATACACTGGCAGGGTGCTGACAGGGCAATCTGTACAAGGTTTCCAAAACACCATGAAGGAAATGAGTCAATAGTTTGAGGGGTACGAGGCAACAGGACTTGGCCGGAATAGAGGCAGGCCAAAAGGAAGGGTAACAAGTGATGCCATTGGGGAAGAATGGTGTGGGCAGTTGACAGAGGGTCTTCAATTCTGGGCTTAGAGTGAAAATGTTACTCATTAGGCATTCAGGAGCCATGTTGGTGGGTTAGGGTAGAGAGGGAAAGAAAAGATTGTCTGGAAGATGTGTGAAGGATAAACTGTATGTAGGAGAGACGCAGGCCAACAACTCAAAGTAAATGGCTAAGGTCGAGGCTGTAAGATTAGAGATGAAGCTGAATTTGAGAGAGACGGAGAGAGAATTGAAGCAAGGGACTGATTAGATTCCCAAATTTACTAATTGAAATAACTTATTTAAAAAAATATTAAAGGACCAAGAGAAAAGACAGCTATTAGGAAAGGAAGTAGAGGAGGGCTAGGAGGAGAAAGGGGATGAAGAAGGTGGGGTAGAAAAGGAAAAGGATTGTGACTGCGTGAGTGAGTGAGTGCGCGCGTGTGTGTGTGTGTGTGTGTGTGTGTTGTGACTTACCTAAAACAATCACCATACTCATAAGTAGTGTCAGTAAATAAATTCTACAACATTTTCTTTTATCTTTCAATAACTACAGTAGTAGGAGCTTAATCTTTATTGTACATCCAGTAGTGGTAGGCAAATCTCTCTTTCTCTATCACAGGATGTATGTTGTACATGTAGAACCAGCAGGTGCTAACCAATAATTGGGCTTTATGGAACAAGATGACATTTTTACTGCACACATTTGCTTCCACAATACCAAGAACATGCAGAGTTTTTCCACAAGTATTGCAGAGAGTTTTTGGAAATATGTCTTATCTGCATTTAGCACTTCTCACGAGTATTTCTAATACTCGTTCACACTGCACACAGGTGTTAACTACGGCTTAACAAACGCACGTGTGCTTAGGAACACACTGTTTGTAAACCGCAACCTTTGTAGCATGTTTTTCGAAGCCCTGCAGCATTGAACGTGAGGCAGGGCCCACTCTGCTCTATCCATCCCTTGACAATACATTCAAGGAAAATAGAAAACGATGGCCTCCCAAATCTGTGCATTAGTGAACACAAACTCAGCCACACAGTGACATCTTTCTCCTTAAAAATAATGATGCAGGCTGTCTCCATTACTTAAGGAAGCCAGAGCTCACACTGAAAGGTGTCAAAAAACACTGTACTATCCCACTTTGCCTGGAGCTGCCTTGACAGCACCTTTCGTGCCATAAAAGTGGATTACAGGCAGGGTAGTAATCAGCCAGGAACTTAGTAAAAACTAGGTTCTTTTCAGAGCAGGGTGTGAACCTGTGAACATCCTAAAAAGAGTTTACCACCACACTGACTAAGGAACAATTAGCTCTCTGCTGCCTTAAACTAACCAGGAACAGCATGGCCTCTTGCTACAGGTTGGTGAAGGGCAGCAGGGAGTCAATTGGTCCTTTGATGAAAACAATGATGAATGCTCTGCAGTCTACTAAGTAACAACTATGCTGAGCTCTAAGGATTTGGGGGGAGAGCTGCCATAGGAATGTGCAGAGAAAAACCAATATGGGGGAAACTGAGAGACAGATGGGAAATGAAAGGGAGAGAGGCAGGAGAGGAACTAGATGATACTCAGACAGGCAACAGAAGCAAAAAGCAAGAGTCAAAGACAGACAGGAGAGACAGCAAACTGAGTTCAAAGAGTTCAACAGATTTAACCCAGTCCAGTTCAGCAGGACTTCTCTGAGATGACCAGCAACTGTGCACAGTTACAACAAAGGATGATCCCCAGGTGAGCACCAAAGAGGTCCCCTAAGGACCCCACAATAGCAGATGTTCTATAATTTCTCTAGATTTTCCACCTACCACCCTAATTAACTCAGGTGACTCTCACCAGCTAACACTGAGATTGAGACACAAACTTGAGACACAAACTCAAGACAGACCCTAGATTGAGAGCCGATGTTGCCACATACGTCATACAAAGTGTTGTGAAGGGAAGAAAACCCAGGCAGGAAAAGAGCCACAATTGGAACTCTTCCTCAACTCTTCTCTTGAGTTAGATTTGTCTGTCTATAGGAGACCAGCAGATTTCCTCTTGGTTCTCCATCTGGGAGGATGACCGTTGGTACCATGTTGGTCTCCAGGGCATTACGTTCTTCTTTATATTTGTGTACCTTTATGGTACAAGTAATGCTGATAGCTATTTATTGAAAACTTACTGCGTGCAACTCATTGTGCTAGATGTCAAAACTGATTTTTAATCTTCACAGTGATCCTATAAGGAAGGTACTGTTATTAGCTTCATTATTCAGAGGTTGGTGCTGAGAGCTCAGAGAAGTTAAGTCCATTTCCCAAGCTCAGGTAAACAAAAGGCTGCAGCCTACATAGACAATGGACTTGAGGACACGGGGAGGCGGAAGGGTCAATAAGCTGGGAGGAAGCGAGAGAATGGCATGGACATACATACACTACTAAATGTAAAAGAGATAGCTAGTGGGAAGCAGCTGCACGGCACAGGGAGATCAACTCAGTGCTCTGTGACCACCTAGAAGGGTGGGATAGGGAGGGTGGGAGGGAGACGCAAGAGGGAGGAGATATGGGGACATACCTATATGTATAGCTGATTCACTGTGTTATAAAGCAGAAACTAACACACCATTGTAAAGCAATTATACTCCAATAAAGAGGTTAAAAAAAAGAGGCTGCAGCCTACGTTCAAGTATGTGGATCCCAAAGTGAAACTTGTTTCACTCACCTGCTAGGACCCCTTACTTTTCAGTAATAAAAAGTTGGCATTTTGCTAAGCAACATACTCTTAAGGCAATTATAAACATAGATTAAAAATAGACTAAAATTTTTGATTTGCCAAGAAGACAGTTCATAAAACAGTGTGGGCTGGGATCATCAATGTGAATGGATGACCAATCTCAAGACTTTTCCTCAATCAATCTCAACTGGTTCTATGTTTCTTCACTATATTCTTCAGTATATTCACTACTTAGGCACACAGGCTATTCTCACCCTCCAGGGAGATTCTGCTTCTTAATCCGTAATTTTTAGCTAGTATCTATGACCTGATGGAGAATCCTTCTGAGCTTCTACACCAGAGGTCCTAGACGTTGACATCTTCTTGTTTCTAAATTCTACTCCTTCCTAGGATTTTCCATTAATTTTATCTTTCCTGTCTAAGAAATACCCTGAGATACCAGCTCAGTTGTATAACAAACATGACTGGCATTCCTAGAGAACAGTATATTCTTTAAAAAATTGGTTTATATACAGCTTCTTCTTTTTTTTTTTTTGCGGTACGCGGGCCTCTCACTGTTGTGGCCTCTCCCGTTGCGGAGCACAGGCTCCGGACGCGCAGGCTCAGCGGCCATGGCCCACGGGCCCAGCCGCTCCGCGGCATGTGGGATCTTCCCGTACTGGGGCACGAACCCGTGTCCCCTGCATCGGCAGGTGGACTCTCTACCACTGCGCCACCAGGGAAGCCCCTATATACAGCTTCTTGCTCTTAAGGACTGTACCTTTGGCGTACACCAAGCGTCTGACCGCTTCTCATCAACTTCAGGATGCTACCCGTTAGTCAAAGCCGCCAGCGTCTCTTGAATGGATGATTCCAACAGCTTCCGACCATGTTGTTCTGCTTTCACTACTTTTCCTCTGCTGTTTATTCTCCACAGAGTGGAGAACAGCTGGAATGATTCTTTGACAGCCTAAATCAAGACTGTGTCCCTCCTCTGCTCAAAATCTTCCCTGGCTTTCCTTCTCAAAGTAAAATCTAAACTTCTTCTGATGGCCTAGAAGGCCCTCCGGGGTTGCTCCTTGCCTGTCCCCTCCAGCCACACCAGCCTGCCTGCTATTCCTCAAGCATGAGCATTCAAAGCATGTCCCCCCTCGGGAACTTTGCATCTGCTAGTCCCTCTGTTTAAATGTTTTTCCTCCAATAGTCATACATCTCTCACCCTCGATTCCCTTGGGTCTCTGCTTAAATATCACTTTATCAGTAAAGTCCTTCCTGAAAACCAACTCTACACACTATTTCTTTGATTTAAGATGAACTTTCCTTTTTTTAACTTTAACATCTCTGAGAATTAGACATACCTTACAATTGATGGCATCTTCCCATTATAACTGGAAGCTCTTCTGTTCTTCTTATTGGTGGATAAATATAGGTGCATATCCGCAATTACTCATGTCTTTGGTTTGATGAAATACGATAATATAGCCCTACTTACTCACTTCCACATCATCGCTTTTTATGCCCCACTTAATTTTCTCTCTATATCACCCTGTGGTATACTACATATTAGTCTAATTCCTCATTTTTTTTTTCTTCTTCAACTAGAATGTAAGCCCCATGAGAGGAGGAACTTTGTCACTTTGGGTCACAATTGTCCTCCCACATCCAGAACTCCGCTAAGCATGTATTAGACACTCCATAAAATACTTGTTGAATGAAAGTTTCTTCCTGATATTTCATTCAAATATGAGCCTGCCACCCTATGCACAATCACATGTCCCTCATATAATGGAATAGTTAATAGAGAGACACTAGATTCTCATAGATGGTAAAGGGGGGTATAGTATAGTCTCTCCTGAAACCATATGCGTAAAAAACTGGAAGCAAGCCAGTAACCATCCAGTGAAAAAGCATAGACATATTTCAAAATGATAATATCTTAAGATACCTCTACAGACCAAAGGGGGAAAAAGTAAATATCCATCAAACATCCTAATAACACTCTTAGTTGATGAACTTGGCCTAGACAAGGGGCTCGGCCAGACCATGGAAACAGTTTTCTCCAGAACCATTTCTAAGGTCATTCATTCAGAAATTTGAAGAACAACTCCATTTTAATGACTGATTTCTGTTTGCAACGTGTTCCTAAAGATTTCCGGACTTTACTGAGAACACCAGCCACGCTGGAGCGCAGTCCCTCCCGTGTATGTACATCTACCAGGAGGGAGGAAGAGCTGCTGAAACCCTGAAGCTGCCCAAGTGCGTTCATTAGCGGAGGATCTAGTCTAGGCACTGATTTCCAAAAGGTGTGACATATTTTATGCAGTGTATATTTTATGGGTTTTTAAGGGGTTTTTTTCATAAGCCCCTGTAACTAAATGATTTACCAGTGTAGCCACTGAACCACAAGATCATTCCCTTTGTTTTTGTAACTCAGTGAAAACTTTAAAATTCTATGACTGGGGTCCCCAGGGAGCAGCCCCCAATTTGTTCAAACAAAGGAATTTACAGCAAATTCCATGAACTTGTCTCTGAACAGTCTCCAGAATTTGATGTTTCTTATGTTCTTCGATGGACGTGAGCATTTCAGTGCTTTGTGGACAACAGACTTGCCTGTGGAAATCCAGTTGCTTTGAGTGGCAGATGTCCGTGTGAATGTATCTTCCTCACTAAGGTTGTATTTTCTGTCTTCTAACTTAATAGCCAGACCAATTTTAAGGAAAATTGGGTTGAGAGAAATATTTTGAGACTGAAGATTTCTGTGTCAAATACTGCACCCTGGGGCCAGTTTATACAGCAGGGAGAGAATGGGCATGGAACATGATAACTGACAGGGCCTCAGGAGCAAGTGTGCTTTCGGATGTCACCATCAACTTCATATACTTTGTGTTGGCCTCAGAGACTCTTAAATAGAAACTACCCCCACTCCAAATAATGTACTTGTGGTGATTCCAGAAGACACCATTCTCCTTTGAAAATAAAGACAAAAAACATTCTCCTCTCTTTCAACTCTGGGTCCTAGCTTTCTGGCATTTGCACTTGAAAGTTTCCCAACACCTTTGAAGTGAGAGACTTAAGATTTTTCTGGCTGCTAAGAGTACACAGTTCAGTAGATCTCAATGTTCCTTGGACGATTGAGTTTTTTCCTGTCCTTTCAGTCACAGGCAAAGCTCCTGTGTTACAACTCAGTACCATGTCAGGGAGATACTCCTCTAGTGACTCCTCCCCTCCTGTTCACTGGCTGTTCAAAATCTGGTCAGACACAGAGGAAGGCTTCTTTTGTCTCTTATCCCTCATATGGTGCACAAGAGGTTCATTGGAAAGATCTACTTTTTAAAATAAGCATCTCTGCACATTTATTAAATTTCTTTCAGGGAAAACAAAAAAATTATTAGAAATCAAGTTGCAAGTGAATCAACTAGTCATCCAAAAAAATGCAGCAAAGTGGAGCAGCTGTGTGTGTTCGCATTCTCGGTTGATTCCAGGAAAGGTGTTACGTAAACCAAGACAAGAAAATGTTATTTGACCCTCGCCCAAGAAAAGAGCCCTTTTAATGAATAGATGATTCCCTACGTTTCACAACTCCTCTACTCCTTCATGCAAGAGGCACACAAATTTTTTCAAGTTGGTGTTATGCTCATCCTTGACAGTTAACACTCTTTTGAGCAAACTGGCCCTGACAACCCTCATAGGAAATATCTACTAGTGTATAAAACAAGAAGATATTATAGAGTGGGATTGATAATTAACTCTAGAGCACTGGTTATCAAACTATAGTGGGCTTAAGATCCAACTAAGATTTTGTTAGAGTAACTGAATCAGAATCGCTAAGTGGGGCCTGGGAGTCTGAATCCTGATCATACATGTTGGATTACATACAGATTACAAGTGATCTGTTGGCCAGACCTTTAGAAGTCCTACTCACAGAGGTGACTTCTCCATGGGAAGTTTAGGGAAGAAACTATTAACTTAAAGGTGTCTTCCCCCTTAGGTTTACCATATTATCTAATAGAAAGCCATTTTTATGGAGGTATTGGGGGGCACTATCTATTAAAATATGAATACATTAAGTTGAAAAATGAGTACATTTAATGTATCAAATACTATTAATATACTGAGCATAGACAACACATTGCTAGACTTCAACCAGGAGAAGAATTCTGAAAGACTGGAACAGGGAAGAGTTAATGAGTCACTGCAATAGGGCTCAAGCACGCTAGGGAACGTCCGGAGATCAACCAAGAGCAGGAGGAATGAGATTCCTATATATGACTAAACATAATATATTAGCCACTCCTATGCATTACCTTCCAGTTTACAAAATGCTTTCACGGACACTTTTAATTTTATGCATTTATAACAACCCTCATAAAGAAATTAGTAGTATCAGAAGTATATGGGCAAAATGTGTCTAAAGTCAAATTTTCTGGGTTTAATTCTGTTTCACTACTTTCTACCTTTGTGAGTTCGGACGGAAAATTCACCTCTCTGTGTCTCAGCACCCTCGTCCATGTAGCAGGAACGATAATGCCTACCTCGTGAGGCTGCCACAAAGCTCAATGAGACGAACACAGATTCAGTTGTCACAGTGTCTGACGCAGAGCGAGAAACCAAACACAAACTTTTCTTATTTTTCATTTGAAAGGGAAACTAAGACTCAGAAAATGAAGTGGGTCAAAATAGCTTTTGCCAAATAGCCCCTCAAGTCCTTTTTGCTATGCACACAGAGAATATATGTGTATATATATAATAATTAAAAGAAGAAACCACAGCGGCAATGTTATCTGTTGGTGCCAAATCAGAATGTATAGACTCTACAGCAGTTTGTGACAAAAAAATGCCACAGACCTACAGACACCCTCTGGCTCCATAACAGCTGGCCCCCAGCTGACTCATGCCGAGTATGACCCTTCCTAATGCACTGGACAGTGCCGTCTACTACCTTTCCCATGCGGAATAAACTATAATAGAAATAAATCACCTCCAGCCACTCCTGCAAAAGTAAAATGCACCAAAGTTGTGATTTCCTTAAAGCTTTTGATCTAAGTGTTAAACAGCAACGGTTATAAAGCACAACGTGAGATCTTCCTTCCCTCACTCTCCTAAGTATTGAAATCCAAATTACCCAGTTGGCACTTGGAGCGTGTGCTCTCCATTATGTATGGAGGAGAAATATTGACAGTGAATGCACTTAACTAAGCCCACCCCATGCTCTGAGGTTCAAACCAGAGAGTATCTGTGATCAATGCCCTCATGGAGCTGGTAAAAAGCCAATGTGTACAAGGCTCTGGTCTCCAGATGAGCGCCACAACATGCTTATTAAGTAAAAAAACAAAAAACAAAAAACAAAAAAGCCACTGTACTAATGTGTATCAAGTGGCTAGGTGCAAAGGGAACCTGATCTGGAAAGGATTTTAGCCTCTGGTCTGCAGCATTTCTTTCCTTTCTGTCCTATGGCTTTTTAGTTAAAAGAGTTGACAGAGAAGCATTGCGAGTCATCTTTTTTTCAACTAAGTAGATAGTTTTGTTTTTCCTTCAGCTTTATTATATATTCACAATTTAGGGTTCTCATTAATCTCATGCTATTTGTACCTAAGTCATTACACCTAGAACTGCTAATGGTTAAATGGTTGGGGCAGAGAAGCAATGGTATAAGACTCAGCTTTAGGTCTCTAAGCAAAACTCTGCCAAGGACTTACTCCCCTCAAACTAGAGTCCTCAGAATAAACACAGGAAATCTCCTGCCTTAAACCAGGGACCACTGCAAAATTTCAGTGCTGCACAAATATTGTGACCATTAATCTCATGCTAGTTGAATTTTTTTTTTTTTTTTCCTATAATAGTAACTTCAACTTTCAGTATTTCTAGCAAAAGTAATTCCAACCTCTAGCTACAGACATAGACCTGCTCATTCCTGCTGAGTGTTTCCCTGGTAAATGTTACCACTCTCCTGGGCTCTGAGTTCCAATCACCGTGAAAAGCGTTCTCCTGCCAGTTGTCTTAGACCATGGTGTTGATAAGGTCAAAGATGGCTGCCGGCATGATCTGGAATACTAGTGATGACATCACTTTAAGAGCCAGGCAGGACAGCAGACTCCAATTCCCAGACTCCAATTAGCAGTCCCAGACTCCAGCTCCCACTGACAGTACAGCCAGGCCACAGCTAGACCAGCTTCTGGTTTGGCTTGCTGTAGGATGACATTTTGGCTGTATTCTGAAAACCTTTGAAAGGACGAGCTAGTTTGTGGAATTCATTTAATTTCAAGTTTGTGTATTTGACAGTATCCTCAAATTTCAACTGAGACGATCCCAACTTACACGAGCTTCAGAGAAAAAAACAAAATTCTTGGCAATGAAAGTCCAAATATAGATCTGGAATTAACTACAGCAGGGTCCAGCTCCTCCAAAGATTGACAATCAACCTTTCTCTTTCTCCATCTCTGTCTCTCTCTCCTTTTGTCCCTCTTTCCCTGCCTCCTTCCATCCCTCTGCTTTGTTTTTCTCGCCACTAGTTTTATTCTCAGGCACATTTTGTTTCCCCACAGAGGGAAAGTCTGTTAGGCCCAGTTCTCGGAAGCATTTTCACCCCCGTAGCTTTCATAAATGGTCCCATGAGGACTCTGGGTTAGCAGGCTGGGTCCCCTCACCACTCCTGAACCAATCGCTGTGGTCAGGGTGGGGATGCAGTGTTCTCATTGGCCAGTTGTGTGTCAGATACCTTCTCCCGGGCCTATAGGTGCAAGCAGAGTTATAAGAGAATGGACTAATGTTCTTTAAAGAGAGGGATGGTTGACAAGCAGAAAAATTACATTTCATTTTATCAGACATGGTGAATCAGATTATAACTGTCCAGAACTCAGCCTGATTTTGTATCTCAACTAGGAACTATGCTTTGTATCTCTTTTCTCTTAAGGAGGCTAGTGTACAACCTCCATTTTCTTCTGTTGTGCATTGAAGCGGTCTGCTTGTTTTCATGTTATGGTGCATGGAAACTACTAAAGATGGTTTTTGTTTATAGAATCCCCTGATGAAATGTCTCAAGGGTTTCTAATGTTGTTCATTACCGTATTAAGCTAAAAAGCTTTCCAGCTGCACAGGGAAGGTGTTCCTGTGTTGTCCTCCAAGCTTCTTGTGGCTTGTGGTCCAGCGGCGTAAGGACTGGTGTACTGATGGGTCTATTGTGGCAGTGTTCCACTTGACCAATTATGGGGACAAGGCATCTGGGCATCGACAGTGCTGAACGAAAACCCATCGAGTAGGCTTGGCGAGTTTCTTGGGGACAACTAAGCTTGTAGGAGAGGTGTAGTTTTTTAGATCTTCTAAAGGTCTTTGAACTTTTCAAAGTGAATTAGCAGAGTGTGGATTAGTCTTTCCAATATTCCTAGAACTGAAATTTAGAAAAACAGAATCACATAGTAAACTGTAGTCAAAATTACTCTGTTATTCCATGGGTTTCTGATGGATGACGTCCTACAGAAAATTATAAGGATGCTAACCGGGATTTCCCACAATATCCAATATAGGACATAATTTTAATAAAATTAACACAC
Organism: Stenella coeruleoalba; assembly: GCF_951394435.1. Lineage (NCBI taxonomy): Eukaryota > Metazoa > Chordata > Mammalia > Artiodactyla > Delphinidae > Stenella > Stenella coeruleoalba. Next base: position 82,161,247 of record NC_137150.1, on the reverse strand, counting down.
TAGACCAAGCCGGGCAGATGTTGCTTTGGTGTTGGTGATTAAAATGGAAAGATAAAGGTGTTCTAACATTACATGTCTTCAGCTTTTGATATTTGTTCCTATTTATGAATCAAATTGCTAAGAGATTGTTCACTTTTCATAGGGTCGAATACCCAAATATTTTGAGACAAGTAGGGCCATGCACGTCCATGCTCCTTATTAAGAACTCTAAAGTGTAATATCATGGGCTAACTTCTCTGTAATGCCGAAGCTCAAGCTGCATGCAGTGTTACTCCTGCCATTCTACACCTGTGCAGAAGACTGGTGAAGAAGGGAACTAGAGAAATATACCCTAGACCTATGGGTAACATAGTTGATTTTTCCTGTTCCAACATCTCTCTACACATTCTTTCCCCCAGCTGTCCTCTGCTTTGAATACTAGTTCTTCCTCAAAATCATCTTTAAAGCATGTCACTAGAGCAGAATCTATGTCGTGCAAGCACTGCGTACTGACCACATGGATGTTATTGCATTTACCTCTATGGATACAGATAGAAACCGTCAAAACTCACAGAAAAATGCAGTGAAATATGAAGGGCATGACTCTATTACCTTCAAAAATTTGTATGCACACAAGTTAGCATGAATCTTTCTCTTCAGACCTTTAAGAAACACAATAGTGGGGGCTTCCCTGGTGGCGTAGTGGTTGAGAATCTGCCTGCTAATGCAGGGGACATGGGTTCGAGCCCTGGTCTGGGAGGATCCCACATGCCGCGGAGCGACTAGGCCCGTGAGCCACAACTACTGAGCCTGCGCGTCTGGAGCCTGTGCTCTGCAACAAGAGAGGCCGCGATGGTGAGAGGCCCACGCACCGCGATGAAGAGTGGCCCCCGCTTGCCACAAATAGAGAAAGCCCTCACACAGAAACGAAGACCCAACACAGCAAAAATAAATTAATTAATTAATAAACTCCTACCCCCAACATCTAAAAAAAAAAGAAAGAAACACAATAGTGGTTCTTGCCATATTTATGGACACAAATAAGATCAGCTGCCTGCATGGGAGGCACAGTTGCTAATTTGCCATGTTTTCACCATTTACTTTATAATTCATCCAGATACAATTACTAATTAGCTACTGTTGGTAAACTTAGATTTGTGCACAAGTCAATGCTTTGCTGATCTGGCTCCTTCTATTTTCTGACATATCAGGAAAAAGAACATGGTTTGGATGGTTTCTGTTCCAAGAAGCTGAATGTTCCTCAATTAGAGTAACTAATTAGAAAAGCCAGTTTAACACCAAGTGCAGCCATCCTGTTTGAGAACTGGCAAATTTGGGTAAATGGAAATGTTTTACACATGCTAGATGTTGATGACTGACGTTTCATTGTAAAGAAAGCATCGGTGACAGATTGGGAAAAATAATTCACTTTTAAAGTATTTCATTGACATTTTACTTTGTGGCAGTTTATTAGTCTATTACTCAACTGTCTAATTTTCTTTTTCCCTTCCTTCCTTGCTTAAAAAGCCCAAATTAGGTTCAGAGCAGCATTGCACTTAGGTGAAAATTCTTTTCAGTCCCCTTTGCGTTAAGAGACAGCCATAGTATCTTTTTTCTTGTCCCTGAGGTAGAAGTGGATATGTGCTAGAGATTCCTGGGAAAGCTTTTGTCTTACTCATGAAAACGAATATTTGTGGCTGGCATAACCCCGCTCTTCTTTCTGCCTTGAATAGAACCCAATATCTGAAGTTGAGGCATCATCCTACAATCATAAAGGAAAACCCAACAACACTTCAGATATGTCAGCCCTGGCAACAGCTATTGAACTAAGAGCTACAGCCTCCTACCTCTAGCCTTCTTGATTTATGAGAAAAAGAAGCCCTTATTTTAAAAATCACCACAAAATGGGTTTTTTGTTACTTGCAGCTGAACCCATGAAACTGACACGTGAACTTAACTTTCTCTTATACTGTTCAAGAGCCCCACTCAAGTCTAATCACCAAGTAAAAAGGTTCAACATTAGCCAAGAATTCCATTCAACTTAAACCCATGACAATTATGTGAACATGTGAATTTTAGTTTTCTGGGAGTTTTCTGATATGCATTGTACACCTGCAGATTGTTTCCTTAATATTTACAAGCTGTAATTAACCTCTTTTTCTAAATAAAGGAAACTAAGGGTCAGAGAGGACAGGTAATGTTTTAAAGGACACAGAGCTAATAAACGGCTATGTCATGACTAAAGCTCAAGTGTTCTGATTCCAGGCCTGGTGCTTCTCTGTAATACACTGCACCTGGGTCAAAGAGGAAAGGACAACCAGAATTCAGTCCCGACTTCAATACCAGCAATGGAAAATTCTGTCTATTCCAAACCTGGAGGTAATGCAAACTGCATGTAAGATAGACTGAAATAAGAGGGCTGGAATGTAGGTAGGGGTGCAAGCGTGTGGGTACAGGTGGTGGGCTCAGAGCTCTGGTGTATCACTGTCTGACTCCTGCTGGGTTTATTCTCTTACTTTCCAGCAGTGTGACCTCTTCCATGTGTGAACCCCCTGCTCACTGGGGCAGTACAGAAAACTATTTTTTTTTTTTTTTTTTGCGGAGCACAGACTCTGGACGTGCAGGCTCAGCGGCCATGGCTCATGGGCCCAGCTGCTCCGCAGCATATGGGATCCTCCCGGACCGGGGCACGAACCCGCGTCCCCTGCATCGGCAGGTGGACTCCCAACCACTGCGCCACCTGGGAAGCCCCAGAAAACTACTGATTGTCCATCTCATTTATAACTTTCGGGCCATTATTTGTTATTTGGAAGTTACCCATCTTCTTGAACTCTGGGAAGCATTGAGAGAGCCACTTTACACGCATGTATACATAAATCAAACTGAGATACCGCAAGTTATGTTAGAATTTTCTAGCATTCATGACCAAAATCATCAACAGACATTTGAGAGCATTTATTGTGAACAGTCAGGTGCTGTAAGCTTGGTACTCCTGGCATGCCCAGAGGTTTTAAAATCATGATTCTTGATTTACAATTCCTGAGTTTTATGCCAGAGAAAAGCGAGGGTCTAAGGACATTCAGTGTGTTGTGTCAGTCCAGTGGCTCTTCCAAAGACAAATCACTAGAGGCCATGTTATTAAGGCCATCTCTCTCTCTCATTTTTCTTTCTTTTTTTTTTTAGTGTGCTCTTCTCATTCCTAGGCCAGCTTTGTGGCCCTCAGCTGCATACAATTTGGAGAATACCCTCCCACTTTAAACTGGTACTGTCATACCAGAAATGATAGTACCATTAGCTATTTCAATCACAAACGTTTCTCTGGAGGACAGTATCTGATAACTCTTTGAACCTTCCATAATCTTCCCCACGGTGTCTTGCACAGTGTAGGCCCTAAGTAACAGGAAAAAGCCTAAGTAAGAGGAAGGGGATATAGAACGATCAACTTCAGACTTCAGCTACTGGTATTTTACAGTGTTGCCTTAGGTTAACTCAGGCTGGGGGGAAAAAACAAACACAAGGCAGCTCACTGAGCCATTCCAGCCCTATATTTTGCCCGAGGCACAGCGAGATCCGGTTCTTCCCTTTGTAAGTCAGTGACCTTTGTGTGTCTGGCATTGACCTGACGGCATAACAAGGCTGTCAGGGATGGTGTCTTTCTTGTAAAATCATATCCCTCGAATAAAAGAGAGAGAATGCCTGAAGGTAGCAGAGTGATGAGAATGAACACACAACATTCTCATCACCCTGCTAGCTGCAACGCACAGGAAAACATCTCTGCTGCAGACATTTCCTTATCAATCCATTTAATACCACTTCTGGTCCACGTGGCCCTATTCCTACACTAAGAGAGAAAGCAGCTGTGCTGGAGGAGGAGTGTTCCAGGGCATTAGCCAAATCTCAGTTTGAATGGTTAACAACTTACAGTGTTTATTACAAGTACTCCATCCACTACATAGAAGCACATTAACTATAGATCTCTGCTGGTGATGTCACCCCAAATCTCTGTGCCATCTGAAGAGGGCATGAGATCCTTCTTCCATTCCTATGTGAAGCATTTATATAGTTCTGTATCTGTTAAAGAGGGGCCATGTTGTTTCCTAGAATGGGCTGCATGTCAGAGAAATGTCTAAAACAGGGTATATACCAGATCAACTTCATCACTTAATGAACAGTGTGTGAATCTAGTTTGGAACACAATTTGGCTGTGAATATTTAACATGATTTCTCCAACACAAAGAAAGGCATGGCATTAATGACATTGTAATTAATACACAAAATGGATTCCATTTATTACCCATGTATGAAACATTATCTTATAGATTATTCTTTAAAAAATGTTAACCCGGACTTCCCTGGTGGCGCAGTGGTTGAGAGTCCGCCTGCCAATGCAGGGGACACGGGTTCGAGCCCTGGTCCGGGAAGATCCCAGATGCGCGGCGGAGTGGCTCAGCCCATGCGCCATAACTACTGAGCCCAAGTGCCATAACTACTGAAGCCCACGCGCCTGGAGCCCGTGCTCCGCAACAAGAGAGGCCACCGCAATGAGAGGCCCGCGCACCACAGCGAAGAGTGGCCCCTGCTTGCCGCAGCTAGAGAAAGCCCGTGCACAGCAGCGAAGACCCAACGCAGCCAAAAACAAATAAAGCGCTATCAGCTGATGCGTGAAATAGTAATTGTTAAAAAAAAAAAATGTTAACCCTAGATTGAATCTCCTTACCACTTAGTTGGCCTTTAGGTCATTATTCCTGCCTTTCCTTGTCTCCTTCCTCCTAAAAAATACCTACGCTTTAACTCTGACTACTTAAAGCTGACTGAACTTGAGCAAGATTCATTGTAAGCATCCAATGGCATCATGCATGTGAAGATGTCTTGTCAAATATGAGCATTATGCAAGTGTGAGTGGTTATTACGATTACCGCTAACTTCTGTAATTGCATGGAGTGGTCCTTCTGTAACAGGCATTGTCCTGAGTGTTGCATATATTATCTCACTTAATACAATTCTCACAACAATGCTGTCAGGTGAGTACTATTATCACTCTAGTTATACAGAAGAGGAAAATAAAACCTAGGGAGGTTAAGTAACTTGGCTAGCATGATACAACTACTCAATGTTGACAAGGTAATGAAACCAAGTCTCCCTAAAACTGAGTTCCCTTGCCGAATTTACGATTAACCTCTCTATCCAAAACTTTATTCCTTTTCTTGTGCACCTCCAACCCCCGTGCCCCTCAGGATTGAGGAATATCAAAGAAAAGGGGGGATGGGAACCAAGCAGGACCATGTCGGGTCCTCCCGGGTATAAAAGCCATTCTGGGTCCCCATTTCTTGTTTGTAGGAAAAGGCTTTAGTCTCTTAGGCCTTCCCTGAGATTCAAGCAGCTGCTAATTAGGGAAGTGAGAGAATGCAGAAACAAAGGAAAGACACTCAAGGAACAATAGTTCAGTGATAATACAGAGTCCTGGTTCCCCCTCAAGGGATACACACAACAATCTGACACAAGTCTTTGCGTTGCTCTGTAAGGAACTGTGACCCCCACCCGGGTGAAGGATGGTGACTACATGTATAGGCACAGAGACCCCAGACTGGCTGGAACTGGAAGGCTGATGACTGAGATTCCTGGAGCACCACCCTGCTACCTCACCACCAAACAATCAGAAGAAAGTTATGGCCCCTGCAATCCTCACACCAAACGTAGCCTTTAAAAACCCTACACCCTGGCCAGCCAGTAAGATGACCTTCCTCAGTTCTAAACTCCAACGTTTAGGTTTGCTTGGCCCCAGTGTGCATTGGGCACACAAACTTGGGTTCAACAACAGTAAAACCTGATGCCAAACCAACATAATACACTTAAAAAATAAATATAGTTAAAATTTTTAATTAGGATTTGCGATCATCACTATCACTGTTCCCCTCCAAAAGCATGGTGAATGGAATTTTCTTAAACTCTTTTTTACTCTGAGGAATTTTCAGGAAAATTCGTTCTGTGCTGATTAAGAAATGGAGAGTAGATCTGTGTCCTGGTCTCTAAGTAAAACTGGAGTCTACCAGCTACTAGCAGACACTTCTTGAGGGAAAGGTATGGTAGGCTGTTGGACCCTGGCTTATCACAAGGCCATCTGGAGCTGCAAATGGTGATACAACATTTTCAACCACAGCCTATACCTCCCCCAAAGGGTCCCACAATTCCTCATTCATTTGCTCTAGATGTTTCAGCTGAAAGGCTTGAGTGAAAGTTCAGATTGCCGTAAGGCTAAATGACACAACTGTTCTCCAGGATGGGTAACTCAGCTTGCCTCATCCCCTCCATACAATTACTTCCCTCTTCCAATGTATCTTGTCACAGATGCAAAACAAGCATGAAATCGTCAGTGGTGGAAGTCCTCGTCTCAGCCTCCCATTCCAACACCCACTGGCCGCGGCCAGATTTTCTGACCTATATAGCTTATACCTCTCTCTCGCTGCTGCCTTTGTACCCTGGTCCTCCTTCTGTTCTTCACACACACCAACCTCTTTAGGATTTTTGTATCTATACTCTCCGTGGCAGCCCCCTTATGATCCAGGACTCAGTTCAGATGGTATTTTATCTGAGAGGCCTTCCTTGAATCCCTGATCTAACTACTCCGCTGCACCCCCTCAGCCCCTCACTTTCTCACACTTCTCCTTGTTTTTGTTGTTTTCTTTAAAGCATTTATTACTACCTGGAGCTCCCCTGTTCATTCTCTGTTCACCACTGTATTATTTGTCTTTTCCTTTGGGAGTTAAGCTTCTTGAGAGCAGTGTTTCATTGACTACTGTATCCCCTACATCTAGTTTCTAACTAAAACAGTGCTTTGTAATTTTAGTGCTCAATAAATACTTGTCAAGTGAAGTAACAAACAGGGTGACACAAGTAGTTCAACTTCTAGCACTGAAAGATCCATAACTTCCTTGAATTACTGTAGTACGAGGTTGGCCGTATGCAATATTACTTTATGCAGAAGAGAGTTAAGTGGGGAATTGTACCAACCTCTCTCAGTTATTTTTGCCTACATTCAGAGCCCAGGCTTCAGCAGTCACTCGTAGCAGTGTGCTGCATTAAGAGAAGATTTGCCTTGGAGCACCGACAACGTCTCACAATCACTCCTTTAATAAACTTCAATGTAAAAATTGGGGGCCACAAAATAAGAAGTGGATTCACAACATAACATACAGGGGAAATATATTTAAGGACTACACTGTTAAAGCCCTGTCAAAATAACTATTCTTAACAACTTTGGAAATAAAAGTCTTGAAGTTCCTCCAAGATTACAGCATTCTTGTTATATCTAGTAACTGTTAGTTGAGGAAGAAACACTAGACCTTAGGGTCCAATTCAAAGATTCAGCCTTTAATCTGAAGGCGGAAAGGCAGATGTAGAGGAAAATACAGGAAGATACAGGGGGTCAGACAACACTCCCAGTGTTTGAGAAATAAAAGTGTGTGGCAGCTGAATCATGCTGAAGAAAAGGTGAAAGAAGAAAGTGATGTCAAAGAGGGCAGAGAGAAAGTCAACACTATTCATAAGTTATGAACAAAATGAAGAATCAAAACTTTTTGAGTTAATAATGCTTGAGGCCTCTAGGGAGATATACAGAAAAAAAGGAAGTTTGTTAATACTAAGTGTACTAATTGATATTGGTGATGACTCCCTTTCTACACTGTGTTCCCACTGTTTCTTCAATCCCTAGAATAATAAGGAAGAGTGTAATCTTCATGTAAAAAGGATGCTGCTAGAAGAAAATGGATTCAGTGTGGGAGTATCTCAAGTTCTTCTGAGCTCTATGATTATACAGCATTTGGAAACATCTAATCTTTGAAAAATCCAAAACAAAAATGATATATTCCATAATCTCATCATCTTTCTCAGAGAGAAATCAGATTAAGATCATGAGTAGGGGAGTTAAAACATAAACACACACACACACACACACACACACACACACACACACACACACAGCCTGGAAGTCATAGGTACGTATGAAAACTCTAATAGATGCTAGAGGATATTCCATCAGTGGTGACCTGAGGTGGATTAATAATAATAATACTTTTAATTCTTTCCTTTTAATTATTATTTTATCTTATAACTTCAAAGGGATTTTTCAAAGCAAAACTTTGCTGTCAAAGAGGTGAAGTAGGGCTTCCCTGGTGGCGCAGTGGTTGGGAGTCCGCCTGCCGATGCAGGGGACACGGGTTCGTGCCCGGGTCCGGGAGGATCCTGCGTGCCGCGGAGCGGCTGGGCCCGTGGGCCATGGCCGCTGGGCCTGCGCGTCCGGAGCCTGTGCTCCGCAGCGGGAGAGGCCACAACGGTGAGAGGCATGCGTACCGCAAAAAAAAGAAAAAAAAAACAGAGGTGAAGTGTTTCTTTTCTGAAGAGAAGGCTTTCCTGGGCCTATGAACAGTGTACATAACATATCCAGGCATCGGTTCTTTCTGTTGAAGAACGCCCTTCCTCTACCTCTCACAGTCTTTGGAGAGTAAATTAAATGATGTCCTTAAAGTTCTTTTAGCTGCTGGTGGCTTCACAAATGTGAGGCAATGTGTAATTTGGCTGGTCACGATTGTTAATCCTCAACATCTCTATATAGAAGAAGTAAAGTGAGTTCCTATTACATGGGGGCCCCTTGGAGGCAGAAAGAGCCATCTGGTTGCTTACCTTGAGTGAAAAATTGGATCTGCAGCTGAAAGAGAAAAGAGTCTCTGGAGGAAGGAATGACCTGGGAACCTGCCCCAGCCTGTGAGGCATTTGTACACATACCCACGTGTGCCTCCTTTGGATTATAACAATGCAAGGGAAGCAGATGCAAGGGAAGCAGAGGGAAGCAGATGTAGAAGTGCACACACTACCCCTGGGAACACTATACTACAAGGAAAGGAGGAATCAAGAGACAGGATCCAGAAAGGCAGCTGATCTAATGTGAAAAAAAAGAGTTTAAAGGGACTTATTTAAAAAGGAATCTTTAAGGTAATGAAAAACAAAAGACTCCCCACCTACCTTGAGCACCTTTAGGGGCTCATTCCTTGGAAATTTAGCCCTTCTATCGTTTATAAAATTTTTTCTAAAATAATTTCAACCTTACAAAAAGGTTGCAAAATAAGTATAGAGAACGTCTGTATACCCTTTCCCAGTTTTACCAATTTGTACTACTTTTCCACCTTTTTCTCTCTCTCATTAAAATAAAATAATTTAATGTTGATATATATATATACTATATGCATATTAAATGTATATATGTATATCTCAAATTCACAAAATTTAATAATGCAATGCTTATCTATCTATAGCCTATATAGTCCAATTTTATTAAAACAGCCAGTTATGGCTTTTATAGCATTTTTTCCCTCCAATATAAGATCCAGCAGTTCACAGTTATTTATTGTATTTAGTTGGCACATCTGCTATTTCCTCTTATTTCCATTCAAGTAATATATGCCCGGTTGGAATACTATATAAGTGATGTGTCCTTAGGGTGTCACATCTGAAGGCACCTTGTCCATCTGCCACTCATTGGTGATGTTAATTCTGGTCACCACGTCGAAGTGTTGCCCATTTTTTCCACTCTATAATAACTATGTTTCCCCTTGCAACTGATAAGTGATCTGTGGGGAAACAGTTGGGGATTATGTACATATTCTGTTTTTCATCAAACTTTTCCTCTAGATTTAGTATCCGTTGATAATTCTTGTCTAAAAGAATCTGTTTGCTGATGGTTGCAAATAATGTTTTCCCCAATTCACTATTCTCTCCACAGTGATCAGTTGGCATCAATTAGGAAGAGCCTTCCTTTCTTCCCCATTTATTTAGTTGTTTGCTTACCTATTATTTATAATTATACATTCATGGATTCCTATTTTATTCAGTTATAATACATTATGCTTCTTAATTTTGGTTGCTGAAATTATTCCAGATGCATACAATGGGAGCCCCTTCAAGCTAGCTCTTATTTTCTTTCAAAATGTTTTTCTTTTTTTTAAGCACTTCTTACACAGTAAGATGTTCCAGACTCATCTTATACCTTCCCTGCTCCATCCCTGGACTCAGCCATGTATTCAGTTTGCCCCAGTCCTTTTAGTGGGGAATGACATTCAGAATCCAACATCTAGGCTTTAAGTGTGCTCCTTACTCCTGAAGTGTCATTGCTTCTTGTGCTTTCAATGGAAATATACGTTCCTACTGATATCTCCAATTCCAATCTAACCCCAAAAGGTTCTTCTTGCCTTCCCTCGTTCCATATTCCCTTTTATCACCAACATCACCACATTTACTGATTTGTTCAGTCCTGTAATGCACACAAATTACTTTCAGAATTGTTTCACCCATACCACTACCAAAACCAAACCAAAGGGTAAACAAGACTTTAAGATTTGATGGCAGTTTTCCCGTCTAGATTGAGGGAAGTCAACGTACTGTTCAAAAGATAGGTGTAGGGACATTCCTGGTGGCACAGTGGTTAAGAATTTGCTTGCCAATGCAGGGGATACGGGTTCGAGCCCTGGTCCAGGAAGATCCCATATATCACGGAGCAATTAAGCCCGTGCACCACAACTACTAAGCCTGCACTCTAGAGCCCACGAGCCACAACTACTGAGCCCACATGCTGCAACTACTGAAGCCTGTGCACCTAGAGCCAGTGCTCCGCAACAAGAGAAGCCACAGCAATAAGAAGCCCACGCACCGCAACGAAGAGTAGCCTCCGCTTGCCGCAACTAGAGAAAGCCTGCATGAAGAGACAAAGACCCAATGCAGCCAGCATAAATAAATAAAATTTAACAAAACAAAACAAAATATACATGTAGATCCTTAAAACTGTGAATTGTATTGAATGTAAATTATATCTTGGTAAGTATATAATTATATTAAAATATTTGGATTAGTTACTGTTTAGTTTTCCTTTAAGTGTGCTTTTCATTTAAAAATGGTTGGGATTATTAGTTTCTGGTTAGAGCCGGTTGTTGGCTTTCTTCTTCCTTTTCTTACTGATTTTTTTAGTTTTGAATATTTAGAACATTAACAAACTTCCAAAAGCCCAAACTGTACAAAAAATTATACTCAGAGAGGTGTCAACTCCTCCCCTCCCCTTCTAACTTTGCTGTCCTGCCAGTGCCTTGTAGATATAAGTTATTTGGGTTATGTCTACTGTATTTCTCTTGTAAAAGTAAGCAGATACATGCATACTTTATTTCCCCTTATTCCTTAAACAAAATTAACATGTGATATATATGCTTTTATAGTAACCTTCTTGTAAATAAGACACAAGTCAAAAAAAAAAAAAGATAAAATGTATCCTACTATTATTTAATTATTTTTACAAATACCCATTACCTACATTAGATGTGTAAAAACACAAGATGAAGAGAGTTCTTATTGACCTCTTCTTTAATTCTGGAGTCTTTGATCCAGTTGTTCAACTCTAGTATATTTGTAGATTATTTTCTTAATAATTAGATAAGCAAACTATATGTTACTTTTTAGCTTTATCTTCAACTACAGTTGCTCAAAATCTTCCTAGTTTCATTAGCACAATGGTCTTCTCTAATGTCCTCCACCTTCCCCCCCGCCTTATTTTTTTAACCTCCAACAACAAAAAAATGTAAGCTTGGGCTGGTCCTCTTGAGTTCTTAAGCGCTATACAGGACTTTCTCTCTACTCTTTACTCCTTCCTCTTTAATAACACATTTGTCCTGATTTATTAGGCTCCTTCCCTCACTTGGAGGAGGTCATGGTATGCAAACTAAGCCTCCAGGTCTAAAATCAATAATCACCACTCAATTACCCTACACATTTTGGATTTTTCAAGATATTTTACTATAACAGCTGCTATAAAGTATATTTCATATTCTAGTAAACATTTTGGGTAGTGAGGAAAAAAATCCTGGACAAGAAGCCAGGATGTATTCCCCTGATATCCAGTTCTTTCCTCTAACTTCCCAAACCAAATCTGGACTGTGCATGTATGTGTAGTATTTGTGCTTAGCTAAAGAGAGATTTAGCCATTGTCATAGCTCCTGGGAGGCAAGTTCTAAACCCATCAAATTTCCCAAGTGATAGATGTGTCTTTGTTATTGATAGTGGGCCCCTCAACCACACCTGATAGTTTATGCTAACAAGCTGACTCAAAGGGGGTCCCTAGATAGTTTATGCTAAGGAGATGACTCAGGATGAGGGCTAGCCACTCCAGAATGACCAAATATGTGATTGAAGGGTTGGTGCTCAGGGGGTATAGGTGGGAGGCTGGAGACTGAGTTCAACTACATAAGCAATAATTCAATTAATCATGCCTATGTAATGGAACTCCAGTAAAAACTCTGGACACCAGAGCTTGGGTGAGCTTCCCTGGTTGCAATGCTCCATGTATTGCTATGCATTGATGCTGGGAGGGTAACATGGCCCTGAGGACAATGGAAACTTCACATTTTGAAAATCTCCTAGATTCCTCCCTCCACATTTCTTCCTTTGGGTGGTTCTAAATTATATTTGTTTATACTAATAAAACTGCAATCATAAGTCTAACACTTTGCAGAGTTCTGTGAGTAATCCTAGCTAGTTATCAGACTTGAGGTTGGTCATGGGAATCCTTGAACGTAGAGCCAGCAGCTCTGATGTGAGAGGGGCCCTTGAACTATGGCTGGTTGTCTTCAGTGATGGCAGTATCATCATTGAGGGAAAAGACTGTGCATTTTCCCTATTTGAAATGCATAGAAAAGGAATTAAATTATGACTTTAAACTCCTTTACACTCCTAAGATTCCAATTCTGTGCTACTTTCCATTCAGATTCCCATTTTCCCAATTTCTTGGTTCATTTGAAACCTGAGGAAAACAACCTATTAAAAAATATATACACATAAAACTGCAAATAAACAAAATAAACAGAATGTACATAAAGCACAATCTTGCTAGTAGAGATAGAGACAAAGAGTTATAGAAAAGAGGTTTTGCTTCCAAATTTTGTTGACAGTTTATGAATGATCTAAAATGGTAAAACACATGCCTTTCAAGCATGCAATTCTCTGTGTCTGCCCGTTAATGATATCACCACTGCTCCTCCAAAATTATGAGCCTTTAATTATTCCTATCGTAAAAGCAAGGGTCCACTTTCTGTCTAGTTATGACCTGCCTATGGTAAACATTGCCCAGGAACATACTCTGTTCTGCATAATTACCACACAGTAAAAAGTTAGCAGATAAAAACAGAAAGATCTGCTTTTCTCCAAGCAATTCAAAACCTGAAAATTAGATGTCACCGTTCACTCAGACCCAGCTCTGTTTGCTGCAGTGCAGTAATTACTAAATGGAAAAAAAAAAATTAATCCAATGCATTTTTTATTCGCTGCCTCATGCCTTTTTGAAAATAGTCCATTACCCAGGCAAAGAAATAAAGCACAAAGTGGGAATATGTACTAGATAGTGGATAGTAGCTATACTAGCAAAGCTTCCTTGCTAATTCCGACACTTGCCCCAAAGCAAGCCTTGCTAAGATGCCTCCAGGTGGGGTCCATCCGGTGGGGCATGTGTCAGGGCTTCTAGGATGGCAACCACCTCCAGGTAAAGAGGCTGAGTAAAGGAAGCAGCAGGCTGTGGGAGAAACATTACTGAATATTGTAGGAAAGACGCCATAAAACAATTTTTCCTTAACGAGGCTATAACTACAGCAAGGTTCAGGCAAATTAATGCTAGTTTCTAACCTTTCTCAGGTTAATGTCAGTTCTAGGAATGAGGAAGAAAATGACCAGCCAGCATACAACCAGTACTTTTCTGAAGCTCATTCATTCAATTTTCCTTTCACTTATTCTACAATATATACTGAATATTTACTAAGTTGTAGGCATGGTTTTAAGTACTGTGGATGCATAGTGTTTCACTAGATAGGTTAATATATGTAGACTGTGTAACTAGCTTATGGGTTACTGAATGCATAAGCACCCACAGATGAACAGGACTAGGGAAAAAGGAAACGAACAGTTGACTCTCAAACTTTACACTGGTATGCTGAGGGTAGAGAACTTTGGCCTCATGTACAATCTCAGAGAATGGACAAGGAACTCATCATTTCAGTGCCTTAGAGGGTCTCTATCACACTGGTTTACTTTCATGAGACGTCCTAATAATGCACAGGCACAGTAAAAATGCTTGAGTAATATTTCTCTACCTTCACATTTATTTACAAAGCAAAGTATCTTTAAGGTCTCCTAGAAGAAACAATACAGGTGGAAAATACAAATACCAGCCTTGCTGAACAGTTCTGAAAGCAAGAGACGTGAAGGAAGTGACGTATTCTATCTTATCTATTGTTTTATGCCCACTGCCAAATAAAATGGCTGCAATGTATTAGAAGCTCAATGATCTCTTGTGGAATGAATGAATGAATGAATGAATGGTAAAGGAGATTTAGAGGAAGGACATGACAGACAACAGGGAGAAAAATAATCTGTGTTACATAAAATAAAGCCATTCTATGTCTTTTCCCACAGCAGCTGAAGAAGCAGCTACCTCCCATGAGCCACATTTTATTAAGGAGGATTTATAGGCACTAATAAATTCAAGACCTCTTATCACAGACCTTAGGAGAAAGATGGGAACATAGTCACTTATAGACGCGTCTTTATGTAGATTGACAAGGCTGATTGAAGGGTTTATTATTTTCCCAGAGCACTTCTCCAAGGGTGATGCTGTGCCTCCCAAGACTCATCAAACCCACCATTTGCTACCCACTTTGTTGATTCAAGTGAGAACAAATGGTTGAGCCAGAGGAACCCTGGAATGTGTCTTCAGCGACTTTGACCTTGGACAAGATATCTCCTATGTCCAGGCTTTGTTTCCATTATTTTCAAAAGGAGAGCATTGATGCCAATTGTACTTAGGTCCCTTCAAGAACTTCAATTCTATGACTCTAAAATCTGAGAAGAAATTATGGGTGCTAGTGGAATTTTCATCTAAATTTAAAGATTATTGTTTTGGAAGAGATTTTTGAATGTAGATATTCAAAGTGAAGATTACTCTGTGGTCTTTTAAATGAAAACATGACAAACGATAGCTTTTAATGCCAAAAATATGGATTTCTAGAAAGTATACAGGACATATCACAGAGTGGGGAAGAATGCTAGGCAGAAGACATGAAATGTTAAGAGAATGAAAATGAATGCTCATACAACATCAGTTATAACAGAGAACTACAGAGTTGACTGAGAAAGGAGAAAACAAACGTGTGTACATGTGTGTGGGGGGACTTTTCACTGTGATTTTCCAAGAATAAAAAGTGACAGACTTATGACTTAAGATACTATAAATCAGTACACAAAGTGTGGAAAATTAAAAGTGATCCTGGATTTTTAATAGAAAGATTTAAATATGATCTCAGTTTTCAGGAAATAAGACCTGTGGTGAATACACAAAAACATAAGCAAAATTTTCTGATCTCGCAACATGGTAGAAAGTATTTTGGTGAAAACCATTAAGATGATTTATTGAAGCAATATTATGCACATATATCTATTATGGTCTCTATTACATCACATTGTAGTGACTGTTCAAAGATGTTTCTTCCACTAGATTGCAAGCTTCATGAGGGTTGAAACTTTTTTCTCAGGACTTACTATAATTGCTAGAACAGAGTAACTCAATTTGTGTGGAATTCACGCTAAGCCAGTGTTAACTACATATCAACTATTTGAATAAAAACACAAAAATAGACAAAATACTGGATGATTCCACTTATCTGAGATATTTAAAGTAGTCAAACTCATAGGACGGAAAACAGAATGGTGGTTGCCAGAGGCTGGAGGTTGGAGGGAAATGGGGAATTGTTATTCAGTGGGTATAGATCTCCAGAAAAAGTTCTGGAGATCTGTTGCACAACAATGTGAATATATTTAACACTATTGAACTGTACACTTAAAATGGTTAAAATTATAAATTCTATGTTATGTGGGGTTTTCTTTTTTACCATAGTTAAAATTTAAAAAAAAATTTTTTTTGAACACAGAACAAAATCTATACTAAAGCTACTTGACCAAAGATATCTAAATATGTTAAAGATACAGATAGACAGCTGGTCTTAGAAGCCAGGGAAGAAATTATTTACTCAGAAAGTCCATATACTTTTTACTGACTACTAGGGGAGCAAATGTTTAAAGGATGAGTACTATTCGGCCTGCTAGATTCTCAAATTCATCCTGGAAGCACAGCTCCAGTGCCTCGTTGCTCAAGGACTCCTGCCATCTGACCCCATCTAAGGAGGCATGGGGTGAATAATGCCTCCGTGAATAATGCTCTTCTTCTCATCCTCCACTACACTGGCCTCTACAGCCATGAAGGACAGTGTGTCCGTTTATAATTCCCTTGTGACAACCAGACTCCCATGTGTGAAACAAGCTGAAACTCAATTAAAGAGGACGTGGTACCTGCAATCTTTCATTAAGTCCTTTGGCAGCAAACACACCGCTATAGACATTCCTTCTTTTCTTCTCCCCGAGAAGCATCTCCTGGGTTTTAATTCTGAATAAGGAGAGATGTAGGGGATTCTTCAGAATTCAGTCCTGAAAAATAACTTCTTAGATGGATATTTAGAGAATGTCACTAGGCAACCTCATGCTCTTGCAGGAAGATGAGGAAGAATGGATCTGATTGCATCTCCTATCAATACCATCATAGAGAAGGAGGGGCACGAGAGAGATGGTAAGTTTGACAGTAATCGTTTTCAGCAGCTCTGACAAGCCAAGAAACTTCATCCGTTCATCACACTTTCCCCTCTCTGCTGATTTTAAATGCAAGCCCCTTACTTCAAGCCTGACTGACTTCTCTCTTGATTCAGAGTAATTGGGATCCTCAGAGGCTTCCCAGAAGGAAACATTTGCTGGTTGTATCATCTCTGAGTATTAACACTAGATAGTGGTTTGGCTTACGTTCAGTATCTTTGGATATCACATTGGGGACTGAGAGTGTTGGGCTGCTGAAACCCCAAAAGCCCACAATAGGGGAAAAAGTCACAATAGCGGCTTTTCCTCTCTTACCTAGATCATCACCCATTTCAATTACAACGTGTAATAGAAATCATGATACAGTCTGAAATCTTAAGAGATCAAAACAATCCTGAAATCTTTCCAACCTCTCCGAACCATGCTCCGTGAAAGCATTACGTACATATTGCAATCACATTGATTACTACTTGTCATCATTACAGATGGGCCTGACGACGTCTAGGATTTTAATGAGCCCGTATGGATTTTGTGTTCTACGTTTGGTCTGAGAGACAGCAGTAGCTCCTTTCAGTGGAGACTGCTTCCAAGTCTGAAGCTTTTAAGGTCAGCTTGTTTCCCTTTGGATGGAATGATTATCTTATTAAATGGACAAAACACAAGAATCAGATCTTTAGGGGAAAGTAGAAGGAAGAATGATTTTCTAGGGAATCTGATTTATTAGAGAGTTAGCATGGATAATTCAGAGCTTTTTCATCAACAACTTTCAATATCCAGCTGCTTCAGTTCTTCCTTCACTTTGCCTGTATAAAATACTGGAAGAAGTATTACTTATAATATCCTCCAGTCTCTACGGCACATTTTCTTTGAACTTAGCAGAGAGTTTTTCTTTTTTCTTCACTTATCTGATCACATATTTAACAGTAATATTCATATGGATATCATTGTGCATCCTTGATGGAAGAAAATTTTGTAGATGTTAAAAATCGTCACTTCTGTGTTTGTCCGGGAATTCTAAGTCAAGATTCTGAGCACTGCCAGCTTGGTGAGACTGCACTCTCTCACTACTCTTTCCCTTTTATTTGTAAGTAGTTTAGTAGAATTGACTAATACATCCTTGTCCCTACAGTGTTACTGTAAGCCTGACTCTTGGAAATGCTTGAGTTGAGGAGGGAATACTTGATACGCTAAAGTCTTTGGTCATAGGTCATGTGAGCACACAGACCCAGAGTTGTATATCTTTTCTCAAAAAATGAGTCCACAGATGAGATGGTGTTACATTTCCATTTTTTCAGGAGGTTGGGTGACTATAACTTTGGCTGTGAGTTTATAATCCCCAACCATTTGCATAGAACTTTGTATTAAGGGTGCAACTGTCACAGCAATCAATTCATCAAGAGGCTCTTCTTTTTCTCCAGGGGAACAGAAAGGATATGAAACTTCTGGGTGAATGTAGGAACAGCTGAGACTTGAAAACAGAAAACCTGTATCAGTCAGAGTTGTCCTGTTTTTGGATAAATCTTGCATACCTTTGTATTCTAGTTCCTCTGACTTTCCCAATCACCATATGTTCTGATTTTTGTCTCTCCTGTCAAGTTGATTTGTTTCTCTTTTTTAAATGTATGCTCTGACTAAAATGAACTCTTCTTACCTCATCCTTAACACCTCCCATTTTCCCAGCACCATTTTAATTAGGTAGAGATGTACAGAAATATCACATCTCTTACAGAAACTATGGAAAGAGCAGATGCAAAACAAAAGCCCTCAAGGCACAAGTGTTGTTATCAACAAGCTTCACAGGCTGTATGAAAAAAATGACTTAGAGAAACAGTCATAATAGTTTACTTCCTATTTTACCTTTGATTCAAAATAGGAGTTAAACGGTTTCATTTGATAGCAAAATAATATTTTCCCTCCTGATGATTTGACTTTTGAAATAGAGTTTTTCATAAAAGCTCAGCAGAAGAATTTGGGCTGAGAGGTAGTAAAAAGATAAGGGTAGCAATAATGTTGATTTTATCGTCTTTAACCGTGAAAGGAAAGAGTGTGTGTGTGTGTGTGCATGTGCACGCGCGTGCACGTGCTCATAGTGTGTGGGGTATGTGTGTCTGTATCTGAGACATAATGAGGGAAATGGATAGAACTGACAGCTGTAAAAACATCTCTCAGTAAGTGTTGATTTCCTACCATCAATATGTTTGTGATCTCTGATTCTAAACTGATTTCAGAACTCTGAGGTAGGCATATTTCCTTGCATCACTCTCATATCTCTATAGGAATTTTCTTCTTCCCTTCATTGCTCACAGACCTCCTCCATTTCAGCTTCTAATTCAGACCCAATCTTTCCTGGCCATGCTAAACACCTTACAGAGTTCTGAACCTCTGCATGAACATTTGCTTTTCCACTCTGTCATGCATGTTTTCTAAGGCAGGTTTGTCCAATAAAATAAGCTAGATTATAAAGTACAAGATACTGCAAGGAAGTAAGATAGATCTAGATGAAACTGCTTAAACAGACAGTGTAGTTTCCACCACCTGCCTAGATCGTCACCAGAATTTCAGATGAAAGACTCTGGGAATATGAACTAAACAACAGCAACCCTGATGGAGAATTGTATTAAATACAGTGAATGTTCAAATAGGCCAAGAATGTGTCATGGCTTGCTTGGAAGTGCAATATTACTAATTTGCATATTTCGCAAGTTATTACTGAGATTTGATGATTTGTCCAAGTAAAGTGCTTAAAAATATAAAAGTTTAATGGGTTCAGAGTCCATTGTACTTTCTGACATTGCCTGTTGACATATCCTAGTACATTTTAATGCTTTTTCACACTTGACATGGCACTACTGTACAGTAATTAAGTTCCCATAAATATGTTCAGTAATGATTGCTATTTAAACTGATCAGCCATTGATTCGTTCATATCAATTCAATGACAACTCTGTTTCTCAAATTAAGTCAACAAGATTATGACAGTCTTAACTTATATCATTTAATTTGAAGTAGAAGAATAAGAATAGATGAGGACAATATGTTTGGCATTGATCACTGTAAATTCATTTTTAATAACTGTTGAGTGTTATACAGTGTACATACTTCAGTTTCTTACAAGGATGAAAATAGGAGTTCATGTGAAAAGTACTCAGTTTACAAAATGTCCCTAGGAATCCAGAAATAAATTGTAAAACAGATGTGAAGGGCTTATCACACAGATTTACTTCATCTTAGAATATTTACCTTGGCTAAGCAGATCAGATGACTTTATGCTGTTTTACATGCACATAATACTTAAAATAAAAAATAAAGGTGAGTATTCTGCCTGAAAGCATCCCCTAACTGCTTCTCTTCACTTTGAATTCTTCTGGAAGTGCTCTTCTGCCTCAGACTTCTACATAGCCTAGGGATGATATCCAAACTATATAATCTAGCATGTGGTGCCCCACATTTGATTTGCAAACCTTGTCATCGACTTCCCTCCAACACGACCTCTCTTTCAGAGGATTTTGTCTACTCACTCTCTTCCAAACAAAAATTTCCCAGAATCTCCTGAACAATCCTCTCTAGTCACTGATTCCTTTGCCTTCATCTCTCTATGAAATAAATGTTTTGGGATTTTTTCCCAATGGCTGTGTCTTTTCTTTCTGCCTGTCCTTCCTCCACATTAGAGTGTAAATTATTCAGAAATGATGTCCTTCCATCCTACACTGCCATAAATAGTCACGTACATTTTATGCCGCGTAACTCTAGGGAACCCTATCCAAGGGGCCACCATGTACACAGTGAGCCCTTGAGACCCGCCTGCCTCCACAGCCTTTGTCACTCATAATCAACAAGCAGCCGAGCAAACCATGGACACACACCCAACACTAGGTAATAACGAACTCAGGCATCATTTTAAAAAGCAGAAAATGAGAAGAAAAAAATGAATGAAGAAAATATTGACTCTACCCATGCATCTGTCCAGGTCAGAGAATTTTCTTATCTTCATGATCAATTGCTTTGTTTCTTTACTTTTTTTTAGGTGTACATTGGGAAAACCAATTTATAGAGCACTTTGGCAAAGCTGAAGATTCTCAAACCCTACACACAGGAAGTCCACTCCCAGGTATACATCCTAGGGAAACATTGGTCCATGTGCATAAGACCTATATAACATTATCACCAATTGCTTTGTTTCAAATGGGGCAGATGGTGAGCCTGGTTGATGGCCTGAAACACAGAGGGTTTGGTGGACCCCCTCTTGATCCAGTGGAGGTATCTTGCAACTGGAAATTTGATCTCAGTTATCTTTCCAGGCTGCACCTTTGCACTGACAACAACCTCATGCCAACCTCTTTTGTTTGTTATTATTGTCCCTATGAAACAACAAAATTTGATCTCTCTATTCTAATACTCCTGATAAAAACTCAGGCACTTGTTTCTGAAACCTTTTCCTATTTTGCCCTCTCTGACATTCTATGACACTGTTCCCCACCCCTACTCCCCAGTCCCATGGTCACTATTTCCTCTGCTCTTTTTTTTTCTTTTTTAAACCCTTTTCTGACTTCTTTCCTCTTCTTGTTCCTCCAATGGTCATCCTTTAAGGTTCACATCTCTACCCTGCTTTTCTCTCTGTACTCTGTCTCAGACACTGCATACAATTATCACATTTCCTTATCATCTCTTTGTAGAAGATAGACAATAATATCGATTTATTCATAAATTCCTGACCTTTTCTCAAGCTTTGTGTCCATATTTCCAATGCCCTACTGAACATGATCAATGGGATATGCTGCCATCCAATAAAACTTAATGTGTCTAAACAAACCTTACTCCAGTGAGTCCTTCCTCCTCTGAATCTGATAATGTATTATCAGTCTTCTTCTCCCCAAGGATTGAAACCCTGATGCTATCTTTTTAACTTCCTTCTATTTATCGCCCCTAAACCCCCAGTCCATCAGTATTCAAGGGATGTTGATGTTAATAATTCATTCTAAATTACTTCCCACATCTGGCACTTTCATTACATTCATATCATTACCACAGTGCATGTCCTTATTACTTTACATCTGGACTCAGGTTAAGATACAGGAATTATTTAGTGAGCACCTGCTAAATACCAGAGACTGCTAGCTACTTTCACAAACACTGAATGTTTTTTTTTCTAGGTTTCTCTTTTAAACTATTTTCAACCCAACTTTTAGGTTAATATTCCTAAAACATTAATTTAGTCATCTCTCTTTTCCCCTGGCAAAATCCCTCTAGTGGCAACTATATTTCTTCACTTCTTTTCATTACTCCACTGAAGATACATCTTTGCTCATTGTTTTATATACTGTGATATACTGAAAAACATGTCCATAGAATTTTCCCATCCTCAAGTGAATACCACTTTGTGATGTGAACCTGTAGTTCCTCCATTCAAAATGTGGCATCTATTTTCCACTTTGTGTTGTGACTAGCTTTGGCCAATGGGACAAGAGGAAGCATGACTCCAGCAGAGACTTGAAAAGTGGACATGCACTAGGACTTGCTCATTCTTGTAGCACTTGGAACTGAAAGGGAGAAGGACCTTGTGGGGCTCCTGGGCACAAAAGCCTTTCTGTGTCCCTCATTTCTTGATTACAGGAAATAGGCTTCATTCAGCTTCCATGACCTTCCCTGAGTTCCAACAAACAGGTTCAAAGGGTTGCTAATTAGGGCAGGGAGGGAATGTGGAGACAAGAGAGGGACAGTGAAAAGAAAACACAGTGCAGCCTTGGGGCAGGGTCCTGGTCCCCCCTCAAGGGATATACATAACAATATCTGTGAGCTGTTTTGCAGATATGGAAGCCCCCTCCAGGTGGGAGAAGTTAATGGTATGCTGCCCACAAGCACGTAGACCCCAGACCAGTTGAAACCAGAAGGTTGATGACGCTGACTCCTGCTTACCTCACCACCAGCCAATCAGAAGAATGTCCACGAGCTGATCACCCCCTCTTTGAACAATTACTTTAAAACTCCTCACTACCCCCTGCAGGTCGAGACACACAGTTTTGAGGGCATTAGCCCACTGTGTCCCCCTTTGCCTGGCAAAGCAATAAAGTTATTCTTTTCTACTTCACCCAAAACTCTGTCTCTGAGATTTAATTTGGTGTCGGGTTCAGCTTCAGAACCTTGAGAACACCATGTTGATGAGCCTAAGCCAGCATGATGGAGGAACACTCTAGCTTGCAGTGGAAAACCACTGGACATGGTAAAGAGGCCCTCCTTAATACCAGCCATCAGCCAACCCACCAGCTGCCCACATATGCACAAGAGGCCCTGCAGAAATCAGCAAAACCCACCTGGCCTAGAACAACTATTCAGCCATCCACAAGATCATGAACTAAATAAATTAGTTGTTTTAAACCACTAAGCTTTAGTGGGGACTGTTATGCAGCCAAAGCTAATTAATATCTTGGTTCTGTTGCCTTCCTTTTGATGTCTTTCTTAAGTACTCTGATTCCATGACACTCTTTTTTTTTTTGCGGTACGCGGGCCTCTCACTGTCGCGGCCTCCCCTGCTGCAGAGCACAGGCTTCGGACGTGCAGGCTCAGTGGCCATGGCTCACGGGCACAGCCACTCCGTGGCATATAGAATCCTCCCGGACCGGGGCACGAACCCGCGTCCCCTGCATCGGCAGGCAGACTCTCAACCACTGCGCCACCAGGGAAGCCCCCATGACACTCTTTTATTCCGAGTAATATGGCATTCCAACTGTACCAACAGGTTGAGGAGATCCTCTTATTTTTCTCACACAATCCTACCAGTGTCTTTTTCATGGGAACAACTGATATATACCACGTATCAGGCACTTGACCATATCCTGTCTTATTGTTAACAACTTATGAGCCTAAGTCTATTTTCTCCAAGTAGGTAATGTATCTGACCTATCTCCTTAGAATTTTGGTATCATTTTAGAATTTATCAGCATTCTATGGCCAAAGTAGGCATTCGGTAAATAATTAATGAAAGATCCCTTCACAATTAAAAGAAAATATTGAACCATTTTAGTGCAAAAGGGGTTGATAGTTTACATGACTGAAAGACCATATTCAACAAGGTTGTACATCTGAGCACGCTTTTCTTCTCTGCCCTCCTCCTGCACTCATCTCAGAAATCCAACTTAAGAATTCCCTGCCCAGAGAAATACACAAGAGCAAAACACAGGGAAGGGTGAGACCCCAGCTTGCCCTTCATATATTTTTCTAATCCTTCATCATAAGTAGTAAGGTGAAAATGGTTTATCTCATTTATCTTTCAGCTTTATGCCAAATGGACATTGTGATATACATAGGATACACAATGAAGCTGTTACTTTTCTTTTGCAGGACCATTAAGTTAGAAATTTCTGGCTTTTATTTTCTGGAGTGCCTACCGTATTTTTACTTCAGTGCTACATTAAAGTAATTTTTACAGTTAATATGGAATAAAGGCAAAGCTGTCTCACAATGCCCTAGCCACAGGTACGTGGGCGAAAACTTGTCTACAGATTATAGCTTGGAAACGGATTCAAAGGAAAGCTAAGAAAGGGAAAACAACTCAATTTGGAATGTGAATCAGCCTTGGAATTGGCATGCTTCAGTGAGAATGGTGTGTTTTCTTTTCTGCTTCAGAGATGGTTCCCCAATACAAATCCTGCTTCCAAGATAAAAAGGGTGTAGCGTTCCAATCTGGAGAGGTTTTGAGGCTCCTTGAGCAGAGAATTTTTTTCAAAAAACCCATAGCATATGCATTTTCCATCAACCTGCTATTAAAAACAAATGCTTACATATAGTTATCATTTCCAGTTATTTTATCTCCTGTGTACCTATCAACTTTCATACCTTAAAGTCCCAGTCCATGAAAGTCCAGAAATGGGGAACTTTAACTATAGCATCTGAGATAAAATATAATAGTTATAGTTTTGATTTGTATTTTTCTAATCATCAGTGATGTTGAACATCTTTTCATGTGCCTCTTGGCCATCCGTATGTCTTCTTTGGAGAAATGTCTATTTAGGTCTTCTGCCGATTTTTTGATTGGGTTGTTTGTTTTTTTGATATTGAGCTGCAGGAGCTGTTTGTATATTTTGGAGATTAATCCTTTGTCAGTTGCTTCATTTGCAAATACACTATCATGTGTAAAACAGCTGGTGGGAACCTGCTGTATAGCTCAGGGAACTTGGTGCTCTGTGATGATCTAGATGGGGGGAGGCAGGGAAAGGAGGTCCAAGAGGGAGGGGATATATGTATACATCTAGCTGATTCACTTCGTTGTACAGCAGAAACTAACAAAACATTGTAAAGCAACTATACCCCAATTAAAAAATATATATATACATATATATATAGTAGTGATAATCTTTTTGCAATTATTTTTGACGGCTGTATGTTTGTTTTTCTCTTTTATGTCTAAAGGGCTTTATCTGTAACATTCTTCAAGGAAAACAGTATGATAATACAGCCTTCTTTGTTCTTGGATTTCTAATTAATTCTAGGCTATATATAATAGTTCCACAGAATTTTCTTTTTGCTTCAAAAGCTACACTCTTCAGTGATAAGCAGTTGGAAGTAAATTCCCAGTTAAGTAGGCCTGAAGTTGGCAAGGAAGGACGAAGCAGCAGAGAAGTTGAAGTTGAAACAAATGAAAGGACTTAGATTCTTTCCATGTTCTAAATCTTCGAGGCTGAAGATACTGTTTTACTCACTCAATCCTATTTTCCATTATTTCCTTGATTAAAAAATAATGACTGTGCCAAAACTAGAAGCAACAAGATGTTTCTTCATAAGTGAATAAAGAAACTGTGGTATAGCCACATGAGGGAATATTATTCCGCAATAAAAAGAAATGAGTGATCGAGAGACAAAAAGACATGGATGAATTTTAAATGCATATCGCTAAGTAAAAGAAGTTTGTCTGAAAGGTTACATATTGTATGATTCCAATTATATGACATTCTGGAAAACTCAAAACTATGGAGACACTAAAAAGATCAGTGGTTTCCAGGGATTCTAAGTCTGGGTGGGGAGAGGTAAATAGGGGAAGCATGGGTTTTTTAGGGTGGTGAAAGTATTCTGTATGATACTGTAATAGTGCATATATGACGCCATGAATTTGTGAAAACTCATAGAACTTTAAAGTACAAAAGACGAACCTTAATACATGCAAATTAAAAAATGTATTTATGAGGGTCGAGGATCCCAGAAGGAATAAAGAATGTGAGAAAAATAAAAAACAAATTAACTGTATCACGAATGTATGAAGCCACCTTATAGAAGAGGGTGGGGGAAAAGGTGATGACCTAAGTGACTTTGGAAGTCGATAAAGTTGCTTCCCATGGGGGTACAGGTTAACAATTCTCAAACAACTTTATATGTACAGTGGAACTGAAATTGGAAATTTAATACAAGGTAAATGGGAACGTTTTACCATCTTAACAATTTTTCCATTAAAATCTAAAGATAAGTTTATTAAAAATATTGTGCATAGACTTTGTTATGTGCTATTCTAGACTAAAAAGAAGAAACTAGGAGTTTACAATCTAGTGAAAGGATATGGTAGAGCAGTGAAGTTTACTGAACATCTCATATATTTTTATAGATGTTCTATGATTTAATCCACTATGTTATTATCTCCATTTTACAGATGATGAAAATGAGTCTTAAGTAAATTATAGAATTTTCTGAGACTGCAAATCTACATGCCTCAAAGCTCATGCCTCTTGTACTACTGAGGGTTCCTTTCACCTGAGTAGATAGGATATGTGTTCAGATCATGGACTTCAAAACAGCTGTTATCAGGTGTCATGAGTGCAACTAAAAAGACAATGCTGGTTCAAGGAGGGCGAGATCTACTGGGCTTCATGGTAGAAGGGGCTTTTGAGTTGGATATTCAGAGGAAAGTTAAGATTTTGATAGGTGAGCAGAAGGGAAAGTAATTCATGAGAAGGAAACAGATGGAGCTGAAGCCCCATGAGATAAGGTCTGGGAATTAAAGCTGGTCCAGTTTGGACAGAAGGTAGTGCTTATCTATGCCAATACTAGGGAAAAAACAATGAAAGAAGGTTTCTTTCCCTTCATTGTCTTTCTTTCCCAAAATCCAGACTGAGCCTCAGCAAAACTTCATAACGTGGAGATCCCTTAATCCCTCAGTGAACACAGCCAAGACCTAATACAAGTGTTAAGTATATATACACACACACAAAAAGCTTACACACGCTGAGTTTCTACCCATTAGGAGAAAGTGGCCGTTTATTAGACCTCATTATTGTCAGGCTTACTAGGTCTTTTTAAATTCATCTAGCAGGTACCTACTCTGAACCAGACACTATTCGAGGCAATCAGGACCCAGCAACAGAGTCTCTTCTCTTTCTCATGGTAGTATGATTGTTTATATGTCTGCCTTTCCTGCTAGATGATGAATTCCTAGCATGCAAAAGATCACTGGCTTTAAAATACCACCTCCTTCTGTTTTTTAGACTTAAATAATCAGGCTTAAAATAATTATTTTATAGAGAAGTAAAGCATTTTTTATTTTTTGCCTTAAAACAAAATCTTTTAGTCTTGGACTAATTATCATTACAGACAAATTATTCCTGGGGGCTAAGTTTTCTTGGCCTAAGAATGTAGAAAAAGTTGGGTTTCAAGGAGATTTTGGAAGAGGAAAGAGAGTATGTGTTCACCTTGCATTTCATCCTCTTGAAAATTGCTATCTGTAAAATTTTTCATTTATTGGGGAAAAAAAAGTATGTCCCATCAACCATGTGTCAGGCGGTGTGCTTTGTGTTGTTGCCTCATTGGTAGAAAGGTACTTGGTCTGCCCTCAGTGAGAGTGCAGTCCAGTGCAGAAACAGACACGTATAACATTCATAATAAATATATGAATATCATTAAACTTTAATTGACTATCTACTATGTGCCAAGCACTAGCCTAGGCAGTGGAAATATTTGCTAAACAAAATCAACTCAATATTTCCGTATGGAGGGTACAGCCTAGAGGGGAGGATATATATGAAACAAGTAATTATGTCTTACCAAATATAGACTCTACACCAGCGTTTCACAACTTCAACACTATTAACATTCTAAGATGAATAATTCTTTGTATATTATAGGATGTTTAGCAGCATCTCTGGTCTCCACTCCCACTAGATGCAAGTAGTACTTCTCGCTCCCAATCCCCTGCAGCTGTGCAATCAAATATGGTTCCAAAATTGCCAAATGGCCCTGGGAAGAATATTGCCCTAAGTTGGGAACCATAGCGCTATAATACAAAATGTTGAGAAATCACGGAATTAAGGGATTTAACCTAGCCAGCTTTCCTGAGAGAGGGATATTTAGGTCGAGAGCTGAATGTGAGAGATCTCGTTAGGTGAAGGAGTAGTGAGAGGGCCTAATAGGGATAGATACCATTATAACCGTCAGCAAGAGCCTTCATACCCCTTGAGCTCTAAATAAAGTGAGCCTGAAACCTTCCCCCAGCATCTCCTTCCTCTGCATCTGAGCTTCTCTTTCTGTACACGTTGTCTCTAATTTACACTGAATTGTCTCTGTTGTGAATATTAGTTCTTCCTTGATTGTCCCTGAACTCCTACCCACCCGCCCCACACATACATGTATACAAGACAGCATGTAGCAAACTTCTTGAAGATGTAAGGAGGAGGCAAAGGAGAGGTTCAAGAAATGCAAACAACTTCATACTGAACTTTTAGCAGATCTGTTCTCAAATGCCCTTCAGCCTCCACTACAAAAAGTACAAGTCTACTGGCTCATCACCCATAAAGTCCCTAATCACATGATGGCTCTTTTTTCCTCAGGATCCAATTTCAAATAAAAATCAGTTTCTCAGCAGAGAAGCTTATGTGCT
Organism: Stenella coeruleoalba; assembly: GCF_951394435.1. Taxonomy (NCBI): domain Eukaryota; kingdom Metazoa; phylum Chordata; class Mammalia; order Artiodactyla; family Delphinidae; genus Stenella; species Stenella coeruleoalba. The sequence continues at coordinate 82,132,704 of NC_137150.1, read as the reverse complement.
CTTTGTTGCTTGGGTTCCTATTGACATCTAGACACTCAGTGTTGCTCCTTCTACTGAGTGAAGCTTACTCATTTTTTTCCCCCAAATAATGGTCATGTGCAAAGACAAACACTGGTGCCAGCTCTTAAGATAAAAACTTCATCTTGTTTTGCTGTGGTAGAGTCATATGAAGGCTACAAAGAAGGGACACTTGAAGGAAAGTGTGCCCAAGTTGGTTAGTTATACAAAGAGAAAGACTTTACAGAATCTTGCAGAAGAAACAGTAGTTTGTTAGGATGAGGACAATGGAGAGCCAAACAGGCATTTTTAAGGACCTGAATGGAAACTAACTGGCAGTGTGACTTGACTATACCATGGGAGAAAGCAATAGGAAATGAGACTGGAAGAGGATGAAGTGAGGACTGGGGAGAGAGAAGGATAGCGAGAGAATGTGACCAATGCCACACTCAGTGTATTAGAATTTATAATACAGGTAATGTTGGAGTCATTGTAGATTTTTATCTAGTGGAATAAATTGAACAGGTTCTAGAATCACTGACAGAGTTTGCCACCTGGTGTCCATTAGGAGGATACCGTAAGGAGTATTCCAAGTGGGAGATGATGAAGCTGAATCTAAGGGGAGGTTGTGGTGTTTCATAGTTAGAAATAATAAAAATAAAAAGAGCTAAGGAGCTAACATCTAATAAGTGCCCTGCGCCAAGAGCTAACCTCTTAATACTTAATTATTTATTTATTCATTCATTCATTCTTGGCTGCATTGTGTCTTCGTTGCTGCGGGCTTTCTCCTGTTGCAGTGACCAGGGTCTACTCTTCACTGCTGTGCGTGGGCTTCTCATTGCGGTGGCTTCTCTTGTTGCAGAGCAGGGCTCTAGAGCGCAGGCTTCAGTAGTGTGGCACACAAGCTTAGTTGCTCCGCGGCATGTGGGATCTTCCCAGACTAGGGATTGAACCCGCGTCCCCTTCACTGGCAGGCAGATTCTCAACCACTGCGCCACCAGGGAAGTCCCGTTGACATTTAGTAACTAATCTACCCAACGACCCTATGAGGTCATTACCAATGATGTCTTCATTTTACAGAGATGGTTTCCAATTTGCCTGGTCATACAGCTACAAAGAGGTAGAACAATGATTCTAACCGAGGCCTGATTCTAACTCGGGTCACTCTTGTGCTGCATTTACTACTCTTCAATGGAGCCAGATTTCCTTAGTGAGTAAAAAGAAAGGGGTAGCAATTTTGGGGAATTTTTATGAATGTGATCTCAAAAATTCTTAGGCATGAGTTATAAAAAGATATAAACGAAAGGTCATTTTTGGTGTATACTTTTAATATACAGGTTGCTAGGGCTTGGTACATAATGACTTAGATATAATAGTATGAGGGAGGAAAGCATCTGGAATGACTCCACAGTTTTTGTTTGACTTGAACAGCATCCAGCCATTAAAAGATGTGGGAAGCAAGGATGGGGTGAGTTGTTAGGTCTAGTTTTAAACACAGTGGTCTTAAAGTACTTCTCAAGTAGGCAGTTGGACATAGGAATCTAGATTTCCTTAAAGGTCTCTGAGGAAATGTTTTTAAAAAAATTACCTAAAAGCTAAATCACAAATGACTTCCAAAAAAAAAAAAAAACTGTAATGACTATTGGTCGCATCTGTGAGCATCTCCACGTGGAGACCAAATACACATATGCGTATCTCCAGATACTGCCATTCAAAGTTATTTGCACAGTCTTCCTCGTTTTAGTAAATAGCAACTCTATCTTTCCATCTTTCTACTAGTTTTTCAAGCCAGAAAACTCAGAGCCTTCCTTCATGTCTCTTCTTCTCTCACAAATCACATCCAATCTATTAACAGATCTTGGTTTACCTTCAGAACGGGTCCAAAATTAGACCTGCTGCCACTGTTGTTCAAGCCTATTACTTGGATTATTTCAATAGCCTTTTAATAATTAACTCTGCTTCTTTCTTTCCTGCATTTCCCATGGTATATTGTCAACACAGGAAGCAGTGATCTTTTTAAAATGTAAGGCTTGTTTAGTCAATTGATGTTCAACCAAGCCACTGAGCCAAAACAATGAGGAAAGGAAAGTCTTTTTAACATATGGATCTCTATATGAGGGAAAAAAAAAAAAAAAACAGAACTCCTCAATCCCTACTTCATTTTATATACAAAAATTAATTTGAGATACAAAATAAAGCTAAAGGTAAAAGCTAATATTATAAACCTCTAGAAGAAAATAGAAAAAGCTTTGTGAACCTATGAAAATGTACCAAACAGGACACATAAAGCACGGATCTGAAAATTTTAAGATGATTAACTGGATTTCTCCAAATGTAAAAATTTCTGGTCATCAAAAGTTTCCATTAAGAAAGTGACATAGGCAAACTACACACTGGGAAAAATGTCTGCAATACAAATGTATCAAAATAGCACTTTTTAGGGGAATATATAAAGAACTTCCACAAATCAACAATACAAAGACAAGTGGCAAATTTACAAAATGACAAAACATTTAAACCTGACAATCACAAAGATGTAGGAACGGCCAGTAAGCACAGGAACTGTGCTCATCATCTTTAGCCAACAGACAAATGTAAACTAAAACAACAAAGACAGACCATTGCAAACCCACTTGTATATGTAAAATTTTAAAAATACTAACAATACCAGTGGAGAACAACCACAACACTTACACAATGCTGGTGGGAGTATAAAGAGATACGACTACTTTGAAGAAATCTTTGGCAGTTTAAAGTTGACCATGCATCTACCCTATGACCCAACTCCACAGCTACGTATATACTCAAAAGAAATAGAAACGTGTCCTCATATTCTTCAGATAAATACCCGATACTAAACCTATGGTGGTGAGCATGCTGTAATGTAAAAAAAAGTTGAGATATAATGTTGTATACATAAAACTTACATGTTATAAACCAATGTTACCTCTATAAATAAAAAATAAAAGAAATAAAAACAAAACAAACAAGCAAAAAGATGACCTCAAAAAGACACCATAGCAGCCTATTCGTAACAACCCAAACTGGAAATAGCCCAAATTTCCAGCAACAGGAAAATGGATATATAAACAATATAAACAAATAAACATTAGAAAACTACACAGCAATGAAGAGAAATGGACTATTAACATATGTAACAAGACTGAATGCATAGACATTATGTTGAGCAAGAGATACCAGACACAAAAGAGTACAAACTATATGGTTCCATTTATATAAAGTTCAAGAACAGAAAAAGGAGAAAATTGACTGGAAAAATGTACGAGGGAATTTTCTGGTGTGATATATCTTGTTCTGGGTGGTAGTTATTCAAATATATACAAACACATAATTGTCAAGACTCCTGTTGAAAATTTAAAACAGGTACATTTTGTTTATTGTAAATTATACTTTGATATTAAAAGAAATAAAGAAACAAACAAACAAACAAACCACAAGGCAGATCATGTAGCCCTGTAAGGAAGTCAACATTTTTACAAAGGGCTTAGATGTCTGAACATGATCCTACTGCCCTCAGCCCTACTTGTTACTTTCAGACCTCATCTCTGCTGGAGTCCTTTGCTTCATTCTCTTCTAACCACTCTGGTCGCCCTGCTGTTCCTTGAACATATCAAGCAAAGTCACTCCTCAAGGCCTTCATAGCCGCAGTTTTCTTCTTCTGGAAAGCCCTTCTCCAGAGCTTCATAATTTGCTCCACTGTTCCCTTTAGTGTCCACCCAAATGGCATCTCATCATGAAACTTTTTCTGCCAACTCTATTAAAAATAACTTCAGACACACATACACACAAGCATGTACATACACACACCTACACAGTACCATCACCATCAGAATGCCCGTTCCTCTTAATTGCTTTCTTTTTCTCTGCAGCACTTTATACCACCCTACTTGCTATAAAATTTACCTATTTGTTATTATTATTATTTTTACCAAATATTTCTCCTAAGCAGAATGAGTGCTTATTAAGGCAGGGACTCTGTATTTATACTTCTTCATTCCCAGTGTCTAGAACAGTGCTTTATATAATAAGTTCTTGACAAATATTTGCTGAGTAAACATTACTTCAATATAAATAATTCTTTTAAACCTAAAATAAGCTATGAAATCTGAAAAAAACAGACTGCACGGCCAAAGAACAGAATGGATAAATGAAAATATAAGTAACTACATAAATGTGGAATTAATAACAGGGCAGCTAGAGTTTTGCAAAAGTTTGTGTGTTGGGTAGTGGTCCATGTAAAAGTTTAAATAAGCTAAATTCATGCACATTTACAACTATTCTAGCTGGAGAAACACATTACTTTATCATAGCCTTGCAAGTGATTTTATTCCATGTTATTAAAAGACCTGTTAATTGTATCCTAATGAATTAAGAGGTAGGAAAGCATGTAGGGTTTTGTTTTTTAATTCATCCAAGCTTCAGTCATGTTCATAACACAGTAATATAATAATGCTAATTTTAGTGATATAAAACATTTTGGATCTGAATCGAAAGTACATTTAAGTCTATTTAGAGATTTATTTATTTATTTATTCATTCATTCATTCATTCATGGTACGCGGGCCTCTCACTGCCGTGGCCTCTCCCGTTGCGGAGCACAGGCTCCGGACGCGCAGGCTCAGCGACCATGGCTCACGGGCCCAGCCGCTCCGCGGCATGTGGGATCCTCCCGGACCGGTGCAAAAGCTTTATTTTTAAAATAATTATGTATTATTTTACTTCTCTAAATTAAATTATGACCGTTAGAGTGTAGCTAATCCATCATTTTTTTCTTTAAGAGTTTAGCAAGAAGTGGGTCCCTGTCACCTCAGCCCTACTTTACAATGGGCAAAATAATTGACCAAAGCAAAGATAGCAATTGAAAGAAAAGCTCTTAGGAAGATGATAGATATTGCAGATAAAGACATGAAACTGGAACTTGAGAAGGAAGGTAAAGGATATTATGAAAACACTTTATAGAAATGCGGTGAAAACCCTGAGACAAAAGTAATTCTTAGAGACCTTCAAGATGGCGGAGGAGTAAGACGTGGAGATCACCTTTCTCGCCACAAATACATCAGAAATACATCTACATGTGGAACAACTCCTACAGAACACCTACTGAACGCTGGCAGAAGACCTCAGACCTCCCAAAAGGCAAGAAAGTCCCCACGTACCTGGGTAGGGCAAAAGAAAAAAGTAATTCTTTCACATGCTTCTAGTTTATTCAACAACCAAAAAGAAAAGCTAGCCCGGAAGTTGTAAGGATTGAATTAGAAACTCCGTAGATACAGTAGGAAGCAAGAAGGAGTCACTGAAACACAGTTTTGAAGAGTTTAAAATTAGAAGGAAGCTTACCAAAATGAAGGCAGGCTGAGTGACCTGCCAAGTTGTACACACCGTAAGTTCTATCTGAGACTGTCCTTGATTCTGAAGTCGAAAGCGTGTAGGGGAGGGCTTCCCTGGTGGCGCAGTGGTTGAGAGTCCGCCTGCCTATTCAGGGGACATGGGTTCGTGCCCGGGAAGATCCCACATGCCGCGGAGCGGCTGGGCCCGTGAGCCATGGCAGCTGAGCCTGCGCGTCTGGAGCCTGTGCTCCGCAACGGGAGAGGCCACAACAGTGAGAGGCCCACGTACCACAAAAATAAAAAAAGCATGTAAGGGAAGGGCCAATGTCTACTAGCTTCTAAGTCCGAATTGTTACTGGAAATTATTGTGTATTATAGGACCTGAATGAGTGAGACTTATCGCTTCCCATTACCTATTTCATCATATGCAATCTAGGTCACAGTGTACTGATCCTCACCTCGAAGTTTGAAATTCATAAAGCCATATCATATGCTACATGCAGGTCATTAAATATCCTCAGATTTCAAAGCAAAATAATTATGATACCTTAAATATGAATACTTAAGCAGATTTTAAGTATATGTACATACAGAGAAAATAAAAGAGAGACAGAGAGGAAGCTGAGGGTATAGAGAAGCCACAAATATAAAAATAAGCAGGGAAACTAACACGTACTGAGTATTTTCTGTGTGCCCAGCACTGTTCTAACCTGTACTTGCATTAGCTCATTTGATAAATATAATGATAAATCTAAGGCTATCCATAGGATTCTGGCCATGAAACTTCCTTGCAGGTAAGACTATGTTTACTTAAGGGGTTTTGATATTTTTAAAACAACTAATCTACTTTAGCTAGAGTCATAGATTTGGTCTGTAATGCCAAATTATTTTCACTGTGAATTGTGATGAGGGAAAGTTCTAGCACATATAAGTCCCTCAAAAATGCACTGATGGTACCTTCTGATGCGGCATAATTCTTCTAAGTTCAGATTCCTTATAAGCTTTTATCCTTAGAAACAGTTCTACTCTTAAAAAAAAAAAAAAACAAAATCTGGCTCAGGACGTGTCTTTTTTCACAAAGTGAGAGCGTAGAACAAGTAAGTTATCTGGCGGGTAGCTTTTCTTCTTCTCTACTCTCAAGCCAGAATCAATGAACTGACAAGTAACACTTGGCTTAAGAATTTGGGAAATGGTAGATTTAGGAAGTGAGGAATTCTTGTAAAATCCATGCTTGAAAAGAAGTTTAATTTAGAATAAATGGAAAAAAAAAAAAGTATAGCCCAATCAGAAGAAAAAGGGATAGAGGAAGATGTGAAATAGGGACTCTAACCTTACTGACTTCTTGGCTTTGAGTTTAGATGTCATTTGTCAAATGATAGAGCCTGGGGACATTAGCCCAAGGCTAATGGAAAGACCTAAAAGAGCACAAGGAGAAAAAACATGTGTTGGGTATGGGCGTCCCCTGCACGCACAGGGTGGCTAAGGAGAGAGGAGGAGTCATGAAAAGTCAGGGCAATAATTGTGCTGAAAGCAGTGTGTACATCTGGACACTGAAAAAGATAATGCAACCCTAAGGAAAAAGTGGACCAGACAGCATAAGCAACCCACATATAAGAATTATAACACCATTACAAAGGGCCATCATTTGTACTTTAAAGAGGAATTACTTATTAGAGCTTTTCTCTTCCATGGTTATCCTATAATTAAGTAGTACAAGATAAATAGACTATTCTCTGGTCTTCACTTTTGGCCTACTTAATGCCGGCAGATTACAAAATCTTGTGGTTTAGCTAATGCCCAGGTATATACTAGATGATCAATAAATACCTGTCATTTGACATCTAGATTATGGCAAAAGTTTCATAACAGAGTAAAAATTTCCTTCCTAACAGAGTTTCAAAAGCTTCTGTATTTCAGGTGGGTAGAAAATATTAAGAAAAATCACCTGAATTGAAAAAAAAAAAGTGCACATTTTATTCCAATTAGGGAAGCAGTAAATATGAGCAGAGAACTCAAAGATCTCAGAAGTCACTCCTGCTCTGTTTGACTCTATCATTGTGAAGAGTGCTATGTATATTCTCAGAGACAGAAAGGGAAGATTATCTGTCATGTAGGAGACAAATCATGCTTACTCAGGAATGCTGTCTTAATAGGAAATCAGTAGAAATTACTGCCTAGAAGATATTATTCATTTTCAACAAGCTACCATTTGCAGGTGAGGACATATTTATCTTATTAATATGTACAGTTCAAGTGTAATTCACTTTACCAAAGCGTTTTTGTTCAGCCCTAGCAAAATGGGTATCTTCATAGGTCCCCCTTTCTGTTTGAACCACAATTTTCATGCCTTCTTCACTCTTCAGGTCACCAAATCCATCCATCCCCTGTTCTAAACAACTCTGAGTTTGCACTTCCACATCCAGGCCTGCCTTCAAGTCTAATATGCTGGTCCATTTATAGTTAAATACATAACTCCTAATCTATCTTTTCACATGTCAACCCATTCAAGTTTATGTCTGCTGTGTCCTTTAGTAGGAAGGATATCCCAGGTTATGATGAATAGATCCAGGCTAAGCTCTTAAGACCTGATAATGGAAGCTAATGCCACTCCTCTGACTACCTTGATCAGGAGATAATTCCTTAACTGAAAGGTGGAACTATAGCTATCTGTGGTAAACTAGTGAGGGAAACTTTTTCTTGCAGAACTTTAGGAAAGAATGTGATCTTTCTCAGAGAGGCTACCTAAAGAGCTGGTGGAACATCTCAAAGGGATACATTTCTTAAAAGAGTAATGAAGGCAGTGGTAATTGTGTTTCAAATGTAAAGCTGTATTCTATAACCATTTGAAAGTAAACTCGGTCATTAGAAGGTTAACCATTTAACCAGAAATTGTGAGTTTGCTCCTAGGTTTGTACTGGCAAACTTACTAATGCATTAGTCAAAATACTTTCTGCAGTTTCTTCCCAGACACACACTCCCCCTCAAAAACAAAACAAAACATATATATATATAATATAAATATATTGATATATATATATATATTATAAAATTATATATAAAGGATATAATACGAGAATCTATTATAATTCTACTTTGTCATAGGTCCCAGCATTCCTGGCTTTTAATTTTCATTCATTCATTCATTCAATTGACATTGAGATATTCATTATATGTCCAACACTGATCTTGGTGCTGAATATGGAGATTTTTTTTTTTTTTTCATAGAGCTATTTTAAGGGTCAAAGTTCCATTAAGAAATGAGTGTAGGGGCTTCCCTGGTGGCGCAGTGGTTGAGAGTCTGCCTGCCGATGCAAGGGACGCGGGTTCGTGCCCCGGTCCGGGAAGATCCCACATACCGCGGAGCGGCTGCGCCCGTGAGCCATGGCCGCTGAGCCTGCGCTCCGCAACGGGAGAGGCCACAACAGTGAAAGGCCCGCATACCGCAAAAAAAAAAAAAAAAAAAAAAAAGAAATGAGTGTGTAGATGTGGGGTAGGGGCGGGTAAGTCATATAGTCACATGGGAGAGGAACTAGCAAGTGATAGCAAAAAAATAAAAATCATTTTGAGAGTACAGTCCCCCTTTGGTACCCATGGGGGATCGGTTCCAGGACCCCTGTAGATACCAAAATCCATGGATGCTTAAGTCCCTTATATAAAATGGTGGAGTTTTTGCCTATTACCTATGCACATCCTCCCATATACTTTAAATAATCTCTGGATTACTTATAATACCTAACACAATGTAAATGCTATATAAATAGTTATAAATAAAATGTAAATGCTATGTAAATAGTTTTGCTTTTTGGAACTTTCTGGAATTTTTCCCCTAATGTTTTCTATCCCCAACTGCTTGAATCACGAAAGCAAAACCCGTGGATTTGGAGGCCTGACTATACAGCAAAATAGATATTTTTTCCAAAAGATATAAACAGGATGGAGCAAGAAACTATTGAAAAAGGAAAAGGACAACATCTGTTTTCTAAGATAATATCTAGGTTAGAGTTTTATTTCAAGATCCAAGTACACATTTTGGGGAGGATGGATTTTGGCATGACTGATTATAACATTTCTAAATATTCTATCAACACATTTTTAAGAGTGATCTAATGACATTTTACTCATGCTGGCCTGTCCCTAGTACCTTGCTTATGCTTTGCATCATATGAAGTGTTCAGTTCAGTACAGCAGCATACATGCTCTAGATGTTATATATATATATATATATAACATTTTTGGCTTTAGGGAAGAAAATGAAAGAGAGCCTGAAGGTGGGTAATAGGATAGTCAGGGTCAAGTGGCAGCCAGTCAGATGAATAAAGTGAGTTCTAGAAGAGGAAAAGGTAAAGAGTGATTTCTCAAGTATGAGTTAAGTCCGAGCTGAAACTGAGGCAAGAAAACCAATAGGAGTTATATGTAATGACAAGGTGACAAGTGATCACCATTGCAAGTTTTCTGGAATGGAGTCCTGCTAGTCTCTCCTCTAAGTCTCACACCAACTGCTCTGGCTCTTGTAACGCTCTTTGAAATGATATGCGTGTAAGCGCAAGCAACTGAATTGTCAAGAAGGAATTTTTTCTTATGTTTTAAAAAAACCCAAATGACTTTTGGTTAGTCATGATTAATATTCAGAAAGAGAAATGTTTATACTTTCATTGTTATTTATGATTCAACAAATGTATCAGATGTGAATAGATTTGTTTGTATGGTGGAGGCAGGTGCCTCCAAAGTAAGACTGCAAAGCACCTTATCTCTGACTCAGAAAAATGTGCTTCTTGAGAGAAAAAAAATCTATTTCATTGCAGATTTTATAAATGCCTTTAAACAACAACAAAAATAAGAATTTAACTGCTAGTCTTCCGCTTGCTCACTTTTGGGTCTCTTTCACGATCAAGAAACAGTAAATGAATTTTTAACCCGATTATTCCAAACTGATGCTTCTCTTATATCCAGAGTCTCAGCCCACAGTTGCTGTTTCATTGACCTGACACTTACTTCCTGGACAGGTGATAGCAGGTCAATTGTATTTGACTGTCATCACATTTCCTGTCTTTCTCTTCTTCCTTGATTCTTTACCCTTAAGCAGTCAGTCTGAGTCATTCAAAAGTCAGCTCAAATGTTACCTGCTGTGTGAAGTCCTCTTTGACACCCCTCTCCCTAGGGAGAATCAATTTCTCCCTACTCAGAATTCCCATACTAATTTGCTTATACTTTTATTCCTACCCCTGATGCCTTCCCACACCCCACAGCTGGAGGACAGAGATGATCCATTACTATATTTTTCTATCCCAAAGAACCTAGAAAAGGGAAGGAGAGGTTGAAGAAGGACCTGAGGGAAGAAAAGGCTAAGAAGCGAATCTTAGTAATAGCTAAGATATATTGAGCGTTCATCCATGCTAAAATATCGTATCAGTATTTTGTGTGTTCATCTCATTTAATCAAACTGTGTGCCAAGCACTTTACATACACAATTGTTTTTAGTCCTCACAGAAACCCCATAAAGTAGTAATTATTAATATAAGCACTTTACGGGCAATGAAAGGAAGACTCAGAGAGGTTAAATAATCTTCTCTAGGTCAAACAACCAGCAAGTTAGAGAAGGACGTAAAGCCAGGTCAAACTGATTCCAAAGTCTGTGATCTAAACAGCCAAGCAACGCTATTAATTTGTGGAGATTTAACGAATTTGGCAAAGGTAATTTCATCGTTAATAATACACACTCTTCGGAGAGACGTTGATGGTAGCAGGTAGGATAAACTGCCTAGCCTGGAGACTGGAGAGATGAACTGCAGTGAAGAGAAAAATTAGAGAAGATGCTGCATAGGCAGTGACATGATGGAGAGGTTATTGCCTGTGTGATAATAGATAACAGCCCTGGGCTTATGGAGTATGACTCACAGTTCATGCTGGTACAAAGCTTAGTTCCGAGCCAGATGTAATTTTACTTTCTCTATACACTAATCAGAACGGTGGTTAACTTGAGATATGGTCCTGCTTTCATGTGGGCCTGCTGCTTTGGGACAGTATCAGAATCTCCAGGGTCAGCTTGGGCCTTATTAAGTCAAAGGAAAAGCCCCAGGTGAGTATCACCGGGATGTCTTCTAGTAGCCTACCCTCTGAATCCTGCTAATACCTGGCCAGACTAAAAACTCATGCTCTAAGCACTGAGAGTGCTTGTTCAAAGATCAGTCAAGGGTTATACATATTGGCTCACATTCTGAATAGCCTGTAGCTCCTTTCCAGGAGACAGCATCAGATATAGAGCTGTCAATCATGGACAAACCTTCTAGAGTAGAAGATGCCAGTCCTTGAAGTGAGATGAAGCACTGCTGTCTGGGGAAAGTTAGTTAGGATGTCTGTTGGTGTGTGATGCTCTAATCTAAGAGTTGCTAATCATGCAGGCTCCCTTCAAACCACGGTTCACACCACTGGGAAGGTTATCATGTTATGTAACAAGTACAACAAAACAACAAATGTATGTAACAATAACAACAAAAGCAGCAACGACTAAAACTTATTAAACAGTTACGATGGGCCAGGATCTCTTTTATGTGCTTTACATTTATTAACTCATATAATAAAGATAAATATAGAGAGATGTGAACATATAAATACAGACATCAGCCATACATAGCTCGAACTCACATTAATCCTCACACAAAACCTATGTCCAGATCATCCAATTATCAGACAGAATCCAGGAAACCTGAACCCTGGAGTCCTCAGGCTCCAGGTTGGGGGATATTTATGCCTGCAAACAGTGACACAACCTAGTGTAGAATTGTAGAAAACCTATAACAATTTTTCTAATGTTGGACTGGGCAGGAATCAGTTCAGTTTAGAGAAGGGCATTCCACGTGTAGAATATGAGACCATAAAATCCAAGATCATCCTTTAATCAAAAGTAAATTTTGAGGGAAAATTGTTGGTAGAGAGGTACAATTATCACTTTATGCTGGACGGATACTTGGGAGAGCTTAAAAATGAATTCTAACAAATGGATGTTTGTGAACAGGAAATAAATTGCTTCAATTATTTGACAAGCACGAAGAGTATTCTGACAGCTAAATGAAATGTTTTATTGGTCTCTCATCCATTCACCAACCAATATCTTTTCTTGTACTTAATGCCAGCCACTTCCAACGGAATCATCTAAAAATACTGTTTTATTCACATCCAGGTAGGAAAACATGTCCCTTGCATTCAGACACAAAGGATCTAATGCTCTAGGATACAGCTCAAGAGGAAAGGAGACAACACTTGACTGGTGCACTGGCAAGGTTTCTTTGCAACCCCAGTAAAAATTAAATTGTGCCAATGGCAGTCTTCTAATTTCTCTATCAATAGACACGTTTTATATTCTTACTCTCACTCTCCAAGTCTCTACTCTGATATTTCCTCAAGTCACATCTATTTACATCTTACCTAAAAAAGTCCTAATAAAATTCCTGCCACCTATTACCTATTTTAAGATCAGCCTCATTCTTGAGACACAGTTTCTGATCTACGTGTACCTCCTTACAATGTGGCCTCTGAAACACCTCTTGCTCAATAGTTTTTTTTTGTTTTTTTTTTGCTCAATAGTTTTTTTTTGTTTTTTTTTTTGCTCAATAGTTTTTTTTTGTTTTTTGTTTTTTTTTTGCTCAATAGTTTTTGAGAGGAAAATATAATAAGATAATACTGAGATGAAGTTAGACTATTAGCTCATGTGTATAAATGTTATGCCCTCCTGCTTCACCAAAACTCTAAATCTAGACAAGTCTTTAGAAACAGGAGGCTAGAAGTATTTTGAAACATATTTGTATAATACATATGAGACTCTCATCTCTTCGTTCCTCACAACAAGATTGTTAAATGGGAGTAATTTTTGCCCTATTTTGTGTGCATGTATATTTTTATATGATATGTATGTATACATACATAGGACATATACATGTGCACATACATGCCTACACATACACACGTTTATACTTATATGTATATATCTCTATTTTTTAAAAAAACTTACAAAACTGAATCAAAGTGGTAGACATCTACAAATTGCTAAAGAAGGAAGGAATAACCTCACTATTTACAACCCCTGGTTTGAAAAAAACGACTTCCATAAGAAAGAAATATTTTAAAGTTTGACCTGGAAAGATGCTACCACTCTACCAGGATATTTTTAGGTATTGTTTATTATTTGGAGGAAAAGAGATCTTCAGTGACTGACTTCGCAATGGTAACCTGTCTTCCTACACGTATAATAATTCAAGAAGTAAAGGATATCAAAATGAGTTCAAGGACTAAGGGATTGGGTTGACAGCTGTCATTTCTAGTTGTTTCAACCAAAACCCTATTTAAATCCCCAAATGCAGCTTAGCTTTTCCACATTCTAGTTTTTAATTTGTAAATCGGGATTTAAAGTGTTTAACCTCTTTGGAGCATACTTTCCAATGACATTAGATCACAGTAATTTGTATTTGCAAAGAGATATGGGACTTTGGATGAAAGCAGTTATAGAAGTACAAAATACTAGTATCTCTGTATATCATGAGATGACCTTAAACAAAAAAGAAATAGGACAATGCCATAATCTATCAAGAAATAATAGGTACGTTAAGCTTTCACCTTAACAACAACAGTATTTTTTCCCCTTTGGTTTTCAAGCAGAGTTTACTTTAGCAAATATAAAAAATGTATTGAATATATTAAGTCAACATTTTTGTACACAGATACATGTGGGCTTTTTCTTTTTCTTCCCTGAAAGATGGGATTAGGCTGAGCAGCGGTGGCTGTCGGAAGCTCAGAATCCCTGCCTCCCAGAATGGGTACTTGTAATTAAAAGCTTAGCTCACCTTATCCTTCCAGTCTCCCAGGCGAAAAGTCAAAGCCTGCATTTAATTGCATATATATGTGTGCATGTTTCTAAAACCGAAGCTCCAAAGAGAGGCAATGCTTAGGAGGCGAGAAGGCTATGCACCGATATTTGACACAGAATCAAAAGTAAAAGAAAAGAGAGAAAAGGGGATGACGTGACAACAGAAATGTGGTACTCTGCTCCCTTTTCGTTTGCAACCAGGCAGAATAGGCAGTGCTTGTGGTTTGGCGTTTCTGTTTAGAGAAGCAGCAAAAACAAACCAACCCAAGTATGGTGAATTTGCCTGATGATTTGCCATAAACATTTTCTATTTTTTGGTTGGTGTATTTAATCAGAGGTCTGTCAGAACGAGGATTAGAATGTGGCAGAATCATTCTGTTGAGAGAAAGCCAGCATCGAGAGTGCCCAGCAGAGCCTCTCTGTGGCGTGGAAGTCAGGCTGGGTGGGTTATAGGAATGATGGCCATTCAGGGATCAAGATGCTGGTCAACCTACAGGGAATGCTGGATGCTAATCTCAAGAACGCTGGGCCAAAGGCCAAAGTGGTTTTTGTTTTGTTTTTGTTTTTAAGCAGGAAAAAAAAAAAAAGCAAGAAAAAAGTTTCCAATAGCAGCTAAAAAGCAGGCGCTAAGAGGTCGGGGCACAGTATTAATGATCACGTGGGGACTGGAAATCAGCAAAAATCCAGTCTTTGAGAGACTGGATTTTGAGAGGGTTGGATATAGCGCCTGTAATACTCATTGTGAAATAAGGAACCTTTTGACTGGATACAGAGACCCTATCAGGATCAGCAGCAGCAAGTTGAACCCAGAGATGAGCCCTGCCCTGGACTAAAAAACAAAGCCTGAGGATTATAGAACAGAAAGGGAGTTCAGGATTATCTAGAGTCACGGTACCCAGTGCCAGTAGGTCCTTAGCAAGCTACTGCTTAATAAAAATGAATGAATGCTCCTTGTACAAATGCAGAAACTCAGTCTCAGATGGGGGAGGTGAGCTGCCAAAGTTAAAACGTTAGACAGTGCATCATCACAGCTAAAATCCAGCTCCCTCCCAAGGTTACAACTCTCAACACTATTCTCTGCTACCCAACGCTGCAGAGCAATATGGAGATTTCCTGGGGCTGAGGGTCAAATAAGTCCGGGTGCTGAGGTCATTGCGAATCAGCAAGCCCAGGCAGGCTTTTATGAAACTGTCACTGAAAGTGCAAGAAAGACAAAGCAGTCACCCTTTGTATTAAGACAACTGTGAAAAATGCTCTGGTCATTCCTGTTTGTATGGCAATGGGGTTTTCCACGGTATAGTTTCAGAAAAGATGCTATCCAAGAGCTTGAACTACTGAGAAATCATAGAGTTAAAAACATGGGTAACTAGGGGTCACTGGGGTGGAATGTGCCTTTGGAGACCAGAGCTACAGAGCACTCATTCTGCACTGGAGTAAGTGACCAGCCCAATTTGACCTCGCAGGTTGGATATCTTAATTCCCTTTTTGGCCTCTCAGACTTTGTACGATCCTTAGAGGTCTGGCCTGATAGACCTCTGGCAAAACTGCTGAAGTAAGTAACCTATTTCCCCTCTCAGGGTCTTAACCCTCATCTAAACATTCATCTTGCCAAGGCCTCTGCACAGACTGTAGCAACTCATTCCCTCTAAGGTATTTGCTCTTAAGACTTAAGTATTACCTTTTATCTGGGTCCATATTCCCTCCCTCCCTCCCTCCCTCCCTTCTTTCCTTCCCTGCTTGCAAATGGCATGTGCTTAACATGTCAGTTTTTTAATAGGCAAGGAAATGAATCTATGATTGAGGAAATTCAGGCAAAGACAGAAAGAGTGAGCACAAAAGAATGAAGGGCAGTGTAGTCCTTTTATTGCTCCTAAATCACACAATGGAGGTAAAAACCTCCTTGAGCTTAGCCCTAAACTATGGGGCAATAAAAAGGGAACCCATACTCCAAACCCCAGAAAACAACTGGTTTATTTTTTGAGGGGTGGAAATGAATAAACTTTCCCTGGACTTCAAATAGGGAAACTGAGGAAAGTGGCTCTGCTAAATTACCAAATGAGACAGAGGCATTCCTTCCTTCACAGCACTAGACTGAAAAGCATCTTGTTAAGATGTTCTAAACCAAAAGCCTCACTCATCCCCTCTTGTGAAACTTTTACATGGCTTTATAGAAAGCAATTTCTTTTTTAATACCAACTCTCACCTTAAGTTCTGCATCAAACCCGTTTTCTATCTCATCTCAGAAGTTCCTGCTTCAGAAAATCATCTTTGTTATTCTGTTCTGTCTCAGCCTCTGCTAAGAACTAGGAGATCTTGTCTCTGAGTAGCTTGCCCAGCTCTCTCTAGTATATTCTCTACTGCACAAGGACACACTACCCCTCTACTTCCAAGGAACGTAAGATCACAGGTTTATTGATTTATAGTTGTGTAGCTAGTGTCTCCTAGCAACTGTTTAAGATACACACAGAAAGAGTTTTTCAAGTCATAGAATCCCTTAGTACACAAAATAATATAGAACTTTAAATTCTTTCTTTCAGTGAATAAAAAGGAAACAAAATCAAACACTAAAAACAGGTTGAGGGAAACTAAAAATAAGAGTAGGGCTGGCAGGTCTTCCCCACCTAAGCTCTCTATGGGTTTGTCTCTTTTTGTCATATGTGTGTCATGATAGCTGTATTATATAGAAACATGGCTATTCTTCTGATGTCTGTGTAGAACCAGGGCATTGACTGATAGGTGAGGTCAGGGAAGAAACTATCAAGTGTTGGGGATGGGGCCTGAATTTGTTAATAATACATGTTGGCCTGTCCTGATCTATACTTTAGAGAGTCTAGGTGTGTAGGAATGTAGTGTTGTGTGCTGGCTATTAAGATGAAGAAAAGACTCAAGAAGGAACAAATTATTTTGTAAGAAATAAGCAGTAACCCAAGAAAGTAAGATATGTTTTTTCAATCACGTTATCTCCAGCAGATATTCTAAGATTATTATTTGTGGTTCATGTATGGACTCTAGAGATCCATGCGTTTTATTTATATACAAATTTTTACATGAGTGTTTATGGGTAGTTTAATCAGTAAGAGAATCCATGATTTATATTAGATTCTCAAATGTCTAAAAGCACAACAACAATGAGACCTGCTCTCTGTTGATTTTCCTTTAATAGTGTGTTGCTTCATTATTCCAGACTTGCCTCAGCTGTGGTGTAGGCATTAAATGAAGGGTTATTTATCCAGGCTATGACAAGGATATTAAAAGAGAAATCAAGTTGCATGGGCATTTTTGAAATGGCAGCATTAATAGTAATAAAATCTGTGGGGAAGGTGGGCCTCAGAGGCAAGGTGGCATTGGATAGCTCATCTCCTCTTTCTCCGTACTAAAGTATCTCCACAGTGCTGGCCTTAGAGGTGTGAGTGTTAATTTTACTCCAAATGGTGTTTTTTGATAATAAGGACTAAGGACTTTTGTACACAATGACGTCCACCAAACTAGATGCAAATGATATGCAAATGAAAGGCCAATTGGCACCAGCTAGCTTCTTGTAACGAATATCACAGATTTTTTTAATAATAGCTCTGAACTATAAATATACTAAACTCTCATCCTACCTCCATGAAGAGATGGTAATGAAAGGCAAACTGAAGCTGCAGTTGTTGGACAATCAAGGAAACACACATCCTGGAGTTCCTCAGTTTACTCAATGTACATTATAGCTGCCCTGCCTACCTCACAGGACAGTTATAAGGGCCAAATGCTCAATGAATGTGAAAACATTTTACAAACACTAAAGGATGTTTCATTAACACTGTATGTATGTGTATGTATATATATATATATATATTAGCACCTGATCCATTAAGCATTCCGCTAGTGGAAAGGAAAAATGGTTCAAACATCAGGCAGTCTGGAAAAATGAATCATAATTCTAAATATGTACTCTCTTAGACCCAACAATTCAATGAAGAATATAATTCAAAATTATATATCAGAATATAAGCAGATTAATATTAAAGTTGTATTTTTAAGAGGGTTCATGAGTGTTGTTTACAAGAACATAAAACTTAAAGTAACCAAAATGCTCATTAATAAGGAAGTGATTGAACAAATAATGATATTAACACACAATAGAAATCTATGCAGCCATTGTAAGTGATGATGTAGGTCTATCTTTGTTGACATAGAAATCTCTCCGTAATATATTTACTGAAAAAGGGGAGAGTAAAATATGTTATATAATCCAGTTTTCTTCTATGTTAGTAAAGAAAAACACTGAAACTACATATAATTCAAAATGTTGAGAGTGGATGTTTCTGGATAGGCAGAGACATCATATAAGAGATGATTTTATCTTTTATTTTTTTCCTATAGTTAATCTATATTAGTATAACATGTGTAGGGATTGCTTTAATGACCAGAAAGAGTAAATAAAGCTGTTTTTATTTTGGATGAGAACGAGTACCCTCTTTAGGGTTTTTAGTTCCTCAAAGGCCCAAACAGCTAGACCCAAAACAGTTCCCACCAACAACTGTCAAAGATTCAAGTATGAGGAAAAAAATAATGTAACTTTGTATGGTGATGGATGTTAACTGGACTTACTGTGGTGAGCGTTTTGCAATATATACAAATATCAAATTATTACATTGTACACTTGAAACTAACATAAAGTTGTGTCTATTATACCTCAATTAAAAAAAAATGATTCCACATGAAGAGGCAAAGTAGTGCAGGGACGCATATCACCTGCTTCACAGCTTTTTCTGACATCCACAGTACTTATCATCAGCACTAAAACAAGCATCTCCCCAATCCACTGAATTTCCAAAGGTCAAGTCAACATTTTTCCTTCTTTCTTTCCTTTCCCTTCTACCTACTCACTTTTCCTGATGCCAGGCAAATTCTCTTTATACCTCTACATCAAAGGAAAGAAAGGCTCTTTGCTGGAAAGATTGGAGAGTCATGTATTAGCAAGTTCCTCTTACTTAAGACTTAAATTCCAATTCCTACCATATTGATCTAGAGGGTACGGCAGAGAGAAAGCAGTCACATGTTTTGAACCAGCTCTTTTAAAGTAAGTTATTTTTTATGTAAATTTCAAAATTACCCTTATAAGTAGCTCTTTTCTCCCTCATTTTTTTCAGACGGTAAAACCAAAGCACAATGAAGTTGAGGAACTTGCTTAAGGTCACAGATCACACACGGCATACCCATTTTTGATCTTAGGTCTATATGACTCCAAAGCCAAGATAATTCAGTAATCTGTATCACTTATTAAATGATATACCAATCACTATACTAGGTGCAGGTAATATATAGCATGGTCTTTTTTGCCTTCAAGAACTTCACACATTAGGAAGACATCTGTGAGGGTAATACCGTGACACAATAATTTAGTCAGATTTTTTACACAATCTTCTATAATAATTTAGGAGTAGCAGTACTTGTTATCAGAGTTTTATTTTATAAACCCACAAACTCAGAAAAAAATGAAAGAAATTCTCTGAGATCACAAATCTGGCCCTTGGGTTGGGAGGCCCTAAATTAAGTAAATGCATGCAAACTCAGATTATTTGAACAGTTTTACATTGCACATGCAAATTCGGTTGCGCCAATATGTTTTTTAAGGTAAATGTCGATAAATTTGATATTAATATTCACTTACCTAAATTCGCAATGTGATCTAAGGAAGTAGGTTTGAAATACATGACACTTTTTTTAAAAAGAAGGACATCTTTATCAGGGGAAATCTGGAGATTCCAGGAATGTGTTTTAATTGAGGAAGTAAGCATATTAACCAGCAATTAGAAATATATACACAATTTTCATATGGGATCATGGCAGTAGGGACCATGCTCACTACACTGCATTACAGATTAGTTATGATATGTCCTCATTGCAAATCTGTGGCTTGGATTTCATGTTCATTCACAACATTACAGAAAAATACTGTTTATTTATGTGTGTCTTCCTTAAACAACAGAGTAAAATATAAGGGATGGATATTTATGTCACATTTAGCTATATTTTACACATGATGCTAATGTCTTCCTTTTATTCTTGCGGTGACATTTTCCATTTTTGTACGTGCTATCCAAGCAAATTTGATGAGAAGATATGAGATTTTCAAACAGGAGAAGGACATACATTCTCATCTCTGTATAAGTGAACCGCTACACATGGAAAAAGAATAAGGAAATAAAAGACTAGAGGTACTTATCATTTTCTCTTTTTAAAGGCTTAATGTACAGAGATGAAATACAAATGAAGATGGGGACCTGGGCAGCACCCTCCCTTCCTGGATTTGTAGCTGCCCTGCACATCTGCCTGTCATGTCGTCCAGGGGTCCCCACTGTGAAAGCTCTGGACTGAATATTAATGGTACTCGAAACCCACGTCCACTGCTTTTTCTTTTCCTTCTAAGTTGTGAATACACGAGCATCTCTGGCTGACTGATTACCCAGCAGCAATCTCACAATATATCCAAGGCTTAAATTAAAACATAAAAAAGGTACTTTCAAATGCTATGTCAACAATGTTGCCCATATGAATGGAACGTTAGAAACTGCACCTGGAAATATTATTCAATATTTCATTTCCCCCTTACATGTGGCGTCTGTCAGAATGAAAGCTGCTGACTTTTGCTTAGACTTCTTACCACTCAACAAGAGCAGCATGGAGCCTGACACAGGAATCAACACAGACCTAGAAAGCACCAGAAGGGGGAGGAAAGCTTCACAGCTGCTTTAAGATAAACTCTTTACTTACTTAATAATTGCACTTCCTAAATCCAGACTGCTAGTGTGATATCTCTAACTGCTCGGTGTCAGTACATTGTCAAATTGACAGGTACCACTTGGTATCTTTTTAATTTGCAGTTTTCTAGTGCTGTTTGAGAGTTGGAATGCTTTTCATATTATGCAGCCATTTTCCCATAACAAACTAGTTTTAATTTCATGCCAGGAGTATGTAGAGTGTATACAGGGAAAATAAGCTTTTGGACACTCACAGTTTGGTGACTAACAACCTGCAGGATGGCGGTTTAATCACCACTCTCCAAGTCAGCATTCTATCAGGCTTGTGACTTTCCAACTTCCAACCAACTATTAGTCTGCCCAACTTTTACAAAGGCAGAGGGGAAAGAGGGGTACATGCTGTAGAATGATTTATTGGAGTTGTAATGCTGGGACAGCACAAAAACCCCATAAATATTCTTCTTAATGTTTTACTTTATATGACAGCCTTCGAGTGATATATTGTCTGACAATTTTCAAGATGGCTATATAAACACATTTTTGCTGCAGCCTAATATACAATGACGTCTCCGCAGGCTAATATATGGAACCAGGGTGTGTTCTGGTGTGCACAGTTCTGATGATAGAGATTTCTATACCTAAAAAAATCTATCTTGACTTCGTACTGTGGGTTTCTTCTCAGCATCTCAAAAGCAAAAAAAAAAAAAAAAAAAAGTGAAAGAAAGAGAAGAAAACAAGTCAACAGCACTGTATGACATGTGTTTCCATTCTTACGAGAACCTGATTTTCTACATAAACAGAACTCGCGGCATTAGAATCTCTTTTCTCATCTTTATGAGATCCTATACATAGCCAATGTTTTGATAGTGCCTTTTAAACTAGATGTTTCAAATTAGATAGATGATTAATTTTTCTTGGTAAGGCAGTCATCGAAGACACTAAAAGGATAACAACCCTGCAGAAAGACTCCTAGTACTCACTGAAATGAGATAATGTAACACAAACCAGTATTTATTATTCTGTTTCTGAAAATTGGCCAGAATCTGACCAACTTACATAACTTTAGCCTGAACCATGCTGTGCCTTGCCGCAAAGGAGTGGGGAGGAGGAAGTTAACTGGAAATAAGGAAATTTAGGCTCGAAGGAATAATCCTAAAGTAGATGTGATAACTCCAAGGGAAGAGAGCTTAAAATCCAAATGGCTAGATTCACAGTTAACACTGGGAATCCTCTAGGTTTAGGCCAGGATTCCAAAAGGTCTGATTTAACAAAAGAGAAACAAGGGAGGGCAAAAGAAGGACGGACTTGATCTCCAGCAGCGGGTAAAGGAACTGAGCCATGCTCTCAGGGAGATGCACTGGTGTTTAAGGGAGGCAGCAGCCAGTGACGAATGCTGCTGGGAGTAGGATCTAGACCCTGGAGGAAGAGGTCTGCAGGAGCTCCAAGGAGGCTCTGAGCCCTCAATGACTGGGCTTAGGGGTCATTGCAAGGGGCCCAGAAGGGCAAGCAGCTCAGTAACACGGAATGGAAATGCAGAAGGAAGAGGGAAAGGTGTGAATAGAGAAAGAAAGCTGAGCTTGGTGCTGATGCAGTCCTCGGAAGAAAAGGGACACCTGGCATAGGGCTACAGACTAATTTTCTTATTCCTGTTGGTAGAGAATTAGTTTCTAATATACCACCAGGCCTGAATCTTAATGATTCAGGAATTAGGCAAAGCTGAGCAATCTGTCGGGAGCTCTTCAGTAGCCACAGCTGGGAGTACAGTGGCAGGAACTAACAAAGGAGCCCATACATAGCAGGGATCTTTTTTATTTTAGGAAATTTAAAATAAATGGGAGAATCCATTTAAAGGGACACATTCAATGCTTCACGAATACGTAAAGCTTAACTATTTAGAGGAAGAGAATTTGTGCAGAGGGATTTTTTTTGTCACTTCCAAATATATAAGCCACATGTCCAAGCATTATTCTGTAGGTATAGTATGCATTCAGTCTGGTCTGACCACACACTGAAAGGAAATATGTTTCTAATGCAAGACCTCAATTCTGCTTTCAGTATTGGAAGAAATGCAGTATTATGACTACTTCCTTACTTGCAAACTAAAAAGTTGGGAGAGGAGGATGTAGAAGTGTGAATAAGATGGTCGTTATGGTCCCTTCCAATTCTAACATCCTATGATTCTATGACTCGTTCATCCATGTAGCACACTGGTGCTCCCGGAGGCTATATCTCTAAGAAAAAGTAGAATTCCACCTGCACAAGGACTGTTTGTAGAGGAGAGAAATTTTCGATGCTTGTTTGCTTCCTGCATGTGATTAGCCAATAGTGAGAAGCCTGCAATTCCCCAGTCCCCCCACCAATCCAGGCCACTCACCTGTCAGGGAGATGGTAGAGTTTACTGAAAAGAAGACAAACTGCTCTAATACCAAATCAGATGAATTCTGTATTAACCTATATTCACTGAGTTAGAATCTCTTCTGGAAGGCAGAAGTTGGAAAGCCTGGGGTATAGCAACTGAGCCTGATTTGGTCACAATGCTTCCTAATCCCATCTAATGCTGCTCAAATTAACATGGCATCATTTCTCTTCATGAAAATGAGCTCAGTTTCTCAAAGGCCTTTGAAGAGAAAAAAGACTACTTTCCCAGCAGCAAACCTGAAAAACACTACATAGGCACTGCTGATTTTTATTTACTGGGTCAATTAAATATTCTTTAAGAAATTCTTGAATATTCTATGACTACTTTGATAGATGTTCTCATTTTATGTATTATAGTTTCAGTTCAATAACCACTGATTGAGCAAGAGAGATATACATAGAGGGAAGTAGGGCTTCCCTGGTGGCGCAGTGGTTGAGAGTCCGCCTGCCGATGCAGGGGACGCGGGTTCGTGCCCCGGTCTGGGAAGATCCCACATGCCGCAGAGTGGCTGGGCCCGTGAGCCACGGCCACTAAGCCTGCGCGTCCGGAGCCTGTGCTCCACAACGGGAGAGGCCACAACAGTGAGAGGCCCGCGTACCGCAAAAAAAAAAAAAAAAAAAAAAAAAAAATACAGGGAAGTAGTAGTGTCTTCTCTCTGGGTACTTACCATCCACATCTATACTGTTCAATACAGTAGTCAGTAGCCAAATGTGACTCCTGATCACTTGAAATGTGGCTGGTCTGTATTGAGATTTAATGTAATGTTAAATACACATCAGGTTTCAAAGATCGGGTACAAAAAAATACAACGTGAATCATGTCATTAATTTTTTAATGTAGATTATATGTTAAATGACAGTATTTTGGATACATTGGGATAAAAAATTATTAAAATGAATTTCCTATCTGTTAACATCTCTTAATGTGGCTAGTAGAAAATTTAAAATTACGTATGTGGCTCACATTAGTGACTTGCGTTCTATTTTTATTGGACGGCACTCATACATAACCTGGCATAGCTCGCAGAGACAACATGGCAAGTGCTAAAAGAGGCCACAAGTGAAATATTATGGAAATTCGGAGAGAGTATAAGCCATAAGGGATTTCCCCCAACTCCCTGCCCCTCAAACCTACACATTACTGGGAATCCACATCTAACTTCGTCTTTCCTGTTGTTACGAACAATTAGCCTCCTGTCTAGAGCTAATGCTTGGTTACGCTTTACCTTCTTCTCAGAGACTTACTCAACGAGCTTTCCCTCTCTTCTGTATTTTGAATTTTGACCTTTTCTACTGGACCTTTCTCTGTACTAAGTAAACATATTATCTCTTTCATAACCTAAAACATCTTTTTTCAACCTATGTTTACCTTTAGCTACCAGTGTCCTTCTTTCTACTCCTTCATAGCCAATTTCCTCGTAATAGTTCTTACTTGCAGTGTCATCATTTTACCTCCCACTAGCATTTCAGTTCAAGGCAGTCTTGCTCTGCCACCCATGAGTCTGCTGAAGATGCTTTTGCCAGTGTTCCCAGTGATTTCCTTTTGGCCAGATTCAATGGGCACTTGTCATTCTTTATTATACACAGCTTCTTAGGAGCATGAAACTCCTATTGATCAAGCCTTGCTTTATTTCTTGCTGACGTGCTATCACACACTTCTGGTTTTTTCCTCCTACTTCTCTGGCCATTTCTGCCTAGACTCCTTGACCATTCCTTAAATACTGGTATCCTTCAGTGTTATGTTTTAGGTTCTCACTTCTGCATACTCATCTTGAGTGATACTGTACTCTGTTACTGAGTTAGTGACCATCAGTATACCGAAAATGATCAAATCTAAAATTTCCAACTATCTCTCTCTCCTTCCTTGTAAATCCAATGTCCTACTGGATAAACTTTCCTATTCAATAGTTCAATCATAACTATTATAAACCCTTACTCTCCTCCCAGTGTCAGCTTTTATCACTTCTTTGATTTGTTCTATCCTCAGATCATTGGGAAATTCTGTGTATTCCTTAAATATTCTGTGTCTTTTCCCACCTTTGGGCCTTCACATATCTTTTCCATCTGTACTGAGCCTTCTTCCCTCTTTCTTATTCATCATCCTAACATGTGGTGATTCTTATTCCAGCCTTGGCATAGATATCAATTTTTCTTAGACTCCTTCGTTCATTGCTTTAGTCTGGGCTAAGTTCAATTTCTATGTGTTCCCATAGAAACCTGTGGCTCCTCCATATACCTTTGCAGATTGTTGTGCTTCTCTTTCACTTCTCCCTGGGCTTAAAAATTCTGAAGGCAGGAAACTCCTATGGATAAATTATTCACCATGTATTTCTAGCAACTAATGCTGTACCTAACATATGGTAGCTCATCAATACAAGTGTATTGTCTGTGGAAAGAAAAATAGGACTTCAGATGGACAGAATGAATGGTTTTCTGGCAGAAATGGCATTTTAGCTGGATCTTGATAGATGATGAGATTTTATCAGTTGAGGAGGTGTTATTTTAGACAGTGGAGATAACAAAAGCAATTGGCAAAACACTGATAGGGATCCAAGAAACACTTTATAGGCCAGTTGGGAAGCAGACCAAATACATGTGGAAGGAATAGTGTAAGATAAGATTAGCAAGAAATTTTGTTAT
The DNA here is from genome assembly GCF_951394435.1 of Stenella coeruleoalba. NCBI lineage: Eukaryota > Metazoa > Chordata > Mammalia > Artiodactyla > Delphinidae > Stenella > Stenella coeruleoalba. The sequence goes on along the minus strand of NC_137150.1, from coordinate 82,106,698 downwards.
GAAAGACCTTGAATGCCAGGCCAAAATTGTACTTCATTTTAGAGTTATTGAAGATTAACAGGAGATCATAAAAGATTTTTGAGAAGGAATGACATGATTGGTGATATTTAACAAAAAAAGTAAGTAGCAGTATTACATAGGGTAAATAAGAGTAAACATTTTGATATTTTCATAATATTAAAGCTGAAATCTCTTACTATACTTTAAATATATGGGGTGATGGAAAGTTGAAGGAAAAGGGAAAATGAATGGGTGATACGAGAAACAAGAAAAAGGCTTAGCATCCGAATGAGGGCAGGCGAGTAGAAACAATTGACATCAAGCCCAAATTGGCCTTGAATATAAGCCACAATGATCAATGATCTTCAAGCACAAATGATCACTAGGAACCTCATAATCCTGCTAATGTGTAAAACATGGCCACATGGTTTTTTTCACATGTTTGTGAACGCAAACACCAAGGCTAGTTCCTAAGTGTCTCCTGCAGTTGAATCGGCAGAGAGAGGTAGAATTTTTTTCTCATTTACAGGCGGAGAGATAAGTCCAGAAAGGGCAAGCTAAGTACCATTTTCATCTAGGCATTTGGACTAGATTGATGGATTCTCGGAAATTAGAAAGTGTTTGTCTTTCTCCCTTGAAGAATGAAGGGAAAGATGAAATGGCTCAGAACAGTGCATCATCAAGGACAAACCATTTTCTCTAGATCCTCTTGAAAATCAAGCCATTATGTAGGATGGTACATAGGAATTATTGGTTTGAATAAGAAGAGCATATAACGGCAAATGGAAGAAACTGTCAAGGGTCATTCAAAAACTTAACTTTTCTCAATAGAATGTTGGACTACCGTTTTCCGAAAAAAACCACGCATTAAATATGCTTCAATAGCTCTACTCTCCTCAAAATGTTTACCTTTAAGAAGCTGTCTCAACATTCTGATGAGGTAAGGGGCTTCTGGCTGTTAAACAGGAAGGGAGACAGGAAGAGAGGAAAGCCCTATCCCATATTGAATTACTTTGTTCTTATACATATGATAAAGACACTTCTAGGAGGGCATGTTCCTGTAAGCTAGTGACATCAGAGATATGGGAAGCAGAGGATATGGTAGGCAGCCACAGAGCCTCGGTTCTTGGGCTCATTTGATTTCTGCCACACAGGCTTTGTGATCGGGGTGAGCTAACACTCATAACTGCATAATATTTAAGATTCCTCTAGATCTGACATTTTTATTAAAAAAAAAAAAAGTTTGGTCTTTGTCATGGGTTCTGGGCACAAAGCTTCTAAAACCCTTGGAATTTCCTGAGTGATGGAAGTGTCTTTGTTATTCAGGAGCCCCTGGGATTAAACTAATGATCCTCATGGTGGCCCCTACGTAGCTGCAGGTTGGGGTCTGGGCAGCAGGAAGACCAACCGCATGATTAGAGAGTTGGGATTTTGAGCCAGCCTGACCTCTGGGGGAGGGAAAGGAGGCTGGAGATTGAGTTCAATCATGAGGTCAACGATTTAAACAACTGTGTCTATGTAATGAAACCCCAATACAGCCTCTGGACACTGAGGCTCAATGGAGCTTCTTGGTTAGTGGACACATGGATGTACCAGGAGGGTGATGCACCCTGATTTCATGAGGAGAGGGCCCCGAAGCTCTGTGTTTTAGGCCCTCCCAAACCTTGCCCTTTGTGTCTCTTCATTTGGCTGGCCCTAATTTGTATCCTTTATAATAAAACTCTAATTATAACTATAGCACTCTCCTGAATTCTGTGGGGTGTTATGGTAGATTACTGAACCTGAGGGGGTCCTAAGAACCCTGAACTTTTTGCCAGTCCGTCAGAAGTGTGAGTGGCCTGGAAATTCCCTATGTGCAGTTAGCATCTGAAGTAAGGACAGTCCTGTTGGGGACCATAGCCTTAAACCTGTGAAGTCTGACACTAACTCTGAGTATTTAATGCTACAGTGGCAGCCTTGTAACTTTGTTGTACTTTCAGTCCTCAAAAAGATTACTCACTGCCAGTACAAGCATTAGAAATAGGTTAGGTAGATTCTGGGTCAAGCTTCTCCAATATGGCATCTGTTTGTATCTCACAGAGAATTTAAGGCCAGTAACATGAAGCTATACTCGACACCTGACGACTACTTCCATTTTCTCTCTTATATAAAACCTGCTGAATCATATTCCAGACTCACAAGGCTTCATTCTCATTCTGCCCATAGCATTTGGGTGGAGGAAGGGAAAGAGGGAGGGGGCAGGGGTGAACATGGTATTAGGTTCCTAATCTCACGCTACCTACCTCTCAAAAGCCTCCTACATCAAACAGTAGTGAGTGATGAGAGACAAAAAAGCAGTATCAGGTCTCTCTGTCACTAAAGGAGTTTAGCTTTTCAACATGATGAATTCTCTTTGATAACAGAATAAAGAGATGTGTTGTCTCTAGAGGGAGCTGCTGGGGTTCCCATGGTTTTCACAATAGGCAGAGCACCAGCTATCCACATCTCCTCTCTCCTCCTTGTTTTTTCTCTTCCACATGGCTAAAATGAAAAGACACAGATGTCCAATTCTACTCAAATGTTTTCTTTTAAAGTACAGAGATAGACTGCTACCTCCCTCCATTTGAAGGATTGAGCTTTTGGGAGAAAAGAAATCATAAAAGGACATTTTCATTAAAGGCTGCTGAATAATAAGGCCATGAAGTATGAGCAGGACATGTGGTCCTTTTAAAGCATCATCAGAAGTATCAGTGCTATAGTCATTTAGCCATTTAGCCAAAGGAGCAAACACCAGATCCTTTGGTGACACCATGCTCTTTCTTTTTCCCCTCTTTCTCTAACATTTTGATTAAATATTTAATCTTTAAGTCATGTCAGAAGCTTGAGAAAAATTAATCTTGGGTCAGTCAGTATCAGATTTTCTAGTGAGAAAATGAGTTCCCCTGCCTGCTTCTGGATCCAGCAGGGGTTGTGAGTGACTCCAGTGCTTTACAGGAAAATTGCTTGTATCCTGAGAGCTGACTGTCCTTGGAATCCCAGTTAATGTCACTTTAAGATTAACTGCATCCTAAAAAATGGAAATTTAGAAGTTAAATCATTTGGCTGCCTTTCGCTCAGCAAGTAGAGCTATTGTTTGAAAAATTTGACCCATTCCAGTTTTCCTGTACTTCCTTAAGCCTCTTTTTGTGTAGAGAAACACACTTCTAGATGCATGCAGAGAAATTCACACATCCTAGCAAGCCAAGGTCTGCAGTAAACTACATTCACACTCTCATCCTTTACCCGTTAAGTTTCAAAACATTCACAGCATTTGTGAAGTCGCAGTTCCTGGATTCTTGTTTACACTGGAAAACCCCAATTCCTGGCCTGTATACGTATTAAAACCTATGATTGCATCAGTTTATTGGGTGACAAATTAAATTGACTTCGACTGTAAATATGTCAGAGTCAACGATGGAAATTCAAGGCTCAGATTCAAATTCTACAGAGTGGCCAGAGTCCCTGTGCATGTCAGGTCGACATTATCTGCACGCTCCTTCCACTCTCTGCACAATATTTATGCATTTTCTCCTGGATAGTATCCATGCTGATGATTGGGAGTCATTAAAGCAGACATGACAACTGATTTTAGTCTTCAGCTGTGCTCAGACACATGCTCATGCACAGAGACATTGGCCATTCCTTAGTTTCCACTCCGGGCACGTCTCTGTCTTTTCTTGTGTGGTGACAATAGTACATAATTTAAGAGTCAAAGAGACCTAGTCCTTCATCACTTTCTAGTCAGTGATCTTAGATATGGTAATGTTGGATATGTATTATCACCATGTTTTAGTTTCTTCAGGTGTGAAAATTAGGATAATGATGCCTACTTTAGAGGATTATTGTATGGATTAAACAAAAAGTTATATTTAAAAGCTCAGCATAAAGGCTGGCCCGTAACAAGTGCTAAGAACATGTTAGATTCCTGTTCACGCAGAAAAGTCACCAAGCCTAAGGCATCATCTGAATAAAGAAGGAACCATTTAGAATATGTGAACCAAGGTCAGGAATGTTTTCTTTCCAAGGTGGAGAACTGGTGTGCCATTGTGAATGAACTTGTCCTTAATCTTCAACTCCTCATCCAAGAAGTTATAAAACAGTTTCCTAGATAGCCATACACAAGGGAGAGAGCGGAAAAGAAAGGAAATAAGTGTGCTCCTCCTTCTTCTAGGACACTGTCATTTTTGGTTTAAATATCATCATTTGCATATTTGCTATCTGAACTGAGAAAGGCCACTTTCTCACACCTAATCACCAGAAAGCAGCAGGCAAGTAGTCTTGGAAACTTTTATCAGTATGCCAATTTTTATTTTAGTTTATAATTTTAAAAGTGAGAGTACAGTGACAGAGATGTATCATTTCAAAGATTGTTTTAAACATATTGAAGTTCCCTCTCTCTCTGTCTCTCTGTTGAGACTGGGAAGGAGGAGGAAAAAACATGGAAATGAAATGGAAAAATAAAATGAGAAACAATCAGGATCCAGAGAAGCAAAAGTAGCAATATCGACCACCCCTACCTCCTTCTGCATTTATCAGAACTATCAGAATGGTAAAGGAACATAAAGTTAGATGAAGCAAACAAGAAAAATAAGGGGTGGGGAGGCAGCATAGATGTGAAAAGATAAAACAACATCAACAGTCCCATTACTTTAGTTAAAATCGTCATTGTGTAAAATGTTTGTTAAACTTCAGTACATATAAACTAGACATTAGAAAATTACGTAGAACTGGCTTCAATCTGCTTTTCGGGAGCAAAAACATCCAATGTGAATAATAATAATAATAATGATAAAAATAATAATAAATTTCCTTTAATTTAAAATATGACAGACATTTATTTGAAAGTAGAATTCGAAGTAGGTTCCTGGAACTTTAATGGGGTGAGATGGGAGTGTGATGACATCTGTGAGCACTGTGGCTTATAAATAAGCAGTAGAATGAACACATCTAACCACAAAGTCCATTTTCTCTACAGTATGTACATATGTGTTCAGAGTGACAAGACAGAACTTTCCTTTTGCTTTATTCTTTTGTCCTTCCTTCATCACTCCTTCAGTGGAAGGTGTCTTTAGTAAGACAGAGTAGAAGCCAGACATATTTTGGCATAACTCATCGAAGTAATGCTATGTGAGTTGGCCAGTATTATCAAGAGAAAGACGCCTTTGTCCATAGATGTACTGCTCTGAAGTCTAGCTCTTTCAGAAACATCTACCAAAGATGCACAATAAAGATTTGACACTCCCTTCCAGGACAATCTTATGGCCACAAAGACCTTGGGATGTGCTTTCTTGGATGGAGCCAGCACAGGTTGGCAGAACTGGGGAATTGAAACAATGACCAAGGAAAACATGAAGGAATATATAAAAAGAAAGGGTGATCCAAGAAGACACTGCAGAGGCCCTCTGTCTCAATGGAAACGTTAAAAGGAAGGAAGATTTTCCCACATCTGCAGGTCTTCCTACCAATCCAACTCCGTAACTCTGTATTCTTGTCTTACCCCATGTCTTAGTTTGAACTGCTCCTACTTCATGGCTTCCAATGGTATGACCCTTTCTAGCTGCTCTTTTTAAATCTCCCGTCCAATGCTGTTTCCTGTACTTACCCTTTAACTGTTGGTGTTTCTCAAAGTTTGGTCTGGGTTCTTCTGTTTTTCTTGCTCTTAGAAACTTCACAGGACAGTTCTTTCTAGTCCCATGGCATCAACTGCCAACTATATGCAGATGATTCACACACACACACACACACACACACACACACACACACCAGATGTCTCCTGAGCTCTAGGCATGAATATCCAACTGGCTAATTAAGCACTTACACACAGGCACTTCTGAAAATCAGCATGTCAAAGCTAAAATTTTCTCCCCCAACAAATTTACTTCTACTTACCACATTGCCACCATTTGCTTAAGTCTGATATTTTGTTGTTCTCCTTGACTCCATTCACTCTGCCACTCCCTCAATCCAATCAATAACTCAATCTCATGGAATCTATCTCATGAATCTCTTAAATCTTTCTACTTTTCTCCATTGTCACTGTCACAATTGTCATTTAAGGCAACATCATATTTCACCCAGAACAATACCCTCCTAATTGGTCTCCTTATCACTGTGTTAGTCTCCTCAAATCCATTTTCTACTTCACAGTTAGAGCAGTATTTCAAAAACACACAATTTCACATGGCATTTCCCTTTCTAAGTCTTAAATAGCTTTTCATTTTATTTCAAATGTAGTTCAATCTTTACCCCACCCACCTCCCAACACACAAACTACTGCCATGCTCATTTTCCAGCCCCATTTCTAGCTTCTCTCTCACTAATGATCTACTCAAGCAATAATAAATGCATCCCATATCCTCAAAAACACCATGTAGTCTCTTTTTTTTGCTGGGAACAACACCCTTCCCTTCTCAGCTTCTGAATATTAGTGTAGGACTCAAAACTGATGAGGTTTATCCAAAGAAGACACACAAACGGCCAGCAGGTACATGAAGAGGTGCTCAACATCATTAATCACGAGGGAAATACAAAATACTCAAAAAGTTAAAACTAGAACTGCCATATGACCCAGTAACCCCACTTCTGGGTATATATCCAAAGGAAATGAAAATAGGATGATCTTGAAGAAATATCTGCACTCCTATGTTCACTGCAGAATTATTCACGATAGCCAAGACATGGAAACAACTTACGTGTCTGTCAACAGATGAACAGATGAAGATGGTGTGAGATACATTAAAAAAAAATATATATATATATATATGTATGTATGTATGTATGTATTTCCACTGGAATTTTATTCAGCCATGAGAAAGAAGGACATCCTGCCATTTGCAACAACATAAGTAGACCTTGAGGGTATAAGTGAGATTAGTCAGATGGAGGAAGAGAAATACTGTATGATATCACTTATATGAGAAATCTAAAAAAGCAGAACTCATAGAAACAGAATAGAATGGTAGTTACCAGGGGTGTGGGAGTGGGGGAAATGGGGAGATGCTGGTCAAAGAGTATAAATCTCCAGCTATAAAATGAGTAAGTTCTGGGCATCTAATATACAACATAGTGATTGTAGTTAATAATACTGTATTATATACTTGGAAGTTATTGAGAGTAAATGCTAAATGTTGTCACCACAGAAAAGAAGTGGTAATTATGTGATGTGATACACATTTTAGCTGAAGCTATGGTGTTCATTTTGCAACATATAAGTGTATCAAATCAACACATTTTACACCTTAAACTTACATAATTTTATATACCAATTATATCTCAATAAAGCTAGTTAAAAAATGAGGTTTAGAGATGAGCCTTGGCTCTGCCCCTTGCTAAATATGTGATCTCTAGGAAAGTACTGGCCCTTTCTGAACCTGAGTTTCCTCATTTGTTACTCAGAATGATTAGTATCTATCTTAGCAGTATCTATTTCATGGCATAAAGTTAATAGATTATGTATTTAATATTATCATGTCCAATTACTATCACTGAACTTCCACTTTTGTACATATCAATGAAAGGCAATGTCATAGAGTAGTTGAAGATTAAAACACATAATATATGTAGAAATGTTCTATAAACTTCACATGTTATTCTAATTAACTCTTGCTATTCAGTACACATAATATAACAATATTAGCTATTATTGGTTTCTTTATTTTATATCAAACAAATAATATGTGCTCAATAAATAGTCCTGAATAGATTTATGAATTAAAGAGAAATATGTTGCTAAACATCCTATAGCCAAAAACTACCAGAAATACCTGTACTAGAAAAAGTTTGGATTTATCAATTCATTGTAAAAACAGAATTAAGCCGTGAGGAACTATGGGGTGTCTTAGTAAGAGGCTGTCAGAAAGGACTTGTTATAAGAACCAGGCTTCTATTGGATGATTTGGGGAAGATTTAAACAAATAGAACTAGATGCTGTCAGGAAGCATTTGATTTGTTTAATCAAATGTTCTTTTATCACCTCATTAAAAGTATTCACAAAAACGTGTACACTGTGTACTGTTTTCATCTTGCTTTACAAAGAGATGCAGTGAGGGAGGCAGACAGAACTTCATTAAATAATAATATAACAGGTAGAAACACACAATACCTTTTAAAATCATTCAGTTAAAATAATTATGTTGTGCTTTCTGTTAAAAATAATACTGATATTTATACACAGCTCTATGTCAATTTTATCACAATAAAACTGGAAAAAAACCCAACATTAATAAAAATTACTTGTAAAACTAACACAGTACAGAAGTCAGATTGAAGATGGCACGATAGGGACCATTATCTGCTCTCCGTAGAGCCACTTGGAAGCTATAACACAAATGAAAAATGGAGAAGGAAACCCCATCTTCTCTGAAACAGCAGATAGCAAAAATTTCAACCCAAAACTTATGAAGATGCAGATTTGGGACCAAACCAAGGGAGGCTTATTGTAGCCGATTCAGAGTTCTATAGACTCCAATTGGGTTTCAGCATTTTTTTTCAGAAGCAGTTGGCATGACCCTGAAGATCAAACAGAAACCTCTCATTGGAATATCTCACATGTGGGCCCCAGCAGCATCCTGGGTCCCTTTCCTTGGGGATGAGGGAAGCAAAAAGCAGCTTGACAACACTCAGGAGGTTGATATATGCCATCTCTTCAAGAGGCAGGTAGAATGAGTTTCAGGTTGGAATGTGGACAAATAAAAGATGGGGAAGAGGCAGCTGAAAACAGCTGGGTAAATGCCAAACCACCATAGAGAAGGGCTGTGCATCTGCCAACCTAACTGGGAGCATGTTCTGGTCAAGGAGGTAGAGTCTGAAAGAATGAAGACATGCCATACTGGCAGAGAGCTTGGTGGATTCGATGAGAAAAAGGGTCTGATACAGGCTACCTGAATTAAAGATTTTGTGTTCCTAAATAATGTTGCCATCCCCACTCTTCTTAAACAAACAGTTGCTTTATAAAATAATAATTATGCAAACATTATGTATTCTATCCAAGGTATATGAAGAAAGCTGTACTTGAAAGAACACCTATATAATTAAATTCTTACATCTCTTAAAAAGAAAGAATGACAATATATGGATTAATTATTCAACTCAAGAAATTAGAGCAACAAAATAAAATTAACAGAAACAAAAGGGATGTATTGATAAAGATAAAAGTCAAATAAAGTTAATAAATTCAAAACTAAGAAATCCAAGGACCACTTTTCTGAGAAATAAATCACTGATACAATACTAGTTAACCTAGACAATAAAAAAAGAGAAAAAATTACAGAAACTCAGAATTACAAGTAAGAATGGAGAGCAATTCAGATACATCAGACACTGAAAACTATATAAGAAGCATAATAAGAGGCTTTTTATTAAATGTATATGGACACTTGCAACACTTGGATGTAAGACAAAACTGACCCAGAATAAAAGCAGTAACAAAAAAAGAAAAATAAATGATATATGGTACCATCAAAAGAGGATAAAGTGGCAACCCACAGAGTGAGAGAAGATATGTGTAATACATTTATAACAAAGGGTTCAGAAATCGTGATCATAATATATAAATAACTCCAAAAATAAAGCAAAAGACAGACAATTTGGCCAAATGATGTAACAAAACTTCACAGAAAAGGATCTCCAAATTGCCAAAATATATATGAAAATGTATTCAATTTCATTAGCCATTCCTAAAATGCAAATTAAAACCACAGTATTTAGCAAGACCCACAAAACAGAATGAGTAAAATGAGAAAGATAGAAATTACCAAGGGTTGGTAAGGAAACCCATATGCGTTAACCAGTCATTCCTTATCCCCACCCCTGAACCCCGGCCTCTGGTAACCACTAATTGCTGTCTGTCTCTATGGATTTGCTCATTCCAGGTATTGTATACAAAAGAAATCTCACAATATGTGATCCTTCGTGTCTGACTCCTTTTGCTTAGCATGTTTCCAAGGTTCATTCATGCTGTACTAGGTATCAATCCTTCATTCCTTTTTAGGCTGAATAATATTCCATTGTATGGACAAACCACATTTTGATTACCCATGTATCAGTTTGTGGACATCTGTGTTGTTTCTACCTTTGGGCTACTATGATTATTGTTGCTATAAACATCATGTACAAGTTTTTATGTAAACATCTGTATTAGTCTGCTAAGACTGCCGTGACAAAAACACCATAGATTTGGTGGTGTAAATAACAGTAGTTTATTTTCTCACAGTTCTGGGGCTAGAAGTCCAAGATTAAGGTGCTGGCAGGGTTGGTTTTTTTCCGGAGGTCACACTCCTTGGTTTGCAGATGGCTACCATCTCACTGTGTTCTCACATGGCCTTTGCTCTGTGCATGTAAGCCACTGTTAACCCTTTCTTCTTATAAGGACACCCACCATGTTGAATTAAGGTCTTTACTGTTATGACCTAATTTAATTTTAATTACCTTTTTAATGTCCTTATGTCCAAATGTAGTCACACTGAGGCTTAGGGCTTCAACACATGAATTTGGGGTGGAGGGGGCACAATTCAGTTGATAACAGCATCTTTAGGTTGAGATATATACCTAGGAGTGGAATTGCTGAGGCATATGGTAATTCTATGTTCAACTTTTTGAGGAACCACCAAACAGTTCTCCACAGTGCTGCACCACTTTCAGTTCCCACCAGCAATGTGTGAAGGTTCCAATTTCTCCATATCCTCACCAACACTTCTTATTTTTCATTTTTAAATAATTATAGCCATCCTAGTGGAAGTGAAGGAGTTATTTCATTGTGGTTTTGATTTGTATTTCCCTAATGACTAATGATGTTGAACATCCTTTCATGGGCTTATTGGCCAGTTGAATATCTTCTTTGAAGATATGTCTATTCAAGTCCTTTGTCCATTTTTCAATTGGGTCTTTTGTCTTTTAGTTGTTGAGTTGTCAGAGTGGGATACTTGTTAACACTGCATTTTATACATGCATATATCTTATAAGCACATATACAATAAACACAAAAACACATAGAGATTTCTCTCTGTCAGACTAAAAGCCAGTATCATGATTAGACATGGAACATTTCAATGTATTCTCATTAAAGTTAGTACCAAAAATAGAATGCCCAGTATCACAAATATTTAACACTGCTCTGTAATTAATTAGCACTACAAATAGACAAGATAAAGAAATAAGGTGTGCACTAATAGCAAAGTATAAGAAACATTGGGATTATTTAGAGATAGTATTTTTACAATCTGCAAAAACAGGGGGAAAAAAAAGAAAAAGCATTAGATCAGTAAAGAAATTTGATAGGAGTGTGAGTGCAAAGTTAATGTATAAAAATCAACAGCTTTTCTATCACAATAGCCAAGACATGGAAACAACCTAAATGTCCATTCACAGAAGAAAAGTTAAAAAAGATGTGGTACAATCTACTCAGCCATAAAAAAGAACGAAATAATGCCATTTCCAGCAACATGGATAGACCAAGAGATTATCACACTAAGTGAAGTGAGTCAGAAAGAGGAAGACAAACACCATATGATATCGCTTATATGCGGAATCTAAAATATGACACAAATGAACTTATCTATGAAATAGACCTACAGACATAGAGAACAGATTTGTGGATGCCAAGGGAGAAGGGGCTGGGGGAGGGATAGATTAGGAGTTTGGGATTAGCAGATGCAAACTATTATGCATAGAATGGATAAACAACAAGGTCCTACTGTATAGCACATGGGACTTTATTCAATATCCCGTGATAAACCATAATGAAAAAGAATGTGTGTATATATATATGTGTATATATATATATATGTATACATGTATAACTGAATCACTTTGCCGTACAGCAGAAATTAACACAACATTGTAAATCAACTACAGCTGCATAAAATACATTTAAAAATAGCTTTTATACATACAAGCAAATGCCAGTATAAATACAAAGGAAGAAAATATCCCAATTACAGCAGCATCATGTTGCAGTAGAATTACACTTCAAAAGCCATTAACCAACCTTAAGGTTCAATTTCCTTATCTATAAAATGTGTATAATAATCCCTATTCCATCCTACTTCACGGATACAGTGAGGATAAAATGAGGAGGAACCTGCTTCGTAAGGTACAGAGGAACACAAAGACAGTGCTGCCACCAGCACATGAAAGAGCTGGACTGGCTGTGTCCACTAATACTAATTTCAGTGGACAAACACACATGCATTTGACCTTTTTCAAAATCTTCAGAAGCTCCTGACTCAAGAGACATTTGGAATTCTGATTTGTCTCATCAATTAACATGCTGTTTTCTTTCTAGGTGGCTGTGCAGCCATCCAAAAGAACTAAAGTAGGATTAACTGCTATGACAAGATTTAAAATAGTTGGAAATTATTGTAGTTCTTAAAAAAGAAAGGAAATGCAACATAGAAACAACCTAAAAACTTATATATACTACCAAATGTAAAATAGATAGCTAGTGGGAAGCAGCTGCATAGCACAGGGAGATGAGCTAGGTGCTTTGTGACCACCGAGAGGGGTGGGATAGGGAGGGTGGGAGGGAGACGCAAGACAGAGGGGATATGGGGATATATGTATACGTATAGCTGATTCCCTTTGTTATACAGCAGAAACTAACACACCATTGTAAAGCAGTTATACTCCAATAAAGATGTTAAAAAAAAAAGAAACAACCTAAGAGTATCGATTATTATATGTATGAAAAGAAGGTAAGAATGTCTAGGAGGAAATAGAGTGTCTGCGTGATTATGAATTTTTAGGTTAAGTTTAATTACAGAGTTTGCATGTTCAACTTCAGGTGTTATCTTCTCCCAAGGCATTCTGTTCTCTAAGGCTAACACTGTAACGTTGGAGGTAGTGATACTCATCATTGAGTCACTTGAGATAGGCATTTTATGAGGGTGCTCAATTCCGAGTGTGGAGTAGCATCACCCAAGAAGCTATTTTCAATTATCAATGCTCAGGCTCCCCCTCCAGAGATTCTCATTTAAATGGTCTAGATTGTGACTGGGGCATTGGTTGTTTTTAAAGCATCGCAGGTGATTCTAATCTGCAGGCAAGGGATGAGAGCCATGCAGTCATTGGACCCAAATGGAAAATCCACTCTACCCTTTCTCCATTCCCTCTTATATCAAGAATATATTTTCTTCTTCAAGCAAACTATGAAATGCTGGACTTTATACCATCTTTCAATTAAGTGATTCAAACATCTTTCCTTTTATTTTTTTTTCAAAGTATGAATTACCTAAGTCTCACATAACGAATGAGGTAAGTGAGTAATGGTTAGGATACAAGAACTCAACCCCCTGATAGGCTCTAGCAAGGTTAACAGCAGTAACAAGATGACCAGCCAGCACCAGGAAGAATGCTGTATCCAAATGAAATCCACCTGCACACACTCTTTTGTTTTATCCAAAACCAATCTAAAATGTAAAGTTTACCCTAAGAAAATAATATTCATAGTAAGTGTTTTAAAGAATTCCTCATGGGGCACATTGTGATAGAGAGAAATAGTAAATTCCTAGGAGAACCTTTACCTCTTTCTTCCCTGTTTTACTCAGTGGCTGGGGGCTTGATGCCCTTTGAGGGTAGAGACTTCGAGGCTTTCGTCACAAATGTGCATCATGTTACATTAAAATGAGTCACGCTTTACCTCTGCCAATCCAGCCTTGCCTGACACCTAGGACTTAGAACATGAACCTCCCTTTTCCTTATCAACAGAGGCAGCCTTGCTGAGGATCAAAGTGGTTTTCACTTAGCAATCCATTTCAGTAGTTACTGTCATTCTGGGATCCCTGAACATGGGCATCCCATGGAGCTAGGAAAGCTCAGGGAATCCTTATCATCTAGAACTGTCTCTCAGAATCTACTCCAGGTCTGAGTTACCTCTGGCGCTGGGGCTCCCTCTAGTGAGTATGCTAGGAATGCCAACCTAGGAATGCCGGTTCTCAAGGGGAGGATGGAATATGATGATACCACCAGGACCCAAACCCTTATAGATGAGACAACCATACAGTCTGTCAGGCAACCTCCTTGCCTATGATCTACTCAATTTAGCCATTTTGGCCTCAGACTTGTCTCACTGAGATCCCATGGGCATCAGACTCCAGGGGAATGGTAGATTGGGTATCGTATTTATCAGATACCTTGGGTTATACACAACAAAACTTGACTTTGGAATACTTTAGGGGAAAACCCAGGTTTAGAACAATATATTGAGTGGTTTTCACAAACATAACTTAGAAAAGACAGGGATTCAGGCATGCCCCAGGATCTGATTTGCAGAAACTTATAAGAGATCTCATTAGGGCCCTTCCATCCAAACCAATGATCTTCAGCCATTGTATGTCTTTGGGTCAATCAGATGGCCATGGACACCTCTAAGTAGTCTCATTTTAATCTTTCCATAACCTCAAGATCCTATGGGCATTATTATGTAATTTTACACTTGAGAGCAATTTGCCCAGATCACCTGACTAGTTGGTGCCAGAACTATACTCAAAAACATATTTCCTAAGTCCAAATTTTATATTCTTTTGTCTCCTCATATCACTTTCATGACTTAGAAGAAAACTGCTGGAAAGGCACTGAAGTAAATATTGTAGTGCTGTTCTCTTCTCCCAGGAAAGTTTGCTGCGAGATACTGAGAATGTCAGAGTGAGGTTTAGCAGAATGAAGGAAATATACATACATGGCTTTCTTAAGAAGCAGTACTGGATGTTAAAAAAACAAAAAAAAAAAACATAGTCTTTGGAATCTTATAATCACAAGTTGAATTCTGGCTTTTTCTCCTACTACCTACATGACTTTGGGCAACCTTCTCGCATTTGCAATATAGGAATAGATATACCTACTCACAGATTCTTGAAAGAATTAAATGCAATGATGTAAGGAAATCTCCCAGCAGAGTGAACCTAAGTGATTTTAACAGAATAGGCAAGAAACAGAACTAGAAAATAGTAGAAACTAGTAACAGAAGAACAGAAATAGGGAAAATCAGATGGAAATAGAACAAACCCATCTAGGGAACATACGTCACTAAACCAGAGGCTAGTGGAAGCTGATAATACAATAGAGATAATCAACAGGGCTGTTAGGGTTTGATCATAATTCCATCTTTCGACTGGCCTTCTACGAAGCAGAGGCTGCATAACTTAGAGACCATTTCAAGAAGCAAAAGACGGCTGATGGGCATTTGGCACCGTGATTATTCACCAAGGAGAAGATGAGATT
Source organism: Stenella coeruleoalba (assembly GCF_951394435.1). Lineage (NCBI taxonomy): Eukaryota > Metazoa > Chordata > Mammalia > Artiodactyla > Delphinidae > Stenella > Stenella coeruleoalba. The sequence goes on along the minus strand of NC_137150.1, from coordinate 82,091,467 downwards.
CTGTGCTATGCCAGAGATGGAAATATCACCTTAACAAGCATGGACAGCCCCCAATGGACTATAAAATTCATTTGGTGGCTGTGATAATTCAAAAGAGCCAGGTGGCACATCAGCAACAACGGAAGACATAAATTTTAATTCATGAGGCTCATCAGTGTCCTGGTCAGAAAGGGACAAACCCTCCACTCTCCGGCTCAGTAATCCAATCTAATGGGAAGAGAAAGCATTCTGAAGTGACACTCATCAGTGCCAGAGAACCCTCTTTAAAAATTACTTCATATGGGTGTGTGCACGTGTATATGGAATTGGTGGCTAAATTCTTGAGGGGGTAGTGTGAGTGGGAAACAATCCGTCAATTTTTGAATTATCTATAAGCTAACACTTCTCATCCTCAAGGCAATTGTTTCTTTACTGAGAGTCTGATGGCCTTATTACTACCTTCAGTCAGTAGGGCTGACCAGGCTTTGTGTCCTGCAGGGAAAAGAGTTGTTTATGTAATACAAATATGACTCTACAACGGAAATACATTTTCCTTTACTAACACACTCTAAAAAGTAATTACCTTTTTTGAGAAGACACATAAAACGTGACAGGCTCGGTTCACGAATCTGCTAAGTATTCTCTGAGGCAGACACAGTCCATGTTGTTTTACACATAACAACGGACCTTCCTACATAAAGTACTGTGCACCTACACACGTGTACTGTGCGTCTGAGATGTCTGTCTAGCACACAGCCCAAATTAAGCAACTGCCCGATAAAGATTTTAAAAGTGGCTGAGTTCTGCCCAGTCTACTTTTTTTTTTCAACATAGCTTATACCTTCTCTATTCGGTTTCTCCCTCTTCCTATAGAGATAAATACAATAAGAGATACATATATATATATATATATATTTGTTGTTGTTGTTGTTGTTGTTGTTGTTGTTGTACGCGGGCTTCCCACTGTTGTGGCCTCTCCCATTGCGGAGCACAGGCTCCGGACGCGCAGGCTCAGCGGCCATGGTTCACGGGCCCAGCCACTCCGCGGCACGTGAGATCCTCCCGGACCGGGGCACGAACCCACGTCCCCTTCATCGGCAGGCGGACTCCCAACCACTGCGCCACCAGGGAAGCCCCAGTAAGAGATATTGATATATATTCATACACGTATATGATGCATAGATAAATATACATATAAAGACATATCTATTTACTTATATTCTTCTTTACCTCACTACCAGCCCCTTAGCATGGTCACTGCCATCTCTGCCCTGTACAATTATGATACCTAACCACCAACCCCCATCTCACCATCCTACCCTTTGTTTTGTAATATTACCCTGTGTTTCATCTCAGATTCATCTCCATACCCCCACCCCTTGCTCCATTCCACTTAACTGGCTTTATTCGCCACTGTGGCACTTGCTAGCACCTGGCAATATTTGCGTGTTCTTGTTTTCATTTACTTGCTTATTGTCATTCTCCGTTATGTGAACTCAGTGGAAGCAGGAACTTTGATGTATTCACTTCTCTATCATTAGTGCTTGGAACAGGGCCTGGCACTAGTAGGGACTCAAAACATATTTTCTCAATAATGAATGAATCCCTATATTACCTAGATAGAATACAGTACCTGATACAGAGCAAGCATCAAAAAAAGTTTGTTGAAAAAATGAATGAACACAGGAACATATCAAAATTGAAAATACATCTAAGAGTTTTCAGATTTGTGAAGAAGTCAAAGCTATGTCTTTGACTAAAGAGGAAATCTCCTCTTCTCTGTATTACCTCTCCTCCCTCCCCTCATTCAGCCTTATGGTTTTGCATTTAATGATAAAAGTCTGCATGAATTCTCAGGTTGAGCAAGACACAGTAGGTCTGAATTGGGGAGGGCACAGGGCCTCTTCTGCCTATTTAACCAGCCCATTCTGGGCACAGCATGTCTTTATTCTCCACCCCCTTAAAAGCAGGCATGAGGGCTTCCCTGGTGGCGCAGTGGTTGAGAGTCCGCCTGCCGATGCAGGGGCACGGGTTCGTGCCCTGGTCCGGGAAGATCCCACATGCCTCAGAGCAGCTAGGCCCGTGAGCCATGGCCACTGAGCCTGCGCGTCCAGAGCCTGTGCTCCGCAACGGGAGAGGCCACAACAGTGGGAGGCCCGCGTACCGCAAAAAAAAAAAAAAAAAAGGCATGAACCAGAAATTGATAAATTGACATTATTCTGCTTATATGTGTAATCAATGAACACTGTGCCTACTCATTCATTTCTTTCTGAGCTTCCTCCAAAACCTCTAAATCTAACAGATAGTGGGGGAACAACTGTGAGACTATTATTCAAATGATTCAAATGAGAATGAAAAGCTTCCAAAGCCAGAAGCAAAATATTCACATGACTCCCCCCTCCCCTTAGGCTATTATATGCATATTTCCAGAAGATACTTCACAAGAGTATGAAAATCCTTTAAACCCTTTAAAAATCCATTTTTCTAAAGCTAAGAATCATAAAAGAGTTACCTTAAATCTATCCTGTTGAAACCAGATTTCTCCCTTTAAAAAAAAGTCAATGCGGGACTTCCCTGGTGGTGCAGTGGTTAAGAATCTGCCTGCCAATTCAGGGGACGCGGATTCGAGCCCTGGTCCTGGAAGATCCCACATACCGCGGAGCAACTAAGCCCGTGCCTCACAACTACTGAGCTCACGAGCCTGCACTCTAGAGCCCACGAGCCACAACTACTGAGCTCACATGCTGCAACTATTGAAGCCCGCTTGCCTAGAGCCCGTGCTCCGCAATGAGAGAAGCCACTGCAATGAGAAGCCCACGCACCGCAAGGAAGAGTAGCCCCCACCAGCTGCAACCAGAGAAAGCCTGCACACAGCAACGAAGACCCAATACAGCCAAAAATAAATAAATAAATATATATAAAAAAAAAAAAAGAACCATTAAAAAAAATAAAAGTCAATGGAGATCTTCTAGGATCAACTACTTAAGATATTTTTCATCTTTCTTAAGATAGTAGTCCTCCTGTTCATAATTTTGTGGTCATACAACAATTTTAGTACATTTTTTAAATGTAAGAAAAAAATGATGACATTAAATCTCGTAGAAAAAAATGTTGAGATGCAAAATAGCTCTAAACCAATTGACCACTCACTTATTCAGCAAATATTTATTGAGTGTCTACCATGTGTCAAGCGCTGTTCTTCGGGCTGTGAATAGAACAACAGACAAAAGAGACACACATCCATGATTCAAGGAACTCTAAATTCTATTTGGGCATGGGGAGATGCACATAGAACAAAATAAAAACGCTAAACATGTAGCTTGTTAAATGGATTTAAGTGCTATGGAGTCAAATGAAGTAAGAAAAAAGAATGGAGAGTGTTGGATTGGGTAGTGGGGCAATTTTAAATAAAGCAGTCAGGAAAACCTCCCTGGTACGGTGTTATCTAAGTAAACACTGCTCGGAGGTAAGGAAGGAAGCCAAGTGGACATCTGGAGAGGAAACTCAGATACCACACTCCATCTTTGATTTCATAGGTACATTTAAAAAGCACATCTGCGCATGTTATATTACTTATGGCAGGGATTTTGACTGAAGGGGGAAATTATCGATCTGAAGAGTTTAAAGTTCCATTCTGGAAGTACGCCTTCTTTTCTCAAATTTGCAGTTCCCCTCTTTTGTTTCCGGACAATTCACTCTTCCTCATTTTATCTTATTACTCCTTTTTCTTATGTATATAATGAGGGAATTTTGGACAGATCTGTCATGGGATTGGTTCTACTGTGTAATGATCAAGGTGTATGCTGCACAATTATTAGAAAACCTTGCTTTTTAGCACAATCAAAATGCTCAAATTGCTTACAATTCAGAAACAGGTGGTAAGCTGAACATTAGCTGCTCTTTCTGCCCCAAGGCTCATTCAGTTCCTTCTCTTAATCTTTTTAAAGGAAAAACACAGCAGAATCAGGGGTGAGTTATTAGCTTTGGGCAATTTGTTCTGGCTTAGATGCTCCCACGTTGGACTCTTCCTGTAATCAACTTGATATCAACCAAGGAATATCAAATCATTTGCAAAGAGAAGGTCTGATATGGGTGAGCAGCATTAAAAACCCAAGATTATGGAATAAGAGATTGTTTGGGTTGGAAGAGACTGTATGTGTATCTCTAATGCTAAAATTTAGCCTTGTAACATAGGCAGGGATACTAAGACACAAGAGGTAAGTGGGATATCAAAGTTACACCAGAAAAGTGTGGACCTTACAAAAAAGGGAAAACAATGTGATAAGAGGTTGAGTGAAATGGGGCATACAGAAAAAAGGCACAAAAGGTTATAATGTTAATATGATACAGTTAAAGCAGATTTCATTTAAAAGGCATGGGCCACTAAATGAAAAAAGGTAATGCAATGGTGCTCAAGAATATTTTATTTATGTTATTATTGTGTACCATCATCCTAAACTACATGGCACTCATCTCTTACCTCTTTTCCTCCTCAAAGTACTACTACTTCTCCACTTTTCCCTCTCTTAGCAAACACTATTGCCATCCACCCAGCTGATCAAGCAAGAAAGAAGAGTTATCCTTCACTCTTCCCTTTTCTTTACATCCCACATCCTCACCTCTCCTTCTCTAGATCAGACAGCCATCTTCTGGATTCTGAAACCTCATTGGTCTCCCCGCTTCCAGTTTTGCACTATTCCCCAACATCCATCTCTCTTCCATAATGTTGTCAGAGTCATCTTTCTAAAACCCAAGTCACATGGTGGTCTGTTTTTAAAACTCCCCAATAGCTGCCTGTGAATTTCAGGTTAGAACCAGAACTACCAGTGTGTTATACCAGGCTTTTCATGCTGGTCCCCTTGCTGTCTCTTAAAAACATATCTCTTGCCACTCCCATTCTACCCACTGAAAACTCCATTCCTGTTCAGCGTTCCCACTTCTCAGAATGGCTACCCTCTAATCCCCAGTGCTTGCCTTGGCTACCTCCTCCTCTCTGTCAAGCTCAGCTCAGGAATCATCTCTTCTAGGCAATCTTTTGTCCTTCCCCAGGCTAGGCAAAGTGATTGTCCCACATTGTCCCACAACTCTTTCTATACATTTGTCCTTAAAAGACTGACTTGTGATATTTATTTCTGTATTTCCAGGCTGTATAACAGTCCTGATATATAACAGGCATAAATTAATGTTTGGTGAATGGACAATTAAATGCATGCTAATCTACTGGCTTCCTGAATTACAAAGAAAAATAAAACGAGATGACTAACTTCAGAGCTAACGCTTCATTATATTTGGTTGTGGGTTTCTCTAACAGATTATATAATGATTTACGTTCCTTGAATAAAGTTGCTTTTGAGTTATGATTTAAACATCACTAAAGCTTCATTTGTACTTAAATTTGAAGGAGCTTGTTTATTTCCGAGTTGGATCTGAACTCCATCTGATACCGCATTACCAAATTCAAGCGACCCAATCCACCTTTCAATTAAATGAAAGGAGCGGTGACTTACAGGAACTGTCAATGTATTTAAAATGTCGCAAGCACTTTATTTATAGAGCAACATAAAAATGTAATTCAGGTACTTAAAAAAAAAAAAAAAATTGACACAGACTAAGCAGAGAAGATGAGCCAGAGGGGGCTTCATGATCTAAAACTCCACTCTGCAGTAACGTGAACCTCAGCTTCAAATCCAGCCTGGGTCAAGACAACCTGTCGTTCTCCTGAGACTGAGCACTGCCTATCTCCTGGTTCACCGTGTGTGTCTTTCATAGTGCTCGAGGACTCCATGTACTTAAAAAACCTCATGGAATTTTCTCATAAATGATAATGCTATCCCTAATAAGCTTAGCCAAATTCAGAGAACTCCTTGATATATAACTGACAGCTCTGGATAATGCCCTCGGGTTGTTAACCATTCTACAAAAATCAGATTCAGTCAACACTGCAGAACTTGAATTTGCCAGAAAGTTACCTCATGCCACTTTTCCCCCCTCACCCAGTGCCCCCTAATAAAGTGAGCATCTAATTACTATTAATTGATTTTGCCTGAGTGACAATCTGTTTCTTAAATCCAGTGAGAAACAAGTCTTTGACTTTTCAAGCACGTGGGGGAAGTGACCTGATTGAATCCTGCTTCTATGCTTCTAACTTCTTTTTTTTTACACAAATGACAATACAAACAGAATAGAAGACAATCTGCATAATTTGGGGATTTTATGATTGATAAGGCATTATCTTGTCAGCCAAAGGCACTTTCATGACAAGTATTTATGATAGAAGGAGGTTCCTGGCTATAAAGAAATAGAGTTTAGTCTGATAAAGGACTTTCAAGATTCTAAACACCATCCCCTTCAGGGTAAGAGGATTAGTGCTGCTATTTCAGAACACGGTGTTATTACAGTCTGAATCCAGTTAAGTGGGAAGAGAAAAGGCATTTGACTCTCAGGATACCAACACATGCACATGCACAAGTGTGCAAACACACATTTAGAGAATGTAGAGCGAAGGGTTAGAGGGCTGAGGAGTCCAGACAGGGAGGGCCATCAGGTCTCAAGGGAAAAGAAGCAGAGAAATTTAAACAGTCGTGTGACTTACTCACAGTTGTCTACCAGCCAAGGACATGAAGGGGTAACAATAGCATCAAAGAAGCTTTCAGTCATTCAGGAGCAAAACTGTATTTAAAGTTAAGACAAACAACATGTGACCTTAGAGGAGTGACAGAGAATCTTAAAGGCAGACATATATCAATCGGCAAGTTGTATTTCAGGCTATGAGTCTTGGAATCAGTCTGACAGAGTTTTTCCTGAGGCTTTTCAAAGGAACAACAAAGCAAGAAACTCTTCAGAAAATCACAACCATCTCAAACCAAAGATGTTCACATTCTTCCCTCAAGCACTCCAACTGATTTCTGAATAGTAGAGATCTGAGTGTCCCTTGCTATGTCAAGAAGACTGAAGTGAGCTTGTAGAAATAGAACCTTTTACCCACATGGGCCCTTTTTAGGTGGGTGGCAGCTAAGGCAAATCACCTTCATCCAGCACCAAAACACATGAAATCAAGCTAAGGTTCATCTTCAGAAAAAGTTTTTAGAAAAAGCACAAGAGCAATGTGGAGTCCAGGGAGCACTGTGGAAGGCCTTGACTTGGAGATGGGTCAGAAAAGACTGGATATGAAGGGGCCTGCAGAATATATACATGCTCAATGTGCGCATGAGTATCAGCCTGTAAACTTGCCTGTGAGCCCCAGGTGGTCTTTGTGGGTGTGTTTCTAATTTCTTCAGTACCAGCCATCTCCTCCCTGCAAGGTTATTTTCCATCTTCCTTTCAAAACAATGGGCCTGAAAGTATTTGTCATATCCAAGAAATGGCTTGATCCTGGCTGTGGTAGTCAGAATAATGGTCCCCCAAAGATGTCCACATCCTTATCCCCGGAATCTGTGAATATGTTACTTTACATGACATCAGGATTTTGTCGGCGTGATTAATTAAGGACTTTGAGATGGGGAAACTATCATGAATTACATTGGTGGGATCAATATAACCATGAGGTAAGTAAAGGATGGAAGAGGGTGGTAGAAGAGTCAGAGAGGAGATGTGACAACAGCAGTAGAGGTCAGAGGGATGTGTGGTCACAGGCCAATGCAAGCAGGCAGCCTCTAGAAGCTAGGAAAGGCAAGAAAACAGATTCTCCTCTACAGTCTCCAGAAGGCATGCAGCCCTATTGACTCATTTTAGACTTCTGACTTCCAGAAATGTAAGATGATACATTCATGCTCTTTTAAGTTACCAAGTTTGTGCCAACTTGTTACAGCAGCAATATAAGACACCCATTGGATGAGCCCCTTCATAGACATTCTTCCAGAGGAGTATCACGTTTTGGCCATTCATCTTCTTAGCACACATTTGTCATTCATGCTCTCATTTGCCTTGTGATGAGCACTTGCTACATTCTATTCACTCTTCCAGGAGCTCGACAGACAAATATCTGGATCCTGTCTTTAGGAGCTTACGATCAAATGGAAATAGATATAGTGGGAATAAGGATGGAAGTGTGTCCAATCTACATGGGACTCAAGGGTGAGGAAGGTCAATTCTACTTGGGAAAATGATGGGAAGATACTTTCTTATATGAAAATTTGAAAGGTGCTTTGTTAGTTGTCAAATGGAGAAAAGATGAGAAGAAAGATCATTCCAGGCAGGGGAGTTTGATGAGTAAAACTCCAGATGCTGAAACAGCTGAGTGTGTTCTGGAGGGAATGTAGGGTATAAGTATCTATGCTGATAGAAACAAAACTGGAAGCCTAAGTTTAGAATATAGGGTCTGAACTCTATCTTGTGAATGACAGAGAATACTAATAAGAGCAGCATCAATTTCAGATCTATGTTTTAAGAAATTGGTTAGGTAGAAAGCCAGAGTCAGAGAGAGCAGTTAAAAAGTTAAAAGGATACTACTGCAATGGTCCAAGCCAAAGGTAATGCAGGCCAATCTAAATTAGCAGCATAAACAACGGAGAGAAAGATATTGAATCAAGATGTATTATGGAGGTAGAATCAAGTGAATGATGATAGACTGGGTATAGTGGAAAGAGAAAGGGAAGAGTTTAGGATAAAACTGAGTTTGAGAATTGGGTAGCTAGTGTGCTACTTTCTAAAAGAGGACATGCATCAGCTTGGTGAAAACAGATAATGACAATCTTTAAATGCAGGTCTCCAACTTATATATTCTTTGAGCTTCTAGTTCGTGAAATAATAAATATGCTGTATAGAGAGAAGGGACCATATTTTCTATCTTTAGGATTTCCCTTGCCTACCATAATGCTGGGCACATGAAAAATTCTTGTTGAATTGAAAAGAATATTGTGCTCAGCAAGAAAGATATGTGTTTTGATTCCAATTCTGACGTGGAGCTTTGGGTTTAAAAGTACCCCGAAGGTCAATCAACATACTTCTAGGCAAAGGCATATCTCTTAGAAATGGATTAAAGAACTATCGATGTTAGAATTTTTCTTCTGGCATGATGCATTATCTTCAATATTAAGAAAAAGAAACAATTCCCCTTGTACTCTCTTTCTTTAATTTTAGGCATAACTACTGAACAGGGTAGAATTTCATTATCTTTATTGAGAATCTAAGAAATAGAACACGTATTTTTGCGTACCTACTGTGTTCATGAAGCTCCCCTGATATAGAGAAAGTGGTATTTTTTATTCTATTAAAAACCGATTCAAATTTCTGCAAGGCTGATCAAATCCTCTGCTGTACAATCAATGACTAAAAGTTAAAAATGCTGAATTAGGGCCACCATAGATAATTCAGTCACAGTGGTAGACATGACAGAGTGAAATAAATTTTAATTCTCCCAGAGTTGAACCTACTCAAGCAAAATGGATTTTTCTTTTGATTTGAATCAGACATTATCCCAATTCACCAGTTAATATACTTTAGTTTGGCTCTGTAGTCAACTATGGAGGAAAAAACATGCTAAGTTTTTCCCATTCTAATATCAGATGGGAGTAAGACCTTCAGCAAACAGGCTTCTGTAACTGAATACCAAGAAAAATATGCTAGAAAGACCTCAACACCACAGCAACACACTCAGGGACCAAAGCAGGTTTGAATCTTAATTATATGGTAATGTACAGAACAAACCTGGTGTCATGGCATTTTGGGGAGAATAGCTGGTGAGAATTTTCTAGATGCTTTCATTGTGTTTCCTTCACATAAAGCAATAGCAAACAAAAGGTATGGTTGTAGGAGTTCATTATTAACCCATGGTAACTGGCAAAGAAAATGGTGGTATTTTCTGGCAAAGAACGTAACAGTAAATATCATTTCAGAGGTTTAATCTTGCAACCAGAGTCGGTAGTTGTTTCACTACTCCTTGAGCATGAAGGACTCAGAGAGTAAATGATTTATCGTTCGGTCAACAGAGAACAAATTTTAATATTTTGAAAAAAACCTGAGAACTATTCATCCTGGCATGTGTTACTATTAAACCCAAGGAAATGAAGAAATATTGATATAATTTCTGCCTTTCAAGAATGAAATTATATATTAACCACACAGCACCCAGCAACATATACAACCAGCACCCCCAGAGATAGTTAGTCTGACATCAGAATTGTGTTTTTCTAGCTAAATACTAATCCCCTCTATGGCATTATACAATTTATTATAAATAGGCTGCTTGATCCAGCAGCCAAGAAATCAAATCAGAATTCTCAGGAAGAACATGGTGAAATAAAGGGGCAGGTAGAGAGGTAAAGGGGTCAGATGCAAAAAGGCAGAAGCCTATAGCAGTGCCTAAGAGCTACCTGGCATTCTTGTCAAATGCATACTCCGATTCAGTAGATCTGAGGTGGGGCTGAAGACTGCATTTCTAACAAGCTCATCAGAGATGCTGCTTATCCCAGGAACCCACTCTGAGTACAAAGGGTGGCACTTTTCTGTGTTTAAGAAAGCTCAAACCACCACAGTAATACCTACACTGCATATGTGCCCCCAATTTCTCCTTCATGTTCTCTTTTATGGGATTTCTTGAACATCATCTCATTTGTTTTGTTTCTTGTTTTAGCTCATTATGTTTGCAATATTACTTACGGACCTGTTTTTCAGACAAAGAATGAACTCACAGTCCTGAAAGCATCCCTTCCTTTACCACCGCTTCCCAGTTAGACTACGAAGCAAGCATTGCATCTTTGTGCCACTGCCTCTTTTAAAAGACACCTGAATGATAACCTTGAGTGGGACTTCCTACCTGCCCTCAAAAAAAGAGGAAAAGAAGAGTAAATGACAAAATTCTGCAAAACTCAAGCTAGTGAAAGGGAAAAAATAAACAAGACTGTCAGTCTCCAAGGAAGAGCGTACTGTGATTATTAAAAATAATTTTAAAACTTTAGAAACGCATCCAGCATGTTTCAGTTTTCTCATGTGAAAGACTGGATGGGACCAGAGGTCTACTGTGGGTGGGGGATTCAAGTCTGTCTCTACTGCTGTCTAAATATTTCTCCAGCTGAGGAAGAAATATTTCCTGTAGATCTTAGCCATGAAAGCCAGACTCTCGTGCCACCTAGGACGACGGGAAAATTAAGAAGTCACGTAAGGGTAAGGAAGAGAAGAGGCTTCACCACCTGTTTCCTCCTTTAAGAGGTACTCCTCCTCTCAGAAGTAAAACATCCCAAGCCAGCTCTTTATTTTCCCTTTACACCATTTCTTCCAGAAAAAGAAAAAAACAAAAAACTAGAAGTTCAAAACCATAAAGGAATTAAATAAACATCACACTTCACAGAAGGTGAGAGTAGTATAACACAATGGCATTAAGCTTATCCAGATCTGCAGTGCTGTTCTAAACATTTGACTTTGTTCAGAAAAATCTCATTTACTCTTGGATAAATGCTGCCGTGGCTTACACGACTAGTCACATTTACAACATAGAGTGTAATATGCCTCCCAAAGGGGGGCAGTCTCCATTCACTTTGACAAAGGGCAGCACAGGCAGAAGTGGTTTTGCCACTGTCTGCTCCACGGTCAGGATCTGTAAAATGGGGGGAATCCAAACAGCGAAAGCATCCATGGTTCTCATGAAGGAATAGAGCTGACGCAGTTTGTGAACAAGAAGTATTCTTACCATCATTATTATTATTACCACCTATCCACACACTTTTAGACATATCAAGAGATATAAAACTTGTTCAGATAGGATAAATCTTTCCTTTTCTGTATTCAAATCAACCAGCTAAAAATACTTATTAAACATAGATGACTGATACTGAATCAGATACTCCAAGAGAAGCATAAGATAGAACGACCATCTTCGTGTGGCCAACAGTCTTTTTAGACAGAATAAACTAATATATATGAAGTGATTTATAAAGTCATTTCAGAATAGCCCTAGACAGTATATAATTAAATATTAAATTACGCACAGTCAGGCACAAGTACTAAAATAAATCGGAGAAGGGACAGATCAGTACACACTAAAATGGAAAGACAGTAAAATTTTGCGCAAAGGGCATACTATCAGGAATCAGAATACCTAGTAGTTCAATGTAATGTGGGGCCTGTGCTTGGTTTTGTCACCTGTGAAATGGGAATGACAGTAATACATACCTCTCAGGGTTATTTCAAGAGTTAGAGGAAATGTGAAAATGAAAAAAAAATCTGACTTTATAAAACAAGACACATTTTCTGTTTTATCATAATTGATGATTAGCCCATCTTTTATGAAATGAAGAGGATTTATGCCGTCCTTGAAAAAAGTATGAGCTAGAGAAGAGGGAGGACAGTTATCTAGGAAAAGAGGAAGAGAGAAAGAAAAAGTAGAGGGAGAAATAAGCAATAGGCATAAAAAAGACAAAGACCTGGGAAGGAGGGCAATAAAAACCACAGGCAGGTGCTCACTTCAGCAGCACATATATACTAAAATTGGAATAATACAGAGAAGATTAGCATGGCCCCTGCCCAAGGATGATACACAAATTCACGAAGCATTCCATATCTTTTAAATTGGGAGATTGGGATTGACATATACACACTATTGTATATAAAACAGATAACTAATAAGGACCTACTGTATGGCACAAGGAACTCTACTCAATACTCTGTAATGACCTATGTGGGAAAAGAATCTCAACAAGAGTGGATATATGTATATATATAACTGATTCACTTTGCTGTACAGCAGAAACTAACACAACACTGTCAATCAACTATACTCCAATAAAAATTCATTTTAAAAACCTACAGGTAGTTGACTTCATTTTTAGAGAAAAGTAAATAAATAGGGTTCATTGAAGTGGAAGGATGCCAGGAATGGGCAGGAGTCAACAGCAGGCTCCTCCCACCCCTCTGCTGGTTTCCTGCTTCCAGACTGTCAGGCTCTTTCATCATACATCCCTGGTTCTCAGTCTTTTACAAGCTGACAAAACAAAATAAGGCAGGAGAAAAGAAAACGGAAAAAAGAAAAAAAAAAAGATTGCCTGACTCTCAGTACTTTGATACAAGGGACAACAGAGGAGGGGCACAGGGGAAGAAGAGATTAGAAAGCATATTAAATCCTCCCCTTGTCTCAGGGATGGTATTTCTGCACATTACTAGACCTGCTCCCAAGCCAGAAAATTTACTTACCCCATGGCCACCAGTGAGGTGGGCTGGATAATAAGAATATTAGGAGATGGCAATTCTGTAGATGTAAAAGGTACACATTCAAAAGAAGGAAGGAGAGAAAAGAACAATGGAGTATAAAATAAAGGATTAGCAAGATCCAGAGAAAGATAAAAGAAAGCGCAAGAGAAAAATGGTTCATTTGTAGAACTAATACATTAGGTAAAATTCTAAAACATTGTCCCAGGTTTCAAACGCTTCAAGGGGATTTTAAAAGAGGACAAGCCTACCAGGGATCTGAGTAGATTATACAATATGCAAAGCTGACTTGAAGAGGAAGAATAAGAAGATTTACCACGTGTTCAGTTCCTACCATGTACCGGGAATTCCACCGGGGCTTTACATTTCTTAAATCCATGAATGTTTGTTGTCATCTATAGGATGTGGGCTGCTCAGAAAGCTTGACTTCCCTGAAGTTACCTTCCCATCCTCCAGAACAATCCTCACTTCCGCTACAGCTTGAAATTGCAATTGAAAATTAGTCTTTGATTTCTTCTGTTACAATACAGGCATGTAAAGTATAAGGCCACAACTTTCAAAAATAATTTAGCCCGGGTTAGCCATCTCAGGTAACTGAGAGGAGGTAAGATTAGGGATGAAGAGAAGAGGGCAGAGAAAGAAGAGACAGCATTCTCATAATTCAGGATCCAGGCTTCTGAAAGAGGAGATCTATAACTGCAGGCACCTGTTTCCTGTTTCCTAGTCCATCGGCTTACCTGGAGCAGGTGCCAATGACAGGTGTGTATGGGAGGATTTTAGAATTAATTTTATACACACACACACACACACACACACACACACACACACACACACACACATATGTATCTGAGGAGAGAGGTGAACTCTACTTTTGTGAGAATTCAGAATATTTCTAGTATTCTGAAAGAGTGAGGCAGCCATATATCTCAAAGTAAAACTAATTTAAACACACACATTCCCTAGAGAACCTGGCTTTGTTGAGCTACAAGGCTGTTACAGTTAATGGAGTCAATGCTCATCTCATTTCACAGGTGAGGAAACCGAGGCCCAGCAAGATCCCATGACTTGCCCAAGCCATGCCATGCAGCCAGTTAGCAGCAGGCCTGAAATTGATGTCTGATGACATTCACCTAGTATCTTCTACATTACCCCACGATGGTATCTTAGGGAGGTGTCACCACATCAAATAACTCTACGTAATACTAAAGTATACCTCGGATTGAAATGAAACAAAGTTCAGGCAAACGCAGACCTGTATCACAGCTGCTAATGGGGTATGAGGAACCTCACTTATGATGCAGTGGAAAAATAGGGGCAAAAGATGCCTAATCTAAAATTATACTTAAACTCTGTGTGTTTTATACCAATTATATATTATGCTTATTAGTTGGTTGCATGTTGTGAGAATTAAATGAAATAACATATAAAAGAGGCCCAGCAAAGTGTTGATTCTCTTTTCTTTCCCCAATTATCAACAAATGATTCTTTTGGGGAAAAAAAAGATAAGTGATTCACTTGTTAGTTTTCCCGAATGCCTTCAAGATCTCCTCCCCTCAGCCTAATTCTGCTTAAACTCTTTTCTTTCTTTCAGAGATGAAGATCAAAAGAAGATATAAGAATTTTTTTTCTTGATTAATCACCTACCCCCAACCTCACTTCTAGTGTGTAGGAAATTAGAGGCAGGAGAAGCTTACTTTGCCTTATAACTGTTATGTGAAGAAGCAATGACAGAGCAAATATCTGTGATATTTTCCCAGGAGCCACAGAAAAATTCTGAAATACAAGTAATGTTGGGCCCGCTTCTGTATTTTATAAGGACGAGATTGCATATGTTGTCATGAGGAAGGGTGTAGTTGGGGTGCTTGTGCACTTACCCTTTTGTTTAATATCACCTATCTTATTCAGGCTGGGCACGTAGGAAAAAAAATATTTTGGATTGTGGCTGGTTATGTGCAAAGTCCCATCCTTGGCAATTTATATGCTTTTCTGTTTTCTATACTGAAACTTGGGAGTAAAGATTTTCCTGATCTTAGGGCTTGGTTTTGTAAAAGAATAGGGGAGAGAATGTAAAATGAAAATTATTGAGTATGCCCTCTATGCCAAGAACCACTGCAGGTATGTATTTAATCCTTACACCCATCTTGCCCTCTGGAAGGTAAGGAAGAACATTTTTTTTTTTTTTCTGACTCTCTACTAGCATTAAGAAGAATGTCTGGCACATAGTAGGGTTTAATATGTATTTGTTCAATGAATAATAAATTAACAGTCCACCAAGCTGAGTAGCATTATCTTCATCATGCTGATAAAGTGGCTGAGATGCAGAAAGATTAAATTTCCTGGTCATGGTCTTAAACACTAGGCAGATCCAGAATATAAATCAGCGCTGTCTGTCTTTCATTACCAGGGCTCCTTTCTCTCCACTATGTTGCCTTGGTAAAAAGAGCAATGGATTAAACACAGTTCATAAAGTCTCACGGCCTAACAGCTACAGAGGTGAAACATTTTATAAAAATGAAAACTACATTAATTTAATTCACCCTAGTCCATGATATGACCATCTTCCCTGCCCACCGACCAACTTAAGTCTTACTGAAACAGGTACATCATGTAGCCTGCAGATATAAGAGATCAATGCCCACTGCATGTACTGAGAGAATTTCTAATGATCAAGGGCAGCACTATCTCTTGGTCAAAGATCTTGTGTTCCAGATACTGCAAAAGATGAGTAGTGTGACTATGGGCTGGTCATTCAGCATTTCTAATTCTCAGTTTCTTCATCTGTAAATGTTGGGGTGTGGGAGAAGGTACATAATGTTAGTAGGCATCATTTCAGCTTTAATATGCCATGATACCTTCCTTCTCAACCACAACCAGACAGCTCACAACTGAAGAGTTGAGAAAATAAGACTTTTGCCTTGTTTTCTTTCTCCTCAAGGAATCCCACTCCATTTTTATAATTGTCACATATCTGTCTGTAGCATCTACTCTAGGACATTATGAATTGCGGGGGGGGGAACTAGAATATGTTTATCCTTGCCAAAACACATGAACACTTAAAATTGCTATCAGTGATGGTCACCTATCCAGTATATATATATCTTTCTACATCTTTACCCCTTCTTTATTGTATTTTTTTAATTTATTTTTTATTGAAGTATAGTTGATTTACAACATTGTGTTAGTTTCAGGTGTAGAGCAAAGTGATGCAGATGTATACATATATATATATATATGAATATATACATTCTTTTTCAGATTTTTTCCCCTTATAGGTTATTATTAAATATTGAGTATAGTTTTCTATGTTATACATTAGGTCCTTGTTGGTTATTTATTTTATATATAGTAGTGTGTATATGTTAATCCCAAACTCCTACTTTATCCCTGCCACCCTTCCCCTTTAGTAACCATAAGTTTGGGTCCATTTCTCTTTTGTATATAAGTTCATTTGTATCATCTTTCTTTTAGATTCCACCTATAAGAGATATCTTATTTTCATTCTTAAAATTATTATTTTGATCAGGGAGATTTTATAGTTTTACTCCTTGTTTATCATTTCCACTTTATGGTCCAAAACTGTAAGTTTGCTACAGATCCAAGTTTGTTATGGATTAAAAAATGACAAATTTGAACAGTGATTACTGCCACTGAACAGGTTTAGTCAGGAATCAGAATATAACATTGATTTTCTATGACTTAGAATTATGGGTTTTGACTATGGTCTATCGTGGAGAGGCAGAAAATGCCAGGGAGTGAACTGGGCAGGAAAGAGTAGAACAACGTAGTGATGAATAACAACTAGCACGGCCTCCATGTTGAGGGGAGTAACAGGGAGTAGTAGAGACTGTGGCTGAATGAAGACCACAGGTCCTGACTAAAGGAGACAGCCCCTACTGAGTTGAGTCAAATTTTGCCATGTAGAATTGTTGGTCTAGTGTATCTAAATCTTACAATGTTCATTTAAAAAGCCAGAAATCTGAATTTTTATATGAAATGTGCCCATTTTCAATACTGGTTCAATTTCTAAAAATAAACAAAAACTATGGGCCAAATAAAATATATTTGTGGGCTAAGTTTGGCTAGGGGATTACTAGTTTGAGAACTCTCATTTAGAAAGATCAGTCTCTGAGAATTAGTGTTTCCTTCTTGCACAAGCAGAGTGTGTAGCTGTGTGTATATATCTGTGTGTATCTGACTTAGCAACTAACTGCTAGACACTAAAAAAAAAAAAAAAAAGGAACATATTGATGAAATAACCTGTGACCTCATGGGAAACACAGATGGAGTTTCCATGACACCCTATATTGTTCTGTTAGACTAAAGCTATCAAAATCTACCCTGGGCTGTCTCTCTGGAAACACATTAAAGACTTAGAGAAATAGGGGTTGGAAGATGGTTAAGATTGACTCCTGTGGGTAGAGGATGAAGTGTTCTAAATGTAGGTGGAGATATGTTTGACAGCAAGAAACAAGAAAGGCCCCTCCTAAAGGTGGAGAAATCAAAGAATAAGAGTGATGTTATAAACCAGTCTGCACACACAGATAAATCCCCAAGCCAACTCTAACTTCTTGAGCATGTATCTCTTAAACAATGGACACTCTATTTGGTAAACAAGTTAAATTTTTCTACATATTTTAATTTTAAGATAGTTTTCCAATGTTTCAGAGATATGCTATACATGCTCATATAATTTTTTAGAATACTATTGTAGGTAGGAAGTAATTGACAAGGGCACAACAAAAGAATACCCACCCTGCCTTCTCCTCCACCCCTGTGGAGGCCACTTTGAGGGTCTCAGCTTTACACAAAGGGCTCTGCTCCCCGTGACGTCTCTGACACAGAAACAACACGTGTACAGTGGGCCATGGTACAGCAAAATATGACAGAAAAGAGAAAATGCCACCAGAATAGTGGAGCTAAACAAGTGGGAGAGAAAGTGGCACAAACCCCTCTTCGTCCCAAATACATTATGGAAAAGTGATCAGAAAAGTGATGGTAACCATGTACTTGGTTAACAACCACACAGTGAGATAACAGAGCCCCAGCTGGAGTTGGAATAATATTCTGTCCCTTATATCTCTACTAAATTTTTTTTAAATTCCCAGTACAGTATCTCTTAAGAAGGAAGATTCTCAGTGTAAGTACTACTTTTCATACAGTGAAAGCTATTTCCCCATTCTCTACTCTGAAACTTACTAGCAACACTGACGTGTTTACAGAATTGAATCCTTTTTCAGTTTTTAGACTAACATATGTTAGTAATGAAGCGTGAAGTGAAGATGAAAGAAATGTAAGGAGATGTGATTACTTTTACCACACAATGGAAAATAATAATAAGGTATTCTACTTTTCTGTACTGAACTTCCCTTACTATTATCCCATGCAATAATCCCCTTGGATATTCCCAGCTACCCCGGGAGTTAAAGAGACCATGGATAATTACTCCATTTACAGACTCAAAGGCATTCCCCAATGTCACATTGCTGGGTGAACTGAACCTAAACCTTGATTCCTATGAATCCAATTATACAGCTTTGTTAACTGTGCCTGTAAATCTTGACCTTACATTCTCATCTTCCAAACCCTCATTTTAAGATAAAGGTACCAAAGAGACGATATGAATTAATAATTAAACACTGCACTCTAACTAGACCTGTATTTAAGAATCACCACATGTGTAAATGTAAATGGGTATGCAGGCCAATACAACTTTAGAAATGTTCTCAGGGTTCTAAGTAGTAAGATCATGTATACTTATTTTCTCTGGCAGCTTTAACGCTAGACAATGTACATGCTCCAAGGTAACCATCTCTCTCTTCCTCCTCCATACAGCACAAAGTAACAGATGGGCTATCTCCACTAAAAACATCAGCACTTTATTGACCAAGCTTCTGCTAGATTTCATAATAGAAATTTGTGAATTACGATTTCTCCTTTCAGGGATAAGGGGACATAACTATTATTCAGGAAAACCTGTTTTGTTTTGTTTTTTTTAATTCTCCTTATTCAAATGTTATTCCATTTTTAAGATGCTTGTATTTTTTTTCTCATTTTATAATACATTCCTGTATAAGAAGTATTTCCTTTCTGACTCATAATACAGTTCTTAGACTATTAGACCATACCACCTGCTAGGGGGTAACATGCATCTCATTAAAGATAGCTGCCATTATTAATGATCAAGCACAGTTCAATGAGTACAGTAAAACTTTAAGCATAGCATAAAGCAAAATGCTAAAGATAAATTAGGGCTGCAAGGAAACTCAGCTTCAATAAACCATGTGGCTGAAATATCTATATTCAGCTTCAGTCTAACACTAGAAAATATTAACTATGGGCATTCCACATAACAAATATTTACACTTTAATCTCTCATTCATCCTATAAGTAAACCTAAACCTAAATCTTGAAAGAGAAGCTAAAAATCCTTCTTGGAAATTCTATATAAATATACATTTACAGCTCTACCCACCACCAGTCCTTCCCATCAGGAAACTTCCACAAGCCTCTTAGATAGCCTCATCCACCAGAGGGCAGACAGCAGACACAAGAAGATATACAATCCTGCAGCCTGTGGAACAAAAACCACATTCACAGAAAGATAGACAAGATGAAAAGGCAGAGGGCTATGTACCAGATGAAGAAACAAGATAAAACTCCAGAAAAACAACTAAATGAAATGGAGATAGGCAATCTTCCAGAAAAAGAATTCACAATAATGATAGTCAAGATGATCCAGGACCTTGAAAAAGAATGGAGGAAAAGATCAAGAAGATGCAAGGAATGTTTAACAAAGATCTAGAAGAATTAAAGAACAAACAAACAGAAATGAACAATACTATAACTGAAGTGAAAAATACACTAGAAAGAATCAATAGCAGAATAACTGAGGCAGAAGAAGGGATAAGTGACCTGGAAGACAGAATGGTGGAATTCACTGCTGCAGAACAGAATAAAGAAAAAAGAATGGAAAGAAAGGAAGACAGCCTAAGAGATCACTGGGACAACATTAAACACAACAACATTCACATTATAGGGGTCCCAGAAGGAGAAGAGGGAGAGAAAGGATGCGAGAAAATATTTGAAGAGATTATAGTTGAAAGCTTCTCTAACATGGGAAAGGAAATAGTCACCCAAGTCCAGGAAGCACAGCGAGTCCCATACAGGATAAACCCAAGGAGGAAAACGCCAAGACACATAGTAATCAAATTGGCAAAAATTAAAGACAAATAAAAATTATTGAAAGCAGCAAGGGAAAAACAACAAATAACATAAAAGGGAACTTCTATAAGGTTAGCAGCTGATTTCTCAGCAGAAACTCAAGCCAAATGGGAGCGGCACGATATACTTAAAGTGATGAAAGGGAAGAACCTACAACCAAGATTACTCTACCCGGCAAGGATCTCATTCAGATTCGCTGGAGAAATCAAAAGCTTTACAGACAAGCAAAAGCTAAGAGAATTCAGCACCACCAAACCAGCTTTACAAAATATGCTAAAGGAACTTCTCTAAGAGGGAAACACAAGAGAAGAAAAGGACATACAAAAACAAACCCAAAACAATTAAGAAAATGGTAATAGGAACATACATATTGATAGTTACCTTAAAGTGAATGGATCAAATGCTCCAACCAAAAGAAACAGGCTTGCTGAATGGATACAAAACCAAAACCCATATATTCGCTGTCTACAGGAGACCCACTTCAGATCCAGGGACACATACAGGCTGAAAATGAGGGGATGGAAAAAGATATTCCATGCAAATGGAAATCAAAAGAAAGCTGGAGTAGCAATGCTCATATCAGATAAAATAGACTTTAAAATAAAGAATGTTACAAGAGACAAGGAAGGACACTACATAATGATCAAGGGATCAATCCAAGAAGAAGATATAAAAATTATAAATAAATATGTACCCAACATAGGAGCACCTCAATACATAAGGCAACTGCTAATAGCTCTAAAAGAGGAAATAGATAGTAACAAAATAATACTGGGGGACTTTAACACCTCACTTACACGAATGGACATATCATCCAAACAGAAAATTAATAAGGAAACACAAGCTTTAAATGACACAATAGAACAGATAGATTTAATTGATATTTATAGGACATTCCATCCAAAAATAGCAGATTAAACTTTCTTCTCAAGTGCACACAGAACATTTGGCAGTATAGATCACATCTTGGGTCACAAATCAAGCCTCAGTAAATTTAAGAAAATTGAAATCATATCAAGCATCTTTTCTGACCACAACACTCTGAGATTAAAAATCAATTACAGGGAGAAAAATGTAAAAAGCACAAACATAGGGAGGCTAAACAATACGTTATTAAATAACCAAGAGATCACTGAAGACATCAAAGAGGCAATCAAAAAATACCTAGAGACTTATGACAATGAAAACACGACAATCCAAAACCTATGGGATGCAGCAAAAGCAGTTCTAAGAGGGAAGTTTATAGCATACAAACTTACCTCAAGAAACAAGAAAAATCTCAATCTAACGTTACACCTAAAGGAACTAGAGATAGAAAAACAAGTAAAGCCCAAAGTTAGCAGAAGGAAAGAAATCATAAAGATCAGAGCAGAAATAAATGAAATAGAAACAAAGAAAACAATAGCAAAGATCAATAAAACTAAAAGGTGGTTCTTTGAGAAGATAACCAAAATTCATAAAGCATTAGCCAGACTCATCAAGAAAAAGAGGGAGAGGACTCCAATAGGAGAAGTCACAACAGACACCGCAGAAATACAAAGCATCCTAAGAGACTACTACAAGCAACTCTATGCCAATAAAATGGGCAACCTGGAAGAAATGGACAAATTCTTAGAAAGGTATAACCTTACAAGACTGAACCAGGAAGAAATAGAAAATAGACCAATCACAAGTAATGAAATTAAAACTGTGATTAAAAATTTTCCAGCAAACAAAAGTCCAGGACCAGATGGCTTCACAACTGAATTCTATCAAACATTTACAGAAGAGCTAACACCCATCCTTCTCAAACTCTTCCAAAAAATTGCAGAGGAAGGAAAACTCCCAAACTCATTCTATGAGGCCACCATCACCCTGATACCAAAACCAGACAAAGATACTAGAAAAAAAAGAAAATTACAAGGATCATACACCATGATCAAGTGTGATTTATCCCAGAGATGCAAGGATTCTTCAATATAAGCAAATCAATCAATGTGATACACCATATTAACAAACTGAAGAAGAAAAAACATATGACCATCTCAATAGATGCAGAAAAAGCTTTTCACAAAATTCAACACACATTTATGATAAAAACTCTCCAGAAAGTGGGCATAGAGGGAACCTACCTCAACATAATAAAGTCCATATATGACAAACCCACAGCAACATCATTCTCAATGGTGAGAAACTGAAAGCATTTCCTCTCAAATCAGGAACACGACAAGGATGTCCAGTTTCACTGATATTATTCAACATAGTTTTGGAAGTCCTAGCCACGGCAATCAGAGAAGAAAAAGAAATAAAAGGAATACAAATTGGAAAAGAAGAAGTAAAACTGTCACTGTTTGCAGATGACATGATACTATACATGGAGAATCCTAAAGATGCTACCAGAAAACTACTAGAGCTGATCAATGAATTTGGCAAAGTAGCAGGATACAAAATTAATGCACAGAAATCGCTTGCATTCCTATACAGTGATGATGAAAAATCTGAAAGAAAAATTAAGAAACACTCCCATTTACTTTTTCAATACAAAGAATAAAATACCTAGGAATAAACCTACCTAAAGAGGAGACAAAAGACCTGTATGCAGAAAACTATAAGACACTGCTGAAAGAAATTAAAGATGATACCAACAGATGGAGAGATATACCATGTTCTTGGATTGGAAGAATCAATATTGTGAAAATGACTATACTACCCAAAGCCATCTACAAGATTCAATGCAATCCCTATCAAATTACCAATGGCATTTTTTACAGAACTAGAACAAAAAATCTTAAAATTTGTATGGAGACACAAAGGACCCCGAATAGCCAAAGCAGTCTTGAGGGAAAAAAACGGAGCTGGAGGAATCAGACTCCCCGACTTCAGACAAAGCTACAGTAATCAAAACAATATGATACTAGCACAAAAACAGAAATATAGATCAATGGAAAAGGATAGAAAGCCCAGAGATAAACCCACACACCTATGAGCAACTAATCTATGACAAAGGAGGCAAGGATATACAATGGAGAGAAGAGTCTCTTCAATAAGTGGTGCTGGGAAAACTGGAGAGCTACATGTAAAAGAATGAAATTAGAACACTCCCTAACACCATACACAAAAATAAACTCAAAATGGATTAGAGACCTAAATGTAAGACAGGACACTATAAAACTCTTAGAGGAAAACATAGGAAGAATACTCTTTGACATAAATCACAGCAACATCTTTTTTAATCCACCTCCTAGAGTAATGGAAATAAAAACAAAAATAAACGAATGGGACCCAATGAAATTTAAAAGCTTTTGCACAGCAAAGGAGACCATAAACAAAACGAAAAGACAACCCACAGAATGGGAGAAGATATTTGCAAATGAATCATCAGACAAAGGATTAATCTCCAAAATATATAAACAGCTCATGCAGCTCAATATTAAAAAAACAAACAACCCAATCGAAAAATGGGCAGAAGACCTAAATACACGTTTCTCCAAAGAAGACATACAGATTGCCAAGAAGCACATGAAAAGCTGCTCAACATCACTAATTATTAGAGAAATGCACATCAAAACTACAATGAGGTATCACCTCACACCAGTTAGAATGGGCATCATCAGAAAATCTACAAACAACAAATGTTGGAGAGGGTGTGGAGAAAAGGGAACCCTCTTGCACTGTTGGTGGGAATGTAAATTGATACAGGCATTATGGATAACAGTATGGAGGTTCCTTAAAGAACTAAAAATAGAATTACCATATGACCCAGCAATCCCACTACTGGGCATATACCTAGAGAAAACCATAATTCAAAAAGACACATGCACCCCAGTGTTTTTTGCAGCACTATTTATAATAGCCAGGTCATGAAAGCCACCTAAATGTCCATCGACAGATGAATGGATAAAGAAGATGTGGTACATATATACAGTGGAATATTACTCAGCCATAAAAAGGAACAAAATTGGGTCATTTGTAGAGACATGGATGCATCTAGAGCCTGTCATACAGAGTGAAGTAAGTCAGAAAGAGAAAAACAAATACAGTATATTAACACATATATGTGGAGCCTAGAAAACTGTATAGATGAACCAGTTTGTAGAGCAGAAATTGAGTCACAGAAGTAGAGAAAAAAACTTATGGACACCGAGGGGGGAAAGCGGTGGGGGGTGGGGGTGGTGTGATGAATTGGGAGATTGGGATTGACATGTATACACTGATGTGTTTAAAACGGATGACTAATAAGAAAAATTATAAATTAATAGTATATATATATACATTTACAGAATTTATTATTTTATGAATTGGGTATTATCTGCATTAGCACGGTAGAAGGAATATGCTAAATGTTTTAAATTACTTGATCCAAATTTCCCTTCTGCTTTTAAATTTGAGTAAAACACTTCTCAAGATAATATTGTTCATAGTTTAGCATTGTTTCCCCAAATGTGAGAATGTGTCTAATTTGTGGCATTATGTTACTGTGTTTTCTTATTTTATTAAATGATGCCATTTTCTGCCTTTCACACCCAAATAGCATCTGCTAGCCAAAAAACCAGAAACACATCTTTGAATTAAATGCTTATTTTATTTTCCCTAGGGACAACAAATTGTAGAATTACCTTCTAAAGATTTACTGTTTCCTTTCCCTTTATCTCAGGCCCCAATATACATTCAAAATGTCCTCTGAATTAACAACCGTCCCATCTGGCTGAGAAGTGATGGACACGGCTCCTTAATCACGCTGTACACTCCGTTCTTGGCACCTCCATACCCGAAAGATATCAACAAATTGGATGGAAGTCAGAGAACAGCAAGAAAAATGATTAAAGAGATAGAGGCATTGACTTATGAGGAAAGATGAAAGGATGAAATCTGTATAGTGGTGGTGTATGATAACTTTCTATGAGCATTTGAAGAATGTAAACAGTGAGAGAAGACAGGGAACTTTTTCTTTTTCTTTTTTTTTTAAAAAACTTCTTTATTGGAGTATAACTGCTTTACAATGGTGTGTTACTTTTTAGAATAGTCTAGGGAATAAGCCAAGCAAGAGGACAGAAGTGAATAAATGAGAGAGAGATGCTAAGAGGGGAGGTTTGCTCATCAATTGCAGTTTCTGATAAATTACAAAGTGCAATCTAAAGAAAAGGACTGGCATCTCAGGTTTGTACGTTACCATCAGGGTTGACCTACATTGAGAAAATGGCAAGGGAGAGAATAAGTAGTATTTGTTTGTACATGTACATATAATAGGTGTGCTGTCGTTTTCAGTTTACCAAGTGCTTTCACATGCATTACCTCATCCAAATGTCACAATGACCTTATGCCATTATTAATTCATCTTAAATAAGGACATGATGAGGTTTACTAATGCATACTATTGAGGCAAACAAGAAAGACACAAGTAAAACATCTCTAACCCTGAGTTTACAATCTGTTCACTCTCACGACACTATATTCCAGAATTCCAATACAGTTTAGAGTATACTCATACACAGTTCAGGTAAAGAATTTAAGGTGATGTTCTAGGCAATGGTCTGTCTTCATTCTACCTGTTTTCTTGCTGTTCTCTCTTGGAGTAGTTTAGATATGAAGTGCTCCCAGGGGGAATTTTTGCGGTGAGTAATCTCTTAAAGCTATAGATGACCCAGTGTGAAAATGATCCCTGATTCAGGTGTCTGGTTATCCCTTTCCCTTGGGTGATGGATTTCAATGCAGCTTCAGACCTTAACTCAGTGAACCGAAGCCCTCAGATCGTTCATTAATGCAGTGTTGAGATGCACTTAATATGATATCCCACCCTTTGCAAGGATATTTATTGCATAAACAGAATCAAATTCTTAACGAGATGGAGCTCAAATGTGCTAAGAGATGTCATTTATGTTTTGTTGCCAGGTTTCAGCTTCCTGAATCCTTTCAACCACCTACCACATGCTAGGTCTGTAATGGAGACCTCCATGGAGAATAAACCAGGTGTGAACACTACTGTTTCTAACTAGAGGTTGGTTCTAAATCTACTGAAGTTTTCTGACACTGATGAACTGGAATATGTATGAGCTATGAAGACACCTTTTGCACAGAGTCTGGACAATATTCTCCCTTTCCTTTCCTTTCCCTTCCCTTCGTCCATGAAGTGATTTCCTATTAGCCTTTTCTAAGTTCTTGCTGGAAACAAAAAAGGACGCATTTCTTATCCATTAGGAAACCCAGGGTACCCAAACCATAACAGCCATGTGGAAGAAGTGAAAGAATCAATCCAAAAGTACATAATGTAATGAGAACCAAAGATCTCCCTACTACATCAGGAGAGTCTTCCTTGTAGAATTAAGAGCTTTTAGAAATTGTGCTTTGTCCTGGAATTTGTGGACCTTCACACAAAATGTGTATCCTTCACCTAGAACATATAAAGTCCTGTTCTTAGAGAAAGTAAAGAAATGGGGAAGATTGGCCTTCATTCTAAAACCACGAATTTATCCCAAATATAAGGAAGTGGTTAGCAGGTAATGGTTTTTGCATGGCAGCCCCTTTTGAAATGCTATCATTAAAATAGTGAAATCTATTTTAGAGCCAGCTCCACCTGTTAGATCTCAGATGGCTGCAAGTTTCTGGAGCATATATGTTCTATAGCAGTATGTCTCAAATTTTAATGTGTTTATGAATCACTGGGGGATCTTCTTAAAGTACAGGTCTTGATATCCTAAGTCTGGGCGAGGGCCTAGGATTCTGAATTTCTAATAAGTTCTCGGAGGATGTTGATGCTGCTGGTCCATGTACTACATTTGGAATAGCAAGACTCCATAGGGCATTTCCATTCTGACTGTACCATGCAGCAGGGAAAAATGGCTGCAAACTGGCCATATACATGGGAAAATTTACTTCTGACTTACATTCTCCATTTCATATGCCATTAACAGAACACACTCAGGTAATGAAGCAGGCACAGATATTTACAGTTTTATTTACAGACAGTTGTTAGAACATTTTCCTTCTTTGAATTCATGCTCAGTTTTTATAAATGTGTTTGTAAATCCATGCCCTTATGAAAATACTATTTCAGAAAAGGGCTCTGTAGAAGAATAGCCACAAGGGTCAACTTGTCCCTAGTGGCAAAGGTTTCAAATAGAGACCATTGATACTTTTACCAAACAGGGTTAATATGGGGTTGCTGTATTTGTTTCTGATGAAAGCATTAATTTCTAAAATATAAAGTGATAATATTTAGCATTTCCTCCTTTTGCCATATAGAAAGCACCTCAAAGGCAAAAAAAAAAAAAAAAAAAAAAAAAGAAAGAAAAGAAAAGAAAAAGAAAGGGGCTCTGGCCTGTCTTGACCTCTGAAAGATATCTTTTGCAAGGAATTTTTAAGCTTCAGCCCAAAAAGTGGTCTTCTGAACTTCTTCCTGAGGGTAAAATGCAAACCAGGATGATGAACCTCTCAGTGGCTGTTTTGGGGGGTGGAGGAGGGGCCATCCAGACCCAGTGAATCACCAAAGAAACCGGAGGCCTATCTCTCTGTGAAGCTAAACTTCAAAAAACAAGCCAGGAGACAGAAAGGGAAAAGTGTGACTGCTCTGACAGCAAAAACAAGCAAATATCTCCAGAGGGGATTAGTCCCTCTGCTTCAAAGTAACCAAAACAAAGAAAGCTGAGCCACCTTCACTGGGAACAACTCCTGTCCATCAAACAAGAATGAACTCAGCAAACAGCACCCACGTGCCCGACTCAACAGCCAGGACGGCTAATACCCAGTAACACACTTTCACTATCAAGATTTAACTTCTCAAATTCAATTCCCTTTTATGGAATCATAGGGATGTTAGAGATCATCCAACTCCAACCCCCACTGAAAGCCAGTGTGCCCTTCACATCCAACCTACCGGCCTGTCTTCCAGGTTCTCTTCTAGCAGGAGTGTTCCTGGTTTCACAAAACAACTTTAATTGCTGGAAAGTAGTTCCTTAATTTGGAACCAAATTTTAAGTTTAATTTATGGAGAAAGTTTTGGCCTTTGGAGAGCAAGTCCAATTTCACTTCCATGCAGGAACTCTTCAAATAAAAAGATGGCTATCATATCCCCAAGGCATAGCCCTTTCCCCAGTTTAATCATCTCATATGATGGAATACGGATTTTTTTTTTTAACCATCCGATTACCATCTTGTTTCCAACGGCTCTTTTAAAATACATTAGCCAAACATAAGACTCCAGATATAACCTATTCAGTGCAGAGTAAGTTTGGATTTTTATCTCCCACATTCTCTAGACTATATTTCTATTAGCTCATTGTAAGATCAGTCTAGTCTTTATCAGAAGTTGTGTGAACAACTGATGTCTGTTTTTCCATAAACTGATAGTAAGTTACATTTCCCTAAACCTGTCTCATGCAATGGAAGTATTAATTTAAGTGTGGGACTTCACGTTTATTCCCATTGACATTCAGTTTGTTCACTTTAGCTCACCGTTTAAGCTGACAGCCTTCTGAATTTTTATTTTGTTATTCAGGGTACTGGATAGCCCTCACAAATTTGACTTTTGAAAATTTGATATGCAGGCCCTCTATTTTGTTATCCAAATCACTGCTGAAATTACCAAATAGAAAGAGGCTCAAAGCAGAAATAAATGCAGATTGATAGAGACTTTCAGTATATTTCATCAGCCAAATATTGATTTGCTTAAATGCTCCATCTTCTCTTATTTTCTCTCTTCCATTTACTGGCCTTAAGCAAGGCTCTTGTGTTTGGGGGAACAAACCAGACCTGAAAGAATCCTCACTTTGACTCTGGTTTCTCACCCTTCCAATTTCCTCTGCCTAGAGATAATACCCAAGACTCAAGATAATACTCAAATAAGACAAGACTCAAGCCTAAGTTAGACGTGCTCTAAACCCCCTAAATCTTGGACTACACTATACTACATCTCAGAACATAGAGGATTTCACTGGACACTCAAGGAGGTCAGATTAGAGAGTTAAGTGACTCACACTTTGGGAATTTAAACAATGATTTGAGACCAGCTATTGCAGTAAGAAACATTCCTCATGGAAGGACTTCAAGGTGTGTTCCTACTAAACATAACATAAAATACAATTTAGAGAGTTGATAACTTAACTTTAAGGGACAGTGTGGCATCACAGTAAGTCAGCAGTTTAGGCTTTCAATCTGCCCACAGAGTTAGATTTTGTTGAAGGCGAAATGCTCAGCATGGTAACTAATCAGCACACTCTCTCCAAACATCCCCTGCCTTTATTTTCGGTTGCTTGTTACTTCAATTCACATCGATTTATCCTCCCTCACAACTCAACCCACAACTTTCTCATTGCCTGACCTGAGGCATGGATAGCAATTTTCAGTGTAATCAGCCAGAGGATGTAATCAGTGCAATTAACAGATGGATTGGGAATACTACATGAAACCTAAATTAAAATCCCACTAAAATCACTGTACTGTATCTGTAAATACCCACACTAAATAAATATTTCTTGGGTAAGTTTCTGGCAGTGGGATGATAATTTTAATGGAAAACTTTTAATGAGTTTAGCCCCGATCTGCATCCGTAATTCACTGATTTGGTATACTTTATTGAGCACCTACGGTATGCCTATTCTTATGATGCAACAAAAGTAAAACAGGATGTGGTATCTTTCCTCAAGGAAGATTGGAGCGTTGAAAAAATGAGTCTTAAAGTCATGAAAATGTTCTGTAAACAGTAAAAGACAGTGGTAGGCTAAACATGCAAACAAAAAGACTAGCAGCTTGGGAAGAAGAGTTTTACGTTTGGCTCTGCTACAGTCTGTCTGAAATTCTACGGGTCACCGTTATAATCACCCTTAACGCCTTTACCTCTCTTCCTCGCCATTTTCCTTCATTCACAGAACCTCCCATCCCCTTGCTGAACCCATCTGTCTCCTTTGCCTCGCTTATAGAGGAGCAGCTAAATGGTACCAGGAAGGAGGTGGGGTAACAAAAACATATAGCTAGCCTAACTGGTTTCACTTTAATTCATGACCAAAAGTTCATTTGGACCCTAATCGCTGCCAAAATACTATTATTGGGAGGTCTGAGGTTTACAAGTGGAGCTTCAAGGTTATTGCCTCTTCTGATGTAGGTACAAAACTTTCCAATGGCTTTGTGACTGGTGCTCAGACCTCAGCAATGAAATTCATGTTGTTAATTTATTTTCTTGTTGAACTTTATAAAAGATTTTAAACAAGAAACACATGGTGTACATGAATGTGGTAGATTCCATTCTTAGCTTATTTTTCTTAGTGGACAGCATGTCTCCCATGATATCAGTAGTAAACTAGACTAATGGGAACTATAGATGGAAAAGATACATAGGCTGTGTTTCACACTATCCATTATTCGTCATTTGGAGTTTCATTTAAACTGGTTAGCTAAATGCACACAGTTATTCCAAGAAATCCTCATTCCTATACCCGATTATTTCTTTTTAAATAATCAGTGTAAAAATACAATAAAGCATTTCTGAGTGCAGCTGATTTGGAACATATGAAATATACTTTCAACTGAAAAGTCAAAAATTTTTAGAATTTGTCCTGGAATGTAATTTCTATGAAGATTAAATTAAGTTAATGCTTCTAATATATCCAGTGAGTTACTTCTGTCTAGAATGGGATGAAAGAGATAAACATTCTTACACAATGGGGAGGGGGCTTCTGAGACTTCTTCCTGGGTGTCACTACTTAAAGTTCTTCCGCCATCTCACAGCCCTAAAAAAACAGATTAAATGGTGTCTAAACTCAGCTCTCTAGCATCTAATTCTGCATCTACCTGATTTCTCAGCTCTTTCCTCAATGCCATATGACTCCCTGCTCTCCAAAATCTTTAGAAGATTGTCTTTGAATGGCTAGCTTCCTTTAATATGACCCTAACACCACAGATTTGTTTAGCCTTGTTTTGAACACTGTGTAAATGAAATCATATGGGTTTCATGCACATTATTGAGTATTTAGTTATAATTATGCTGACAAATATAAATTTAGAAATATAAGAATATTCTAGCCAAATTTTACTAGGGAAAATGCCCCCCAAAAATGCCCATTTTGGTTTCGTGCAATGAAAAAGTTTTCAATTGAAAATCGGTATCAGTATGATAGGAGAAGAAACATATTATATAAGTTAGGCTACAGGTTAGGCTGCTGTAACAAAGAAGCAGAAAAATACAGTGATATATATAACAGAGAAATTGATCTCTTACATAAAAGTCTAGATGACTTAGGTATGGTACGGTGGTTTGATTTGGTATGTTTTGGTATGATTTGGGTTTGAGGGTATTGGGTATTGTCAGTCTGCCATTTTCAACATGTGGCTTCCATTTCACGATCCAAGATGTTTTAGGTTCCATCATTATGAACACATTTCGGCTAGAAGGAATGAGGAAGGACATATCTCCTCCTCTTAAGAAAACAGCCTCAAACTTGAACATAACCA
The DNA here is from genome assembly GCF_951394435.1 of Stenella coeruleoalba. Classification (NCBI taxonomy): domain Eukaryota; kingdom Metazoa; phylum Chordata; class Mammalia; order Artiodactyla; family Delphinidae; genus Stenella; species Stenella coeruleoalba. The sequence goes on along the minus strand of NC_137150.1, from coordinate 82,059,712 downwards.
TTCCCGCTCACTTTCTATTAACCAGAACGTAGTCACTGGACCATACCTTTCTGCAAGGGAAGCTTGGAAATGTATTCTTTATCTGGGTGGCCATGTGCCCAGAGAAAAGTTCTATTACTGCAAAAGAAGGGAAGAATAGATATTGAAAAACAACTAACAGTTAATGCCATATACATCAAGTTTTTGCTCTAAAAAACAATGGTTGGATTTGCCCTATGTATCTTACAAAAACTGTATTATCGCACAACTGATACAAATGTATAGTTTGTACAGTTAGCATAATTGAAGATTATGTATTTTATGTGTTGGCTTGTTTAATATCTATCTCTTCTACTAGACTCTAAGATCCAAAAGGGGAGAGATCATGTCTATCTTGTGAACCATTTTGTAATAATTTTTTTTAATAGATCTTTGTTGGGGTATAATTGCTTCACAATACTGTGTTAGTTTCTGTTGCACAACAAAGCGAATCAGCTATATGCATACACATGTCCCCATATACTCTCCCTCTTGAGCCTCCCGCCCATCTTCCTTATCCCGCCCCTCTGGGTCATTGCAATGCACTCAGCTGATCTCCCTGTGCTATGCTGCTGCTTCCCACCAGCCAACTATTTTACATTCGGTAGTGTATACATCTCAATGCTACTCTCACTTCGCCCCAGCTTTGACCTCCCATCCCATGTCCTCAAGTCCATTTACTATGTCTACCTCTTTATTCCTGCCCTGAAACTAGGTTCATCAGTACCATTTTTTTTTTAAGATTCCATATATATGCGTTAGCATATGGTATTTGTTTTTCTCTTTCTGACTTACTTCACTCTGTATGACAGACTCTAGGTCCATCCACGTCACTACAAATAACTCAATTTTGTTTCTTTTTATGGCTGAGTAATATTCCATTGTATATATGTGCCACAGCTTCTTTATCCATTCATCTGTCGATGGACATTTAGGTTGGTTCCATGCCCTGGCTATTGTAAATAATGCTTCAATAAACACTGTGGTACATGTCTCTTTTTGAATTATGGTTTTCTTAGGGTATATGCCAAGTAGTGGGATTGCTGGGTCATATGATAGTTCTATTTTTAGTTTTTTAAGGAACCTCCATACTGTTCTCCATAGTGGCTGTATCAATCTACATTCCAACCAACAGTGCAGGAGGGTTCCCTTTTCACCCTTTCCAGCATTTATTGTTTCTAGATTTTTTGATAATGGCCATTCTGACCGGCGTGAGGTGATACCTCATTGTAGTTTTGATTTGCATTTCCCTAATAATTAGTGATGTTGAACATCTTTTCATGTGCCTCTTGACCATCTGTATGTCTTCCTTGGTGAAACATCTATTTAGGTCTTCTGTCCAATTTTTAACTGGATTGTTTGGTTTTTTGATATTGAGCTCGATGAGCTGTTTGTATATTTTACAGATTAATCCTTTGTCTGTTGTTTCATTTGGAAATGTTTTCTCGCATTCTGAGGGTTATCTTTTTGTCTTGTTTATGGTTTCCTTTAGTGTGCAAGAGCTTTTAAGTTTCATTAAGTCCCATTTGTTTATTTTTGTTTTTATTTCCATTACTCTAGGAGGTGGATCAAAAAAGATCTTGCTGTGGTTCATGTCAAAGAGTGTTTTTCCTATGTTTTCCTCTAAGAGTTTTATAGTATCTGGCCTTACATTTAGGTCTTTAATCCATTTGGAGTTTATTTTTGGGTATGGTTAGGTAGTGTTCTAATTTCATTCTTTTACTTGTAGCTGTCCAGTTTTCCCAGCACCACTTATTGAAGAGGCTGTCTTTTCTCCATTGTATATTCTTGCCTCCTTTGTTGTAAATTAGGTGCCCATATGTGTGTGGGTTTATCTCTGGGCATTCTATCCTGTACCATTGATCTATATTTCTGTTTTTGTGCCAGTACCATATGGTCTTGGTTACTGTAGCTTTGTGTTATAGTTTGAAGTCAGAGGGTATGATTCCTCCAACTCCATTTTCCTTTCTCAAGATTGCTTTTGCTATTTGGGGTCTTCTGTGTTTCCATACGAATTGTAAAATTTTTTGTTCTAATTCTGTGAAGAATGCTGTTGGTAGTTTGATAGGGATTGCATGAATCTGTAGATTGTTTTTGGTAATATAGTCATTTTCACAATACTGATTCTTCCTATCCAAGAACATGGTATATTTCTCCATCTGTTTATGTCATCTTTGATTTCTTTCATCAGTGTTTTATACTTTTCTGAGTACAACTCTTTTGCCTCCTTAGGCAGGTTCATTCCTAGGTATTTTATTCTTTTTGTTGCAATGGTAAATGGGAGTGATTCCTTAATTTCTCTTTCTGATTTTCCATTGTTTGTGTATAGGAATGCTAGAGATTTCTGTGCATTAATTTTGTATCCTGCAACCTTACCACATTCATTGATTACTTCTAGTAGTTTTCTGGTGGCTTCTTTAGGATTTTCTATGTATAGTATCATGTCATCAGCAAACAGTGACAGTTTTACTTCTTTTCCAATTTGTATCTATTTCTTTTTCTTCTCTGACTGCCATGGCTAAGACTTCCAAAACTATGTTGAATAAGAGTGGCAAGAGTGGACATCCTTGTCTTGTTCCTGATCTTAGTGGAAAGGCTTTCACTTTTTCACCATTGAGTATGATGCTTGCTGTGGGTTTGTCATCTATGGCCTTAACTATGTTGAAGTAAGTTCCCTCTATGCCCATTTTCTGGAGAGTTTTTAATCATAAATCGATGTTGAATTTTGTCAAAAGCTTTTTCTGCACCTATTGAAATGATCATATGGTTTTTATTCCTTGTTAATGTGGTGTACCACATTGATTGATTTGCATATATTGAAGAATCCTTGCAGCGATAAGATAAATCCCATTTGATCATGGTGTATGATCCTTTTAATGTGTTGTTGGATTCTGTTTGCTAGTATTTTGTTCAGGATTTTTTGCATCTATGTTGGTCAGTGATATTGGTCTGTAATTTTCTTTTTTGTGACATCTTTTTCTGGTTTTGGTATCAGGGTGATGGTAGCTTTGTAGAATGAATTGGGGAGTGTTCTCCCTCTGCAATTTTTTGGAAGAGTTTGAGAAGGATTGGTGTTAGCACTTCTCTAAATGTTTGATAGAATTCGCCTGTGAAGCCATCTGGTCCTGGGCTTTTGTTTGTTGGAAGATTTTTAATTACGGTTTCAATTTTATTACTTGTAATAGTTCTGTTTATAGTTTCTAATTCTTCCTGTTTCAGCCTTGCAAAATTGTACCTTTCCAAGAATTTGTCCATTTCTTTGTGGTTATCCATTTCATTGGCATAGAGTTGTTTGTAGTAGCCTCTTATAATCTGTTGTATTTCTGCAGTGTCACTTGTGATTTCTCCTTTTTCATTTCTAATTTTATTGATTTCTGTCCTCTCCCTAATTTTCTTGATTAGTCTTGCTAAGGGTTTATCAATTTTGTTTACCTTCTCAAAGAACCAGCTTTTAGTTTTCTTGATCTTTGGTATTGTTTTCTTTGTTTCTATTTCATTTATTTCTGCTCAGATCTTTATGATTTCTCTCCTTCTACTGACTTTGGGTTTTCTTTGTTCTTCTTTCTCTAGTTATTTTAAGTGTAGGGTTAGATTGTGACTTTTCTTCTTTCTTGAGGTGAGATTGTATTGCTATAAACTTCCTTCTTAGAAGTCTTTTTCTACATCCCATAGGTTTTGGGTCATCATTCATTGTCATATGTTTCTATGTATTTTTTAATTTCTTCTTTGATTTCTTCAGTGATCTCTTGGTTATTTAGTGGTGCACTGTTCAGCCTCCATGTATTTGTGGGTTTTTACCATTTTTTTCCCCTGTAATTCATTTCCAATCTCATAACGTTGTAGTCAGAAAAGATGCTTGATATGATTTCAATTTTCTTAAATTTTCTGAGGCTTGATTTGTGACCCAAGATGTGATCTATCCTGGAGAATGTTCCATGTGCACTTAAGAAGAATGTGTATTCTGCCACTTTTGGGTGGAATGTTCTGTAAATATCAATTAGACCGATCTGGTCTATTGTGTCATTTAAAGCTGTGTTTCCTTATTTATTTTCTGTTTGGACGATCTGTCCAGTGCCATAAGTGGGGTGTTAAAGTCCTCTACTATTATTGTGTTACCGTCGATTTCTCCTTTCATGGCTGTTAGCATTTGCCTTAAGTTTTGAGGTGCTCCTATGTTGGGTGCATAAACATTTATAATTGTTATATCTTCTTCTTGGATTGATCCCTTGATCATTATGTAGTGTCCCTCCTTATCTAACAATATTTATTTTAAAGTCTATTTTATCTGATATGAGTATTGCTATTCCAGCTTTCTTTTGATGTCCATTTGCTTGGAATATCTTTTTCCATCCCCTCACTTTCAGTCTGTATGTGTCCCTAGGTCTGAAGTGGGTCTCTTGTAGACAGCAAATATATAGGTCTTGTTTTTGTATCCATTCATCCAGTCTGTACCTTTTGGTTGGGGCATTTAATCCATTTACATTCAAGGTTATTATCAGTATGTATGGTCCTATTACTATTTTCTTAATTGATTTGGGTTTGTTATTGTGGGTCTTTTTCTTCTTTTGTGTTTCCTGCTTAGAGAAGTTTCTTTAGCATGTGTTGTAAAGTTGGTTTGGTGGTGTTGAGTTCTCTTAGCTTTTGTTTGTCTGAAAAGCTTTTGATTTCTCCATCGAATCTGAATGAGATCCTTGCTGGGTAGAGGAATCCTGGTTGTAGGTTTTTCTCTTTCATCACTTTAAGTATATCTTGCCACTCCTTCTGACCTGCAGAGTTTCTGCTGAAAAATCAGCTGATAATCTTATTGGGATTCCTTTATATGTTATTTCTCCGTTGCTGCTTTTAATATTTTTTCTTTGAATTCAATTTTTGTTAGGCTGATTAATATGTGTCTTGGTGTGTTTTTCCTAGGGTTTATCCTGTATGGGACTCTGTGCTTCCTGGACTTAGGTGACTATTTCCTTTCCCATGTTAGGGAAGTTTTCCACTATAATCTCTTCAAATATTTTCTCAGACCCTTTCTTTTTCTCTTCTTCTTCTGGGACCCCTATAATTCAAACTTTGGTGCATTTAGTGTTGTCCCAGAGGTCTCTGAGATTGTCTTCAATTCTTTTCATTCTTTTTTCTTTATTCTGCTCCTTGGCAGTTATTTCCACCATTTTGTCTTCCAACTCACTTATTCCTTCTTACTCAGTTATTCTGTTATTGATTCCTTTTAGTGTATTTTTCATTCCAGTTATTGTATTTTTCAGCTCTGTTTGTTTGTTCTTTAGTTCTTCTAGATCTTTTTTCAACATTTCCTGTATTTTCTCAATCCGTGCCTCCATTCTATTTCCAAGATTCTGGATCATCTTTCCTATCATTACTCTAATTCTTTTTCAGGCAGATTGCCTATTTCCTCTTCATTTATTTGGTCTTGTAGGTTTTTACCTTGCTCCTTCATCTGTGATATATTTTTTTGCCATCTCATTTTTTTTTTTTCTTTATGAGTGGGATTACGTTCCCGTCTTACTGGTTGTTTGTCCTGAGGCTTCCAACAGTGGAGTTTGTAGGCTATTGTGTAGAGCTGGGTCTTGGTGCTGAGATGAGGAACTCCGTGAGTCACCACTCCGATGAATATTCCCTGGGGTCTGAGGTTCTCTGTTAGTCCAGTGGTGCGGACTCAGAGCTCCCACTGCAGGAGCTTCGGACTGATCCCGGGCTTGTGAACCAAGATCCCATAAGCCACCGGTTCACTTTGAGGTTCCTCCCATCTTCTTGGGCGACAGAGTCCTGCACCAGCAGCTGGCAGGCACCCGAGTTGTGGGGAGATGCTAACTCCGCATCTTCCCACACCACCATCTTGACTCTGTCTCCCTCCCATTTTGTAATCTTTCTATCACAAATAATTATTTGTTTAATAAATGAATATATGAAGGACTCCACATTGAACAGTGCTGACCCCTAAGTTCTTTACCAAGATCCATGGACTCCCAAAGTTGGTGGTTATGAAAAGGAATCAAAACAGTGGAGTGAGTATCATAAGAAAGTTTCTACCAAGATCTATAGCTAAGTAAGTGTTCCAGGCCCAAAGTGTGCTCAGATTCAGTCTGGTCATAAGGAAACTTGTGACTTAGTCTGTGCCTCATGTGTAAAACTGGTTCCTGTGTCTTGTTCCTACCACACACTTGTTTCTACCAATTTCAGATTCGCTTTTTAACTGAACATGCCCATTTGCTTAGGTATCCATTCCTGAAAATGAAAATATCCTTGTGTGCATTTGCAAGCCACAATGTTTTATGAGGATGAGTTCTCCCTCAATGCCAAAAATAAGCCAATAATGTGCACCCTGTATTTGTGTTTTTTGAAAAAGTGTCTTAAAACAGTCAGGCGCTTAAGCTTAGAGTCAGTAATATAAGTGGGGTCATCTTTCATAATAATTGTGTCATAATTTTGCAAGAAATATATCAAGTGTCCACTGCATGGGTGAGCAGAACCATATGAGAAGGCTGCCTAGTGTATTCACTTCCATTACTTCTAGTCACAAGAGTCTCTGGTTTAGCTTAGAAATCATTCTTGTATGTCATTCAGGCAGAGGCAGAAGCACTGCTGAATGGGAGAAAGAGAAAAGGAGACAGACAGACAGACAGACAGACAGAGACAACAAGGATAATTGTCTTGCTACATGTCATTGGCCAGGGTCAGACCAAGGGCATATACAGAGACACCATGTCTATTCATCAGCCATTTCAATGCTATATGACTTGGAGAGGTGAAGCAGCAGGACTCTAAGAAGCTACAATCAGGCAGTGTCTCAGCCACTGTTTTTTTGATCTAGACATTTTCCTATTCTGCTTTAATAGCTATGAAACTGAATGCATTTCCTAGTCCCAGCATCCATTTGGTCTCCTCTCTGACAGCCCAGGTAAGATGGCGGAAGCACTACGCTTCCACAGCTGACAGCTTGGTTTCTGGACCCATAATCACGCCAATCAGTGCTTCCTGCACAAAACCTTTTCAACAACTCCAAAGCCAAAGGCCCCAGTTGATGCCACCAGATTTCTCTTTCAGCTCAAGTCTTACAATTAGGCAGCTTTGTGTTTTTTCACACTTATGCATTATGATGTTTATTTAGGCTGTGCACAATAGTCTCCAAGAATATGCTTCCCCAATCCATGCCTTCCTCTTACTCAGCAATGTTGCTAAAGAACGCAGAGATATTCAATGAAGGTCACAAGCAATACTGGTCCTTAAGGCAACAGGCAACAGTTTATTTTCCTACAGCTTTTTACTGGAAGAAGCACAATATAGAAACCTCCATGGAGCTTCATGCCCTGCTTTGCCTTTACAGCCTGGCTACGCATCCTGATACAAAAAGTATCTAAGTATTTTGCTCTTGTAGCTGTGCCTTCAGAGAAATTGCGTGATGAAACCCACCCATAACAAGACATAGACCCCCCAACCCACCATATATTGTTAAAAAAAGAAGTGGTCATTTCTGTTGCCACTGTAATAACAAGAAGCTTTAGGGACTTCCCTGGTGGCGCAGTGGTTAAGAATCTGCCTGCCAATGCAGGGGACACAGTTCAAGCCCTGCTCCAGGAAGATCCCACATGCCGCAGAGCAACTAAGCCCATGTGCCACAACTACTGAGCCTGCGCTCTAGAGCCTGTGAGCCACAACTACTGAAGCCCACGTGCCTAGAGCCCGTGCTGCGCAACAAGAAAAGCCACCGCAATGAGAAGCCTGCGCACCGCAACCAAGAGTAGCCCCCGCTTGCTGAAGCTAGAGAACGCCCACGCACGGCAATGAAGACCCAACACAGCCAAAAGTAAATAAATAAATAAATTTATTTTTTAAAAAAGTTTTATTGTAGCCTCTGATATTGACAGCTATACAATAAATGTGTAAGAACATTTCAGACATAAGTAAAAGCTGTGATCATATTTTTCTTCCTATACAAAGCAGTTCTCAAAAGCACCAAAAGCCCAGCAGTCAAAATGAAAATAAAAACTCAAAATTGAACCTAAACTTACGAATCTCATTCTTGATGGAAGAATGGCACTTAAGATTTAACACAGGAAGTATAGCAACCACATTTCTGCTCTGTGGGGGTGGATCAGAGGGGACAAGAGAAGGATTTGTGTTTCTGTTGCACTCCAATTAAGAAATGAAGGTTTTTAGGTTTTAGAAATGAAGGTAGAAACACAGATAAGAAGGCAAGACAAAGGTTGCTAGGGATCCTTAGGGAAAAGTAAGCAAAAACAAGGTGTTCTTAAGATGTTAGGTAATACAGACAATCAACATTTTGCAGAATATTGGAGGGTGCAAGTATCTGTAAGAATCAATAGAAAACAGTTCCACTTAAAGTGAACCTTTAGCCTTTGAAGACACAATTCTGACTATGCTGATATACGGTATTGTGGACTCAGAAATTAAATAAACTGTCTTCAAAAATCCATCGGACAGAGTTGATCCTCTCAAGAGTTTAGTGAGTAGGTAGAGGTAATGTAGAGTGCCTCCAAGAATATGGACATCAGTTTACCCACTGAGAGTGAAATTAGCAAGAAGCGACACAGACTAGAAGAGATTAGTCATCTGTAGAAGTGCCAAAGAGAGTTTATAAAATGTGAAGCTAAGCAGATTTGGAAGTACCCAAGTTTAAGTAAGATGGCTTGGCAAAGGCTTACAAAAACAGGACTAGAAAAGGAAAGGGGAAACCCAGTCACATGATTATAACCAACCTGAGAAGAAAAAAGAAAATGGTTTGCATAGGTAAATAAAGGAAGCCAAGTGGCAAGGAAATGATGTCAGTGTATCTTTGGCATAATAGAGGTCAGAGGGTTCCTTGATGAGCAAACATGGATCGCTGGTTGGCACATTTATATCTACTGATGGAATGGAGTACAGATTATACCATTATATCTTGATGTACTTCACCACCAAGAAAAATCTACCTGAATTGCACTGTTCTTGCTCCATGCTCACGTAGCAACTCTCTGATTAATATAACTGGCTCCCCACGCAGATTTTCTAATAGAGGAGGAGATGCAGTGGCAAGCTGACATGAATTTTTGCTCAGCCCGAGACTTCCACTAACTTCTCTACGATTCAGTTTTCACCTCTATAAACTGGAGTTAATAACAATGTGTGTGCATGAGAATTAAATTAATTAATACATGTAAAGTATTTAGAGTAGTGCTAGAAATACACCTGAATTCCAATTAAATGTAAATCTTATCATTGTTGTTACAAATTATTACGCTGACAAGAAGTTGAGTTAGAGAGGTGGGAATTAGTCCCCAAGACTTGATGATCTTTGAGGACAGTGGCAAAGACGTATAATGTTGGGGACCTTTGCAAGATACTTCCACTTTGTGAAGACTGAGCCAAACTATCTCCTTTTATCTGCTTCTCTTCTGCATCCCTCCAAAATTGTTCATGGTTTGTAGGATGCCATTTTGTTTTTAAAAAGCCAGGGGAGGGGGTGCACTTCTTCTACAGCCAGACTTCGTACTCATAGTATATAAGATCCTTATCCTGAATAACTTTGCATTTCAAATGAGATGAAAATGAGTTTGGGGGACCACAGATTAGGAGTCAGCAAGCTTTTACTGCCCAGGGACAGATAGTGAATATTTTTAGCTTTGTAAGTGATATTATCTTGGGCACAACTATTAAACACTAAAGTTGTATCATGAAAGCAGCCAGAGAAAACACATATACTGATGTTCCAATAAAACTTTATTTACAAAAGCAGGTTATAAGCTGTATTTGGTTCATAGGCTGTTGTTACTGATCCCTACTATTGATTAAAAGAGACTGCAGATACACTATTAACCAATCACAACGGAAATGGAAACGACTTAGAACTTGATTTGGACAAACTGTGATTATCTAGCTATCTGGCTATTTACCTACCTACCTGCCTGTTTATGAATTAGTGAAATGTGAATACTGAGTGTATATTTGATATTAAGGAATTATTGTTAGTGAACAGAGTGATAATGGTTTTAAGGTTATGTTTTAAAATGCCCCTATCTTTTAGAGAAATGTACTGAAATATGTTTAGATTAAATGATATGAAGACTCACTTTAAGATTATTGGAAGAGAGATGGGGTGGGAATATAGATGAAACAAAATTACTCAGGAATTGGTAATTGCTGAAACTTGATCAATACATAAGATTCTGTCTACTTTTCAATGTTTTAGATTTTCTAAAATGTTTGAGGTATTAAAAATATGAAATGCAGAATCTCTCTCTCTCTTTCTCACACACACACGCATGTGTGTGCGCGTGCCTGCAAACTCACACAGTGAGATGCAGATTGACAGCTCAAAGAAAGGAGGGAAAAACAAAGTTTGAGATAGAGCTAAGCAGATGGTGTATATGACATAGAATGTATTGTGCTGACTTCAAAACTATTGTCTTAAGTTATGTAAAATTATAGTTTAATAAGAGGTGCAGTAGAATGCAATTCTGCTGAAAAATGAAGATTCTGGTCATAGGCCTAGTAGATAGGGTACCATTTTCTAAATTTGGGCAAAGGAACCAACGGAAGATAGGAAAACTAGGCATAATTTCCTCTTAGAGGGGTTCAATGTTGGAACCCAACCCATGCAAGGAAAACTAACAATGGAAGTTGGGTGTGAGATGTGCGATCCATTTCTAATTACGGTTTACAAAGCAAAACTACAGACTTTTTCACATGGTGTTCTCTCGCCTGCCAAACTCTCCCCACCAATTTAAGCCTTGTTCAAATGTCACTTTGAGGCAGGATTTTACTCCCTAATTCTCTGCTTTTAACAGTCATATCTTGTTGTATCATAATTTATCTGTTTACTGGTGTATTATCTCACCCCAACTATGTCAGAACCCATTGAAACAGAGACATCTTCTTGGTGTCCTTTGTAGACTACATGGGGCCTAATTCACTACAAATCATCAAAAAATGTCTTGAATGAGTCCATGTGTATTAACAGAGGAGAATCACTACTAGGCACTGTAGATCCTATACAAACCCACAAGGTCACACCTGGTCCTCAAAAGGTTATATTAGACTCTTCCCTTTCTCCTTGTAAAATTATACCTACCTAGGCCCATTCATAGTTACCTCTATTGTTAATTCTTTTCCAACCATCTTTTCCTTTCCCTTTGCAATATCCCCTTGGATTGTGTGTGTGTGTTTGTTTGTGTGTGTGTGTGTGTGTGTGTGTGTGTGTGTGTGTGTGTGTGTTCTAATACAGCACTTTTAGACCACTTCTAGTTGAGGTTATTTCTCTTGCCTTCACTGAATTCTGATCTTTGGAGGGTAGGGGCTATGCATAGCACAGTATCTTATGTGGTATCAATTCTCAATACATTTGTTTGAGTGAACGAATGAAGGAATGAGTTGGATTGCTTTATCTGTACAACTCAAACTTCAAATTGATGTCAAGAGTTTCCTAGTTAACCTTTTAATCAATTTATCAAGTCTCTTTTCCAGAACCTGCCTGACCTGAAAAAATTCCCTTAGGAGGTTTCTCTCCACTTTTAAGACATTTTCAATCTACCTGCCTGTTGGCAGTTAATTTCTTCATCTCTTGCTATCTCAACAATACTAAAATAATTCCCATGTTTCTTAAAAAATTGCCCATGTTTCCTAACTTTCTGCTTTTCTAATAACTACTTTTCAAATTCCTTCTCTCTGCTTTTACCCCCTGAGCATATCTCTGTACTTGTCACCTCAGCCTTGCATAAAGCCAGTCCACAGTGACCCAGTAAATATTTTATGTTCTTATAATCAAAGGTGCTTTATTATTACACTCACCAAAAGCAGACTTGCAAGAACAAATTCATTTGAAAGATGAATGCTTTTATTATTCTAGTGCTGATGAAAGTGGTTTTCTTATTTTTACTTTTCTTTCTAGCACTCCATCCCCTCAGTTTACCTTCCTTTTCTCTGTTATTTTTATGATCCAGGATTTCTATAACATTTCCATATCAAATTTATTTATTTGAAAGTCTTTTCAAATAGTTTGTTGCTTTTCAATTTTGGATTCCTGCCTTTTTAATGCTGGAGAAGGAAATTCCTAATGTCTGGAGTTCAACTTCCTAATTTTTACAGTCTAAGGATGATGCTTTTTTTCTTGAATTAAAAAAAAGGGGAGAAAAAAAGGAGAAGACAAAAAAAAGGAAGCAGGCAGCTGATAGAGCCCACTGCACAGAGTCACACCACCAGTAAATTACCTGATAGCCCGGACACTAAATTACCAACAAGTTATACTGCCAGTTATTTATCCCAGATCTGTTCTGTCACAGCACACATCAGTGTGAGTTGGGTCCAAACTACTATGTAATAAAATTTAGGAGCTCCAAGACGCTCCTGCATGGTTGTACAAATAAGAGCTCTGTAAAAGCTTTGGTGGGAAGAATGTGACTTCTGAGATTAAATACAGCTGAGATGCAACCACCATTAAAATCAATAATATGACTTCAGACAGGGCTCATTTTAGACTTGAAGAGAGGCTCCTATAGCGTAGCGTTTAGAAGCACAGACTTAGAAGCCAGGCTGCCTGGGTTGAAAAGCCAGCACTGCCACTTAGCAGACATGAGCCAGTTACTGAAAAGATTTATGCGCAATTTCCTCATCTATGAAATGGGGTAATGATAGTATGTATCTCATAAAGTAATTGTGAAGATCAAATGAGTTAATATAAGTAAAACACTTAGGATAGCACCTGCCACAGCAAATGTTAATTATATAATATAATATAACATAATATAATATAACATCGACTGATTCAGGTATTTGGATCATGTACAAACCAAAGAGATCAGGTAGCTTATTGCCTAAGGATGCTTTCATATGAGCTGCTGAAGGGTGTCTGCTGCAATCAATAATAATTGTTACTTGCAGGTCTTGTGATCAAATTATTCCTTCCAAGGCAAGACTCCGTATAATTTACTGTAATTCAGTTGCATGACATTCTCTCCCTAGCCAGCAATTGTTCTCAAATTATCCTCATATCGGTTTAGAATAATCCAATTTGACCCTTACTTAACTGTTGCCAGAAAGATTAAACTAAAGTCTTTGGCAGCCCAAAATGCAAGAGCTCAGACCAACAGTCCTGGACTAATCCCTATTATCCGCAGCCTTAGGGCAGATCTGTACCCTGCCCAAGGAACACCTTGGTAGGCACTTGGCCCAATTCCTTGAATGCTTCGTGACTAAGCTGTGAAAGGTCTCGCTCAGGGGAACAGAAGCTCAAGGCGCCACTAAAGCTTCCTCCAAAACAAATCCTTGGCAAGATGAGTTTATTTCTGGTTTAACCCCCTGAAGTGTCTACACGTTGAAGTTCTGAAAGCTGTAGGTATTAAAACAAAGCTTTTTAACCATTGAAACTTAGATGGTATATTCCCAAATGTCTCCAAAGCAAGCATAAAGCCATGGTAGTTCAAGAAAAACGTGGGATTTTAGAAACTTTTGCAAAATGTGGGGAAAATAAAATGTTAGCAACTTTGCAGTTTGATACTTTAGGGCAAGCATTGGAAAAACATGCACACCTGTGAACTCTGAAGCATTCCATATTGTACATAATGTTTGATTAATCACCAAAGTGATTATGCTAAGTGGCACCCACAGTAATTTAAGCAGATATACAAATGGTTTGTAATTACAGGATATTGGACTCTATAATTCATTGCTTAGCAAAGAGGTATTTGTTGCATAATTACTGTATCTTTGTGACATATCTGCCGTACATTTATGGCGTAGTTTATCCTGAGCTTGCAGGCTACTGGCCATCTTTGGTTCCCTCATGCCTGAACTTGAGAATCTTTAGTGAGGGTGAAAGCTGCAGTTAGCTGGCAGAGGAAGCACTCTAAACTATTTGAGAAGGCGGAGAACATGGAGATTTACGGTAACAATATTCATAAGGCAAATACAGTTAACGCTTGATTTTTCCACACCACTGAAGGGTAGCATCGGCGTGCTAATAGGGAAGTTCAAACACTATGAGTAGTTTAACTCAAGTCATGGTCTTCCATGGGCTCATTCTGTGGACTCCAGGAATGTACATCTAATATGGCTTGGTAGTAAGAAACTATGCCCAAGGTACACTGGAAAATACATATATACCCCCCATAAAGATAATAATACAGAGTTGAGCTAAAGCGAAAAGCTGACAGGGAAGAATAAAAGTTGCTGTTTTTTTTTTTTAATCTACCTTTTTCCTATACCCTATAAATATAATGAATACATTTATTCATGCCTGTGAAACTGGTTTCTAGATAATTGTGTCCAATTGTCCACTACCACTAAGCAAGAGAGCAAAAAATAAGTGCTATGTGAAAGAGAGAGAGGGAGGGAGAGAGGGAAATAGCAAAAGGAGATTTAAACAGGACGGCTTCAGAGTATTTGAGGGTTTTTTTTTTTAATAATGAATAACAATACTGAGATCCACACACAAATAATCCAGTTAACAGAAAGAAATAAGCAGCTGAGTAAGAGATTTACATCTGACGGTAAATGGAAATTTTGAGATTTCTGGATTTCCATAATAATGACAGTCCTGTGGATAGAGAAAGAGTATCTGTGGGTAGAAGACTGTTGAGCTCTAGGGAGCGCAAGTGGTCAGGGGCATCTTGGGGATATTTGGTATCATCTCTGGGAAAGATAAAGACAATGGGCAGCCAATCTCTTCTAATCGTGAGAATGTATGAGATTCATACTTGTACTCATACTCAAAGGTTGTGTGCATTGGTTACATCAAATACTTTGAGAAAATTATGACCTTCAAATTAAATAATAAATATCTAGATATTAGTAAGAGAGGAATGAAGTTAACAGGAATGAATAACATATAATGAATGCTTTCAGGCAAAAAAGATAAACGTATCTGAAAATCTTCTCTTACATCAAAAAATTCAATTTGTCTGGTTAGGACAGGAGGTACAGTATCTGGGTATATTAAAATAATGCCATGTTAGACATTCCTAATCTTACTGTTTTGGTTAGACACAGGCAAATAATATGTAAATAATAGTAAAGGTTAATGCTTTATTCTAGCTCTATGGACATCAATCACAAATGAACACAAATTTGGTTTTTGTTTGTTACCAGGAAGAAAAGATTAAACTATGTCCACACAGTTTTTAGTAAACTTATATATCTAAAATGCGAGGTTTTTGTTAAAAAGGTACACAGAAACCATGAAGGTGTTGGAGATAGTATGTTTTAGAAGTCTCTAGGCATCTCTTCTATGATCTTTCCATCTCAGCCCTTGTGGAGTAGAGAGTTTCCTAATATGACTACCTGACCATGGTGAGGGGTCAGTGTAGACTTGTTAGAGACACAGAGTATGAACTTAAAGACATGATCCAAAGTTACTTGAACACATATACTGATGGAAAGATGCATATTTAGATATAAAGATAAAAACTACATGTTAGAATGATGTTCTAAAATATCTCAATTTCATATATCCTTTCTCACTGTTTAAGTAAACCTCCCAAATTTGTGGTAATTTCCATTATTTTAACAATTAATCAGCATTTTACACTTCAGGCATAGAAACGTTTTTCAGATGACATTTCCATTTTAAACTTAAAAGTATCACCAAACATATATTGCAACTACATAGAAAAATTTGGAACATTTTTTAAATTCAAAAGAGACTTGCAAACTTACATTATTAGGTTTTCCTCCTCTCTTATAGTTTCAGCCTTACCGTTTGTACACATGACTACAGCAGCTATTGCCTCTCTTTTTGTCTTTGATTAAACACCATCCTCTCAGTGAAGTCCTCTTTGACTGCCCTTAAAAAAATTGCAGACCTCTCTGTGATTACCACCCCTGTACTCTGTGTGCCCTCTTCCATGCTCTATTTATCACCAGTTGATATATTATACATTTTACCTACTTACTACTATTTGGCTCCCTCTGCAAAAAATGCAAGCTCTATAAGAGGTTGGAATTGTTTTGTATTTTTGCTCACTCTAAATCCTCAGCACCTAGAAGACTGTGGTCTATAATTGGCTTCCATTAAATATTTGTTGAATAAATGGATCTACTCCTATGATTTCAATTGAAATTTTTATATGGTTTCCAAATTTGTTTCTCTAGCCTAGGACTCTCTCCTAGATTTAAAATCCATATATTTAACTGTCTGTTTGAATCACCCCAAAACATCTCAAACTCAGCATACCTAAGACCGAATTCAGTATCTTGCCTCCCCACATCTCTGCATCACCTCCTCTGCCTCCTATAATCTTTTATAATCTGTTCTATAGTGAATATCAACCATCTATCCAGTTACCAAGTGAAAAAATCTTGAAATTATACCACAAATTCTTATTGCTAGATCCTCACCTGCTCTTGTATCAGTCTCCTCCCTTTATTAACTTGTCTTAGTACCTTTGTTGAGGTACCGTTGTCCAAATAACTACAGTAGGCTCTTAATTGGTCTTGTTTCTCATCTCACCTCTCAATGTTCTCTATTCCACTGTGCAAAAGAAAAAAAAAAAATCCAAATCTGCTCATGTCACTCTCTCTTACAAACATTCAGTAGAGGTCAGTGACTACAAGCCACTTAGTATAATAAAGAGACCTTATTACGATGTAGCCTTTATTCATCTCCACAGCCTAAGTTTTCCATGTACTTTGAGTTCAATCTCAATGTCAGCCTCTCTTCCAATTCATAGGTTGCTTCATTTATCTATGCTCTTACTCATGTTCATCCTTTAACAAAGAAAGCTGTTCTTTAATCTGCAAGCTCCATCTCATTTTTAAGATTTAGCCAAACTCTACCTCTTCTACTAATATTATTCTCCTTTGCTCAGAGAGAATTCATAACTTCTTCCTTTACACTGTGTCCTGTATATACTCTGACCATAGAATTATACATTTATTGTACTCATTTTTATATATTTCTACTCTGTATTACTAGAATATAAGCTCTTAGAGACACGGACTATATCTTACTCATCTTTGCAACCTCAGTATCCCCCGTAGTGGTGGAAACAAATACCTTAGCTAAGTAAATGAATGAATGAAGAACTATGAGTTTGGGTAGAATTATGACACAATCAGAATGTGGAAGGAACTCAACAGTTTAAAATATGCATAAAATAAATTACAGAGTCATTGTAAGTTCGTGAACAAGAAGTGATAGAATGCAATTCCTTTTTTAGAAAATTTGAATCTATTACCAGCATTAAGGTGCTTCAAGTGGAATGAAGACAAGGTCTAGCAATTAGGAAGCCACTAAAGGAATCTAGAAATAAGATAGGAAAAAACAAACAAACAAACAAAAACCTATTCACCTGTCTGAATTAGTTGCTACCACTGTATCTCTCCATGTCATTATACTTCAAATATGTGAAGAGCGCCTGTTTGCTTCTCCCATCAGATTATAAATTTCCAAAGTCAGGGCTGTGTATTATTTGTCATCATGATGCAAATATTTGCCACAATGTCTGACAAATGGCAGAAAACACAAACATTTTGCATGAATGAGTGAGTGAAGAAAAATAACAGCCCAGATGAGGGTTATGGCAGTGAGAAAGAAAGAAAGGAAGATGATGTGCAAAATTCCAATGGAAGATTTTCTGCTGAGGTGTTGCCTCTTAGTGTTCTAGGCATGGCCTCGGTGCTCATTCATTACAATTATCTCTTCATTTCATTAGGATGTCTTCCTTTTTCTTGCTCTTGATGTCTACATCTCTGCCTCAGTGCTTGGCTGGCCTTTTGGTGAATAAGCATTCAATAAATCCTGATTGAATTATAGTCTAAGTCTAGGCTTTTGACAGCCACTCTTCCTGCTAATCAATTCAAATCGTATCCTTAAATTCTATACTTATCTTCTACCATGTCCATGTCCCACTAAAAAGCTTCCCTCAGCTCATCTCTATCCCATCCACCTAGAACTGCTTTGCTACAGCACCCACTCTACCACATCCTCTCACCTTCACATGCTCCCTGTGAGTGCCCTTTCACTCAAGCCATAACAAAATGCCAGGACTCTTCCTGGTCCCTTTCTACTCAGCATCATATAAAAGTGTCATATCTTGAAAATTTGGGCCTTAAATCTATGATCCTTGGATGCCCACCCAAGTGACTTTAGGTAGGACTCTATTTTTATTTGAGGTTGATTAACTGCCATGATTTGGTCCAAAAGCAAAGGCTCAGGTGTTGAATGGTATGCACTTTGACCATGTCTTTGTCTGTGGCTGCTGTGTATTTTCTCTAATACAGTGAAAGGCATCAGATTAGTCAACATATCTATGTATACATATTTATGTATAAGGCATACCATATAATTGTTTTAAAGCAATTTAATTAATTTTTCTGATAATGAAAGTGATAATATAGTTATTGGAAAAAATTCATGCACAAACATAATGAGAAAAATAAATATTATCTGAAGTTCTACCACCCAGAGATAATCATTGCCAATGTTTTATAGGCATTATTCCAGACATTTTTTTCAAGTTCTATATAAATAGGAGAATATACATATGATTATATATATATATCCATATTCCCAAATTAGATCATGTTATGTATTCAGACTTTGAAATTTGTGTTTTTCTTCTTTAACAATGGATTATGGAGCTCT
This sequence comes from Stenella coeruleoalba, assembly GCF_951394435.1. NCBI lineage: Eukaryota > Metazoa > Chordata > Mammalia > Artiodactyla > Delphinidae > Stenella > Stenella coeruleoalba. The sequence continues at coordinate 82,041,114 of NC_137150.1, read as the reverse complement.
TCTTATGACAAATTTTAAACGTATATCTAACTTATCATTGTTAAATGTTGCTTATTACAGTGTTGTGTCAATAGTTGGTTAACCAGTCTTTATTACAGGGTATTTTTCTCATCTCCACTTTTTTTTTTTTACATTGTAATGTATGCTATGATGCTTGTTTCTGCAAATATACCTTGGTTTCCTTCTCTGATTAGATGGTTTGGACAAATTCCATGAAGCAGAATTTATAATACAATGATCCATAAGATTGTTGGATTCTAAGCACCTGACTATTTTAGTAACTTCCTTTCCCTCTGGTTGGCAAGAGACTACATGTCCCCGTGGACTGCTTTCTAGTACCAAAGAACTGATCTAGAATAATATCATTAAAAACTGGAATTACATGGATTTTTTTAATAGTAACTAATATTGTTTGATTCCTTTTTTTGTTTTTTATTTTGGCTTTTAGTTATATGGAATAAAGACATAGTAGAGGGGTTGAAAAGCATATCCTAAAGTAATTTAATAGCTGAATGGCTAGTTGTGTTTTTCTTAATCAAGTAAGTACATTAGGATAGGACATGGGCTATGAATATTAATTATAGTAAACTTCAGGGTGAGTTCTTCCAAATACCACTTTCAAACAGAAAAACTGTGGACCTTGGTGTTGAACTTAATCAATGCTGACTGATGGTTTTTAGGGCCAAGTAGGACAAACTGCAGGACAATTAAAGAGCACAGAATTGGGTTTTACATGTAATACGTACCCAATTCATGCACAAAGGAACTAATTATCGTAAACTTTCTGACGTATATATTGCACCATATACAGAAGCTCAAGGCTGCAGGCAGTGGCAACATTTTCAATATTTCAAAAAAGAATTCTAAAAAAATGAATATAAAATAAGAAGAAGAAAGAAAAGCACCACTGAAACAAATTCTCAAGTACACAAATGTCAGGAATTTCACATTTCTGGTGCCCATGGTGACTGTAATTTGGCCCCACTGTGCACATGTAATCATTTAGATTTAAGAGCATATTTGGTAATATGAAATGTTACATATGCTCAAGGGGAGAACAGTTATGGTTGCTGTGGGAAACAGAACTCTGAATTTCCTGATTTTTGTGCTGTGAAATCTCAGCCATCAGGTTGCATCAGCATCATTTGCTACATTTAATAATAGCTTGCTCCATTGTTGCTTTCAAGAGAGAAAGGCTTTTCCCCCTTTCTCCTAATATATTTAAAGTGATGAGATTTATTTGAAATTGAATTAACCAGAAAACACAGGTTCTTTATCAGATATAAGGGACAAGCAATAAGCCTGCATTCTGCCTCCAATTAAACAAGTGAAATGGTAGTTAAAATGTTCTTTAAATTTTTAAAATATTAAATGTGTATTAACTGGGTTGACAGACGTAACACCTATAAATTATCTTATTCAAAAAATATTTAAGCATATTATTTTAAAAAAAATCTTTCACACAAAACCCTTTCCCCTTGCAGCTACCCATAATACCAGACTCTGCAGTAAGAAGTAGGCATTGTCTGATTTCTCTGTAAAGGGAGTCTACTAAGGCAGGGATTGCATTTCAAATCAGCACCATTGTCCTCTTTATCTTCAAGATAGTTTTTCTACATTGAGGCAACTGGGGCTTACAAAGGTTTAGTAAATCACTCACAGTCAGAGAAAAAAGCTGAGATAGAACACAACCAGGTCTGAGGGATTCCCAAGTCCATGCACTTTCTATTATACTCTATAGCTCCCGGCCTGCCTTGACCTGACTCAAGTATCTATACCTACCTAAGGACAGACAATAGTCCTAATAATCAATCACCATAATAATATGCAAAGCCCTTAGTAACACCAATAATAGTGAATTGGCCACAGCATCTGTGTGCAAGGAGTTAGGAACTTTGGAGGCTTCATATCTAGACTCAGTCTAGTTGGACTGAGGAAGAACTGGTCTGTTTTGTACTGCGACAATGGATTGGCATGGATGGACACAGCTTAAATCACAGAGGGCCTACTGTGTGCCAGGCACCATTCCAATCACTTTACAATATTAACTCATCGAATTCTCATGACAACGCTATGCTGCCGTGATTATAATTATCCCAGTTTTACAGATTAGAACTGTGAAGCATAGAGAGCTTAGGTAACATGCCTAAGGTGCCACAGCTATTAAGTGGTAGAACACGGATGTGAACCAGGCTGCTTGGTTTCAAAGTTGGCACTCTTAACCACTATGGAAGAAGACAAGAGTGTTTTGAAGTACAGTGAGAGGGCTGCACATAGACAGGTGTGTGTTTTTTCTCTGTTGGTACCCCACAAAGAAATACTATACTGCCTCAAGATAACATAAGATCTTAAAAAAAAAAGAAAACAATTACAAGCTAATTTTGACTACCATTCCCGCCTATAAAGACCAGTTTTTAAATATAAGCTTTTTTGAAAAAATTGAAGTATAGTTGACTTACAATGTTATCTTAGTTTCCGTTGTACAAGAAAGTGATTCAGTTATATAAATATATATTATTTTTCATATTCCTTTCTATTATAGTTTATCACAAGATACTGAATATAGTTTCCTGTGCTATAAAATAGGACCTTGTTGTTTATCTATTTAAAATGTAGTAGTGTGTATATGTTAATCCCAAATTCCTAATTTATCTCTCCCCCACCTCCTTTTTCCTTTGGTACCCATAAGTTTGTTTTCTATGTCTGTGAGCCTGTATCTTTTTTGTAAATAAGTTCATTTGTATCATATATTTGTCTTTCTCTTTCTGATTTGCTTCACTTAGTGTGATAATCACTAGGTCCATCTATGTTGGTGCAAATGGCATTATTTCATTCTTTTTTACATCTGGGTAATATTCCATTGTATAGCTGTACCACAGCTTCTTTATCCATTCAACTGTCAATGGACATTTAGGTTCCATCCATGCCTTAGCTACTGTAAATAGTGCTGCTGTGAACATTGCGGTGAGTGTATCTTTTCTTTCAGAGTTTTCTCCAGATAAATGTCTAGGAGTGGGATTGCTAGATCATATGGTAACTCTATTTTAAGTTTTTTAAGGAACCTCCACACTGTTTTCCATAGTGGCTGTACCAATTTACATTCCCAGCAATAGTGTAGGAGGGTTCCCTTTTCTCCACACCCTCTCCAGCTAAAATATCAATTTTTAAGTCCTTCTGTTTTTAGTGATTCCAGTGATTTAGCTGTTCCCAAACCCCTTTTAAAAAACACTTTTGAAAAAATTGAAGTATAGTTGCTGTACAACGTAAGTTACAGGTATATAGCATAGTGGTTCACTATTTTTAAAGGTTACACTCCATTTATAGTTATTATGAAATATGGGCCATACCTCGTCTTGTACAATATATCCTTGTAGCTTATTTTATACCTGTTTGTACCTTTCACTCCCCTCCCCCTATATTGTCCCTCCCCCTTCTCTTTCCCCACTGGTGACCACTAGTTTTAAAACACTTGCTTTTATAAGTCTCTAACAACAGCTCATCTGTTTCTCTCACAGTGAACCTGACTATATGCTCCCGTATTCTGCCTTCCTAGACATTGGGACCATCTTGTCAACATCTCCTTAAATCAACCTATTACATGTCTTCACTGGAATACTTCATTGTGTCTCAGGCTTCTCTTCTGTAGGTTTTAACGTCCCCTTGGAGTTTCAGTTTCCTCAAGGAGACATATACTGCCGAGATGTTCCCGAGTATTAGAAAAAAATAATGGTAAACTATACAATATATTCGAATTCATACTATGATCTTACCACTCAAGAAGCCTTTATTTTCCCCATCACATATACAAACTCATCAATTCCTGGAAAACAGGAAGGAAGGAACAGGACTTTATTATTTTTTTAATCTTAATTTAAAAAATCCTGAAAACATCCTCTATCCCCTTGCTCCCACCCTCCCAAATTTTTCAATTCATCACTTGAATTAACCTCCTAAGCGCCAAAGCCATCAGATAGCTGAGGCCCTATCTGGTCCATCAGTGGAGCCCAGCCACTCCAGTGAGGTCACGCTGAGCCAGGGGCGCAGGGCCCCGGCTGTGTGAGCTTTGATAAGCTGAACAGAGCCTCCTGCAGACACTGCAAAGCAATTAAAACTGCAAAAGGGCTTTTCTTCCTCCCTTTTCCTCTTTCTTCTCCCTCCAAAGTTGAATAAAAGTGATTTGATAAATTATTCTTTTCAGAGCTAACCACTCGAGGAAAAAAAAAAAAAGGAAAGAAAGAAGAAGGAAAAAAAAAAGGGAAAGTTGCTCTTGACAACTCTTTACTAGCATGAATTCCCAGCACTCCAGCACTCATTACAGATCCACACAAGAGGGAAGGCAATGGAATAAAAGGACAGAGGGAGTTTTATCGCAAGGCATGAAGGAAAGAGGGAAAGGTTCTCCTCAGGCTCAAGAGCCTGGTCGGCATTGGAGGCCCTGTTAGGCCTCATGTCTTTGAAAGGCAAACCTCAAACTCTAAGAGTTAACTTAGATCTTGAATGGAAGGAAGAGGCATCTGTGTTCTCCATCAAGGCAAGGCGGGTGCCCTGAAGCCTGGCTGGGTCAGTACCTTCGTAGTCAGTTAGAGCCACAGGGGACAAGTCAAATAACCAGGACCCCCTTACGAGGCAAAGGAAAGAAGGCTCTAGAGAGTTTAGCAGGGCCTCTGGGGAAGACTGCTATCAGACAAGAATATCAAAAAACAAACCAAAAAAACCCAGAAAAGTTGGGGAGAAGAAAAAAATAAGAATTTAAGACATCAGTCAAGGCACAAATTTAGAAAGCACTCCATAAATATATTTTGCATGAATGAACAGCTTTCTTGCTAAAATTTGCATATAGGAAAGTTAGATGTGTGCAGTCTTCATTGTGTGAAGATGAAGCAGAAATGCCTCAGATTCCAATACTATTAGAGGTATCAAAACAACCACTAAAACCATCAGTCAGGGCTTCCCTGGTGGCGCAGTGGTTAAGAGTCCGCCTGCCGATGCAGGGGACACGGGTTCGTGCCCTGGTCCGGGAAGATCCCACACGCCACGGAGCGGCTAGGCCCGTGAGCCATGGCCGCTGAGCCTGCGCGTCCGGAGCCTGTGCTCCTCAACGGGAGAGGCCACAACAGTGAGAGGTCTGCGTACCGCAAAAAAACAAAACAAAACAAAACAAAACAAAACAAAACAAAATCAGTCATATTTGAGGAGATGAAAAATGAAGGATTAAAACTCCCCTGGCCTCTGAAAGGGAGCACGGAGGACAACCTTTAAACTCTAAGCTTAATTCTGTGAGCAGAAGGCCTGATGGACTGCTAACAATCTGAGACACTCAGTCAGCTAGGGATTCAGATTAATAAATATGATATAAAAGCAAATGACAATTGTCCTGTGACAACTGTGACATGACATTATGACGTTGTGCCATAAAAGGAATCTTTGCCCCCAAACATTTCTTCTCCCCTGTCCTCAATCACACTCACCTCACCAATCTCGTCACTTCTCTGTACTTGAAGCAAATAAAAAATTAAAACTATGTTGCTTTCTCTGGCCCAGTGGAATTGTAACACTTTGTGAAACAGTGATAAGAATGTATTCCTCGTGTTGGCAAATTTGAAGTGTGAGGGCAGAATGCTCTGAAAAAAGGCTGAATAAAGAAAATGTGGACAAAGAGTGAGAGAAAAACAGGGTACGTGAATGACGAATGCCGCTGGGGAGGCCCAAGGCAGAAAGAAATGGAGACGTATAATCAAAGATCCTTTTCCCTTACAGCGCAAATTGATTTCTTCTAGATGGCCAAGTTAAGGAGACATCCAGTATCTCCTGGAGAGCGTTATTCTTCCCAGTTCCTTACCACACACATTCAACCAATCATGTTTCAGTGGTCTCTGCTATCTGAATGTCTGCAATATCAAAGTCATTAAAGAAGCACCTGGCTAGGTGTCAAGGCTACAGACATGGATACAACTCAGTAGCCTTCTTCAGGAACTTTTAGCCTAATCGACAAACTAGATATATAAATAAAAAATTTCAATATACCTGGTATGGTGGGAGCTCACAGGGGCGGGTATCTAACGCAGACCAGAACAGAGATAGGAAGATGGAGGAGATGGAGTTCTAAAAGTTGAAGATAATGAAAGGACAAAGGGTATTTCATACTAGGTGGGCAGAAGGAGTAATAAGTTCATAAGCATGCAATAACACAACACGACTGGGAACCACAAATTGATATGATTAGAGTATAAAATTTTCAGGAAGTGCAATATATGAGACTAGAGAGGTAAGCAGGGAACAGAATACGCCGTAGCATAATAGCTCTGCACTTGAGATGACCATACTTGCACCCATCACTTCCATTCATTATCCCATTGTCCTGAGCTTAGTTAAAGGGCCAGGTGTAGCTTAAAGGGATGCTGAGAGATAATGTAGTTACGTAGTCAATGTTCCAGGATCAAGGGAAGGACGGATATTGAGAGCACAACTGGTAGCCTACAACATATTTACACTACTGACTTTAGAGAGCTATTGATGAATCTAAAGATGGGAACGACATAACTATATTTGAAACGCCAATAAAGTATTCTTATAGAAATATAGAGGATGTATTATACCATGTAATGGAATCAGAGAAACCCGCTAACAGAATGAGTAAGGTGCTGATGGAAATCTGACCAAGGTGGAAGATTGTGGCCTGGAGTTGAGATGAAGTTCATTTAATGCGAAAAAAAAAAAGGAATAATTTTTTGTATGCTTTGTTGACTAATGTTTACCCTGGTCACACAACTCCATCATTTCGAATTATTTTTGCCAAATGAAACTCATTTTATCAGTGAGGGTTCCAGGCAAAAAGGAACAACTTACGTAATCACCTAGAGAAGAGATAGAGAGAATGGTTCGCCTCAAAGAATCAAAGACTTCACAGCCTGTGTAGATAGGTTTTAGTGAGGAAAGACTCCGGTTACAGATTTTGCAGCCTCTCTTAGGCTACGCTACAGATGTGGGACTTTACCTGGTAATGCAGAACCACTGCACAAGGGTAAACAAGAAAGTTACATCATCAACATTTTGTTTCTTCATCATCAACATTTTTGTTGTTGAAAGATCACCTGGATGCAGAGCAGAAATTGGATTGGAGGTGAGAGACAAAACTGGAAGCAAGAGGACTGGGCATAAGAGGATGATGACTGAAATCAGAGAATACACGATACCATTCTCTCCCCGCGTGGAAAAACAGGCAGAATTACAGGTCCGATAAGTAATTTACAGTGAAGGTGGGAAGGCAGACAGAGTTTACTGAAGAAAGCAGATGTCCTATACTGACTCAGGACCAGCAGAAGGAAGATTATCAGAACACTGCACGAAGGGAATAGTTAAGAAGGGGCGAGCCAAGGGTACTGTTTTAAAGACAGACTCTGAAGGGCCATCCATCAAAAACAGCTCCACTGCTCAGTCCCACTGCTAACAGGTGATGAAACCTGATCCACAGAACATTCCCAGGGTGTCACTGAGTTGAAACATTGGAGGATTTTACTCATCCTGAACAAGAAATCACTTCCAGGGGTTGAATTTGAACAGATTATCTTTTCCTCCCACTTGTCTGTCTCTCTCTCTCTCTCTCTCTCTCTCTCTCTCTCTCTCTCTCTCTCTCTCACACACACACACACACACACACACACACACAGTTTTAAGTGTATGGTTGTATTAACTATAGACAAGATGGGAAAGGCGAGAGACCGCTCATCATATGTGCTGCTGTTATGACTGATTCACTCATTCATTTATACATTCATTTTCAGTATTCATAGAGCTCATTTAGGGAGTTTTGAATCCTGTAGTGGAAACAAAAGCAGGAGGTGTTACAGGCTCTCCTTTCAAAGATCAATGAGCTTAAAATCATAAAATCCCAAGGAAAATTCAACTCTAAATCATGCGTGACATTCCATTACAATATTTCCTTATGTGGTGGATCAGCCTCTGAACAATTCCTATCATAATGGATTTCCTACCATCAGGTAGCTTATTAGGAGTTATTTAGTTCTAGAATACAGCTCTAGTTTCTAAATTTTATCTGGTAAACTAATTATTGTCATTTAGAATTTTAAAAAGTATCTAATCTCTCTTTCATACTACAGCATTTCAAGATTTTGAAGACTTTCTCATCCTCTCCCCCGATATAATTTCCAGGTTAAATAATCAATAGTTCTTTCAGTATTTTCTCATATGTCATGAATCTCAGACATTCTACCACCCTATTTACCTATATCAGTGTGCGTTCTACATTTGTTAATGTATGGTTTAATTATGTAAAGAGAATTCAATATAATATTGATACTTCAGGTGTGGTCAGAGTAGCTGGAATAGAGCTACTCTCTTGCCTCGATTGCTCAATAAATTTTACTTCAAGGACTTCCATTTGGGGCGGTACAGAAAACCAGACACTGTGAGAGACCCCTCTACTGCAATACAACTGTATTCCAGAAAAATTACAAGGGTCTCTTTAAACATGTGAGCTGAATGTCCAGTTCAAAGTATAGAAAAATAGCATCAGAATAAACCCAAAGAAATAGAAAAAAAATTTAATATAGTAGGATAATTAATAAAATAGGAAATAATGATAAAATAAAGACATTCGACAAAGGCAAAATATATTCCTATGAAAACACTTAAAAATAGACAAAACTTTGTCAAAACTGATTAAGAAAAAGAGAGAGAATAGACATGTAAAAAATTCAAATTACAGTAACAGAAGTATGTGAATACCTTTATGCCCATAAATTTGAAAATTTAAGAAGCTTGGACACATCCTATACAAATACAACAAATCAAAACTGATTCAAGAACTGGAGAGTTTGAAGAGTCCTCTAATCGATCACTAAAATACAGAGTGAGCAGCTAAAAATCTTCCCATGAAGAAATGATTTAGCTTAGTTTTATAGAAGGCTCTATCAAACTTTTATGAAATAGGTCATGCTAACCTAATAAATAATTTTTTTTCTAGTGAATTTATATATTTTTTTCTAGTAAATAGAAAAAGAACACTTGCTGATTTCATGAGGCTAGGATAACACTGATACCAAAAGCAAGCAAGGATCATATTAATAAGGAAAAGTATAAACCAATCTCAATCATACCTTAGATTAGTTTTGTTTAGAACAAAACTTCTAAACAAAATACCAATAAAAAAATTCACAGAAGTATGTGAAAAAGAGAATACACTACAATCTAGTTGATTTCATCTCAGGCATCAGAAAGTAATACACTTATAGACTTAATTTACTCTATTCCCAGATTTAAAAGACAACAAATATGCAATTATCTCAAAAAACACAGAAATAAACATTCTATAACAAAATTTTAGCAAGTTAGGAATTTGTTCAAAAATATCTACCCCCTTTATCCTCCCCCTGCAAAACGCCCAGTGGGCACCTGCATATGAAGAACAGAAGCTTATAAAAGAGAACAAAGCTGGAGATACTGCCTTGTATTCATCTGGGTGCAAGTGATTTTTGACTATACAAAAGTGAATGTACTTAACTCTACCATGTGCCCAACTTCACACTGATTTCAACATCAGTTAAAATCTCTAAATGTTACCCATACCTGGTATTTTTTTAGCCTTTTCTCCTCTCCCTCCAAGATATTTATCCTGAACTTCTCCAACTTTTTTTTTAACATCTTTATTGGAGTATAATTGCTTTACAATGTTGTGTTAGTTTCTGCTTTATAACAAAGTGAATCAGTTATACATATACATATGTTCCCATCTCTCTTCCCTCTTGCGTCTCCCTCCCTCCCACCCCTCCAGGCAGTCACAAAGCATCCAGCTGATCTCCCTGTGCTATGCAGGCTGCTTCCCACTAGAAACAAAAGCCAGGAAAAGACACACCTTGAGGGCACTTTCTGATCTTCTCACTGTCACAAACCTCCCCTGAGACAAGGGAGAACAGAGCCTGGCTACTTGCTTGAAAGAAGAAATGGAGCATTAAGAACTGGGAGAAAAAACAAAATACCATCTCAGAAAACTGGCCACATTAAGAATTGGAGTTACGTACTTTAGGCAAAGAGGAACAACTAAAAAGTTGTTTGATTTTTTTTCTTTTTTTTAACAAAGTGATAATGTTAAAGCAAGATTTTGGGGAAATTCACTCAAAGGAATGGAGGAGGTAGAAACCAGAGGTGAGGAGATAATCATATATGATAAACAGATGGACAGAATATAAATCAGCATTTTCCAACTTTTTCCTACCTTATGGGCAGTTTTGTCTCCAGTCGTTCACACTTTTGAAGCTTTTGTCAGATTATTAAAAATAATGGATGGAGTCAGTTTATCCCAGTTCACTCAATGGGATGGTTGATTTTATATGTCAACTTGATTGGCCATGAGGTGCCCAGATTAGACATTATCTCCGGGTGTGACTGTGAGGGTAATTCCAGATGAGATTAGCTTTTGAATCAGTGAATTCAGTAGGGTACATTACCCTATCCAACTTGGGTTGGCACCATCCAATCCATTGACGGCCTGAATAGAATAAAAGGCAGAGGAAGTCTGTTTTTGCCTTACTGTTTGAGCTGGGACATCAAATATTCTTCTGCCCTCAGATGGGGATTTGAACCATTGATTGGCTCCCCGGGTTCCCAGTCTTTAGGATTGAACTACACCATCCTGGATCTCCAGTTTGCAGACCACAGATGGTGAGACTTCTCAGCCTCCATAATTATATGAGCCAATTCCTCATGATAGATGTAAGTAAACAGATACACATATCAACAAACAAAAAAGTAAGTATTGGTTCTCTTTCTCTGGAGAACCCTGATGAGATACACTTGCCAACCCTATGGAAATGCAGTTAAGGTGATATTGAAGAGGAAGGCATAGGCATTGATGGTAATGGAAATGTGAGCATTGCAGGGCAACAATGAGAAAATAATTTAAAAGAAACGTCTACAAATTAGAATATAGTAATACGTCTAGAGGGTCACACCTTAGTCTCTGCTTTTAAACGAATATTTTCCATTTTCTGTAAAGTTCTTCCAACACTAATTTTATATGTATCAGAAACCTCCTCAACTATCACAAAGTCCAAATAATTATATTATCCTTTAATGATTTTTTTGGGAGGGGGTAAATGGTTGGTATTATTGTGAGAAAAAAGAATAAAAGCGATGCCTTGTGTAATTGCCTACAATTTTTAATGTCTTTCAAGTTGACATATGACAGCCTTGGAATGAGGTAACACATATAATGAAGGAAAACAAGCCATTTTCAAATTCCCCCATCGCTGGTGGTGGCATATTCATCCTCCAGATCGTCTCAGTTCAAAATCCTATACTTGAATTATTTTCTTTCTTATGTGCACCATATTAAATCAGCAAACTAATCCTTCTCAGTCTTCCCCATGTTTCACTGATTTGCTCATTCTTTTCATTTCCACAGCCCTCCACATTTCTTAATTCACGTCTGGATTCCTGCAACCACTCCCTGGTTGGTTCTCCCTGGTGTCTCTCTCCATCCTACCCATGGATGACAGAGAGCCAGCTGGAATACATCGTTCAATTTGCTTTTCCAAAAACTGATCTGTGGACTCAGATGCAAAGCTTTCTGGTAAATGGTTCATTCTTATGGATCCAAAATCACCCCTGTCTTATTCCTCAAAGGAGTCCTTCCATTTCATGAAACGAAATCCAATCTGCTTGATGCTCTTGACTTGTTAACTCACACATCTGTGCCTTCTTCCTTTATAACAGCACCTTCTCTACTTTCTGCCAATATGTTTTCATCTTCCTTCAAAACTCACCTCCAGCGAGACTTTCCTGACTCCTGTGTCAGCTCTTACACTCCACATCCCCTGTGTGTGTGTATAAATATGCATATGCCCACACATACTATTATTCACATGTTACATTATGATTTCTCTCTAGTTGATTCACTCAGGTCTCCATAAAGCTTAAAACAATTTTTGTGAATGTTTTTATTAACGGTTTCATTCAATAAAATTTCAAAGCTGAGATGGACAGTTATTGTAATAGATGGAAGAGTCATGATTGAATATCATTTCAACAGAATTTTTAAAATGGTGAGGGCTTCCCTGGTGGCGCAGTGGTTGAGAGTCCGCCTGCCGATGCAGGGGACACGGGTTCGTGCCCCGGTCCGGGAAGATCCCACATGCCGTGGAGCTGCTGGGCCCGTGAGCCATGGCCGCTGAGCCTGCGCGTCAGGAGCCTGTGCTCCGCAATGGGAGAGGCCACAGCAGTGAGAGAGGCCCACGTACCACACACACACACACACACACACAAAATGGTGAGGTTTTCAAGAGGTGAAATTATGGAAACAGATGGAAGTACCACACTTGGGAAGTAGTGGGAAGAGCACTAGTGTTATCACTAAACAGTGTGCAACCTTGGCAAGTCTGTTTACTACTGAACAACTTTCTTTACCTGGAAAATAAAGATATTGGACCAAGTGGTCCCTAGTACTCTTTTTCTCCCATCTTTTTTTTTTTTTCTTTTCAATTGTTGTATAGTTGATTTACAATGTTTTGGGTGTACAGCAAAGTGATTCATTACACATACACACACACATATATATATACATATATGTACACATACACACACGTACACTTTTTTTTTTTTTTTTTTTTTTTTTGCTGTACACGGGCCTCTCACTATTGTGGCCTCTCCCGTTGCGGAGCACAGGCTCCGGACGCGCAGGCTCAGTGGCCATGGCTCACGGGCCCAGCCGCTCTGTGGCATGTGGGATCCTCCCGAACCGGGGCACGAACCCGCGTCCCCTGCATCGGCAGGCGGACTCTCAACCCTGCACCACCAGGGAAGCCCCATATATATTCTTTTCAGACACACTATTATATATAAAATAAACAACAAAGACCTACTATATAGCACAGGGAACTATATTCAATATCTTGTAATGACTTATAATGGGAAAGAACGTAGTACTCTTTTCAACTCTAATCTTCTATGTTAAAGGTAGCAGATGTGTCTTCAGTTATGGTTGGCACCAAATAAGAATCTCCACTCTAATCCCTGGGGTTGTGAATATGTTACCTTACATGGCAAAAGGGACTTTGAAAATATAATTAACATTACAAACAAATAGGCCTTGAAATAGGGTGATTACCCTGGATTACCAGGTTGGGTCCAATGTAGTGACATGAACCTTTAAAAGCAGAAAACAAGATCAGAGAGGTTGGAAGCATGAGAAGGACTCTACCTATCATTGCTGGCTTGAAGATGAAGAAGGCCACCTGGAGAGCATAGAAGGAAATGAATTCTCCCACAATCAGTGAACTTGGAAGAAGTCCATGAGCTCCAGATGAGAAACACAGCACAGCAGATACCTTGATTCTAGCCTAGTAAGACTGTGAGCAGAGAATGTAGCCATGCTGTGCTGAATTTCTTACCTACAGAACTGTGAGATAATAAATTTGTGTAGTTTTAAGCTGCTAGGTTTGTTATAGCAGTAATGGAAAAATAATGAACTCCCTAAGAACAGGGTAATGCATTTCTTGTTTTTCTAAACCATCTTGTAACCAACACAGAGTAACCTTGAAATGTCCAGAGGGCAGCTGGATGTAAAACACTAGAGCTGTAAGAGAGAACAAAGCTGGAGGTACTGACCTTAAGTCACCTAGACAAAGGAAATTGTTGACTCTACAAAAATAGATGCACGTACTAAAACATCCAAGTGAAACTAGGAGAATAGAGGTATTTATGCCTAAGTCTTTAACAATGTCCACATTTTAGTGATGAGAAAATAAAGGAGGCAGAATTAAGGAGACAGAGAAGAAATGCTCAGATATTAGGTTGATAGAAGAAAAGTATGTGTATATGTGTGTGTGTCACACACACACAAAGGTGGAGAATTATTAGTAAGAAGAGGTGGTTACACCAGATGGCCTCCATCATTTGAGTAAGGAGGAAGCTAAATCTGTTGAAAGTGGTGTTTATTGGGACACTGACAAGAAAGTTCTGCAGCAGTCTCTGCATGAAGGTTCCAGAACATCTATTAGAGATAACATAATGCTGCCTCACTGGCCATAGGGCCAGAATGATTTGTGGTGAGTCAGGAGTATGACAGTGTTTGCATCTTCTTCCAGGATGCACTGTGATTTAGAACCTGGAGAGCCATTGTGACACGGGATTGCGTTCCAAGCTTGGGAATTGGTACACTTTGTACAGCAGAAGATTAATGGAGGGACATTCAACCTAGAACAGTGGGTAGAACAGATTTTGGAGAGCTCTTATGACAAGAAAGAGCAGGCTGTGTGCCAGGTTGAAGTAATTGAGATCCCAACAGGAGGGGTGTCAAGGCTTTGTCGTGCTGGAGAATAAAAGAGGTGACAAGCAGTCTGCCTTCCTGACTACAGCAATTTTCCGTATAGATCATCATATTCAATCTTGTCAACTTTAAAGCAGGTACTATTTATGCTCATTTTCTAGATACAGAAATAGAAACTCAAAAGTTTATGTGGCTTCTCCAAGATCCCATAACATGTCAGAAGCAGAACTTGGGTTTGCAGCTTTTGCATCTGCCCCTAAGTTCTGCAGGAGATTAAGTGTCTACAGAGACCAGAACCTCTGCTGGCCAAGCCTATGCCCTTTCAACATCATCACACCATCTTTCAAAACCATACTCTTAGTTATACCCAAGCTCCTTAATAAGCATTTTTATACACATTGATTATTTTATTCTCACGGCACACCTGTGGGGGTGAAGATTTTTATTCCCATTATATAAATAAGGAAACTGAGGCTTAGAGAATGTAAGAGACCTAATCAAATAACACAGCTAGTTAAGGAGAGTTAGCATTCTTATACTAACTTTAACCTTACCATCAGCAAGGTTTTTTCTCTAAATATCAGATACCTACATTCTTTGCATCTTTTCCTCTTAATTGTTTTAGCCTCTCTTCCTGCCCTGGTTCATGTACATCAAATTCTAGCACCCTGTGTCCATTTCCCACTTTGCCCAATTAGAGGCAAGGCAAGTGACCCAGCCATCGCTTGGTAAGAGTAACTGAGCTCAGAAGCTACTATGCCTTCTTAGAGATCATCTTCTTCGGAACGGGATGCGGGATTTGGGTAGGTCCTTTCTTGCACTATTGCAAATCATATGGAATTGATGCAGTACAATATAGGATACTCTCAGAAGACTGACAGCTTCTGTAAAAAAGCTCGCTAAGTTAATTTGTGTGTGAAGTGGTAGAACATGAACCAGTTAGATAAAGAAAAGAAATAATAGATGTCTTAGAGAAGAGAAGAAAATGGAATAGTGAAATGCAGAGAAAACAACAGCAACAAAAAATTCAGAGGAAAAGATGGGACCATGTCACAAGGAAATAAGTTCTATGAAAACTACTAAATAACAACAATAGCAACAACAACCCCTTAAAATGCAGGCTAAAAAGAATGTGCTGTGTCTCCCTCTTTCTTCTACTCCCCCAGTTCACTTATCAGAGAATCTTCTAGATAAACTGCAACTAAAAGGTAAATAAACTAAGATTTGTTTTTTCTACCTGACCTTAGGATACTTCTTTATTCCCAAATTTCCACCCAGCTGGGAACTATGTGTATTTATTATTTATTTTATCCTTTTCCCTGATCTATCTCACTCTCTCCTTTAGGAATCAGATGAAATGAGAATATGGGAGGAGGAGACCTATTGAAGGTTGGTTGGCACCTTTAGTCACTATATTAATGAGGCCAGGAGATGCCACAGCACAGCCTGGGGAATAAAATTCCTTAGTAATGACCACAACAACACTAGCCATTTCTAGACTTTGAAAAATACAGTGAATCAGAGGCAACATCTAACACTCCACTGGATTTCAGTAACTTTAATTTAGACGATGAGCAAATAATTTTATGCATTCCTCTTTGTATCTAGGCAGTGACTGGCTTTAAAATAGTAGTAACTCTTCCCTCATATACACTTGAAGATAATTTGTTTTCCCGGAAATCTCAGGGCCCCTGTAGAAAACAGGATTTTGTACCTTCTGTAGTAGGAGACTCAATTGTGAGATGGAGGCTCCCTCTACTGGACATACTGTTAGTTGCCGGTGTGAGTTCTAACCCGCTTTGAGTTGCTAATTCCTTGTGACTAGTGTCTGATTATGGCTAATGAAGTAAGCACCAAGGATAATATCTAATTAACATGTACACACACCACTGTTCGCTGAAAGTCTAGAATCAACAATCTATTATGAATAATTTAGCATTTATTTTCTACTGTCTTTGTGCTTGTTCACTGTAGATATCTAGGATTTTTTTTCCTTCCTATTTCTGTACCTAGGCTGTCAAATTTAAGGATGGGGTTTTCATGTCATACTGACCTCAGTGCAAATGACAATTTTCCACTTACTGGATCGGAAGCATGATTTTTCTATTTACTATTTGTATTACTTGGGTAAGTTTATTAACTTCTCAGAGCCTTGGTTTCTTAATATTGGGAAATAAAGTAACAGGCTTCCCTAGGCTTGTGAGAATTAAAAAGAAAATATATGTCAGTACATACATAACTTTTCCTCACACGGTAGAAAATTATTCTCGAAGTAGTTAATACATGTTAGTTTCATTTTCATTCCCTAACCTCCTCATAAGACCAGGTCAATGGATTTAACTAGAAACATGTGACTTGTAGTAGCTAAAACAGTAAGAGTTGAATTTGTCTTAATTTTGAAAAATTATACTGAAATGAACAAGTATCTATCTGCTATCTTTTCTGATCAGGCAATATGTTAAGGGCAGAGGCTATACAAAGGACTGAAACAATATTGCAGGGTCCTTCTCTCATTTCCCCCCAGATTACATAGAGAAGAGACAGCTCTGTTTGCTGCCTCTGTCTTGCTTCCTGCTCTGAGACATCCCTGGTACTACTCATTGTAACTGCTCAATAGATGTTGATTGCACTAATCTTTAGCCATCTATCTTGGACTCAAACTTCCCCTTTGTGTACTTCCTGTCCAGAACAGCCTGTCATTCAACACATACTTATCTTTCTCCTCCAAATCTCTTTTTTTCACTCCCTTCTCTCAACCCTTTGAAGACGCTGTGACGGTGCTGCTTTCTCACTTTGTACCTTTCACGATGGGAGTTCAATAGCTCCTCTATTGTTAATCCACATATTCTATTGTTAATGTTTCTCCCTTCTGGAGTATCTTATTACACAACAAAGACCACTACCTAGCAACACAGAGAAATAAATATGTGAGACTCAGACTCACTTGAACCTAGAGAACACAGCTCATGCTCTTAACCTGCCTTGAAAAAATAGCACCAAATACACTATACCCATAAGAAAGAAATAAGAAACCTCTGGATTAGTGTGTTGCCACTGGAACTCTGGAGTTTGTAATATCTGGAGCAATCAAAAGTATGGGATGCAAGTCTGAGGCACATTTCATCCCTAGAAGCTTTAAAATATAACATAATCTGCACTTTAGGAAAGCACATGGGTCAAGGTGCTGTAAACACAAAACAGCCAATGAAAATTCAATAAAAAATAAAATGCAGACTGTCTCACATCAGAATAACTCTTTATCCGTAATAGCCTTTAACAAATCAAATAGGTTTCTGCTATGGACTGAATGTTTGTATCCCCCCAAGATTCATGTACTTTTGACCCTTAAACAACAGAATTCAAGTGCCATTGACCCTTGAATTGGGTGGGTTCACTTTTACGTGAATTTTGATAGTAAAATAAATACTACAGTAATAAACAATTTGCAGTTGGTTGATTTCATGATTGCAGAATAACAGATACGGAGGGCTGACTATAAGTTATATGCAGATTTTCAACTGTGCCAGAGGGTCAGTACCCCTAATCCCTGCATTGTTGAAGGGTCAAGCTTTATTGAAATCCTAACCCCCAATGTGATGGCATTAGGAGGTGAGGTCTTCAGGAGGTGAGTAGATCATGAGGGTGGAACTCTCATGAATGGGATCAGTGCCCTTATAAAAGAGATCCCAGAGAGGTCACTTTTCCCTTTCAACATGTAAGGACACAGCAAGAAGACTGCCTTATGAGGCAGGAACTGAGCTCTCACCAGACACTGATTTTGCCAGCACCTTGATCTTGGACTTCCCAGCCTCGAGAACTGTGAGAAATAAATGTTTGTTGTTTAAGCCACCCGGTCTATGATATTTTGTTATAGCAGCTTGAATGGACTACGACAGTTTCTTTTCCTAGAGTCTCAGACATGATAATATGAATCACAACTCTCCAGGGGAGGGCAAAGTATATAATAGTTATTAATTTAATAAATCCCAGAGCCATTTTTATTTTACAGTTCATCTCACTTGAGCTGAATTTTCTTCCTTGAAAACATAAATCTCTCTAGCAATTATATCTTAAATGCTGTCTTGCAGATTGGACCATAAGCTCCATGAAAGCAAGGATGGCGTTAGCTTTGATCTCTGAGGCATCCCTAGTACTTATTACAATGCCTAATACGTAGCAGGCACTTAATCCATATGTGTTGAATTCAACTGAACTAAACTGAGCATTTTTCCTTAAAATATTTTTTTAAACCAGGTGCACTTGAGAGATAGTGTAAAAACAAGATTCTGAAACAAATCACTAGAAACCCCTAAGGCTTCAAGAATATTTGAATCTATAAAAGTTAGTAAGGTTTGGTTTAAAAACGGCAGCGTGGGGGATAGAGTGTGGTGTGGGGCAGGGGAGAATTCACTATTGTAATGATTTTCTGCCATTCCCTCCCTATGGTCTCTTTCTCTCCTTGAAGTTCTTTGAGTTTTTATATTTGTTTTTCTTAGTCACATGTAATAACTAAAAGAGAACAATTGAGTCAGAGATTCTCTGCCACGGTTAGAATTTCAGCACAGACATGCTTTATATACGGATCCCGATGAAGAGGAAAACGATTCAAACCCACAGTCACTCTTAATATCCACCTAAGTCTTCACCTAGCTGTACGTCCATAGATTGACTATGTGTCGATGCTGATGTATCTACCTAGTAACCTTGCTTGGCTGGAAACTATTATATTTTCTGACATTTTATCACTGCACAAAAGTCACAAAGTATCTTCCTAGCTTTCTCCTCACCCTAACAAGGATAAGATTTAGGACTAGGAGAATCAGGGAAGGGGGTCAGGCACCCCACAAGAATATCTGCCATGAGAAATTGTGAATTAATTAAAGATCTGGGCAGGATGAGGGGCGCTGCTGACATAGAAAGGCAAGAGCCTAAAGCTAGTCTAAGAGGCATGCTAACTCCCAAGGTTAGTACTAACAAGGCAGGATGAAGTACTCTCCACATAGCAATGAATTTGAAAAGACCTGTTCTAAGCTGGGACACAGAGAACAGAATTAAGAGGATGGCATCCCCAATCCATTTTGACTCACACTGATATTCTATTGGTCTTTCCACTGACATGCTACCTTTCCTTCTCTGGGTTTTGGCCTCCCAATGTCATATGGATACAACCTCTATATTCCATGCGACCCTTTTCTCTCCTCCTCTCCCCTCCTCTGCCTTTCTCTCCCTCTGCTTTCTTCCCCTGCTCACTCACGCATTCCTTCTCTCCCTCCCCCAGCTCGTGTCTATGTCTCTTGTGTGACTATGTCTGTGTGTGCCTGTTGTGGGAGAGGCCTTTGTTCTCAATTTTCCCAGCATGCTCTCCCTCATGCAGCAATCATTGTCAGAAATACCATGCCAATATCATCCTCAGGCTGACAGAGGTACATGCCAGCACTTTCTTTAACAGACATTCAAGTGGATAGAATAGCCATGAATAAAAAAATATAATCAGAAGAATTCTTAGAGAACAACCTCTACTAATTAGAAAAAGAAAGGTATGAACCTACAAGAGAGGTACTGTTATTAGTTGGTCCATTAACTATGAAAAATTCCATCAGCATCATAGCTGAATATTATGAAAAGGAAGAAGGAAAATGGTAGAGTTGCACAAAGGAGAGAACCATTCTCCCTTTATTCTCTCTCATTAGTCAGTGTTATTTACTCTCCAAATTACACAGTGCTTCTAGCCATCTACCTGCCATAGAAATCTTCAATTATCCAAAGAGTTCTGACCATTGAAACTCATGTAGATCACGTGGTTGCTGACGGAGGTGGATATTAAAAGGGTTTTTACCTGTAACCTACAGCTAAGCCCCTGGATCCCAGTGGCCATGTCACATAACATCTGAAAGTGTGAATCTGGAGCTCAGAAGGGAGCTGAAGAAAGAAAGTGCAGCGCCTTGGCTTACATGTGGTCTCTAAAACAAGAAAAGCGGGTGAGATGACCTGGTAAGACAATATAATAAAGAAAGAGGATTCTAAATTGAGATCTGAGGCAGTCCAACATTTAGACGTTGGGAGGATTCAAAGGTACCCGCAAAGGAAAACGAGAAACAGTCAGAAAGATGGGAATAATATCATGAGGACTGGGGTCATAGAAGTCAAGTGAAAACAATGTTGCAAGAGGAAAGGCAAAAGCAAATGTGCTGAAAGCTGCTTAGATGTAAAATAAGATGAGGGTGGCAAAGTGTTTCTTGAATTTGGCAACATGTTGGTCACTGGAGAATTTAGCAAGAAACATCAATGGAACTGTGGTGGGTATATGCCAAGTTGGAGAGGGACAATTAATGTAAGGAAGGGAGAAAATTATTCATAATTCAAATTTAAAATAATAAACAAAGAACACTGATGGTCATGAATGGGGAGTGAGAGAGTGGGGGACAGCATGGGCTTTTTGTGAAAGACAAGAAGGAAGTAAGACTGTAGCTTGAGGTAATGGCATCATAGTCTCAAGGGTTTGTGTTGGCTTGCCACGTGTGTTAGAGTTTATTTAAGTGCTGATGGCGAGGGTATAGTAAAAAGAGAATAAGTGAAGATTTGGGAGACTCTATGTGTGCTCGTATGAGTGAGTGAGTGAGTGAGTGAGTGAGTGTGTGTGTGTGTGGGTTGTTCCATAACTGATGGAACAGTGTCTCTCAGAAAGAGGGCGAGGTTAAGATTCAGAAAATTTGAAGAGCTACACCTTTGGAAGGAGGAGGGATGCTTTCTCCATAGTAACTAGAGAGGAGAGAAATAAAATTATAAGTAAAGGCAGATTTGTAGTTTAGATAATGGGAAGCAGACAAGGAGAAGTGTGCCATTTGCTAGCTGGTGTTTTGCCTGTGGAGAAAGCTGTTGTTATGTCACTGTATTTTCCCATTAAAGCACATGCCAATGCCTCCAATATAGGTAACGATGCCATATGAATAAGCAAAATAAATGCGATGGAAATTGTAGGTGGCTGATATGTGAGTAATTTCAGAATTTTGGTTTGCGTATATTATCAAAAGATATAGCACTAAAAAAGGAAATACAATAAATGTTAAGCAATATTTAGCAGCTACCTTGCAATACAGTGTTCTGAGCTTTTCAGAATATTTATCTTTGAGCCCAGTCTATCCCGGAACAGTTTCCCAGCACTATGTCAGCGTCTCTTTTGGAGGTATTGTCAAGTGCTATTCTAGTAAGTGCCAGTTAACCACACTGCCTTTTGGTTTAAGCAAGTAACAACACACAGTGTGTGGGCACATGCATTTTTTTAATCATTTGCTGATATGTCACCAAACATTTAAATGCCATCAGCATTTAAATAAATTCTAACACACGTGGCAAGCCAACACAAACCCTTGAGACTATGATGCCATGCCCTCAAGCTACAGTCTTACTTTTCATGTCTTTCACAAAAAGCCCATGCTGTCCCCCACTCTCTCACTCCCCATTCATGACCATCAGTGTTCTTCATTATTTTAAATTTGAATTATGAATAATTTTCTCCCTTCCTTCCATTATTTATCCCTCTCCAACTTGGCCTACACCTACCACAGTTCCACTGATGTGTTTCTTGCTAAATTCACCAGTGACCAAAATTTCAGTACTAGGAAAATGTAATCATAATGTAATAATTTCTGCTTATAGAGCATATTCATGGATGGACAAAATACCTATGTTTTTCAGATTTGCTCAATTTTTTTTTAAACTTGTGATTACCATCAATTTACTCAAAAAGAACAAAGTCATGTTACTGCTTATAACGCTTATAAGGAAGCAGTTAGTCATGTTAATGTTTTTTACATTTTTATGTTTGATGATATCATCTCTTTGTATTTATCAGAGGACCAAGGTATTTTTCAAAATATACAATATTTTTATAAATAATATTTCATAATGCAAAAATTGTAGTATCATTGAAGATTCAACTTGGACTGTTGCTTAATGTCTAGAATTCTATTTAAAGTTGAACATTAAGGAACAGGAGAACTACCAGGTCTCAGGTTTACAGGTAATTCTGACGAAGGTGGTAAGAGTGATGATGCTGGAGTTGTACTGCTAGTGATGCTTAGATGTATGATACAAACTCAGGGTAAACACTTCCCAAAACACTCTCATAAAAATGTCCAGTGGACTGAAGGTCACTCTTCTTTCACATCTTACCCACAATCTCCATGCAAAAGAGGCAGAGGAGGGAGCTGAAGGCCCTCCCTGTGCTCTGTGGATTTATAGATAATAAAAATATTTCCATGCTGGTGAAAAAGTACTATTGCTGGCCCAACCAATAAATAAGCATATTTTTTTCTAGATCACAAAAATATCTCTTAAAAGAAAGATGCTTTGGCCTTTGATTTAATACATCGTTCTCTAGGAAGGTTACCCTATATACCACCAAGGCTATCCTACAGTTGGTCTTTCTTTTCTTTTTTTTTTTTTTGCGGTACGCGGGCCTCTAAATGTTGTGGTCTCTCCCGTTGCGGAGCACAGGCTCCGGACGAGCAGGCTCAGCGGCCATGGCTCACGGGCCCAGCCGCTCCGCGGCATGTGGGATCTTCCCGGACCGGGGCATGAACCCGTGTCCCCTGCATCGGCAAGCGGACTCTCAACCACTGCGCCACCAGGGAAGCCCCAGTTGGTCTTTCTTTACTCCACAAATAAGGGGAATAAGTGACTGGCCAGAAAGTCAGCTGATAGGAGAAATACTTCCGGGAAGGAAAAATAATAGGTCAAAAGTTAGAGTCAGTTCTGAGGCAAAGAGTGTCACTGTCTATATCTACAGAGAAGTAGATTCAGAGTCTAGACACTGTTACGTTAGATGATGAAAATGAGAATAATAAATTATCTGCAAAAATGCAATTAAAACATTTACATAACATTCATACTGGAACCATTAGAATTTTAGTGTCCACTGATAAAAGAATGGGTAAATAGCTTGTGGAATATTCACTCAATGGAATATTATAAACTGATGAGAAATAAACATAATGCTGAGTAAAGAGAAAGTTCCAGAAAACTACATATATTTAATATTATGTTATGAAGCTTAAAAGCAAGTAAAACAAAGTAATTTATTATTTCAGTATATATATTCTAAATATATGTTCAGTATATAGTCAATATATATTTATACATATTCAAATATATATTATAAATATATATATAAACATAGATATTTTATCAAAAAGCAAATCAACAATACATACAAAATTTATTGTATTCTTACAATAGGTAAAATAGGTAAGTTTGGTGGTTACGTTTAAGGAGAGAAAAGGGGGTGAAGCAGGAAAGGAGCATATAGGTAGATGCAAATTTGGGCAATATCTCAGTCCTTAGTTTGGCTATTTGTTACAAATTTTACTTTGTAATTTATATTTTTGTGTGTGTATGTAATAAATATATGAGTATAAACATAAATATGTATATATCCATGAATCTGAGTTATTAAACACAAAGTAAAGCAAAATAATAGAAAAATCTCAGTTAATAGATGTTATTTCCCCCAAATATGAAAACACAGTATGTTTATGACATTACAGTTACAATTCTCCATAACTGAAGACTAATTTTATAGGAAGCAATCAATAAGCACATTGCATTTGGAAGGTAGCATTTATGCCCCAATTTGCATTTTATTTCATTCAGTTGACATCTTTTCCTAAATGTCTGTAGTATCCAGTATGCAACATTTAGTACTATGTACCAATATCAAAGAAATACACATTTCATTGGTTTTTCTGAATAATGATCAGGCAATCTTGATGTTGACACCGAAGAGTCCTATCTATTATAAACTATTTATGCAGCAATATTGCATACTCCAGATTAAGTCAATCTGAGTCATTTTGAGACTGTTGACTATCTTTACTGTTTTCTGAAACCCACAGCATTTTGGTTCCTCACAAGGAAAGAGTTATACTAGTGTAGAATACATCCCAATAATCTAAATTAAGACTTAAGATAAACTGGGATCCTGCTGCTACGTTGTGTCTCAGAAATTCCATCAAGTCTGATTATACCAAAGGATGTCAACCAAATGTGCATTTTTCAATGTTTCTCCACCTCCACCATGAAAAAGACTCTATCTCTCTCAACTTTTATGAATTGTTGCCTAAATTCTGCTGGGAGAGTCATGCTAATTACCACTGCTTCTACAGAGTTACAAATCTACTACATCGGTTTTAGCCAAAAGATACACGTCTCAAAAAATGACTTCTCTTCTATGTAAAGTCCCGACCTAATTATCTATAGGAAGACTAGGATTCTCTAGGTGCGGTGTTAGGCACTAGAGAAACTGCCTCAGCTCTTTCAGGCTTCTGGTGAAGCAGATGTTAAAAACTGGGCGGGGGGTGGGAGGTCTCACCTCTTTGAAATATTTTATACCTATCTTTTCAGTGAAATGTACATACCCACAGGCACCAAATCAGTTTTCACTTTCAGGGGCTTATGTACTCCTGAAGTCCATTCATAGACTAGAATTTGTGGGCTGGTATTGCTGTGGATTGTACGCCCGATGCTTGCATTTTCTTCGGGTCAACATGAGTAATGAGAATGAGATTTAGCTTGTTTATCATCACTTGCGTGAATTACTACCACAATCTCCTATCTGGTCTCTCTGCTGGCAGTCTGATCAACCTCTGTCCTCTACACTGCTACAGTAATGATCTCTTGAAAGTGAAGATTTAATCATTTAACATACGCATACACCCACCACTTCCCACTAAAAAAAAAAAATTTAAAGCTCTTTATCACTATTAGGAAAAACCCCACAAAATTCCTTTGCAAAGCATCCAAGACGCTTGATCTAGCTCTCTACCTTTTGAGATTCATCTTTTACTATGCCCATCAGACTCTACGTCCTATACACTTTGCCTTGCAATCTCATACTGAGCCTTTGCACAACTGTTCCCTCTGTCTGGAATATCAACCCATCGCTTTATCCTCGTGGTCAGAATTATTATTTATCTATTTTTTCTAAGATCCAGAGTGGGTTTCTCCTCTTTCAGGAAGCCTTCTCTAGCCCTCCCACTGTGTGTCAGATGCTCTTCCATTTTGCTCCTATAATAACCTATGCAATCTCCTATTATAGCATTTAACAAACTGCCCTAGAGCAGGCAGTCTCCTTCTCTAGGTTGTGAGGTTCTTAATAGTATGGACTGGGTTTTTGTTACTTTATCCACAGTGATTGCAAAGGAATGCTAGACACAGTAGAAAAAAAACAACGTTTGTGTGGAATGAATAAGTGAAAAAAGTAGCTGTCAGGAACAATGTAGTTTAGAGGAAGAAAAACTGAATGGGGTGTCTGAAGACTTTCTGGTCTGGGATCTACTACTAATTCACTGCAAACTCTTGAGAAAGGAATTTTCTTTCTGAGTTTTCTTTTTCTTTATGGAAAAATGAGGTGGGTGGACTAGATGCTCTCAAAGGTCCCTTTCAACTCTAAATTTAAATTTTTATAAAGCTTTCTGTTTAGTTTCTCCATCTATCCAAAACATGCATTATTGGTATGTTTTATGATTTGAAGAGAGGAGGAAGACGAAAAAGTTTGAATCACATGCATTCAACCAGGAGACACCCAGTAAAGTTCTCTGATAACATTGGTGATTAAGCTTTCTTTTCAGGTACTTTTTTCTGATGTAAAGCAGAAATAAAAATAAGTTTTCATGGTACTATTCTCTGTCATTTTTAAGTTAGAAGGAAGTAAGCAGATGACAGAAATGTAGCTAACCAGTTTACATTCCTTAATTCTTTTCTAAACAATTATTTAGTTCCCTAAAATGGTATTTCAAACAGAAAATAGAATAGAAAAGGCATATTCCCAGCATAAAGCTTAGAAATGAGGACAAGGGCCTTGTCTGTTTTGCTAACCACCAGTTTCCCTGGTGCCAGACACATATTGGTTGCTCAGTAAATATTTCTTGAATGACAAGTATCTCACCACATTTCTATTTAAATGCATCAAGGAGACCACAGTTCAGGTAAGATTAGAAATGCAGAAGAATTTTATTAATTTGATATGTAATATTGCAAAATGTGTGTCTGAATATGGGCTGGATGGAGTGTTTATAAAGAAAGGGTTTGCTAAGCTTAACTGGCTGTTCTTGTTAAGTGTCAGAATATGGGTTTAAAAACAATCAAGGGAAAAAAAATTCCACGTGTTATTTTTAAAAGTATCTATTTAGGGGCTTCCCTGGTGGCACAGTGGTTGAGAGTCCGCCTGCCGATGCAGGGGACATGGGTTCGTGCCCCGGTCCGGGAAGATCCCACATGCCGCGGAGCGGCTGGGCCCGTGAGCCATGGCCGCTGAGCCTGCGCGTCCGGAGCCTGTGCTCCGCAACGGGAGAGGCCACAACATTTAGAAGCCCGCGTACCGCAAAAAAAAAAAAAAAGTACCTGTTTACTTATAGATGATCACTATATAACTTTATTTGATTTTAACCTGTTCACTGGAGCAATCGCCCTAAAGAATTGCCTTAGAGTACTCTGTAAGGCCTATGACTGTGTAAGATGCTAGTATATTTTTCTTTCAGCAAGGTATTTAGCTGAAACTCGTGGTGTATTGATATATAAAGGAAAAAATTAAGTATAAGTATTTTCTCTATAAGTGCATTTTCCCTAAAAATATATGTTCAAAATAGATGTATTTTCAAATTACCAACAGAAATAGTTATGTACAGAGTGCTAAACGTTTAGATACTTGATAGAATATAAGGATGAATGAGTCGTAAGGATGAAAGAGGCTCCAAATATCACGTATTCTAGGGAAATAAATGAGAAATATACTTGAAGGATAAAATATACCATATGCACCATATGTATGGCATGGCAAATAGTACGCATTTTTTTTTTTTTTTTTGGTATAGAGGGCTGGGTGAGGGGACTCTAGGATCTCTTCCTTGGCATGGCATTCAGAGAAGTTAGCATAAAAGAGGCAGGATGTGAGCTTGTCCTTGAAAGATGGAAATAGTTTGAAAAAGTGAAAGGTGAAGGGAAGGTATCTCTGGCAGAGAGAACTACATGGCAAAAGCCTAGAATCCAGCTAACAAAGAGCATGTGCGAGGGACCAGCTACACTGACCAGTAAAATCACAGAGTAGGAGCTTCTGCAGCAAAGACCAGAGGCAGATTCCAGAACACACTGAAAACCACAGTAAGCTTATCGACTTTCCTTCAGTGGTTGGTGAGCATCCCGTGAGAATGGACCACAGATGGAGAGACTGCCTCCCAGTGCTGTCGTGTAACCTACTCACGTATCAGGACAGAACTACAGTGGTAGGAGTGTGAGTGGAAGAAGGAGAAAAGGAAGAAAATTGAAGGAGTATCAAGGTAGCATAGAGATCTCTTTGGAAAACAGATGCTCGAAAGAAAGAGTAGTGAGAAATGAATCTATTACTGAGAAAATAGGCTGTCACAGAGAGAAAACACAAGTCGGGAGGGAGAGTGGATTCACTAGGAAGATGATAAAGCTGTTTTGCTCATTTTTAAATGTTTATTTTCAAAGTACAAAGTACTGAATTTCAGGTAACAGAGGGTCAAGTCAAAAAAAAAAAAAAAAAAGAAAAAAAAAGCCTGTTGGAGGTTGTGAGTTTGGGTCTAGGTCAGGAGGGGGAGGTCAGAGCTGGATATACCAGTTCTTCAGAGATTTCTGACAGTGTGCTTGTTATCACAGCCTCAGGACCAATTAATTGCAGTGTAATATACGTTATCTGTCTTGCTAGAAAAACAACTCTAACTGGGGACCTATCTCCTCTTACATCTACTACCACATTTCTTCCCTTGCTCACCAGAATTCTGCATAAATTAGTTGGAAACGTTGTATGCCCAAATCAATGCATCGTAATTCAGCAGTCTGAATTAAGGTATAAGTGCACTTTTGAAAGTTAAAATTGTGAATGGCTTTTAGAAAAACAATTAGCAATTGACAGATGACTTTGATGTAAATAACTGAGACTCTGAATGCCCAGCTGCTCTTAATGACAGCCCAGTTACACCCAATGAGCCCAGGAAGAAAGTGCCCGAGATGCCCTTTGCAAAGCAGCTGAGCGTCACAGGCAAAGAGCTGGTTTCTGCCCCTGTTATTGTCCCTTCCGAGTCCTCGTGGAAAGAATGTGGCTCTTCTCCTCGGTGGAAGGGACCGACTTGGTTGCTTGGGGTCCCTCAGCTTTTTTTTCAGGGAAAATAGCTAGGCTTGATTTATTTGGGGGAGGGCAGGGAGGAATTGAGACCTGCTAAGGGTATGCGGGGAGAGGAACCCAAACTGGGCAATGAACTATCCACCCTGGGCCTCAGTTTCCCCCACCGGTCCCTGAGACGTAGCTCTGCTGGTCTCCAGGCTGACATCTAAGGTTGGCATCATGCATCCTATCTTCACCCATCTACCACCGAGCGCAGTTGGTGGTTTTGCCATCCCTACCATCCCTGTCTCTTGTTCACCTCTGACAACCAAGAGCCAGGATGATGGAAATTTTCCTCTGGGGCTTGTCACTCCCCTGAAGTGTCCATGCAGGTGGGACCCTCAACTGTCCCTCAGAAGTCTGAGAGGGTCCTGTGGTCATGTCCTCTGCTAGCATCAGGGAAACGGGGGCACACTCAGAGAAAACTGGAGTGGGACAGGGTTAGGATAAAGGGTCTGGGGGTGGGGAGCTGAAGGATGAGGACTAGGGTCAGAGGTTGGCCACAGGCCTCAGGGCGGTTGCCACACCCTCCAGGGCCACCGCCAGGGTGCTGAGCTGCTGCTGCACGTCAGCCCAGGCTGCATATCCAGGGCCTTCCCACCCCCTGTCAGTGTGCTCAGAATCCCGCCTGGGCCCTGGAAAATTATTTCCTTTCTTCACATTGAGTCTGGGGAGGCCAGGAGGGAACATCAAATGCTTATTTCCATCCTTAGATTTAGAAAGTACTAAATCAGTTTAATGCTGATTTCCTCCTAAAAAGCAGACAGGTGAATTAGAGAGACAAATGAAACATAGTTATGAGTCATTCACTTATCCTGTCCAGAGATTTTTATCATAGGCCTGCGATGTGCCTATTAGGAACTTAAACTTTTGTTGACTCCATTTATCTGGCAGGCTGGAAAATGCCAGTGATAAGTAGTATTCCTTGAGGAGCTCGGCATACCTTCTTCTCTCTTCCTTGATAATTCCAGAGATAACATGGAAGGGGTAATAATATCGACAATAATGAGTGTGCCTTGGGAAATCGCTAAACTTTAGAATTCACAAGAAAGCACATCTTCCTATCTTAAAATAAATGCTTGTAGCCCCCCTGGGTTGCTCTGCCCAAGCTCAGATAATCTCAGAATGTAACCACTTCTCTGACCAGCTGAGGGTGCAATTGCTCTGCTTCTGCAACTATATCCTACCTAATAATGCCTCTGGAAAAGAGCCACCAAGCCATCTGCAGAGAGGGGGCACACGGATAAAGAGGGGGCCAGGAGGCAGGGGAGAGTGGGCCCGGCAGATCTAAAACCTGTAACACAGAGCAGCCCCCAAACAACTTTGAGAAGCACGAAAAAAAAATGACATTTCACACATAAAACTCAAAAGCTTTTTGTGTGATGAAGTGTGTTAGGTTTACAGAACAAACGGGGTAACTTTTCAATTTTGTCAGTGTATATGGGTAGGGTTAATCAACATTTATTTTCTGTAATTTTTAATACCTATCTAATTTCCACAAATGTGCATCAATTTTAAAAACAGACCTAGAAAGCTGACTTTGAGTTTCTCAGCCTCGTAATACATTGATGGGAGCTGTATTGGTTTTGTAATTAATTTCTCACCTTAGTTTAGGTACAGAATAACGTGAAAGGAAAATTATGTTTTCTGGGAGTACATATTTTCTCTCACTTTGAATGCATATCCCGACCCTTCATAATTCATTAATATAAAGCTAAAACAGCAACTCTCTAGATCTCACCTAATAACTTAATAATATATCTAGAGTATTTATTTGCTGGACTCCTTCCCCATAGGAGAGTCGAAGGTTATCTGCAGGATGTCAATATTTACCTTGTGCACATACTTAATTTCTTCCATTCTCAGACAGTCTGGAGCAATTAAGGCTGGATAAAAATCACCTCTGCTACTGAAAACTACATATTTCTGCAGAGTGCTGACAGTTCTTGATTGTTCTCTCAATACTTTTTGGAAGTCCATGATATACCTGTTGAGTCATGAAGTATACATATACATAACTGAGCCATAGGCTTTCTTCCAGGAAGCTTACCTATTTAATCCACTTTAATCCTCCAGACAAGTCCTTTCAATAAGGTGGTCATGGATTCTAGGCCCTCTCTTTATTTAAGAAAGCAACACTGCCCAAGAAATTCCTTTAAGTCTCAAGGTTCGGGAGAGGTTAAGGTCCATAAAGAGACCAATTCATCAAAATCACAGATGTGAGACCAGAAGGGAGATTATAGACAACTCAACTTATACTCTATTGCCAGAGTAATCTTGTTCACGTATAGACTGATTCCTTTGATTTCCCTTCCCATTATACATAGCATAAACCCATTCTCCTTGGCCAGCCCTCCTTGGCCAGCCCTCCTTGAAATGGCACCAGCCAGCTTTTCCAGCCGTCTTCACATCCCTCCATCCCTGGTAGGTCCCTCTCTCCAGAATTCAACTGGAGTGAAGAGTGGCCAGGTTTAGTAAAAGCAGTTCATCTCCCCAACTCCACACATCGTCTGTATCTTTGCTGACCCAACCAAACACAGCTTTTGCAGTAAAGTTTCCCCTAACATCCTCTGGAGACTTTGTACTCTTTCTCAAAATGTATCACATCTAGCCTCCTTTATGACACTTAATTCTTTCTGCTCAAAATGTAGGTCTTTATGGACATATATTTTCTTCCAGGCATAAGCTGATTGAAAGTAGACTCCATATGTGATGCATCTGTCTATCCTCTAAAACGTTTGTTACAATGCCCAGCACTCACAGGACCTCAATAAATGTTTACTGAATGAATGAACAAATGAATCAATTCAGTTTCTTCTAAACCAAAGTTACTTCCTTGAGAGATACCTGATAAATCTAATGGTGTTCAAGTTAATTCCTTTCTGTACAAATTTAACTACAAGTTAACCATCTAAAAGCAGAGGAGTCAGCACTTATTGAAGAGAAGTTGCTTAATTCAATGGGTAACTGCCTGTATGTCTCTTTTGAAAGGAAAGGGTTCAAAATATGAGAAAAAGACTGAGAAATCCCTTTATTAGAAACCCGCAACTTTCTCGAAAAATATTATGGAGAACTTTATGAAATATGGCTTGGTGCCCAGAAATCCTAACAGTACTTCAGGCCTCAATGATGGGAGCAGCAAAAAGGGCCTCCTTGAAATTGTCTTTCTCCAGGCCTTTTGCTTGATTTTAATAGTAAGACACGGAGACAGAACTCCAGGGAAGCAAAATCAAGCCTCTATAGCATTTAAGTCACATATGTGTGTGTATGTATATATATATATATATATATATATATATATATATATATATCACTAATACTAATTACATACACTATATATTTATGTTAAATATTTATAATGAAGATAAGAGGTTCAGCTATGCAGTAGGATTTGAGATTCAAAACACTCAAACTTCAAAAAAGCAAATTTTAAGTTGGCAATAGAATTGAGTTTTGAAGTTTTTTTTTTTTCAAGTCTCCCTTTAGTACTTTAAGAGAAATTGTGTAATTATTTGCACTCGCCATCTACCCTCTGATTACCCAAATATATAGTTTTATGAGTTTCGCTAAAAACTTCAAAACAGATGCATATGTGAGCACCCAAAAGCAAATAATCCATCCTGTTCGTTCAACAGTTATTTTGGACACTGTGATGGATAGAACAGATATGGAAGATAAGGCCTCACCCCTCCTCATTTAGATGGAAAAACTATTTTACTAAGGAAACAAATTAGTACACATTTATGCCAATAGATAATAAAAAAAATAACTGCATTGGTCAATGTGTATTCAGGAAAGGGAGAGTTAGTGACGATTTCAAAGTTTTTAAGAAAATTGATTGGGATTTTACCTTAGTCAAGGTGGATCTGAGTAGGTGAAGACTGATTTAGGTAGGTTAAAAGCAGATTTATAAAGTGTGGGCAACCAAACAAGGACAGGTTGAAAATGGCATATTCATTGGAGAGTAAGGAAATTGAAGTGATATAGAGCAAGCATTTATCGAGTACTTACAATGTGGCAGGCCTTGTACTAAAGCATCCAAGGGCTTGTTGTACTATGGTTAGTGGTACCTAAAATGTGGTGTCCCCAGGCCAGCAGCATCAGCAGGACCTGGAAACTTGCTACAAATGCAAATTCTTGGGTCACATCCCAGAACTACTTAATCAGAAGTAGGACTGGGGCCTAGGATTCTACACTTTAACAAGCCTCCCAGGTAATTCTGATGCTCCCTAAAGTTTCAGAACAGTTCTATTGGAGAAAAGGAAGGAACAACCCTGACCAGGTATGTGAGACCTAGAATTCCAAGCAGAACTGCATTAGACGGATTAGAAACAGGAAGTCACAGACAGATTTTTACAAGACCAGTGGCATCCAGAAAGTGGTGTTTGTTTTGTTCAGGTCACTCAAGAAATATTAGCCGAGGCTAAAAGTCTGAAAAGAATTATTATTCTTGAACCCGCGTCCCCTGCATTGGCAGGAGGATTCCTAACCACTGCACCACCAGGGAAGTCCTATCGTCTATCATCTTTTTAAAGGGTCCTTGATTTTTTTACATTAAGTTCAGCTATTAAGATGAGAAGAAAGAACTGATATACTGCCTGGATTTTTTTGTTTTCATTTTAAAATTCAATATTGAAATAAACCCAAATCTCAGAGCTATTTATTGCAAATACAACTCTTCTCCTTAATACGCGCACATACGTATGTATATGTTTATAGGTATGCGTATATCCATTTTAAATGTGTATTTTCCATTTAAAAAGGCTCTGAGGAAGGATGAAGCTGTGCACTTGGCTCAGGTGCCAAGAGTCCTGGGGCTGGGAAGGGTACCCTTCTAGAGGCATGAAGGATGAGCTGATTGTTGGTTACTTCAGGTAGGAAGGCAAAGCAAGTTTGAGATAGCACTAGGCAAAGCCTGAAATGCAATGATAAGTAAGATTTTAGGTAGTTAAGTATTCTTTTTGAAAGTTAAGTATTTTAAAAAGAATTTTAAAAAGCTAAAAGCTGAACGTTATAAGAATCAGGTTCAACCAAAGGCATCAACAGAACAACTGGTAGTTCCAGGTACACTGTCATCTTTAATACTTGATGAACCTTCTTCATTACTCCAGAGCTATTTGGAGAAGTCTCTGCCCCATGGAAGGGTTTTCTGGAAGATAAAGGAGATTGACCAGGTAGGTCATGGAGATCTATGGGGTGGGACTGTCTATTCTCTAGAAGCCTGCATCATCTGGTCCTTTGGTCTAAATTATAAGTTACAGTTGATCCTCATTATTCGGGGATTCCATTATTTGCGAATTGGCCTACCCACTAGACCTTATTTGTAATCCCCAAATCAATACTTGCTGTACTTTCCTAGTCAGTTGTGGACATGCACAGAGCAGCAAAAAATTTGAGATGGCCAACACACGTACACTTTCACAGCTGAGCTGCCTTCCTGATTCAGCTCTCAAACTATAAATAAATGTTC
The DNA here is from genome assembly GCF_951394435.1 of Stenella coeruleoalba. Classification (NCBI taxonomy): domain Eukaryota; kingdom Metazoa; phylum Chordata; class Mammalia; order Artiodactyla; family Delphinidae; genus Stenella; species Stenella coeruleoalba. The sequence continues at coordinate 82,007,184 of NC_137150.1, read as the reverse complement.
TTTTTGTGGTGTATTTAGTGCCACATTTTTCATAGTTTTGTGTTTTTTATTGGTGATTTCACTGTTCAAAATGACCCCCAAGTGTAGTGCTGAAGGGCTGTCTATTGTTCCTAAGTACAGGAAGGCTGTGATATGCCTTATGGGATGTGAGTTCGACAAGTTTCATTCACGCATGAGGTATGATGCTGTCGGTTTAAGTCCAGTGTTAATGAATCAACAGCATACATTCAATATGGTGTCTTTAAACAGAAACACGCATAAAACAAGATTATATATTGATCAGTTGGTGGAAACGTTGTGACCAAAGGCTTGTGGGAATCTAATCCTGTATTTATCCTAGGAGCAATGGTTCAATATTCGCTACTTCAGTGTTCACGGCAATTTTACAGAACATGACGAATGTGAATAATGAGAAACAACTGTATTTCACATATAATTTTGAGTACTAACTCAAACATTAAATGTCCCAGTTTTATTTGCCCCCAATTCTATATATGTTTGATGTTATGGTTCACAATTGTGGGGGGAAGGGGACTAGGGTAGAAAATATTGTGTAAAAAGTGACTTGCTAACTTCCTTCTAAGTGTTTTGAGCATTAAGAATTAAAATTTTGCTATTATGACTGGAATGACATGGAGGCTCAAATTATGATTTATATGTGCCTTTATTTATAATTAACGTCTTAAAACATCAACCAACATTAGTAATGAGGAGCTTCTAGGAGTTTTCTAAGAAAGAAACAAAGCTTTGATACATCACTGCCTAGAAAAAAATTAAAGTGATTATCTTAAGAATTTACTACACACAGGCCAGTTGGGACCCTCAGTATCACAGTGCATATCAGAGAAGCACCTTTAAATGTTTTCTTGCATGCACCAAACAGCATCTCATAGGCTGTCTTTTATTCAAAAGAAGTACAGAAGGATGTAAGCATAGTCCCAACATGAGTGCAATACCCAGAGACAAGTTCAGCTTGGTTCTGTATCAAACATAGTGAAAGGTCCCCTGAATTTTGCCCTGATCAGAATTTGAGCATATTAGAGCATGGCAAGCAGGAAGGAAAAGGGACTGGGCCCAAATTCCACCGCTGATGCATTATCTACAATTTGAAGGCTTCTTGAAGCCAACCAAAGTCAGTGGATTGAAAAGCTTGAGGGTCATAAAGAAAAGCAAAATAAACAAACAAAACAAAACGAGACAAAACTATAACCTGTGTCTGTGATACAGTTCAATCTTCCTATCCATGACAGGTAAGAAATTATAAAAGGTAATTTTATCTTTCTTCCTGTCTTACTTTTTTGTCTCCACTCAAACACATTTCAAACAAGTGACAGTATTAAAATCCAAGTAATTTCCCTCTGTTTCCATACTCTTTAGACTTTCTGAAGATCTTGAGAACCAGGAATTGGTGAAACAGGTCTCTGTATGTGCATACAGTGCGTGTGCATGCTTCTCCGTCTCTCTCTCTCTCTCTATTCTATTCCTCCCTCCTCCCTTCCCTCTCTCCCTCTCTCTCTTTCTCCCTCTCTCTCTCTCTCTACCTGCCTCTCTCTCACACACACACACACACACACACACACACACACACACACACACACACACACACACACACACACACATATTTCACACCATCTTTGCAATCAGAACTCTGTAGACCCAAATCAGCATAATGACATTAAGAATCTGGCTCGGTTACTACAGTGATTTAGAACATGTGTGTGGAATGGTGTTGCCTTTTCTGATTAACCAATGAAAAGAAACTTATAAAATGAATTAAGTCATAACATCAGAGGGTTCCCTTACACTGGGAGAGTTAAAGGATGGTGGTGAGGGAGAGGGTCATTGGCGTTCTGCCTCCTATTGTTCCATTCGGCATCAAGGATGCTGAGACAAGAGGACCTTAGGGCTCATTCCATCTATTGATGATGCAATGTCAGGGCAATTAGAAGAATGACACAGGTAAGTACACAGGGCTTTGGGTGCTTATTTAGCCTGCTAGGTCATTTTGTATTGGGCTGAAACTCTTAGGATGAAAATATGCTTTTGGAAATGATTAAAGAGTGTGATTTCCTACTGAAAAAGCTTCTTCTCACTGCATCGCTCGACTATGTTGTCTAGTCTACTCACTGAATGTGCCACTGAATATTCCCAGGACAGAAAGTTAAACTGCCAGTGGTAAGTAGTAAGAAAAGAGGAGGGATGTCTAGCTTTATAAGAGGTGGTGACACACAGTATGGATTCCAGCGTCTAAGGAGCAGCTGCTGCTCTCTGAGACACAGAAAGGGACAGAATGCTGCAGCTCAGAGAGTAATTTGTCCCACAGGAGGTAGAAGTATCACCCTCGTTGGAAAAAGTGATGGTAAGAAAGCCATTCCCCACAGTGGCTCAGGGGGAGTGAGCTTTGAGGTTGCCCCAGATAAAGGGAAGAGTCAGCTCATTAGGTGGAGGTGGGGGAGAGACAAAGATCTACTTGAACTGCTGCAGAAGCACTTGGGGCCCTGGTGAGGAAGCCAGACTGACTCTTGGGGCCACCCTGGCTTATTAATAGGGATGTGTCACATCAGAGGACTTGGCCACCTACGTCTGTTTCAGAAGTTAGGCTAGTGTTTTTCAAGCAGTAGCAAAAAGATGAGGATATAGAAAAAGGATGTACTGAAAAGGGTCCCTGAGACAGATCTTTTTAAAATCTTGTAGGCTTTCAAGAGCGACAAAACAAAAGAAGTGGCAGAAGTGGGTTTTCCTTATACTCTACAAACTAATTCTCCTTTTCCAGGATATTATCACTATGTAGAGGGGACTTCTTTGAAAATACATTATTGATATTCACAAAATTATAGGTGTCCTTACTTTACAGGGAAGGAGATATAATAGAAAAGAACTAAGAAGCCTATATTTGAGAATAATTTTTAAACTATATGTTACTTTCAAAGTGTTTCTAATTCCAAACCAGGAATCTCCTATGCCTTGTAGTTTAAATCTGATTCCTTTTAGACACAGAAAGCTATAAATGCACACATTCACATAAGTGTTTCACATGTGCTAATTTATGCAGTAGTTAAAACAGACATAAATTTAGTCCCCGAGGAACTTGTAGTCTTAATCAATATGATGTATATAATAAAGAGACTTTTCCGTAAAAAAGTAAATGTGAACAAGAATTTTATTTTCTATTCATGAGGTCTATGGTGACAGGGTACTTTGACCTATGAGTAAAACAAAAAGTAAGTAATAAACACTGTCCCTTAATGATGGAGTTGATTTTATGAACTGTGCCTAATTGGTAGAGTGTTTTATAATACAAATAAATAAAGTAAGAGTAAAGAATTTCCAGGTCTAGGGGAGCAGGTAAGAAAAGAAAGATGTGAGAGACCTTCAAGATGGTGGAGGACTAACATGGATATCACCTTCCTCCCCACAAATACATCAGAAATACATCTACGTGTAGAACAACTCTTACAGAACATCTACTGAACACTGGCAGAAGACCTGAGACTTCCCAAAAGATATATTATGTTTTTACTCCTTTTTATCCTTTTGTGAGTGTGTATGTGTATGCTTCTTTGTGTGATTTTGTGTGTATAGCTTTGCTTTTACCAATTGTCCTAGGGCTCTGTCCGTTTTTAGTGCTTCTTATCATTGGTGAATTTGTTTTTTGGTGTGGTCACTCTCTACTTTCTTTCTTTTTTTTTAAAATATTTTTAATATTTTTTTAATTTTTTATTTTAATAACTTTATTCTATTTTATTTATTTTTTTTCCTTTTCTCTCTCTCCCCCCCCACCCCGTCCCTCCCTCCCTCTCTCTCTTTTTCTTTCTTTCTTTTTTTCTCCCTTTTCTTCTGAGCCGTCGACAGGGTCTTGGTGCTCTGTCTGGGAGTCAGGCCTGTGCCGCTGAGGTGGGAGAGCTGAGTTCAGGACATTGATCCACCAGAAAACTCCTGGCTCCATGTAATATCAAACAGCAAAAGCTCTCCAAGAGATCTCCATCGCAATGCTAAGACCCAACTCCACGCAACAACCAGTAAGTTACAGTGCTGGACACCCTATGCCAAACAACTAGCAAGACAGGAACACAACCTCACTCATTAGAAGAGAGGCTGCCTAAAATTATAATAAGGCCACAGGCAACCCAAAATACACCACCAGACAGGGTCCTGCCAACCAGAAAGACAGGATCCAGCCTCATCCACCAGAACACAGGCACCAGTACCCTCCACCAGGAAGCCTACATAACCCACTGAACCAACCTTAGCCACTAGGGGCAGACAAAAAAAAAAACAATGGGAACTATGAACCAGCAGCCTGAGAAAAGGAGACTCCAAACACAGTAAGTTAAGCAAAGTGGGAAGAGAGGTAAATACGCAACAGATGAAGGAGCAAGGTAAAAACACACCAGACCAAAAAAAATGAAGAGGAAATAGGCAGTCTGCATGAAAAAGAATTCAGAGTAATGACAGTAAAGATGATCCAAAATCTTGGAAATAGAATGGAGAAAATACAAGAAACGTCTAACAAGGACCTAGAAGAACTAAAGAACAAACAAACAATGATGAACAACAAAATAAATGAAATTAAAAATTCTCTAGAAGGAATCAATAGCAGAATAACTGAGGCATAAGAATGGATAAGGGAACTGGAAGATAAAATAGTGGAAATTACCACAGAGCAGAATAAAAAGAATGAAAAGAGTTGAGGACAGTCTCAGAGACCTCTGGGACAACATTAAACGCACCAATATTCGACTTATACGGGTCCCAGAAGAAGAGAAAAAGAAAGGAACTAAGAAAATATTTGAAGAGATTACAGTTGAAAACTTCCCTAATATGGGAAAGGAAATAGTCAATCAAGTCCAGGAAATGCAAAGAGTCCCATACAGGATAAATCCAAGGAGAAACACACCAAGACACATATGAATCACTCAAAAATTAATACAAAGAAAAAAATATTAAAAGCACCAAGGGAAAAACAGCAAATAACATACAAGGGAATCCCCATAAGGTTAACAGCTGATCTTTCAGTAGAAGCTCTCCAAGCCAGAAGGGATTGGCAGGACATTTTTCAAGAGATGAAGGGGAAAAACCTAAAACCAAGATTACTCTACCCAGCAAGGATCTCATTCAGATTTGACGGTGAAATTAAAACCTTTACAGACAAGCAAAAGCTAAGAGAATTCAGCACCACCAAACCAGCTTTACAACAGATGCTAAAGGAACTTCTCTAGGCAGGAAACACAAGAGAAGGAAAAGACCTACAGTAACAAACCCAAAACAGTTAAGAAAATGGTATTAGGAACATACATATCAATAATGACCTTAAATGTAAATGGTTTAAATGCTCCAACCAAAAGACATAGACTAGCTGAATGGATACAAAAACAAGACCCATATATATGCTGTCTACAAGAGACCCACTTCAGACTTAGGGACACATACAGACTGAAAGTGAGGGGACAGAAGAACATATTCCATGCAAATGGATATCAAAAGAAAGCTGGAGTAGCAGTTCTCATATCAGAATAAATAGACTTTAAAATAAAGATTATTAGAAGAGACAAAGAAGGACACTACATAATGATCAAGGGATCAATCCAAGAAAAAGATATAACAATTGTGAATAATTATGCACCCAACATAGGAGCACCTCAATACATAAGGCAAATACTAACAGCCATAAAAGGGGAAATCGACAGTAACACAATCATAGTAGGGGACTTTAACGACCCACGTCTAAAATGTAAATAAATATGGAAACACAAGCTTTAAATGATACATTTAAAAAGAAGGACTTAATTGATATTTATAGGACATTCCATCCAAGAACAACAGATTACACTTTCTCTCAAGTGCTCATGGAATATTCTCCAGGACAGATCATATCTTCGGTCACAAATCAAGCCTTGGTAAATTTAAGAAAATTGAAATTATATCAAGTATCTTTTCTGACCACAACACTATGAGACTAGATATCAATTACAGGAAAAAAATCTGTAAAAATACAAACACATAGAGGCTAAACAATACACTATCAAATAACCAAGAGATGACTAAAGAAATCAAAGAGTAAAGCAAAAAATACCTGGAAACAAATGACAATGAAAACAAGACAACCCAAAACCTACGGGATGCAGCAAAATCAGTTCTAAGAGGGAAGTTTATAGCAATACAATCCTACCTCAAGAAACACCTAAAATAAACAACCTAACCTTACACCTAAAGCAAATAGAGAAACAAGAACAAAAAATCCCCAAAGTTAGCAGAAGGAAAGAAATCATAAAGATCAGATCAGAAATACATGAAAAAGAAATGAAGCAGACAATAGCAAAGATCAATAAAATTAAAAGCTGGTTCTTTGAGAAGATAAACAAAATTGAAAAACCATTGGCCAGACTCATCAGGAAAAAAAGGGAGAACTCTAAAATCAACAGATTTAGAAATGAAAAAGAAGTAACAACTGACATGGCAGAATTCCGAAGGATCATGAGAGATTACTACAAGCAACTATATGTCAATAAAATGGACAACCTGGAAGAAATGGACAAATGCTTAGAAAAACACAACCTTCTGAGACTGAACCAGGAAGAAACAGAAAATATAAACAGACCAATCACAAGCACTGAAATTCAGACTGTGATTAAAAATATCCCAACAAACAAAACCCCAGGACTGGACGGCTTCTATCAAATTCTATCAAACATTTAGAGAAGACCTAACACCTATCTTTCTCAAACTTTTCCAAAATATACTGCCAAACTCATTGTATGAAGCCACCAGCACCCTGATACCAAAACCAGACAAAGATGTCACAAAGAAAGAAAACTACAGGCCAATATCACTGATGAACATAGATGCAAAAATCCTTAACAAAATACTAGCAAACAGAATCCAACAGCACATTAAAAGGATCATACACCATGATCAAGTGGGGTTTATCCCAGGAATGCAAGGGTTCTTCAATATATGCAAACCAATCAATGTGACAAACCATATTAACAGTTTGAAGGAGAAAAAACATATGATCATCTCAATAGATGCAGAAAAAGCTTTTGACAAAATTCAACACCCATTTATGATAAAAAATCCTCCAGAAAGTAGGCATAGAGGGAACCTACCTCAACATAATAAAGTCCATATATAACAAACTCACAGCCAACATTGTTCTCAATGGTGGAAAACTGAAACCACTTCCTCTAAGATCAGGAACAAGCCAAGGTTGTCCACTCTCAGCACTATTATTCAACATAGTTTTGGAAGTTTTAGCCACAACAATCAGAGAAGAAAAAGAAATAAAATGAATCCGAACTGGAAAAGAAGAAGTAAAGCTGTCACTGTTTGCAGATGACATGACACTATACATAGAGTATCTTAAAGATGCTACCAGAAAACTACTAGAGCTAATCAAAGAATTTGGTAAATTAGCAAGATACAAACTTAATGCACAGAAATCTCTGGCATTCCTATACACTAATGATGATAAATCTGAAAGAGAAATTAAGGAAACACTCCCATTTACCACTGCAACAAAAAGAATAAAATACCTAGGAATAAACCTACCTAAGGAGACAAAAGACCTGTATGCAGATAACTATAAGACACTGATGAAGGAAATTAAAGATGATACAAACAGACGGAGAGATATATCATGTTCTTGGATTGGAAGAATCAACATTGTGAAAAAGATTATACTACCCAAATCAATCTACAGATTCAATGCAATCCCTATAAAACTACCAATGGCATTTTTCACAGCACTAGTACAAAAAATTGCACAATTTGTATGGAAACACAAAAGACCCCAAATAGCCAAAGCAATCTTGAGAAAGGAAAACGGAGCTGAAAGAATTAGTCTACCAGATTTCAGACTATACTACAAAGCTACAGTAATCAACACAGTATGGTACTGGCACAAAAACAGAAATATAGATCAATGGAACAGGACAGAAAACCCAGAGATAAACCCATGCACATATGGTCACCTTATGTTTGATAAAGGAGGCAAGAATATACAATGGAGAAGAGACAGACTCTTCAATAAGTGGTGCTGGGAAAACTGGGAAGCTACATGTAAAAGAATGAAATTAGAACACTCCCTAACACCATACACAAAGAATAAACTCAAAATGAATTAAAGACCTAAATATAATGCCAGACACTATAAAACTCTTAGAGGAAAACATAGGCAGAACACTCTATGACATAAATCACAGCAAGATCCTCTTTTACCCACCTCCTAGAGAAATGGAAATAAAAACAAAAATAAGCAAATGGAAGATAATGAAACTTAAAAGCTTTTGCACAGCAAAAGAAACCATAAACAAGACGAAAAGACCCTCAGAATGGGAGAAAATATTTGCAAATGCAGCAACTGACAAAGGATTGATCTACAAAATTTACAAGCAGCTCATGCAGCTCAATATCCAAACAACAAACAACCCAATCCCAAAATGGGCAGAAGGCCTAAATAGACACTTCTCCGAAGAGGATATACAGATTGCCAACAAACACATGAAAGTATGATCAACATCACTAATTATTAGAGAAATGCAAATCAAAACTACAATGAGATATCATCTCACACCAGTCAGAATGGCCATCATCAAAATATCTACAAACAATAAATGCTGGAGAGGGTGTGGAGAAAAGGGAACCCTCTTGCACTGTTGGTGGGAATGTAAATTGATACAGCCACTATGGAGAACACTATGGAGGTTCCTTAAAAAACTAAAAGTAGAACTACCATATGATCCAGCAATCCCACTACTGGGCATATACCCTGATAACACCATAATTCAAAAAGACTCATGTACCCCAATGTTCATTGCAGCTCTATTTACAATAGGCAGGAAATGCAAGCAACCTAAGTGTCCATCAACAGATGAATGCATAATGAAGATGTGGCACATATATACAATGGTATATTACTCAGCCATAAAAAGAAACGAAATTGAGTTACTTGCAATGAGCTGGATGGACCTAGAGTGTGTCATACAGAGTGAAGTAAGTCAGAAAGAGGAAAACAAATACCATATGCTGACACATATATATGGAATCTAGAAAAAAAAGAAAAAAGAAAGGTTCTGAAGAACCTAGAGGAAGGACAGGAATAAAGACGCAGATGTAGAGAATGGACTTGAGGACACGGGGAGGGGGAAGGGTAAGCTGGGAGAATGTGAGAGAGTGGCATGGACATATATAGACTACCAAGTATAAAATAGATAGCTAGTGGGAAGCAGCCACATAGCACAGGGAGATCAGCTCGGTGCTTTATGACCACCTAGAGGGGTGGGACAGGGAGGGTGGGAGGGAGATGCAAGAGGGAGGAGATACGGGGATATATGTATATGTATAGCTGATTCACTTTGCTATAAAGCAGAAACTAACACACCATTGTAAAGCAATTATACTCCAATAAAGATGTTAAAAAAAAAAGATTAAATGCAAAGAAAAAAGAAAGAAAGGTGGTGTGAGTGACAGAATATCAATGCGAAGAGTGGGCACACAAGAGGACAAACAAGATTAAAGTGTTCATTAGTACAATGTCCCTTGTTACAGGTTTTGAAGGTGAGGACAAGAAAAAGTGCCATTAAGACATTAGACTCTGGAAACTAAGAGTGACTTTTTTAAAGGATGGAGACAGTTGCAGGGCTCTATTATTAAAGTGCTGAATGAAGAGAAAATTTTAACTACAGTTTTCAAAACTAGAGAAGATTCAGATTTTTAAATATACTGCATGGATATAAACAGTTTCATTGATCTAGAGCCACAAGGGACTTTCGTCTCATCGAGCCCAAATGATTGATCTCACAGATGAAGATATTGGGCCTCAGATGAGGAAATGTGTGAGGTCACAAATCTAGCTAAAGGCAGAGGCAGTAGTAGAACCCACGTTTCCCCATTTAAAGACATGGGGTTTCTTCTCTTCTAAAGACCATTAAACATTTTAGAGCCACAGACATTTTCTATTAAAAAAAGCTTACATGGAAATCCAAAGTGCAAGACAGATGACACGTTGCTTTGTTTAAAGAGGTGAGGGTGCATGAGGGGCTTGGGGTGGCATCTGGAGGGGTAGTAGAGCATCCCAACCCCACTGTTTCTTTCAGTGTCCCTCAAAGGACTCCCCAAGTCCCTAAGACAACTGAAACCCCCTGAAATACATTACCTTTTCTCTGTCTTCTGTTCAAATGAAGAGTAAGCCAGAATACCCTAATAGCTTCTAAAAGGTATAAAGCCTTTGAGAAAATACAATTATGTTAACAATAAGTTGCACGGCATCAACTTTTTTTTTTTTTTTTTTTTTTTTGCAGTATGTGGGCCTCTCACTGTTGTGGCCTCTCCCATTGCGGAGCACAGGCTCCGGACGCGCAGGCTCAGCGGCCATGGCTCATGGGCTCAGCCGCTCTGCAGCATGTGGGATCTTCCCGGACCGGGGCACGAACCCGCATCCCCTGCATCGGCAGGCGGACTCTCAACCACTGCGCCACCAGGGAAGCCCAGCACTGCATCATCTTGAGGAAAAAAAGTAATATACAAAATTTATCTTTTCTTTCCATTCTTTGAATTTTCAATTAGTTTTTTATATTCAATCATTCAATCTTTAGCTGATTTAACAGACATATATTTAACACTTATTACATGCTAAATGTTGGGCCAAGTACTTGGGAAACAAATCCAAAGAAGAGGTAGTTTTGCCACCAAGAATCTTACAGTGAAACAAAACTATAGTGCAGGGTGCTAAGGGCTGGGCTTGAGGTCAGAAGAGGGTGCTCTGGGAGCATAAAGAAGAATGAAAATCAGAGAAGTCTTCCTGGAGAAGGTGATGCTTGGACAAGGATTTGAAGGATAAGGAGGAATTAGCTCATTGGGTACGGAGGGGATCCATTCCAGACAGTCAGGGCAGCAAGTGCCAAGAGGTGGAGGTAGAGAAGACACAGTGCATTTGGGGAGCTTGTGAATGGTGGGGAATAGTAAAGCCCACATGTTTCAGCATTGACTACAATACTGAATACAATAGGTAAGCACTGACACTTCACTAAATAAATTAAACAATGATAAGAGGTTAAAGAATTCAGCTAGACAGTGTCTTGACTCAGTTTTTCCCTACAAAGGGGTGAATAATAATAGCACCCATTTCCCAATTGTTCTGGGAGACCATTGCACAGGTTCTCCTTTTATATAACTTCCCTCAGGTAATGAGAAGCACAAAATTAAAACTACAAGGTGCTGCTATTTTTCATTTATCAGAGTAGCAAAAATCAAGAGGTTTATGTTGACAAGGCAATAAGTGTAAAAAGGCACTTGTGCATTGCAGGTGTGAATATAAACTGTACAACCTCTATGGAAGGTAACCTGGCAATATATTTCTGATTTGTGAAGTCATACAAACCCTTTGAGCAATGCCTTTTAGGAACTTATTCCATAGATAGACTCAGACATGTGATAAATGACATAGGTCTCAGCATGTTAGATGGGTAAATCTTGATATTGCTAAATATTATTTCAGATTGAAACTGAAAATACACTAGAACGCCATTTGATTGATGTTTGTCTCTTGGTGTTCTGAATCTTACAACTCACTCCTTATGTTAAAGGATGCAAATTAGTCCTATAACCTAAAACAAGGAAAAGGTAAGGCTTCAGTGAGTGAATCCATGTGGAAATGTCTAGCATGGTGTCTATCACATAGGTCGGGATCAATAAAGAATATTATTCCAAAAAAAAAAGAAAACGATAAACTTCCACATTAAAAAAAAAAGAATATTATTGTCAGCTATTAGGTATTAGCTAAAGCTGATTTTAGGCAGTGATTCAATAAAATCTGGGCTTTAGAATAATCACTTGGGCAGTAGTAGAAGGATAAGGTGGAGAGAGGTGACATAGGAAGTAAGGAAATTAGTTGGAAGGCTATTAAAATTGTCTACATAAGATGCTACAAGGCCTGAGCTACAGCATCAGGGATGGAGAGAAGGCAACAGATTAGAAAATGTTGAAGATAAAAATTCTTCAATATGTGGATCCGTCTGAATAGAATATTATCTTATAAATATTTTGTAGATGACTTTAACATTAAGGAAAAACATAGGGAATAAAATTGCATCAGATCAAGGGAGGGACAACTTTGCCAGCACTGTTCTGCCTGGACAGGAATTTTAGTTAGACCTCTTCAGACTCTTTCTAACTACCGTGAAACACACATACACACACACACACGTACACACACACACACACAGGGGCTCACTCCCTCACAGAATGCATTATTTTCTTTGAGCTAGGAAGACCCTAGTGTCATAGCACCTCAGAGCCAGTATGCTTGCTAAGAAATGTCATCTCCACTGCACTCATAATGGCAGTGGCAGGTAGCCTCTGCCTCCAAGGGGCAACGCACTGGTGACATTCAGTCATCAGCCCTAAATCCATAAGCCCAGCAATTCAGGAAGGTGTGTTCAGCCAATATCACCATGGGCTCCTAAGCAGTATTTTATTTTGAGTCTTCTCTATTCCTAGCATACTCCCTATGACAGGCATCAGCTATAGCCACTCACCGTGAGAAGAACAATCCATAACATTTGAAAGAAAAAATAAAACGTGACTTAACACGGGACTTCAACTTACTCACCCTTAGAACCATCCCAGATAGGTAGGAAATTGTATTGGTGATTTTAGGAGGGGGGAGAAAAAGAGGCTCATTCGTATTTATTTCTATTTCCAATCATGATTTTAACACTATTCTCAGAAAATGTTGCCTTGACTGCTTTCTACCTCTTACATTCCCACATGCCTCCTCAAGCAATTTTGCTGGTCTTTAACCGGCTCCCGATAGAGTATGTGTGACAAGAAGGCACGGGTGGTCTCCCAACCAACCTACCCCGGGGACACTTAAATAAGCTTTTAACCCATAAACATTTGCCTTCAAAATGCAAAACCTCCCTGAGCTGAGTCATGTCAGGAAAAGTATGGCTCAGAGAAAAGTACAGAAACTGCAATCAGACCAGGCCTCGAGAAGGCAATGTACTGCGGGGTGTTTAATAATACTCGTCAGTTGACTGAGCCGTTGGCCAGTTTCCAGAGCTGAGGGGCTGCTGTCATCTCTGAGTACATAAATAAGAGGAGAAAACAAACCATCTAGGATCCTGAGCAGCAGGGCTGGCCCCCCAGGCATACGGAGCAGCCATTCGGCTCTGCCATCTAATTAAAGGGAGGCTGCTCTAAAGACTACTGCCCTCAGATAACAGTCCCATCAGCCTGGCCCTGAGACGTTTCTCCACCAGAAATGCCTATATGTTAGGTTGAGGCTCTGGGCTTTAGGAGTTTCCTATCATAATGCAACATCCCTGTAGGAGTCATATTTTAGGCTGCAAAGGCTCGTGAGTACTTTAAAATGGGGGCTTATCAGGTTGCTGTCTAATATGACTACCATTTAGCTAGAGTCAGACACTGAAGACGCTGTTGTTTTGGAGGTGGGGAATGGAGAAGGATGGACAGCAGCCATTGTCCAGAAAGTGCAAAACAGCTGGAGATCCCAGAAGAAGCAGGGACCCAAGAGTTGTCATCTGCTTCATCATTTTGCTTTGACAGGATAGGTTCTGCAAAAGGTACCGATTAGCAAACACATCTAGCACCCCAGTTTATATGTAAGGAGAGAAGTGATTGCATTCATCTTTCCCATTACTTTTCCTAGAATAGGAGGGTCGCATTTTTATTTTCTAGATTTAAGGTGCTATGGTGGGAGAAATCAAATACTTTAAAAAAAAGCATCTAATGCCATATAATTTAGGAACAGTGTTTATAAAGAAATATCACAGAGCAAATCAACATCTCTACTCCTCTCTTCCAACCCTATCTCTGATACTTATATACAAGTGTTTTTCCTGAGGAACACTGTGACAACACCCAAGGCTGCTTTTAAGGGAAGAAAGTCATAAAGAATACATGCAGCCAGAGAGAGCTGGGCGACAGGCAACCACATACTAATTTTGTCCTGGTAAATGTGGGGTCTGCTCAGTTACAAGCCGGCCTTGGAGTGACTGCAGTGTCCTCATCACTGAGATATTTTCCCCCTCACCACGTGGAGCTGGAGGGAATTGCCTCCTGATGCATCGAAGATCAGGCCTTGACTCATTTCCGTGTCCCTTGGCTACCACACTAGTCTAGCCAACCAACACATTGTGTCTGGACACTGCGATACAACAGACAACTATTTACTGATATCCATGTTGCCTTCTCCTCCCTTTTCCATCGGCCAAAGTGACCTTCCAGATATATAAAGCAGATCCTGCTATTCTCTGGCTTGAACCCCTTGAAAGGGTCCCCATAGCACCTAGAATAAGATTCCATCTCTCTTCAATAGCCTGCAGTGGCCTTCCTAGATTCTCCAGTATCTCCCAGGCTACTCTCCCCTTGCCCACAGCACCCCGGACACTTTGGCCTCCTTTCTTTCCTCAAATATGCCGGATCCATTTCTTCCTCAGAACCTACTTGTTCCTGCAAGCTGCAAGCCCACCTTCTTTCTTTTCTCATCCACTCTTAGGTCTCATCTCCTCAGAACTAACGTTGGCTCTTCTTAAGTGGCTCACACCATCCCCTTCCTTATTCCCCGTCAAGGCACCCTGGTCTTTCTATTCAAGTATTTATTAGCACTGTAAGTAGATATTCATCTACTTGTTTCTTGTTCAATTTGACCTAGACTGTAGCTCCTGCAAAGCAGGGAATCTTGTCTAATTAATATACTTCTGCTCAGTTAGTGTCTAGCACAGCCTGGCACATCTTAGCTATGTATTAAGTATTTGGCAAATGAATGAGTCAGCTCTGATTTTCTAAGTAGCTATTCTTCCTGATGCTTGGTCAGGATACAAAGGGTTAACAGAAAACAAGTGTAGTGTATTGTTCTCCAAAGACTAAGCAAGGAGCTGAGATGCTTAGGGTTATTTTCCCCCAATTTTGCATGTTACAGTCAATTTAAGACAGATTCTTATTAGCTTAGCTCCCATACCCAAGCATAGTAATTTATATTCTGCTCCTTTGTTCTGAGTTTTGATCTGTGACAGTTTTAGATAAAGGAAAAAGAAATTAAGACACCAGAAGAAGCTTGGTGAGAGAATAAAAAAATCATCTTTCCTTACCAGTCAGCAGTTTACAGATACCTTTAAAATGCATGGTTTCTGAAAGCTCTTCATTTAAAAAGTACAAACCATATGAGTTAATGTCAAATTTTCTAAATAACTTTGATGTAATTCTTCTATATATATATATGCTAATATTTCATGATTTATATGGTGTTTTTTATAAAAGAACATTTTCATAGATCAGATTCGTGTGAAGCAGAGAATAACTGCAATCCAAACCACAGTAAGACCTGGGATTTTATTGAAGCATGTCGGGCCTCGGCTGTTTACCCTGCCGCTTGACAGTTACGCCATCTCGAGCAAGCAGGTTTCGGATATCTGTGTAGAGTTTCAGGTTCCTGGGCTGTAAAAGGTGAGAGTTTCTTTAGGATATATGATCATGTGAAAACATCCAGACCAATATCTGGTGTAGTGTGGGTGCTTAATAAAGGCTAATTCAATTTAAATCTAAATCTCTTCCACTTTCCAGGAGATTTTAATTGGTCCCTCTGCTAAAAATCACCTCAGTCTCTCAGTAAATCCAGTCATGTGCTTGGATTCCTTTGAGCTTCTATATTCTTAATTGGATAGTTCAGCTCAAGATTTATATTAAAAAGCCTGGATTCTACCATCAAATTACAGATCAATCAACAATTACAAGAAAAACAATTAAGGGTCAGCAATGGTTTTGATTATACAACTGCAGCCTCACTTGCTCTGCTTTCCCTGGCCTCAGTCTTTCTCCTTCGAGAGGCTGCAGGTGCTCAGAGAGCTCCGAATACCTTCCCTTCTTTCCTAAATTGATCAAGTGTACATGTTCGCCAATGAGATTCTTTCACAAAGTATTTCTTCTACAAATGAGGAGGAGGGTAAAAAGACCTCTGTTTTCGTTGTTGGGTGTTTTGAATAAAAGAAGAGCTTCGATGACGTGCTGGGTCACTTGAGAGCATGCATTCTCAACAGGAGCAATGCCAGCCCCCAGGGGGTGGGAAAAGATCTTGGCTACTACAGTGACTTGTGGTCTCCCAAAGGGTCACAGTACATGAAAAAGATATACCGTCTATTACTGTATCAAAATTTCATGGGAAGGAGGGGCAATTAGGAAAAAAATTGTTTAAAAAGGCTCTTGGGGTATGATAACATTGAAAAAGGTTGGAAAACACTGTCTTAGAGAAAAATCCTCTTCTCTTAGAATTCTCCTTTTCTTAAACATGCATTTTAGAGCATAGCTACTTACAGAGTGGAAAGATATCAAAGACCTATGGGTAGTCTTCACTCACCT
This sequence comes from Stenella coeruleoalba, assembly GCF_951394435.1. Taxonomy (NCBI): domain Eukaryota; kingdom Metazoa; phylum Chordata; class Mammalia; order Artiodactyla; family Delphinidae; genus Stenella; species Stenella coeruleoalba. The sequence goes on along the minus strand of NC_137150.1, from coordinate 81,990,810 downwards.
TGTGAGTCATGGCAAGAGCAGAGTTTGAGTCAAGCTGACCTGTGTTTGAATCCTGGGTCAGCCACTCCCACCCTCCCCCCACCGTGTGACCCTGGGCACACTATTTAATGTCTCTGCACAATGATATCGATTATCAGATTCTCATTGTACCAACTCTGCAGGGCTGAGGGAGGGATTCGAGGTAACAGTGTGCCATGCCTGGTCTAGGTTAGGCAATGCAGTAAATGGTTGCCATTGCTATTTTCATGACTGTTGTGGGCAGGGGTGATGAGCAGGCTAGGAATAGCAGTTCGGAGTTCTGTAGGGAGAGCAGCCTTGGGCAACACTGGATGGGAAAAATGGCTAAGAACCTGGGATTGCCCTGCCTCCTTGATATTTTCCCTTGTGATTTAGTCCCAGCGTAGTTCAACACTTTAGGTCATGGAATTACTTTGCTACTCACAAAGAAGTATATTTTACCCTTCTTTCCTCTGGGCCTATAACCTCGCCACCGTGCGAGTTTTATCGTTGTGGTGTTGCGGTATAGTGCACGAGGAAATTATCTGAAATGCTTGTTCCTATCCAAGGCTGTAGCACAACAGTATTTCAGCCAGGGAAAGGCTCTCATAGTAAACGAGGGGGGCCGCTGCCAGCACTCCCCGACTAGTCACCTCAGGATGGGAGCAGCGCTGATCTCCCACACTTCTTCCACAGAATGATTTATAGAGGACACGCAGAGCATAGCAAAGAGATAGATTTCATGCTTAAAAGGTTAATTCTTGATTTGATTTGTTTTAGAAGTCCCGGAGATTCAGTGGAGGACAAGTAAGATGAAGAGAGAAATTACAGGGCTCATGCTCTTCAAAGAGAATAATGGGAAGAGATAAAGAAATACATGGAAAAAATTATTTGGTGTTTCTCTAAATTTATCTGTTTAATTTTCTCATAATCCTCCTTCAATACTGCTTGTCTTTTGCATGTCTTTCCTGCTCAGGTACCAGCTATCCCTTTATTCCATTGTCATTTCTCTCTGATTTCTCTCAAAATACATCCATTTTCACAAATATATCTCGTTGACGGGTGAAAGAAGAGGAAGACAGGAATAGGAAAGTCAGAAAAAGTGAATTTTTTATATGTAACATAAGGAAGATATCCCACAATGACAGCCAAATACAGTTCAAATACTTTAAGTCTCAATTAAGGTTGATGAGCACTTATTTCCTGTGCAAAGAGGTGTGCACAATGCCTTTGGTGAATTTCAAAATGCATTGTTCCAGCTACTTAAAGTGATAACAGACTTAAAAAAAACAAAACATGCTGTTACAATCACCCACTAATATTTTATTTATGTGTTTACTTCCTTGTGTTGGGAGTAATGGCACCGTTGGGTATTTTCACAGCACCCTTTTCCCCCTAAAAGGCCAGAGGTTGGGCTATAGATTTTCACAGAAATACAGCAATAACCCCACAAATCTAGAAAATCTTTCAACCCCCTGGCTTTCAAATATATTTCTCAGCAAGTATATGTTTGCTTTCCTTCATCCAAATGAAGTTAGTGGAACAGGCATTCACGCTTTCCTAAAGTAGGGGACGAAGAAGACTTCCCGTCCTAATTGAAACTGTGGAAAAACTAATTTTGGAAGCCTAATAGAATTTCCTGGTTTGGATATAAGTCAAGATATTGGAGCACATTTCTTCTATCATCATAACTTTAGAAAAAGGACAACTTGGAGGAAGAAGACAGGGTGGAATTTGACATCATACTTGAAAGCTCATTGTCAAGAATACTTTTTTAAAAAGGTTCTTATAAAACTTTACTTTCTAATATTAGTGAAACCCAGATGCCTCTATCTATCTATCTATCTACCTACCTACCTACCTACCTATCTACCTACCTACCTACCTACATCTTTCACTGCCCTTGATGTCCTTGATGCCCTTTTTAGTTAGCAGGTGCCACTCCACAGTTCTCCTTAGTGAGGAAAGCTAAGGCAGCTGTCTACAGCCAGCTCTTCTGTTTGAGCACCCGGATGTCAGTGGCAGGGCCTGAGGGAACAGCCTGGAGATTCATCTCCAGTGAGCAAAGACAGTTCATTAGTAAAAGCAGAATTATCTGACCTGTTTTCTTCAGGATTGCTTCAAGGGTGGTTCTATCCACCAACTCCTAATACATACTTCCCTATAACCTGTGACAAAATACTCTCATCGAATGGTAGTTTCTGAAGTCTTCACACACAGAAAAAAGTTTCTTGTTCATTCTCTCTCTCTCTTTCTCTCTCTTCCCCACCTTCCCCCACCCTGTCTATTAAATTATCATTGCAAATACTCTCACTGGCCTAATAAGCTTAGACTTCTTAAAGAAACAATTCAGGGGGAAAAAAAAAAGACTTTTTGTTTGGAAGCTTCATGATGACAGGCTGACCGATGTTATATGTTATTGATAAAAAAGTCAGCATTACACACTGCACCCCACCTTTTTTTTTTTTTTTAACCAAACCTGGGTTGAAATCCTACTTACGATATTTGCTAGCTTGAGGTCTTGGGCAATCATTTCATCTTACCAACTCTTAGATTTTTTCTTCTATAAAATGCTAATCATGAGGCTACCTCCCTCCTATGCTTGTGAGGATTAAATATATAATGTATTAATATATAAAATATATTATATATGTAATACACTTAACACAGGCCTGGTGCATAGTATGTTTCATTATTATTATTAATAAATTATTTTTATTATTAGCATAAACATATAGACCCCCTTGCTCTTGTTCCCACAAGCTGGCTTGCGTGTAATCCTAAGGAACTTTAGGGGCTACTTAGGACCTATTTAATAATGTTACTGAAGTAAGAGTCATTTAAAACCTACCACATACACTGCTATAGAAACATCAAGGACAATTAGATACTTTGAGCTGTGTGTGAGCCATCAACTTAAATTCAATATAAGAAATATAGGATCCTAAGCTGTTTCTCCTCTACCACAGTTCTTCCACATGCCTGCTCCTTTTTCGGAGTGGGGAATGTTATCATTCTCCCATAGCCCAGGTTCCAGTTTTCATTTGCCATTGAATCCAAATGGTTCACTGAGTTGTAGTCAAAGTCCTCCTGTTTTTTTACCCCATATCATCTCCCTCCAGTCTCTCCCTTCTCTAAGCCCCAATATGATGGCCTTAGTCCAATGCAAAAAAAGGATTTCTTTGAAGTTATGAAGTGCTTTTGTATACCTTGCCACTTAGATGAGTCTACCCCTTCAACATAGAGATGCAGATGAATTACATCAATGCCAATCAAGTTCTGGAAATGCAGCGTCTCAACCTCAGTTTCAACAGGAAGCAAGCTGAAGAAAGGGATATCGACCAGCTGCTACTCACATAGATCAGATGCTAGAGCCTTGTGGCCTTTGGTATTGCCTTAATGTAGACTTAACCAGATCACCCCTCATCGCAATTGAATTCTAAACTCCTTCACAAGACTTGTGAGGACTTTTAAAATCTACCTCTCCAGAGTTCTTTAACCACAATTCTTGCCACTGCTTCAGGTAGGCACGTTGCTTTCGTCACACCAAACCATTTGCCTTGGACATGTCATGTTTCCTCACAGGTTCATGAATTGGTATATCCTGCTGTCTAGAAAGACTCCTTTTCCTAAATCTACTTCATGAGTTCATTCTGTGAGACTCTATTCATGTATCTCCACCTCTGGGAAAACCTTTCTTCAGCTCTCCTCAGACATTGTCAGAGTCCCTTCTTCTCTGCCTTTGAAACACCTGAATTCCCATCTATTATTACACAGTTCATTGTCTTATTACTGATATGTCTCCCATGAGAGTCTGAGAGGTATTAGAAGGGTTCAAAGTTTTATAATTTATCTTAATATTAATTATATGGTGTTCAGGGCTTATTGAATAAAAAAAAGAATGAAAGATGGAATAAAACAAGGAATGAACTTCTCCTTTCACAATTTCCTGATGATTTCACTTTCTTGGTGTTGCCTTCTCCACAAATCATTCTGACTTGGAATACATGTACGACCTGCCCAAACACATATAAACTGAGCTAATGTGTTCCTACAACTAGTCTGATTGCCTCACTGCTTCACAGGAGGGAGACAATGAGACGGGATGAATGGCCCAAACACAAGACGGAGACGGACCTTTGCATGGATTAAGTTCAAACTTCTACTTCCCATCAGGACAAACAGGAAGAAAGTTTCAGCATCTCTAATCCTTATAAGTAGCACTCATGCCTTTTTAAGTCTTTTGTTTTACTGCCTTGGGGAGATGTGAAGAAGAGCAAATCCAATGTCTCCACTAGCTGATGGTGTTTAACTCATTTTTAAGATAGCAGATAAAGTATTTGTTGCAGTAAATGGAAAAAGATGGCGTGAATTAAGCTTGAAAAGTGAAAAAAATGGCTGAAATGATCTCAACTAAATGGCAACTGGTACTTCTTCTTGTGATGTGTATCTGGAGCTTGATGACGGAAAAAAAAATCAGGTCTGAAAACACTTTGCTTAGCTATTAAACACAGCATTTTTCTCCTTCCTCTCCTTATGGCAGTAAATTACAGCAAGGTGGGAGCCCATTCTTAGTCTCACAGAATTGGCTTCCTGCTACCACCTCAGTCACAGCCATCCCAATTAGTCACCAGCTGAATGACTACAGAATCACAGATTTAAATTAAAAAGCAGTTTTCATCTCAAGACCAATTCACAGCAAGAAACGTTCCTCCCCTCACCCCATGACCTTTCAGAATGCCACTGCTACACAGAGAATAACACAGGATGGTATCTGCTCTTGGCATTCATCTTATTCTGGATGTCAGGGCAAAATTTGGAGGAAGGTGAGGTTGCGGGGGCTGGTAATGTTCTTCCCAATTTTCAGTGTCACTCTAGGTCTGCGACCAGTGCATATGAGCATTGCAACATTGTGCTTTGTGGATGCTGGAAGAATTGAGTAGATGTGGAGCGCACAGGAAAGGAATGTTAAAAAGAAGGTGAATTTTTAAATGGTGTTTAAATGGTACCCATCTAATAATAGAAACATGAATGGGTTACACATGGAGCAAGATACTAGAACACAGAGTCAGAAAAAAAGGGTGTGAGTTCCAGGTTTCCAACTTTCTAAACATATGACCTTGAGAAAGTCACTTAACTCCTCTGATGCTAATATTTTCCCATATAAAAAAAGGAAGATAATTATACTTCTCCTATCTTCCTTATAGGGTTATTATGAGGATTAAATGAGAATATACATAATCATAGGACATTTAAACTATACAAAGCTGTACAAGTGTCAAGAATTTTCATGATCCTTCAATACAATGCCTCACCACCTACCACTACTTAGACTGTTAGAGTTGGAAGAGACCTCACACCAACTAAGCAAGGAGCAACACACCAATGCATGGCCTTTCCTCTAACATAGGTGAGCAACGGGTATCAGTCTCTGTATACACCCTGACAGTGATGGGTAATTCACCACCTTATAAAATAGCGCTTCCATTATTAGACACTGTGACTGTTTGCAAGTGGCTCAAATTTAACTGATTAAGAAATACTTTCATTTTCTTACACTTACTATATACCAGGAAAGGAGTCTACTAAGCAGTTTACAAAAAGGATTTAATCTAATGCAGTCCTCTCAACAATCCTAATAAATCATATTTTATATATATATATATATATATATATATATATATATATATATATATATATATATATATGAGGAAACTGAGATTTGGAGACAAAACCATTCACCTGAGATCACACGTTAGTGAGTGTTAAGACACGACCTGGGTAAGCTTTTTGGATTGTGACAAGTTCAAAGAAAGAAATAATGCTGTAGCTCTGGGGTGTCTGATGATATGTTAGGAGAAGCATGTGATTGTTTCTTCCTTCTGCCTATGCCTCTTTTCAGTGTGAATTTAGGAAAATGTACCTGTGTTCTCTCTCTCCCCTTACAAACTGAAAAAATCATGCTTCCTAGGAGTCACAGAGGGATGCCAGAGCAAATTAATGAGTTAATATTTATAAGAGGCATTGTGACTCTTTTATAAAAGAATGTTCTAACTGGGAACCAAGTATTCCATTACCTAAGTGGGTAGGCAGATAGCTCAATAGTAACACTATAGGCTGATTTTAAGTTCGGTTTTAATAATAGCATTGTATTAGGTTAACAGAGAACAGAGCACCCCGCAGAAACAAAATCAAAGCAATTAGTTAACATAGATCTTAGGAAAACTGAAATAATAGAACCACAGTTGCTCTCTGTGATTTGTGTTGTTCACAGGCTCCACTGATACTTAAACCATAGATGGCTTTTCAGACCTGTCAATACCTCGAGTTGTATACTAACTTGGGAGTTGGTAGAGGAATGCATGCAAACACATGCGTTGCTTGACCCTTCAATACAGACTAGACTGAATCTTTCTACCCTGCTGTGGCTCCCCAGCTTCCTACTGGCCTTTGAAGATGTCATGAAGCCAACCCATTACAGTCACATAGCCAGAGGGCTCAAAAAGAGTATGGATAACTGGGACACGATCTATATTCAAGAACAGGACTTACATTTCTTGTCAATCTGAGATTAGACTGTTTTCTAGGTTTTAACATCTGGGTGGAAAGAAGCCATCGTATCATTTCCTTTCTCCCTGCTATAGCTTTAAAACTTAGAACTCTCATCCAACCATTTCAACAATGACAAAAAACTATGTTAAGGGGGATTGCCTCTTCCACAGTTAACCATGATTCCAGATACTCTTCTGTTCAGTTTTCCTTAAAATCGAGTACAGAAAATTCATTCTAAGGCCATGTCTTCCTTGCTTCAGGAAGACTTAGAATTAAGGCATTATCTATTTGGATAAGACACCACCAAAGCAATTCAGGTGTCATATGCAGGTCTGACTCTCCTCTTCTGGTTTCTCCTCGAATTCTCTGAAATATTCAAGACATGGTGATGACAATAATAATAATAATAGTAATGAGGAGCGGGAGGAGGCAGGAGAAGAGAAGAGTCATCCATCATCATCATCATCAAGTAAGGGTTGTAGAAGCAATAATTGCAGTAATAAGGTTTGAGACAAAGGGAACAATGGAGATATGTAAAAATATGAAAAAAGTGGCAAATACCCTGTCTTTCAGTGCTTTTAAAATTTTATGCCTCTTTCTTAATATTATTTAGAATCCCAGATTTTGAAAATTAGATGAAACATAAAATAGATCAGAAATGACAAAAACTTTTAAAGACACTAGAAAGTAAGCTGTGCTTTCAAATTAGAATCAAAAAGCTTGTTAAACATCTATTGTACACCCAGCAAATAGTACAAATCATAAACATTTAGATTTACAGAAATAACCATAAGGCTACAGATAAGTTGTTTTTAAAAAAGGGGGGGAAGGGAATAGGAAAGAAGAGCATTACTCAATTTATAATGTTTTATTTATAAAAAAACAAAGTAAATACATTTATTACTTCTGTGTGGCATTGGAAATTTGTGATATAAACTTGGCAATATCTCATACCTAACTAGAAATATAGAACTAGGGTTCAGTTGGAAATTAGGATGAGATACTTAGAAATACACTTCTATTTCCTATTGTCTTAATTTTACTACCATTATAGTACTCACCAGTATATAATTCCTAGGATTTTCAAGCCAATAAAATCGCTGTTTATTGGTCTATTCTTGAATTTACTTAAAACCCACACACAACAGTCATATAATCCTATGACCTTTCCTACGATCTGAACACTTCTCAATCTAATATCTTCTGACCGATTTTTTCCAATGGGCAATTTTGAAGAGGGACCATCCTTCTCACTAAGCCCGTAACAAAGGACCACTAGGTTTGACAGTCTTCTTTTATTCTATGCATTTTTCTTTTGACACATCATCTTCAAAGTTTCCACATATGAGAGTATAACAAAGGTATTGATCAACAGAATTTGGGACAAATAAAAGTAGAATGAGTAATCCTATTTTTCTGTGCTTGAAGTTAAGAGAACTGAATTCTATCCCTGACTCATCCACTACCTTTCAGAATGACTGTGTGTGGACAAGTAACTTTCTTTATTTAGGCTGTAGTTTCATTATCTGTTAGAATGAAGATGTTGGACTAAAGCCTTGCTAGAAATCTTTTTAACCCTGATATTATTTGATGTCCATGATATTCTAACTATGCCTATTTGAACTATTAGAGATCAAGCCTAGTTTTCAAGATGTGTTAGCCTTAGAAAACTCTATTTTCAAGGGTGTTTATAAACCAAATAAAACAAGCTGACTAGCTCAACTTAACTGTATTACCAAGTTTTGAGGTGAGAAGTCATGTTTCTTTCTTTTTTTTTTTTTTTTGCGGTACGTGGGTCTCTCAGTGTTGTGGCCTCTCCCGTTGCAGAGCACAGGCTCCGGACGCGCAGGCTCAGCGGCCATGGCTCACGGGCCTAGCCGCTCTGCAGCATGTGGGATCTTCCCAGACCGGGGCACGAACCCGTATCCTCTGCATCAGCAGGAGGACTCTCAACCACTGCGCCACCAGGGAAGCCCCATGTTTCATTTTTTACCTCCCCGACCAGAGCCTAATCTAGACTTTCCATAGGGTAAGAACTAACTTAAAAAAAGAAAGAAAGAAAGAAAGAAAGAAAACCTTAATATTGATATGCCCCTCTAAAGTTTATAAAGCATCTACAAGTTTTCATCTACAATACTTATTTAATAATCCAGCAATCCAACAAAGTAGATAATACTTTACATATTTTACATTTGGGGACACTTGGGTTCCCAAAATTCATGACCTGCTTAAAGTCCTACAGCTAATAAATGGAACTGCTAGAATTTGAGGTCCAGATTTTTTTTTTTTTTTGGACGGATGGATATGACAAGACACTTTGTTAGGGCTAAAGTTTTTCTGTTATTATTCAAAGGCAATCTCCTATTGTATGAAGGAAGGAACATACAGAAGCATGAGATAAGCCCTAACACCTATCATATGAAGAGAATCTAGCCTTGAAACTAATAGCTTGAAGTCTAAGCCAAAGAAGCCAAAGGAAGTAATGGCGACCACTAAATTCATAAACGTCATCTTTTTATTATTATCTTTTTTGCAATGGTTTAACAGACTTTAGCAAGAAGAGTGGCATCTAAAATTAAATAATTTGATGTAAATGATCCTTGAAAGAAAGTAACCCTTCACTTGGTCTCTAAAATTCACTGTGGATTTCTAAGAGTAATACGTATTTTAGTGCCAATATTACCTTGTTAGCCTTTCTAAATTTTACTATGTGCTATACATATATACTATGCATGTACTATAGTATGCACTATAATACAATTTGAAAAGAAAACACATTGAGTCTACTATTGCTCATTTTAAATTTGAATTTCTCTTGTATTATTTTCCCAAAGTGATCAGAAGCATCAGGTTCATTCAAATCTTTTCAGTCTTGACTAAGTACATATCTACCAAATGTTATCCTATAATCAGAGACCCCAAAGAGACAGATTGTTTGTAGGCAAAAACAATTTTTAAGGTCGATCAGACCACAAATGATTCTTACTTAGTAAAAACAATAATTCCTACCATTGGCTGGCTGTGCAGCATCTAAGTTGATGCTTTGGTATTGGTAAATTATGTCTTTCATCCAAATTGAACTATATGCATTGGATACGTTTTTTCAAAAAATCTGAAAAAATGCCACTGGTTTATCTTTCAATAAATTGGCATGTGCCACTGAGCCCATTAAGTCTATATATTTCCCCAAACCTATATTAAATCCTATGGTATACATCAGAGCACAAGATGTTGTACAATGCTTCAAAGAGTGAATTTTTAGTGGAAAATACAGTCTACTTGGCCCAAGAGAGGTTGATTCTGATGATCTTTACCCTTCCTTTCAAGATGTCAATTCTAAGGTTCATCACCTATTGACCAACCACTCTAAGCAATGACTGAAAACTTACTCCTCATTCATGAATTTCCAACTACTCTGCATTCCAGCCATTACTCTTCATCTGAATTCCTCTGCTTCTTCATACAGAAGTTGGAGACCAGCCAATGTGAGCTCTCTTGTATACATTTCATTGTCTTACTTCTTGGCCATGGCTCATAGGCCCAGCTGCTCCGCGGCATGTGGGATCTTCCCGGACCGGGGCATGAACCCACGTCCCCTGCATCGGCAGGCAGACTCTCAACCACTGCGCCACCAGGGAAGCCCTCATTATCTTACTTCTGATTAGCCACCATTACTTCCCTAAGCCCCTCACACACACAGTCTGCTCCGTCTCAGACTTTTACAGCGCCCTGTGCTTATTACCATACCCATTTTCTCACATTCTTTTTCTACCTAGAAGGCCATTTCCCATCCATGCTCCACCAACACTTCAGGTATAATTGAGGCTTAACCTTCTCCATTAAAAAAGTCAAATATTTTAAAAATTCCAAATCCTTTTCCCCCCTCTTTAAACTCCTATTAAAATTTAAGTCAACAGCACATTGTTTGGAATGTTGTTTCTTTAATTTTTTTCTAAAGCCTGTTGGCGATTTGCTTCTCCAGTCAGGTTGGCATTTGTCGTAAGGAGCAAGAGAATGAAAACATTGCTGGGGCTGCTTGAAAAGCTGCAAGGCTGACGTGGAGGTATCAGAGGTGAAGCTGTGCCTTGTGATACGAAGATCTAGGAAAGCTGGGTTGGATATGCTGGCACCTGTATGGTGGCTTGATATCCATTTTAAAGTTCATGGACTAGACTTATACAAAGACTCAATACTCTAAGCCCAACCTATAAATTTAGTATAAGTCCTGTCAGGAAAACAGAATCCTCGGCAGATAGTTCATTAGAAGGAATTTAATCTAGGAAAGAAGTTATATGATGATGGAAGAGCTGAAAACTAAACAGAGGATGATAAGGTAAATCAGGAATGAGCAACAGCAGAAAGATACTCCCATCTCTAGAATCCAAGGGAGAGGCAGTTGTTATCATGGGCCTGGGAGTCAGGCCACCCAACAGGAACCAAAATCACGGCAGAGGCTGCCCTGTGAGAGCTGGGACTATGGAGGAAATGCAGAAGCACACAGAGATGAGAGAAATAGCCTGGCTTATCTGCTCTCACAGCCAATCTCCTACCAGTGCCTCCCGTTTGCTAAACTTAGCAGAAGCCCCTTGGCAATAGAACCAGGGAAATACAGTTTGTAGGGTTAGGGACCAGTGATACAGAGCAGAGCAGGGGGAAGTGTGGGGAATAAATTTGAAACACAATGAACAGGTGATTTATATACTATCCATCTATCTGCTATAAATACATATACACACATACACGCACTAAAACTTTGAAATATAGTCAGGGTGTAGTCAGCAAAGGACTATAACATCTTGAATTGCAAAACTTAGGTGAATGTCACTATTTAATTAAATAACAAACTCTACAAAATATTTTTATGTGTGTATGCATAATTCTTTACAATCCAGAAAGATTTTTATAGCTATTTGCCTTGAGAAAATAAATCCCAAGTTTGAAGTATATAATGAAATTCTATCTCTAAACATTACTCAATTAGGAACTCGGGCGAGGGGGGAATAAAAGGTTGAGTTCCTATGCTTATTACATGCTACACTGCCTCTCCCCCAGTGGCCACCTCATCCATACTGATGCTTAGCATTCTTCTAAGCTATCCCTTACTCTTGGTTCTGAATTATTTTCTGCTATTTTACTAACTCACTTCTTCAAGCAAATTCTGCTTCAAACACATTCTCCCCTCACTCTCCAAAGTAAAGAGAAAGGCAACTGAACTTCATTAAGTGAAATCATTGTGTGTACTTTACCTCTGGTTCAGTATTTGATGTTGTGCACCTTGGACTATAAGTGAAAGTGATTGTGTCATTTTTGACATATTCACATTTTTCTGGCACAATCCAGAGACTAATAATAATGCTATTTAGAAAAATAGGAGTACTCCTGATAAAATTGTTCATAAAATGTATGAACCTTTATTGAACTGTATTTTTCAATATTTTCCTGCTATTATGTAGTGGAACAGAGAAACAACATTGAAAACATTCCCGTTAGAGTCCTTGTTTCTTCTGGAAAGGTCTGTTCTAAAGGAAAAGTCACATTTCTATGTTTTTGCGGATCAGTCTTTCCTTCTCATTCAAGTGTTGCCTACTACACAGCTCATCCCAGAGTGCTGCCAAGGTTTGTGTCATTACACTGCAGTAGATGCCAATAAAATAACACTTGAGACAAATGAAAACAGCAATACCTGTTATTATCAAATACACTTCTCAGTTATCATTGCAGAATGAAATACTGAAAAAAGCTAGATGACGCACGACTGTTCGTTAGGAATGGCAATATAAGTACAAATAAGAGGCATCAGAAGAGAATTAAAGGTGATGAGTCTGACCTCTTTAGTAAACTTTCTGGTCACAGGAACAAATATGCAGCACGTTAACTAAGAATAAGATGCTGAGCTATAGGCAAAGGGTACAGCACCTATAATTTCTCCAGCTTCAGATTTATTCTTTGAAAACAACTTCAGGGACGATTCTACATAAAATGAAATATTTTTATATATACATATGCTCAGTGATTGTTAAAACAGGAACACGGTCTATAGTATGAATTTCATTAACTAAATCCAAGAAATTATTTTAATGCCTATTTAATTATATTTGATGTTAAGAAAAGACCCTCTAATACGTCTGAACTAAAGCTGTTTTTCAAATACTTCAGCATTCAAAGATGAACATAACATACAGAGCTATTATGAGCCAGGCATATTTCTATCTGTTTATATATACCAATGACTTCTATTTTCAAAACAACTGTGATTTTTTTCATCCCCATTTTAAAGATGAGGAAACTGAAGCACAAAGATATTAAGGAACTTGTCCAAAACTACACTGCTGGTAGTGGTGAAATAGATTCAATCATAGACAGACCAATTTCAGAGTTTCTACTCTTAAACACCACTACCTTGGGTTAGATATTTGTAAGGTCCAGCTGTTCTGTTCTAGGGCGCATGGTCAAATAGTTTGGGAACCCAGGGAGAAATATGTAAGTTGTAGCTTGGTGAAGTAAGAAGTAAATACAATGAAAAAAAGTCTTAAGAAGACAATGATACACATTTATTTAAGGTCCACTACATGCAAAAACCTTAGCTAAAAGCTGGATGTAAAAAAGATGAATGAATTTTTCCTTAAATTTACAATCTCCTTTTCAATGACTTTATAAGCCAGTGGAGGAACTTATATTTTGTGGGGACAATTAGCTCACTGTCAAATGTGTACTACTAAACTCCTATGAAGGGCGCAGCATGAAATTAAAAAGAAGAGAATGCCATGAAATCAAGATTCTTACAATCTCAAAACCACATACACCAAAAATACCTAATTAATTCTGGATACTTAAGAATTACTTAATCTATTTCTTAATAGACAATTACATCTTCTAATATCTTTTCTTATAACACAGTGGGTTCCCCAAAATGACCTTTCCTCTCCTGGGTCTTGCTCATGGGGTTTTCTATCTAGTGTGATTCTAAACTACCTTCATCAAATTTCTATCCATTTTCCAACCCTGCCTCACAAGTAATCCTTTCATAAAGTTTTCTCTTAATTCCCAATCCAAAATATTATTTTTTCTTGCATTTATAACACTAATTTTGGGTTTATATATATATATATATATATATATATATAATGTATTCTACATTATATTATTTTTATATCTGACTTTGCTTATCTTCACCACTCTATTAAGGGCTACATGGGAACCTCTTTATTTTGTTCATTTATCTATTCTCAACAGTATTTAACATAGTTCCCAATAATAAAGAGATGTTTATTAAATGATTATTGACTTGGACCTTCCTGATAAAAAGAGGGTCTACAGCTAAGTTTATTTTTAATGTGTAATTTAACCAGTCTATATGAAGAGGAATAAAAACTATATTTGTTTAGTAACTTGAAATAATGTTAACCACTGACAATTTTAGCTATTTTATTTCATATGTGTATATCTGTTATAATATATATAGTGATATATTCCATTCTTATCCCAAGGTAGCTTATGTTTAGGAATTACCTAACTTCTATGGTTTTAGATTTGCCACTCAAGACTGCATTATTATGGAGTTTTGCATTTGTTTATACAATTAGATGCAAAAATATGCTAATGTATAAGACTGAGATGACAATTACACAGGAGTCAGAAAACTCTGTTAAAGTTCCCAAAGCAACTATAATTTATTTTTGAAAATATCAATGAAAATATGTATTTTAAAAATGTGTTCTCCTGTGGTGTTAAAAACCTAGCACAAAGGAAACTTGAGGTAGTATCTGAGAAGGAGGGAATAAAGTGAAAAACCTACACATGGAGAAATTTCACTATCTTAAACAGTTAAAAACTTTTTAAAAGAGCAAACAAACTATGTAGTTGATGAAATGCCCTTTGAATATAAAATAATCTTAAAGTTCCAATAATGCAAGGTGTCAATAACTGAGGAAAGCATTTCTAAGATATATAATTTGGGTCTTTCCTGAGACCCTCTAGCTATAGAGTTGCTATAGCAGTGCTACTAAAGAAAATTAATGTTTGTAATTAGACCAAAGCTTTAATACCATAAATCCCACTACAGCTACTTATTTTCAAACTGTTAAGGATCTGTGGCTATTTTCGAGACAGAAATTGTTCAGTTAACTCCATTTAAGATTCCGATTTGATTGGATCCTGTCTCAATACACACACACACACACACACACACACACACTCTCTCTCTCTCTCTCTCTCTCTCTCTCTCTCGCTCTCTCTGTCTCTCTCTCTCTGTCTCTCTCTCTCTCTCTTTTTCTCCCCTAACAAAATGTGTTTGGGGGTTCTGTACTTAGAAAAACTGCTGTGAATATTTTAGTTTGTTTAGAATATGACACATTAGAACAAATAACAGGGCATTAACACTCTCCAGTGGTAAAAAAAAAAAAAAAAAATCCATACAAATTATAAATCTCCATCCTTCACACTGTGATTTTTATGATATTTTAATAATAGCCACAGTTCTATTCCTTGATAGTTATTCAAGTAAATATGTTTTCTTTCTTCCTTTCTTCCCTCCCTTCCTTCTTTCCTCCCCTCTCTATCCTTTTATTCTTTTTTTCTTTATCTACCTACCTACCTATATATCCTTAAATCTTATATTTATGAAAGCATAGTGAAATAATCAACAGGAGACCCTCAGAAAGGATAATTTAACTTAAGATTTACAAAGAAAAGAAAAAGGATTTCTAAAATGCGTTACCTATATTTATGCCAGATCATAATCATATAAGAATTTCTGATGAGTCAGCACGCATCTAAGACAGTATACTGATGAATGAAAATCACAATGATACCATAGCTGTATAACTTTGGTATAGAGAGATGAATTCTGTTGCTCTTCTGAAAAATTTGCATAACACCATTTTGCATGACCAAGTGTTAGGAGGAGTCTCATTTAGTTTTTGAGAACTCGTCAAGATCTGTCAGACAACACCCAGCGAGAAACTCACAAGAAACTGAGCAGTAAACAGAAATATATAAACCAACATTGTAATCCTTGTATAACGGTCTCCAAATGATCATTTGGCTTGCATAAGGATTAAACCATCAGATTCTTAAATAAATGAAAACTCTGAACTCTGTGAAATTATGTCTCTAGCCAAATAAAAATACGCAAAGAGAAGTTGTTACCTGAAGATGAAAAGTCGAGAAGCCATAATACAGTAGTTATGACTACTGCCCCATACACATGACTTTTTCTGGAACAATAGAGTTTTAAAAGCAGGAAAGGCAACTTACCTAAGGAGAGAAGGAGAAAAAAAAAAAAAAAGTTACTATCAGAGAACTTTAAAAACATCTTAAGCATAGCATATATGTTGATAGGCAGAGCAGGGTCTGAACACATAGATAAATTACTAAATCCACTATGTATTCCCACTATAACTTTCTATTTTCCAAGCCCCTTTAAATGTTCCTTGTTTCCCCATTCCTGGCCTGCTTTCTCCTATCTACCCTCATTTCACACCAGTATTTGCAGTTATCTCCTTCTCAGGATGGTTGAACTCCACTATCACTGAAATGTTCCTCAAAATGGGTAATTTCATTTCAAAAATAAAGAATCAGGAAATTTAGACTAGATTCCAGACTTTACTTCTTACTAGAGTACCACCTTTATCAAGACAAACCATCTGTGAACTGAAGGTGATTAAATAATTGAATTTATGTCAGCTTCTAGCTTCAGAATTCTAAGCTGTTGAGGGAAGGCAACCAGAGTGGCCAAAATAAATAATTTCTAAATAAAGTATCAGATTTAATAGCTCTCAGTTGGGATAAAATTTGGCAGGCTAGGTTCTTCCCATATCAATTGCCTTATTTTAGTCACTAAGATTAGCTATACCGTGCATAGGCAAGGCTGATTTGACAGCCAAGGCTCTGGGCTTATAGAAGGCTATGAATTGGAATTTATACAACTGCAATATCATTTGTAAAAGAAAGAAGAGTGGAACTGGAGGTAAAATGTGGGATTGTGGGAATGAACTGAGATGACTTGGTAAAATGGATCTAGTTGCCCCAAGATGACTTTCAAACTTCTAAGTTCAAAGGCCAATATTGCTCAGTGCCCTTGTCACATGGAATACCTATCAGCACATATAGGAAATGTGTGTGTCCATAAGGATACATAAGCAGACAAACTATAATATTGTTGGGAGCCAGGAAAGGGCTGGCTCTCTCAGGAAGGAAGGTGCCGTAGTGTTTGCAAAGCACCTAGTGCAACCTCCATTTCCTTGGGAACCAGCTTGGAAAATTCTCTAGTTGCACCACCTTAATGTTTCTCCTGATGGAAGCTGAAGTGTTCATTTTACGCATTGACTAATTTATGAGTTCAGTGAGAAATTCTTTGTAAAATAAATTCTAGAAAAGAGAGAGAACCTGAAAATGAATTCCCTCTGCACAACATGTGTGTATGGTCCCATTAGCAGTTGCACAGTGGGCAATCGATTAGGGAGGGAAAAATGGCTTTTTTTATGGTAATGGATTTTGAGCCTCCTGGTGATAATTTATTTACTAGAAATTTTGCGGAGTTGGCTAGCATGCTGATGAAAACCCTCTGAACATGTTCATTTAAAAAGAGGAAAAAAGTGGCTTGGCTTCTTTTTGAGAAATATTGTTATTAAATCATTGGAAACATATTGATAAAATATGCCTGAAAGCTACAGTCCTGTAATTTATAATACAAATTACATTGCTATTGACAAATGGCAATTTAATCCTGCAAATTAACTTTAACAATTTGAATTTCTCTGTTACATTTTTTTTTAAAGAAAAACCTTGAAAGACATTCAGTAACGCTCTGCTAGGCTGGTCAACAGTGCTGAGTTTCTTTAAAAGCAATCCCATCTCCCTCGTATTTCTTTTTGTAGAGTCATCCTATCCATCTACAGACCAAAGTATAAAACCAGGATATTTTCACCCTGACTTTCAATTCCTAGAGAATCCTGAGATAAAAGGTACTCCCTTACCTCAAATTTCCTTAATATAGAATGTCAGAATGGCAGTTTGGCTTGATTCAAAGAATGTGAACTTGAGAATCAGAATGACCAATGTTTCTATTTCACTTCCATCACTTAACTGGCTCTGTGAGATGGGGTAAATGCAGTTTTTCACTGAACCTCCATTCCTTCCCTATTTTGGAAAAGGTGTAGAAAAAATGAAGCAACATGCATGTGCCACATGCCTACGCTTATACTTGATATCCATTAGCCCATGTCCTACAACCCCTCTTCAAACAATGAGACCTTCCAGGGGCTAGCATCTTCCTCCATTTTTAGTTGGGGGAAAACCTCTCTTTTCCACTCTACTCAGAATGTGGGAGTGCTCATTAGCAGGGACAATTCAGTACTCATTGATTCATACACATACGCATAATCTACTACTTGACTTAGGAAGCACAGGAATACTGGGAAGTAGGAAGAAAAAGCTAGGGATAGTTATTCATATTGGTTGGCCTTGCTAATACCTAGCTATGAAACTGTTATAGCAATAGTGCTAAGGAGGGGAAAGAGATAATAAAGGCTTTTGACTTTGGAGATACAGGTATTTTATGCAAATGAATATATGAGCCAATCAAAAAGAAATTATATAAAATATATCAGAAAGATAAAACAAGAATGAATATATATACACCTAACCATACAGTCCTAAAATATATAAACCAACAACTGACTGAAGAGAATTATATAAATCAAATATTTAGATTTAAACTACACTTCCCAGAAGCAACCGAAAAAGTAGACAAAAGAAAAAAATGAGGAAAGATATGGAACATATTAAGAACATGATTTGAATAGTTTGATTTAAATAGACAAATATAGAACTTCACCTCCTATAACCAATAGATACATATTCTTTTCAAGTACATATAGAATATTCATAAAAACTGACTATATACTAATGAAAGAAAGCATAAATGAATTCCAAAGATTTATCATTAAGGCAATATTCTTTGACAAAAATACAATAAAATCAGAAATTATTCTTAAAAGGTAGAGCTAAGATGCCACAGTAATGATAAAAAAGTCACTGATATTTCTAAACAAGTCTTTGGCTGAAGATAAAAAAAAAAAAGAGGAAAAGAAAAAGATTTTGAGTTTTCACCAATTACAGATTTTCTTTTTTAAACTACTCAGCCATAAAGAAGAATGAAATTTTGTCATTTGCAGCAACATAGATGGACTTGGAGGGCATTATGCTAAGTGAAATAACTCAGACAGAGAAATACAAATACTGTCTGATATCAATTATATGTGGAATCTAAAAAATACAACAAACTAGTGAATATAACAAAAAAGAAGATGACTCACAGACATATAGAGAACTAGTGGTTACCATTGGGGGCAGGGGGGCAACAAAGGAGTGGGGGAATGGGAGGTACAAACTCCTGGATATAAGATGTACTGTACAACACGGGGAATAGAGCCAATATTTTGTAATAACTGTAAATGGAAAGTAACCTTTAAAATTGTATAAAAATAAAAAATACGATAGAAGAAAAATAAAATCTTAAGACAAATTAAAAAATACTTAAGTGGCTTTTTCATGTACATTCAAAATCATTGGGCACAGATAACTTGTAACAGAGAGAAATTTGTAGCTTTAAGTGCTGTATCTGAAAACAAAAAAATATTGAAAAACAAATGAGCTAAACATTTAAAGTCAAGAGTTTAGTAAATACAAAAATACAAAAATAAAGAAAATATTAGAACAGAAATTATTGAAGTGAAAAGAGGTAATAAATAAAACCAAAAACCTGGTTTTCTGAGAAAAATAATAAAATACAGAGACTTTTCACAATAAGTGAGAGAGAGAAACAGACAGAGAGAATATGCCACTGATGCAAAGTGAGAAAAAGACACAACAGAGAATGAGAAAAATAATAAAATGTTTATAAAGGACTATTATATAAGAAATTTCCAAATCTAAACAAAAAGTATATCAGAAAAGTAAGAAATTTATAAATCAAGGCAAGAATAGAAAATTTAATAGATAAATAATTACATAACATGATAATCAAAGATTTTCTTCCCAAAAAAACCCCAAAAAAACAAAAAACAAAAAAAACCTAGGCCCAGGTGATTTTATAGATAAATCTTCCTAAAATTTCAAGAGATAATTCTTAAATTAAAAAAATTATTTTACAAAATAGGAAAATGGTAACTTGGTTTATTCAAATTCAAAGAATTAAATAAGAACAGTACAACAAATGGAAATTATAGGCCCATTAAAATTTTGAACATACATAAGAAAATTCTACTTAGCTAATCAAATCCATGAGTATGTTAAAAATATTTATTAAAAATATTTATTCTATAAATTAAATAAAATCCCAACAAGAAAATTATAATGATATTTTGCAGAACCTAGCAAACCATACACACACACACACACACACACACACACACACACACACACACCACGCAAAGGGTAAAAAATAAAGTAAATAAGGTCAATTTTTGATAATGAAGAGCAAAGAGGGACATTCTCCTATCATATAATGAAAAGCACCGAAAAGGCAGTATTGTACTGATGAAGAAACAGAGATACACCTCTGCAACAGAAAAGAAAGTTCTTAAGTATATGAATTGTGAAGTATTATATAGGTGGTTCTACATATCAGTGGGAAAAGGACTAATTTTTAGTAGATGAGTGTTAAGAAAACTAGTCCACAAATATGGAGAAAAATAAACCTAGATTTCTCTCCCATATCATGTTGAAAAATTGACTCAAAATGTGTTAAAATCCTAAAAATAAGAGGTAAACATATAAAGCTAAATGGAGAAAATGGAGGGGAATATGTCTTAAGGATGGAGAAAGGCTTTCTAAATAAGATCACCAAAGAAAAACAATTAGATAAAAAAATGAATGGTTTTGAGTACAACAAAAAAATTTTTGAAACTTTCATTTAATGAAGAGTGCCATTGGTATAGTTAACAAGTGAAAGATTGGGAGATCATTTTTCTATATAAAATGACACATGATTAATATTCTGCTTAAGCAAGGAACTCTTTAAAATCAACAAGAAGAAAGACAGGGAGCCCATAAGAAAAATGCATGAGGGATGAACCCTAAATGGTTAAAAAACAGTATGAAAACACATGCAAACTCTTCCAAAATGAGAAAAATGTGGAAAATGGAAATTGGCAAAATTTAAATCTGAATGATTCCAAGTGTGGAGTGAGCAGGAAGTGGGAAATAGGGAATCCCAAGCATTGCTGGTAGGAGTGTAAACTAGTATAATGTAATGGAGAGCAACTTGGCAGTACTTAGAGCAATTAATTAAACATATAGCCTCTGACACAGCAACTCCTGGACATATATCTGGAGAAACTTTTTCACAGATCTAGGAAGAGATCTGAACAAGAATGTCTGTATCACTATTGTTTATGTCAGTGCAAAAACTGAAGCCAATCCAAACATTCATAAAAGCGAGAACAGATAAGAAAAATGCATTGGAGTCATCCAACAGAATACAATGCAGTTATGAGAAGAAACAAATTAAATGTAAATACAATGGAATGAGTAGATCCTAAAAATTATACTCAGAGGGAAATAAGAAACAGACTTTTTAGCACATCATTTATGTAAAATGACCCAAAAAACCAGCATTATTTATTGAACAAAGATAGACACATATTTAAGAATACATACCTAGCATATTAGCACAGCTGATTATGTCTGGGTAGGAATAAGGGAAATGAGTAATGGGAAAAAAATAAATCAGAGAGTGGCCATGCACAGATCAAGGTTGAAAGTGGACCACAATATGAGATATGTGACTAACTCAATATTCTGCTCCTGTTGTTAAGGAAGTGTTAAGAAAAACCAAAGTGGAAGCCACAGTTTGAACATACCCCTGGATCAAACACTCAAGTAACCAAAATGTAAAACTGCCCTATTTCCCTGAAATGCTTTCTGCATGTCAGCATGACCTTACAGTTCTTAGATAATCA
The DNA here is from genome assembly GCF_951394435.1 of Stenella coeruleoalba. Taxonomy (NCBI): domain Eukaryota; kingdom Metazoa; phylum Chordata; class Mammalia; order Artiodactyla; family Delphinidae; genus Stenella; species Stenella coeruleoalba. The sequence continues at coordinate 81,969,298 of NC_137150.1, read as the reverse complement.
GCTACAAGCAAGTAAGCTTACTCAGAGAAAAGGAATGTAAGTTTCTAGTAACCAACCGTTAAAACACACACACGCAACAACAACAAATGTACTTTCTCATTCATGCTTTATGAACTGAGCGATAGCTACTGAGAGCCAAGCTTCTCAACCGCTTTTGGTTGGAAGTCTCCCTGTTTTTGAATAGTTTCCTTCTTGCTCAATAAACACCTCATATCAAGGAAAGCTCTCTGAATTTTGACAGAAGAAAGGAAATGATAGGAGGAAGAGAGGAGAGGAAGAAGGGAGGGTGGAAGAAGGAAAGAAACTGAATATTTGGCAGTTATATAAAAAGAGCTCAAATATGATTAGACAAGTGTAAGTATTTTATATATAACATGCTAGTTAAAAATAAGGCCCAAGCTTGGCTCAAGAAGCTCAAGATTTCTACTTAGTGTTACTATGGTCAGATGAGAGGGTCCTTGAGTTTTTGGAATCCAGATGGCCCATCTCTGAGTCCCAGAGGCTCAGTGCATGATCTAGATTATACTTAATAATTCCATGTGTTTAGGCCCCAGAGTCCTTCTCAGGTTTGCTGAGGAGTCAGTCACAGTCAGGTCTCTTCACTGCTCCACGGCAAGCAGGTATTGAGAAAAATCCTGAAAATACTAGGTACAAAGAGCCCTCTAAGGTAATTTATTTCAATGATTCTCAATCCTGGCTCTGCCTCAGTGTTTAAATTGCACATGTCAAAACCCTCCCTCAGCTGTACGGAGAGAATCTCCAGTGATGCAGACTGTGAACCTGTCTTTTGGTGAGCTCTATGGGTGATTGTAATGTTGCCAGACTGGCATAAGTAGGAGGGGCCATTGGAAACCACTCTTCCTCTTTTTTTTTTTTTTTTTTTTTTGCGGTATGCGGGCCTCTCACTGTTGTGGCCTCTCCCGTTGCGGAGCACAGGCTCTGGACGTGCAGGCTCAGCGGCTATGGCTCACGGGCCCAGCCGCTCCACGGCACGAACCCGTGTCCCCTGCATCAGCAGGCGGACTCTCAACCACTGCGCCACCAGGGAAGCCCCACTCTTCCCTTTTAACTTGCATTCACTGCCAAGAATCCTCCCAATAGGTGTCCAGCTCCTTCTAGATATATTAAAACAAAATGGAAGAGTAAGATGTCCGTAATTTGACAGGAGGGTACAATCTTATATTCTCCTTGCTAAATAAGCTTTCTCTAAGCCCTTCCATGATAAGGTTGCCAGTAACTGAACTTTACTAACTACTGCCGAGGTTTTCTGAGGCAGGAGAGAGAGAATTTCACCAGATCATTGTTAAACTCCAACTAATGTTGTGTTAATTACAAGTATAACAAATAACCTTTAGGAAGAGGAGTAAATAGCCCTTTGGGAGTTATCTGAATATGAATAAATGTTAGTAGGTTTGCCCCTTCTTGTCCTTAGCATGCTACTGACATTTTGTCTATTATGGATATTGGCTCCTTTAAAAGACATCAATAATAGACTTTGAATATTTAAAATGGACATGAAAAATGAAACTATTTTGAGAGATTTACTCAAATTGTATGCAAATGTAATGCATGTTTAATGCCAATATATATGTGGTTCTCTTAACTATTTCCTATGCTTCACTGTACCTCTCAGTAAAATGCTAATGGCTCATCTGTGCTTCTTTATTCTATTCAGCAATTAATGTTAATACAACTTGTGTAGGTACCACACAATGGCTAGAATAAAAGAAATGAAAGAAAAGGTCCCTGACCTTGAGAATATTACATTCTGGTTGGGGAGAGAACAGATGCCCCGAAATCACCCAAACAGACTCAACGTTTGTGAATTACCTAGCTTGCTTAATAGCACCACTCACAGACCTCTGAGGACCAAGAGGAAACCCTGGGAATTATCCCAGACTCCTTTATCACCTCATGCTCATGTTCAATAAGTCACCAAACACCAGTTATCTTTCAAATCCATTTCCTTCTCCCTATCCCAAGACTTCTTTCTTAGTTCAGCTCAGTAGGAAATGATGGGATAACTTATAGAGCATCTCACTGGTTTCTCTGCCCTCACCCTTAATCCATGCTCTATTTTGCTTTCACAATGATTTTTCCAAAACTCATGGCTGACCAACCCATGCTTAAAATTCTTCAGTGACTTCCTAAATAATATCCTAAATGCTTTGCATAACATTTAAACCTTTCACAATTTTCCCCTAATTGGCTCTTCACTTTTTTAACTTGCATCCTATTGTCAAGTCATAAGCAAAGACCTGCAATCCCACAATTTGTTGATTTACACCAACGATCAAGCTTCTACTAATGACAATACTTCCACTTGTAACAACTTCCCCTTTAATCCTCTTTCTCTTATGTGCTTGGTGAACTCCTGTTCATTCACCTGGAGTAAGCTCAAATGATCGCTCTTCCCCGATACTGAGTCGTATCACTCCTGCACTTTGAGATAGGTGCTGCTTCTATACATTTCCAAAGAATTCTGTGAATATCTTGTATCATTTTTTTGTTCCAGTGGAGATAAAAAGGAAATCATATGTAACGCTAATAATGTGTACCTTCCTTTATGTATGCCCCTTCCCTTAGTAACAAGCCCCATCCAACTTCCACACCACCCAGAATAATATGGGGAACTACTTTAAGCCACACACACGGACACAAATACCTCAGAGTAACAAGGTAATGCCCCCACTATTCTGTAACTTCAGTTGCTTAGGACTATAGGGCAAGAGAGAACACAGTTTGCAGTTCATTTTGAAGTCCCAATTGATGGAGCACAACTTACACTATCACCACCGTCACCACCATATCACCATTGCTGCCACTGTGACCACTAACATCATCCCTGGGGAACTTTACCACAGAGAGCCAGTGTTACCAATGGAATTGTTTTCTATCCTTTGGGTGAATTGGGGCTGAGGTAGGGCATGGTGGGAATATTTACTTCCTGTGCCCCCATTAGACTATATAGTTCTTCAGAGCATAAGCTAAGCTCTGTTTCTCCTTTTTCTTTTGTTTTTCTTTCTTTCTGTTTTCCCAGAATCTAGCAGAACGTCTGGTACATGTTAAGCATTCATTGAATAATTGATAGATGGATGGATGAACAAATAAAAGAATGAATAAACAAATAAATAAGAGTGAATAAAGTATAAAGAAACTAGAGAATAGTTCCAAAGCTCCAGGTATAAGGGAGTTTTTTCCTAGGTTGATGGGGTCAGACTGCTGAAACAATTGATTACAAGGGAAGGATCACTGTGGCATAAGAAAATTAAGGAAAGACTTAGGTGAGATTTGAGCTGGATCTTACTTCCCACCCCCCAAAAAAAAGAAAAGAAAAAAAGAAATTGAATAGGCAGAGAAAATTTTAAAAAGCACTTCCAGCTAAATATATAGACGGATATAGTGTTGTGAAAGGCAAAGGCCATACTGACTGTCACAGAGACTGTACAGGATCAAAAGAAACTATGAAGGAGTATCTTCACTGCTGGGTTGAGGAATTTACATTAATCTGGAATAGGTAACCCATGTAGGAAACTGGTGTAATGATGGCAGTGTTTGAAGAATTGATATATAAATTTCATATTTCATTTCTGAAATCAAGGGAAAAGCACTACATTGAGTCCCTTATATAAGCAGAGAGTTATACTCTCAGTTCATCATAACTAATATATCATCAGATACCTCGAAGGTTCTGAGAAGCACTTTTTTTTTTTTTTTTTTTTTTTTGCGGTACGCGGGTCTCTCACCGTTGTGGCCTCTCCCGCCGCAGAGCGCAGGCTCAGCGGCCATGGCTCACGCGCCCAGCCGCTTCGCGGCATGTGGGATCTTCCCGGACCAGGGCACGAACCCGAGTCCCCTGCATCGGCAGGTGGACTCTCAACCACTGCGCCACCAGGGAAGCCCCTGAGAAGCACTTTTTGAGTTCTGTATACTAGGATCCCTTTACTAGTAACTGAAATGGGGACATTTTGAGTACATTATGATTATTGTTTAACAGACAACAAAAGCAACTCTGTACAAAAGGGAAGAGTAGAAATTGAAGGTTTTCTAATTGAATCTGTAAGAAAATATAGAAAAGTGAAATATAATTTCTCAAAGGGAAGTGGTAGGAAACAAACAGTTCAAAGCCAAATATCATGGACTCTTACATGGCTATAAATGATTATCTTGATTTTACATTTTATTTGAAAGAAAAATAACTTGAATTACCCCCTAATCCTGTATCTTAGACCCAGTTCAGAATTAATTCATGAAAAATTCATTGTTAATTTCATTACATTTACATCTCATAGGAAAAGTGGTTTTTTAAAGTGATGGTCTACTAAAATACCAATACCAGGCAGAACGTGGACAGAAACACAATTGAGAATAGGGATTATGCTTTATTTTTCTTGGTATCATTAGTTCCTGGCACTTACCCAGCAAAGAATGAATGTTTGCTGAATGAATAAATGAATAAACCAGTAGTAAGAGGACAACTGGGATTTGAACAGACTGTAAGGGAAACTTAAAGCTTAATGTTGACTGACCTATTAACCATAAACTCAGTATAAAAAAATCTGGAATAAACCTATCTATGAAATGTGAAGAGTCTCTTTATATGCAATTATCTACACTTACAAAGAATAAGTTAAAGAGTCCAGAAGGAACACATATAAGGAAAACAAATTCCTTCTTCAGTTCAAACGATAATTTTCAAGACCACTATAACTCAAATAAGACAAGTTACGTTTGGGATTTTCCTACTTTATACATCACAGAAAGACCTGCTAACTGCCCATGACAAACACCCACTGTATATCCATTTCCATCTTGCAATTTAGACCAAGTCTTTGTAGAAAATGAAAGCAACATAAAATATGCAGAGAACATCCGTATCCCTTCAGGCTCAGGATGAGCTAAGCATCTCTGAAAATATTATGCAAATACAAAAATGTTTTCTGTGGAATAGGACACTTAGCTGGGGCTTTCAACACCTTCAGATCTTGGAGAAAGTCAAAAGGGTAAGTAATGGAATCAGATTTATCTTCACTAGATGCCAAGTGAGGGTTCAGCTAATTCTACCAAAGATACTCTCTCCTGTCACTCCCCACTGGCTGCTCAGATTTTCAACTTTAGTAACACAGTAATAGTACTAGGAATGTTCACATCATTCTGGATATTATATTAGGCCCTCCACTGAAGAGAACAGTGGGCTGGGATATAGCCAAGTCATCAATCTCAGTTGTTTCCACAATCACTCCTGGTCACTACAGCCCAATGAATCATTTTATGATATGTATTGATTGGTAAGATTAGATAGACATCATTTATTTTTTAAAAGTAGGCAGGGTCACAGGCTTCCTTTTGGTCTAGGCAAACGATGAATATGACAGTCTCCTCAGAGGAGATGATTTTTGGATTTATTTCACCAGACTGCCTGTCATTTGGGCTCACTGAGGTGTATAGATACTTCATTTTGCCAGAGAACCATGACCTTGCAGGGCATACTTAAATCTCTTATAAAGCCAGAGTAAAATGTTTCCCATCTTAATATACTGCAGCCTTTATGGTACAGGAAAACAGCACCAATGTTTCTGTCTCCATTGGCGAGAAGGAACTAGTGATTTGGGTTTCCTATATTTCTTATTAATCAAGAGCTGGGGGAAAAATCACAACCCTGAGTCCCCCAAACTTAGCAGAGAGTCTAATGCACCCTCCACAGTGTCTACTGTGTCCCCACTTCTGCTGGACATTTTGGACATTTATAAGAACTAACTAGTGGATTTATGAACTGGAGCATCACTGTAAAAATTCTGGAACCCCAAACTGAAGAGTTACAGATTAGTTTTTATCATGCCAGGAAGAACTGTTTTACGACAGTAGTGGCATATGCCTTTATTTGTCCCTTTGGTGCAACTGTCCTTAAATCAGAGCTAATATCATTCCCCAAATTACCTCTATTAGGAGTACCTTTTTTTATAAGATCCAGGAGAATATCATCTAACTGCAAAAAATGTCACCTGACCCTACTAGAATGTAACAGCTTTCCTTATACACTTTCCGTGTACAGTTAAAGTACACAAATGCTCTTCTAGAAAGAAAAATAATAAGCAAATATTTTTCTTTATATAAAATTCCTTCTAGGGAGACAAATTTATTACAGATGACAATTATTTTATCATGCTCTTTTAGGTTTGGGGTTTTTTGTTTTTGTTGTTGTTATTCTAGAAAATGATTTACTCTAAATTGCATCTAGCAAAGACTACTTAATACAATTAATCATTTGTCGCCAAGAATTATTTACTTAAATCTAGAATTTGCTGAAAAGCATCACATTTTTTCCTTGTGCCACTAGAGGTAATTGCGTAATTAGTAACCGGTTTACAGAAGCATGTTTTTCACATACTGCTGATAACCCAGGTCTAAATTGCCCTTTCCATCCAGGATCCAAAGGCACTTTATAAATCATTGTATTTAAGTCTCTACTCACACCTGCTCACGCCCACACATAAATTGCAAATGGGGTGTATTTAAAGAGGCCATTTAATACTAGGATAACTACTGCAAAGAATTCGCCACTGGAGTGAAATGCAGCAAAGTTTTAACAGATGTTCAGGAGATAATAGATACCAGTAGAGGTAAAGAAATAAAGAATGCCATCTCCAATTAAAACTACAGGAAAGATTTAGCAGGGAAGAATGTAATTACTCATTTGGACTTCGGCCAGGATACCAGAGCTACTAATACCCTTCACACTTGGGAAACTTTTCCAAAAGCCTTGAAAACTCATCCATATAACAACTGCACTTTAATATCTCAGCTAAAACAGAGTTTTCAGAGAATAAAAGGTAAAGAAATGGTCCCCACCACCACATGAATTTCATTATGGTGTAATCCATACCCCAATCTAACATACACACGTGTTTCCAGAGGTTAAGAATGGGAGGGGTCAGAAAGACTAGACTATGGGCAGTGAATTAAAGGATGGAATAAAAAAAGGTGCCCAGAATTAGTGGGCTGACACACAGGATAGAGGCTGCAGGAAAAAGGTTGAAATTGAATTTAAATAATCAAATATCCTTTTGTTTTCTAGTCCTGTACTTCATTCCCACTTCAAGCACTATTATAAAGACGACCTGCTAATAAATGAACAATAAAAGTAATAATGGCGTACCTGAAAGGACCTTAGGAATTATTCCTGGTTTGCTGAAGGAAAGACTGAGGCCCAGAGAATGGAGGCAGGTGCCCAAGGTCCCATAGCTGAAGATAATTCCATGATACACTCAGACATTTGTATTTGGAAAATTACATGATTACAACCAAGGTCCGCGCACACTTCAGATAATTCTAACCTTTGTCAAATGTCCGCAATTGTTTAGCTCTGCAGGGCAGAAGCCAGGCAGACTTGTGTGCGTGTGTTTATACAGCTCAATAGTAATCACCTTTCCACCTTATTATTTATAGGATCAAAAACTACTCTCCGTACCCTTGACTAGCAGATGGTGGGGAGAACATGAAAGCGCAAAGTGACAAGAGGAATAAATTGGAAAGGAACATTCATAATAACTATGATTAGAAGAACTGAGCACAGTCCACAGGAAAATACACGCCTGCCAAATCCAATTCCACTTTCACTTCCACCTCCCGAACGATAACACCCACGGTCCTTAAACAGACTTGGAATTAAAATGGATTGTTTGCAGCTGCTCACATGCAGGCTTATTCTGTTGGCCCCACCCAGTGTTTACACGTGGCTTCCCTTCCCAGCCTCAGTTCATGCCAGGGAAGGCCATTTGAGAAACAACAGGACTGCAAGCTGAACAGAATGCATTTTATAAGTCAGCTGGATCTCATCCATGGGCTGAGAGTTCGTAGCGTTAAGCCATGAGCCCCGTTGCCTGGTTTTAAAAGGAACTTGCTCTCTTTGGTTTTCCCCCTAACAGAGGTAGCTGCAGGATTCAGGCCTTTTTGTTTCTTCGATTTAATTTCTGTCAAGTTCCCCTTTCCCTCTGCCCATCTTCTGTAAATTCTGTGATGGTTGAGTAGCATTTTAAAGGTGAATGGTGATAAAGGACCACATTATATCTGATCGTAATAGCTAGTAGTAATTTCCAAAACGCTGTTTTTAAGCAAGTGGGTATGAAATTGTTCTTGCATTTGGCCAAGTGCGGCCAGTGGGAGAGTCAATGAGATCAGATTGGAATACGACATGCACGTGGGCACGGAGGTGCCTCAGCTGATGCTGATCTAAACAGGGGGGAAGCCAGGGTCTGAATAGGGAGGAGGCTACGTTTTGTCTAAGAATGAGAGGCCCCTCAGCCTAGTGGGTCCTTCAGGTAGCACGGTTCCACCAGGAGCTGAGAGCATAATTAATATATCTCTGGTTGAAAGTTAAAAATCATTTGGCCTCCAGCTAGACAAAAAAGCCATTAAGTAAGTAAAATTTAAGACCTGTCTTACAGGTGTTCACTGTGGGAAGAGATGTGGACAAGACTACTAATATGGTTGCTACTGACCTGCATTTGCCCAGCTTTAAGACCAAAGAAAGAGTCAGCGACAGAGACATCAATGGTTTAATGGATGGTGGAGCTTACCTGTCTGAAGCAACGTTCTGGAGCAATACCCCACCGTGTGCAGGAGATGGTGGGCTGAACATGGCGGCCGGCTTTCCTCCGAGGGAAGGGGAGATTGCCAATTATGGGGGAATTGACCTCTGGTTGGTTCATCAGTTACCAGGGAAACCAGCAGAGGGGCACGCCCCTCACAGCCCCTTTGATAAGAACAATCACCAGCTGGGGCCTGGAGCAAGTACCTAGGAATTTCAGTCAGTGAGTAGGCCGCAGGTGAAGCCGGCGCCGTTCGGGCAGGGGAAGTACAGAGGGCAAGAGAACAGCCACCTTGAGTGGACTGACCATACGGTTGCAAATCCAGGGAACATTATAACTTTTCTGCTTATAAAATTTTATTCTAGGACGGGCCGAACATTTCCTTAAATTTGCTCAATAAAATAAGAGAAAAACTGCCAAGTCTTTCTTCTAGCTCTGCAGCTAATGGCCACATATTTGAATGCTAATGAAGTCCTTTTTATTCGATAAGCCTCGGTACTTTCAAGAATGGCAATCATTTCATTTGGGTATCAACTACAGAAGTACTTGGTAAAGCTGGATGGTGTGATCAGGCTCTACTCTAAACTCACGGGGTTTTTTGGGGTTTTTTTCTGGGTTTTAAGTCATTTTCCAACAAGATCTGAGCTCATAGATATAAGAAGATATATTCTTTTCTCCACAACACTATCTCAGTGAAGTTTTATCTCTTGTTATTTTAAAGAGACAGAACTTCACTGAGATAAAGTGGGTGAAAAGTCAGTCACTTAATCTGTGAATATTAACCAAGCACAGCACTATCATCGGAAAGCACAGCACTAGGCATGGAAGAACTAAAAGAAACAATTTGGTATCATCCTGCATTGGTCGAGCTAGAGCCATCCGTTTCCATAGCCCAGTGTGCATGCTTCCATAGCCCTGTGTGCATAGCCCTGTGTGCTCCCTGTAAGTGTGATAGCCCTATCACACTCCACTGTCCGTGTTTGTCTTTCTTTCTGGCTGGACTGTGTTCCTTCATGAGTTCTTGCTAGCTTTCATCTTTGTATATGTAGAATTTACCATTATTCTTGCCACACTGGGGAAGTACCTAAATTAAAATACTTGAATCGAATAAATGTGGGTAGATATTATTACCAATGATTGTCAGGGTTCTCTTTTTATAATACAGACATCCAAAGAATGAAGGATTATGTAGTTAGGCCTCTTTCCTGAAGAGGCTTGTGAGGAGAATCCTCTGGTATGGGGTGGGGAGGGACACAGAGTAAACAAAATTCATTCCAAAGTATTTCCTGAGTCTAATCTACCCTAGGCACTGGGCCAGGTGTGGGAAGCTGCAAAGCTATGCATGGTACATACAAATACTGTTTTGGGGATTTTACAGTCTAATAGAGAAAACACACAATAATGGCCAAATTTGCCTCCACCAAGGAAACACATAGGGTTGCAGTAATGGTGCACTGGAGACTGCTCTTACTTGAAATGGCTCCTAAAAGTCATTTGTTAAATATTTAGGTACTTCACAAGTTGGTTGTTAAATCATTAGTGGACTGAATTTGGCCAGGACAGGAGGGAAATCAGCAAACCTTACAAATCTGGGACATTGTTTTCACCAAAGAAAGTATGTCATAGCTCGCCACTGGTTATATTGATAGTAATGTGTACCTAACTCTGAGTCTCTTTGCCTCCTTTCCTCATCCTTGTCTGCTTTATCCTTTAAGAGATGATGATATAAAACAGAAGCATGTTTATAAGATACTTTCTTTTAAAAGTTTTATATTTTAAATTTGAAAAAAGGGCCTGTTAGGAACTTTTAACATTTTTTACAAGATAAAGCCAACAAAATAAAATGCTTCATTCTTTCCTTTTATGTGTGCCTTAACCAAACACATATAAAATAAAAACTAATTATGTTTAGCTCATGCATAATGCCTCATACATAATAATATTCCATAAATATATATTGACTTGAATTGTATCAAATAGAATCAAATCAAATTGAACTGAACTAAAATGAACAGACTAATTTAAAGTCTGCAATAATGTAAGATGCTTTTACTTTTTGTATTAAATTAAAACTATCTTTAGTACTAAAATATAATTACTTCTTGCCTGAAAAAAATCATTTAAGTTTATTGTTTATAAAACTATGTAAGTTTGCTGTGAGTGGCATACTTTTTTGGTATACTTTCATGAACTGGCCATATATTGACAATCTGTGCCAGTTTATATCTTTGATTAAAACATTTATAATGCTAGAAAGCAATACTGGAATTTTAAATTATTTTTCAATCTGGACTTTGTACTTACTTGAACCTCGCCTTGCTTTACTGATGAAGTTTATTTTATCTGCAATTTTTGATTCATATGCATTACTGGGGTCTCTAACACTTCCACGTTAATTACACAGTAATTTTTACTGCATGTCAGTGTCATCAGTACATGGGAGATCCTGTGAGGCTTCCTGCCATAGAGCGGTAGGCAAGAACAAATACACAGGGTCTAAAAGTCTTGGGCTTGAATTCTAGCTGCTAGAGTTTGAACAAATTTCTTATCTCCTCTAATCCTTAAATTTTTTATCAGTTAAGTATGAGGAAGTACGTATATCACAGAGATATGTGGAAATGATGGCTGTAGAAACTTTATTTCAAGGGCACACACACATGCAGATAAAGCTCTATAAATGTTAGCACCTAAAACACAGGAACACGCAATAAAAGAGGAAACATTTGAAGTCCAAGTGTCTTCAAGGTCTACAAGATATCTACTGAAAGAGCAAAAGAATTAAATGAGATTGGTGGGTACACTGTAAAAATTTAGAACTAGGAAAGGAAAATAAATTGATATAGTATTTCTAAGTATAGTCCAGGAGGAGCAGAATAATAATTACTTATATTTATTAGATATCTGCTGTGTGCCAGGCACTTTCCTAGTGTTTCACATGCATAAGTCATTTAATCTTCAAAACAACCCTCTAAAGTACCCTTGCTCATATTCTCATTTAGAGATGTGATAACTGGGCTAGAGAGGTCTTCTCCAAGGTCTTATCCAATTAAATAATGAAGCAAAGGTTTATCCATTTATTTATTTATTTTTGGCTGCATTGGTTCTTCGTTGCTGCGTGCAGGCCTTCTCTAGTTGGGCCGAGTGGGGGCGACTCTTCGTTGCTGTGCATGGGCTTCTCATTATGGTGGCTTCTCTTGTTGTGGAGCATGAGCTCTAGGCACATGGGCTTCAGTAGTTGTGGCATGCAGGCTCAGTAGTTGTGGCTCACAGGCTCTAGAACGCAGGCTCAGTAGTTGTGGCACATGGGCTTAGTTGCTCCACAGCATGTGGGATCTTCCCAGGCCAGGGATTGAACCCATGTCCCCTGCATTGGCAGGCGGATTCTTAACCACTGCACCACTAGGGAAGTCCCTGAAGCAAAGCTTTAAAATTTGAATTCAGGAAATAACTTTAGAAGATTACTCTTTAGAGCATATCATACATATGTATTATATATATATATATATACACATATATAATAACATATATATAATATATATTTAGCAAACACATAGTGTTTACTTACAGGATAGTTCTAGTCTTTTTTCAGAAAAATATTAACTCATTTAATATTTATAATAAACCTATGATACAGGTAGTATTATTAATCTCTAAATGAAATAACTATAACTGAGGCTCAGATAGGTTAAGAAACTTTCCCAGGGTCACACAGCTAGTAAATAGCACAGTGGGACTCACATCTAGGCAGTCTGGCTCCAGAATCAGCTATCTACATGGCTGCTCTACTCCTCAGTTAAAAGGGATTTTAACAGTTGCATCAGCAAGGTCATCTCCATTGTGGAAATAACTATGGGGTTTATTCCACAAATTTCCAAGATATTCTTCCCAGGGACAAAATTTTTCTGTGTGGAAAAAATTCTGTAATTGTTACAATCTGGTTATGACTTGTTTTTCTAAATTGCTCTCCATACATAGAGATTACTTGAATATTTCAATTCTTATGATACACCTACATTTCTCAAAGAAAATTAGTAAACTCGTATTCTGTCTTTATAGCTCATTCTCTTATGAGTCTGATTAATGTGAGTCATTTCCTAGGAGATAAGTTTTCTGAATCTGCTGGACTTTGGGCCATATTATAAATAGTTGTAAATTCCCTAAATACTAACCTATGAAACCTTTAAGAAGCATCTAATACCTTGTCCCATGTTACATTGTTCCTCCAAATCTCGATAAGCTATATCAACGAAAATCTCTTTACTTACTTTTGCTGTTACTGCTAAAACAAGATTTAATTTTTTTTTTTTTTAAGCTAGGGAAAAAAAGCTAGCCTTCAGTTTGTTTTTTTTTTTGTTTTTTCGGTACGCGGGCCTCTCACTGTTGTGGCCTCTCCTGTTGCGGAGCACAGGCTCTGGACGCGCAGGCTCAGCGGCCACGGCTCACGGGCCCAGCCGCTCCACGGCATGTAGGATCTTCCCTGACCGGGGCACAAACCCGTGTCCCCTGCATCGGCAGGTGGACTCTCAACCACTGCGCCACCAGGGAAGCCCCAGTTTATTAGTTTTGATTCTTGTTGGATAACCTGAAACCATTGGTCAGAACACATTTCTTGGATGGCTGAGTGGTTTTAATTGTGTGCATTTTCTCTATGTCTAGGCATAGAGACTTAATCACTTTAGTTCTAAGGATTTGTTTCGGAGTGAAACAACTTTTCTCTAAACTCTAGAATAATCCTCTGAAGTCTGCTCTCCATCTGTGTTCCCAAGTTTAAAACTCTCCCCTTCCATCTGCTAAATTCAATAATAACTGTAACACTAAGCAGCAGGTAGAACCAATATGCTGGCTGAAAACTGAATCCTGAAAATGAATCTGGCATCCCTGCTGCAGAATCGTCTGTGTTTGCTGATCTGACCCCATTAATCTCCAGGGAATAAGAGAGAAACACTGCAACAGACAAAGGGGGGAAGGATTTTTCTAATTAATAGAAAGAAATAATAACATAAAAGTCATCAGCCTTTTTGCCTGCATACGGACAGCTTTGCAAAACAAGAAAATAAGAGTGCCACAGATATAGCTCAAAACTGTGCACATATACAGCCACCCCACAACACATATCTCAATATTTCAACACAGAAACTTATCTCAAAGACCAAAAATCACATCTGCCAAATTATTGATTATAGTATATGGATATAGAGGTTGGAATCATAAGTACATAGAAATGGAAAGTCAAGAGATTATTTAAATAGTATGGTACTGAGATTTAATGTTTCTGTTAAAAAAGAATTTCTCTTAGAACAACCATTGAAAATACCATCTTTTATTTCTGAAATACCTGAATCACTCATTAATCAGAAGCTCAGGACGTGTCAGCACATTCACGCTGTTTCTTCCAGCTGTTTGAGTTTTTAAAGGCATAAATTATTCTTCTTGTCTTGTAATTGAATAAATTGCTTTTGAACACTGTTAGGGCACATATAAAGCATGAATATTCTCTTCCCTCCTTTCTGACTGCAGCACACTTTCGCACACTGTGTGTGTTTTTAAAAGGAACCTTTTGCTACAAGTTCTTCAAGTGAAAGATCAATAGATTGAAAACAAAACAGGCAATAACCTGAGGAGAAAGGCAAATTCTTCTGTTCCTTCCTGTACGATTTTCCTTGAATTTAGCCATTATTCAGAAAGTCACAGGCTTAAGTACTCTTTACTGATCGTACAAATTTTAGCAATCTTTCTCACCTTTTTTCCTTCTTTTCCCAACTCATGACTCTGACTCCCTCCTACGGCCCTTACACATCACTCACTTACTTTGTCTTTATTTACACTGTTCCATCCCCATTCTCTTCCTCCCACAGGTGGGCAATGACTGAGGTTGCCCCGGACTCTCTATACTTCTAACTCAATCTTACGCTAACGTATTTCATTTACTTTTCTGCAAATGTATTCAGCGCCCTCCTTGTCTTACCTGCAAATTTTATCTCATGGTATGAATATGTTACTTCATGTTCATCCTTCCTTCCATTCTTCTTTTTTTTTATGGCATTAATAGCACTTCATATTCCACTAGGTAATAATATACTTTGGATTTATATCTGAATTGCATTTAAATCCTCACCTACATAAAGTATAAGGATACTTAAAAGGTACTCTCTGGCTTATAAACCCCAAGAGGGCAAGGGGTGAAACCAGTATAATTGGTTCATATAATAGTCAGCCCAATATCTATACTTAAAAAAGGCAGCTCTTGGCAGCCATGAAAGTAGGGGGTAAAAAAAGAAAGAAAAAGGGTGTGGAGACTTAAAAAAAAGACGTTGGTTCACTTTGCTTGGGCCTCATAGAGCTAAGTAATTTGCATACAATGACTAAAGTTAATGCCTTAATTCCACTTTGCCAAATTCTCATAGCATGCCTAGAAATTATTTTTTTAAACAGTTTCCTACCAAAGTTAAAGTTATATGTTACAAAAATGTAGAAAAACAAGTGCTGCTGCTATATATCTCAGGTGATATACCTACTATTTTTCTAAAACTATTTTGTCTGTGTTACCTCATTTAACAAACTTGATTTAATTGACCTATACAGACTACTGTATAAAACAACTGTAGAATACATATTCTTTTCATGTGTATATGGCATATCAACCACAATTGGCCATACCCTGGGCTATAAAGGAAATAGTCTAAAAAGCACCAAGTATCAAATTATTGAAATCATAGACTGTTGTCTCTGATTACAGTGAACTTAAACTAGAAATCAACAAGAAGATAACTGGATAACCCTCATATGTTTGGATGTTTATCACTGAATTTCTAAATAACTCATTGATCAAAAAAATTATAGTGGGATTTAGAGAACATTTGGAACTAAAAAATAATGAAAGTATAACATATCAAAACTTGTGAAATACAGCTAAAGTTCTGCTCAGAGAGAAGTGTATAAACTTAAGTCCAATAATTAGAAATATAGAAAAACTAAATACTAATTTTCTACTCATTTAACTCAAAAGGTTATTTAAAAAGAATGGCAAATTAAACTCAAATAAATAGGGAGAAGATAATAATAAAGAACCAAAGTTTAAGAAAAAAATAGAAAAGAGACATGCAATAGGGCTTCCCTGGTGGCGCAGTGGTTGAGAGTCTGCCTGCCGGTGCAGGGGACACGGGTTCGTGCCCTGGTCTGGGAAGATCCCACATGCCGCGGAGCGGCTGGGCCCGTGAGCCATGGCCGCTGAGCCTGCGCGTCCGGAGCCTCTGCTCCGCAACGTGAGAGGCCACAACAGTGAGAGACCCGCGTACCGCAAAAAAAAAAGAAGAGACATGCAATAAATGGGTTCAATAGAGCCAATAGTTGTTTCTTTGAAAAGAATATTATTTATATACCCTTATCAAAGCTATTCAAGGAAAAAGAAAGAATGCACAAATAACCAATATCAAATGATAACAGTGACATCACTATAGATCACACAGACATTATATGAACATATTACAAACAAGTTTATTCCAATAATTTGCTAAATGGAAAAAATGTAAATTACCTAGGAAAACATAACCCAGCAAGAATTCTGCAAGAAAGCACACCTAGCACCCAGATCTTGGTTTCTAATGCCATTCTCCAACTAAAAATAAATAAATCAATAATCAAGATTCCTTGGAAAAAGAGCTGATTTTATGAAAGGATTGGAAATATACAAGATGAACCTGGACCACATTGTGCTACAAGAAAATAAGAAAATATTCAGAACACGAATAAGCAAACAAACAAAACCCAAAAACCTCACCATGTTTGTTAGTATGTCAAAGGAATATAGGATCCAACTAAAAAGTTCCCAATAATCAAAGCTGGAAAAATTTGAGCAACAAATAGAGCATTACTATATTATAACCCAAAGTAAAAAGGGAATATGCATGAGATCATCCTGATATAAATAAATGACTGAATATATAAATAAATGGGAGAATAGACAAACCTCCTGTGCAGAACAATTCTGACTTATGTAGATACCTCACCTTTAAGGAGTATAAATTCACCCTTCAGTATGGGCTGCATGTAATGACTTTCTTCAAAAACTACAGTACATAAAGCGAGAGAAAACGGGTAACTTTACCAAGGAGAGACCTGACAAACACTGCCTCAATCCAGGTGGTCAAGGTTAACATCAACAGTGATAAGTCATATTGCTAGAGTGTCCCTTTCATTTAAGGTAATGAGAATGGCACTTTAGTTCTGTGGTCTTCTCCCCCAAACACATTATCTCAGTGTAATCATGGGAAAAACAAAAAATTCCTACATGCGAGATATTCTCCAAAATACCTAACCTATAATGCTCAAAATTATCAAAGTCATCAGAAACAAGGAAAATGTAAGAAAACAGTCACAACCAAGAAGAGCCTAAGGAGCCCTGATCACTAAATGTCATGTGATATTCCTGGATAAAATCCTGAAACAGAATAAAGAACGTTAGGAAAAAACTGAGGAAATCTGATGAAGTATGAGGCTTTGGTTAAATTAAAAAAAAAATCATAGAGAAAATGAAAGGGTAAAAACAAATCATAGAAAACAATTTTATAGAATGATAGATTAAGCTGCTGAAAAAGAAATCAAATATGCTTGTTTTGTGGAAGAATATAATATACCTTCTATCCACATCTCTCACTTAGAATAGGGAGAAAATAGCTGTGAATCGCCTTGCAAAGTAAATGCATGATTGAAAATCTTAGAAAAGTTAAACATATTTTGTTGCTTTCAATAAATAGTAAATATCATCTAAAGGGGAAAAGAACTGCTTTATAATACAGAAAATAGACTTTTGTCTTTTATTCTATATGTTTTATGGGCATTCCTTCCTTTCATTTTAGGACTGTTGTAAAGATTAAGTAAAATTTCTAAAAAAAAAACAATACACAAAAAAATTTTTAATTAGGATAGACCATATACTATGTCATAAAACAAGCTTCAACAAATTTTTGAGGATAGAAATGATTTCAAGCATCTTTTCTGACCACAATTTTATGAAACTAGAAACCAACCACAGAAAGAAAAATGGGAAAAGAACAACATGCTAATAAAAGACCAATGGGTCAATGATGAAATCAAAGAAATCAGAAAATAGCTTGAGATAAACAAAAATGAAAACACAACCTTACAAAGTCTATGGGATTCAGCAAAGCAGTTCTAAGAGGAAAGTTCAGAGTGATACAGACCTTGAGAAAAATCTCAAATAAACAACCTAACCTACTACCTAAAAGAATCAGAAAAAAGAACAAACAGAACCCAAAGTCAGCAGAAAGAAGGAAATAATAAACATCAGAGAGGGAATAAATAAGCTAGAGATTAAAAAACAATAGAAAAAGGTCAATAAAATCAAGAACTGGTTTTTTGAAAACATAAACAAAATTGACAAACCCCTAGCCAGGCTCACCAAGAAGGAAGGAGAGAAGACCCAAATAAACACAATAAGAAGTATAAGAGGCAAAATAACAACCGACACCACAGAAATACAAAAAATCATGAGAGAATACTATGAACAGTTATATGCCAACAAATTGGACAACCTAGAAGAAATGGACAAACTTCTAGGAACATACAGCCTTCCAAACCTGAGTCAAGAAGAAACAAATAATCTGAACAGACTGATTACTAGAAGTGAAATAGAATCTGCAATTAAAAAACTCCCTGCAAACAAAAGTCCAAGATCAGCTGACTTCACTGAAGAATTCTACCAAATATACAAAGAACAACTTATGCCTATCCTTCTCAAACTATTCCAAAAAAATTGAAGAGGCAGGAACACTCCCACATTAATTCTACGAAGCCACCATCATTCTGATACCAAAATCTGATGAAGACACTAAATAAAATTACAGACTAATATCTTTGATGAATATAGATGCAAAAATCCTCAACAAAATATTAGCAAATTGAATCCAACAATACATAAAAAGCATCATACACCATGACCAAGTTGGATTCATTCCAGGGTCACGAGGATGATTCAACGTACATAAATCAATCAATGTGACATACCACATTAACAAAAGGAAAGACAAAAACCATATGATCATTTCAATAGACATAGGAAAATAATTAGACAAAATTCAACATCCATCTATGATAACAACTCTCAGCAAAGTGGTCATAGAGAAAACATATTTCAATATAATAAAAGCCATTTATGACAAACTCACAGCCAGTATAATACTCAATGGTGAAAAGCTGAAATGCTTCCTGCTAAATTCAGGGAAAAGACAAGGCTGCTCACTCTCACCACTTCTATTCAACATAGTATTGGAAGTCCTAGCCACAGCAATCAGACAAGAAAAAGAAATAAAAGGTATCCAAATTGGAAGGGAAGAGGTAAAATTGTCATAATATGCAGATGACATGATACTCTATGTAGGAAACCCTAAAGACTCCACACAAAACCTACTAGGGCTGATAAATAAATTCAGCAAGGTAGCAGGATACAAGATTAATATACAGAAATCTGTTGCATTTCTTTACATTAACAATAAAATATCAGAAAGAGAAAGTTTAAAAAAAAAATCCTGTTTAAAATTGTGTTGGAAAAAAATCTAGGAATAAACCTGACTAAGGAGGTGAGGTTTACATGCTGAGAACTATAAAACATTGATAAAGGAAATTGAAGATGATGAAAGAAATGGAAAGATATCTCATGCTCTTGAATTAGAAGAATTAATATTGTTAAAATGGCTATACTACCAAAAGCAATCTACAGATTTGGTGTGATCTCTATCAGAATACACATGACATTTTCCACAAAGCTAGTAAAAATAATCCTAAAATTTATATGGCCCCCAAATGCAAAAGCAATCCTGAAGAAAAAGAACAAAGCCAGAGGCAAAACAACTCCCAGACCTTAGACTATACTACAAAGCTACAGTAGTCAAAACAGCATGATATTGGCCCAGAAATAGCCATACAGATCAAGGGAACAGAGTAGAGAGCCCAGAAATAAATCACACACCTATGGTCAATTAATCTACAACAAAGGAGGCAAGAATATACAATGGAGAAAAGACAGTCTCTTCAACAAGTGGTGTTGGGAAAGCTGGACACCTATATGTAAATCAATAAAATTAGAACACTGATTCACATCATATACAAAAATAAACTCAAAATGATTTAAACACTTAAATATAAGTCATGACACCATAAAATTCCTAGAAGAGAACATAGGCAAAACATTCTCAGACATAAATCGTAGCAATATTTTCTTAGATCAGTCTCCCAAGGCAAAAGAACTAAAAGCAAAAACAAACAGGACATAGTCAAACTCGGAAGCTTTTGCACAGCAAAGGAAACCATCAACAAAATGAAAAGACAGCCTCCGGAATGGGGGAAAATATTTGCAAATAATGTAACCAACAAGGAGTTAATATTAAAAAATATACAAACAACTTATACAACTTAATATTAGAAAAAAAATCAAACAATGGGCAGAAGACCTAAACAGAGTTTTTTCCAAAGAAGATAAACAGATGGCCAACAGGCATATGAAAATATACTCAACATTGCTAATTATTAGAGAAGTGCAAATCAAAACCACAATGAGGTACCACCTCACACTGGTCAGAATAGCTATCATCAAAAAGTCTACAAATAATAAATGCTGGAGAGGGTGTGGAGAAAAGGGAACCCTCATGCACTGTTGGTGGGAATGTAAATTGATACAGCCACTATGGAGAACAGTATGGAGGTTCCTTAAAATAAAAATAGAGCTACAATATGATCCAGGATTCCCACTCCTCAGTATATATCTGGAAAAAACAAAAATTTCTAATTTGAAAAGATACATGCATCCCAGTGTTCATAGCAGGACTATTTACAATAGCCAAGACATGGAAGCAACTCAGGTACCTATCAACAGAGGACTGGCTTGAGAAGATGTGGTATATACACACAATGGAATATTACTCAGCCATTAAAAAATGAAATATTGCCACTTGCAGCAACATAGATGGACTTAGAGAATATTATACTTAGTGCAGTAAGTCAGAGAAAGACAAATAATATATGATATCACTTATATGTGGAATCTAAAAATAACACAAATGAATCTGTATACAAAACAGAAACAGACTCACAGACATAGAAAACAAACTTATGGTTATGAAAGGGAAGAGAGAGGGAGAGACAAATTAGGAGTATGGCATTAGCAGATGCAAACTACTATACATAAAACAGATAAACAAAAAGATTTACTGTATAGCACAGGGAATTATATTCAATATTTGTAATAACCTATAATAAAATATAATCTGAGAAAAATACTTGAATAACTTTGCTGTACACCTAAAACTAACACAATATTGTAAATCAACTATACCTCAAAAAATTTTTTAAATTAGAAAATCTGAATAGTCATATACAATTTATGTTTTGCTACTAAAAACTCCATATACCCCACACAATTATATTTTATTCTATACAGAAACAAACAGTTTCCTGCAAATAAGCTCTAGGTCCCAATGTCTTCATCATAAAAAATAAATTGTCTAACTTGTTTTGTAAAGCTGGCATAACTCTGACATCATATTCCCTGAATATACTACATATGTCTATAATAAAGTATATTTTATTTAAAGTATACATAGTTTTTATATATAAATGTTTTATATACATTAAAGTTTATATATGGTTTATTTATATAAATATATATGTATATTATATATATTTGTATATATGTAAACTTGTGTGTAAATAATATATAAGTAGCAGAGCTGATATCTGACAAGGCTATTTCAAGAAAAGGAAATTATAAGTCAGTTTCACCGATACACATAGATGCAAATAAAAAGAAAGCAAAAAGAATCCAGCAATATTTTAAAAGAATAGTACATCACAACAAAATCTCATTATGGGAATGTGAAGTTGGTTTAACATTTGAGAACCGATTATTATAACTGACCATATTAACAAACCAAGGAGGAAGAGCACATAATTGTCAATAAGGAAAGACAAAAAACATGTAATAAAATTCTGTTTTATTCATTATTTTTAAAAAAACAAATGACACTTCACAAACTAGGAAATAAAGTTACTCAATATGATAAAGTAGATCTAAAAAAATAAGATAATTATCGTATTTTATCCTGAGTTGTTAAGCCCTTTATCCCAAGTTTGGGATCAAGAAAGGATACTAGCTATCACTACTTCTATTATATATAGGAATAAAGGCTCTATTCAGGGATGAAAAATAATAAACTATAAAAAAAGATTAGAAAGGAAGCAATAAAAGTATCATGATTTTTAGATAATGTAATTGTGTGTGAAGAAAATCCAAAGATATCTTGAGATAAACACTACTTTAAATTACAAATTTAGCAAGGTCACTGTGTACAAGATCAATACATGCACACCCACGTATATGAAACAAAGATACATCAAATTAAAATAGAAAACGAAACATCTTTTAAAATGCAAAATAAATGTCAAATATCTAGGCATAACCCTACAAAAGTTAATGTAATACTTCTACACAGAAAACCCTATATCATTTTTGAGAGAAACTAAAAGATACTCCAATAGAGAAATAAATCTTGTTTATGAATTGGAAAATCCAATACTGTAAAGATGTAAATTCTCCCCAAATTGATCCATAGGTTAAAAACAACTGCAATACACACAACTGTGTGTGTGTGTGTGTGCGTGTGTGTGTGCGCGCACGTGTAAATTGAAAAGCTGATTTAAAATTTCATGTGAAATGCAAAGGCCTCAAAATATTCAAGAACTATAATTTCTCAAAAAAAGTCAAAGCACCTATGCAATCATATATAAAAACTTACAAAGATACAGTAATTAAGACATGGTAGTGTGGAAGGAAAGATAAGAAGACCAATGAAAAAAAAATAGATTATCCAAAAATAGATCCAAACACAAATGAAGAAAAGATCAGGTTTTCAGTAAATGGTATTGGGTCCACTGGATAGCCATAAGGAAAAAGAAATGAATCTTGACTATTATGTCATATAAAATTAACTTCATTTGGATTGCAGATAATAAATAAAAGTAAAATAGTAAAGCTTCCAAATGTTAACATAAGAAAATATCTTTTTAACCCTTGGGCAGGAAAGCATTTATCAAACAGAACCACTCTAAGCACCAATCATGAAAAATAAGATTGAAAATTGGTTTCTCTTCATCAACAGCCACCATTAAGAGAATAAAACGGTGTTAGAGGTTGGTTAATGTTACTATGGCAATCAAATTGCAATATAAATGTATCAAATTAATATGTTGTACACCTTAAACTTATACAATGCTGTATGTCAATACACAAAAAGGAAAAAAAAGAAAGAAAACGAAGAAAAGGCAAGCTGCAAAGTGGGAAAGTTCATGTAACTGACAAGGGACATTGCTCCAGTTGCTATTGCTGTGTAACAAATTACCCCATAATTATTTAAATGGTATAAAATAGCCATTTTGATAGACTAATGTATTTGGCTGTTAAAAATTTAGGAGTAACACAGTGGGAATGGCTTGTGCCTGATCCTCAGAGTCTGGGACCACGTCTGGGAAGACTCAAAGGCAGAAAGTGACTTGTGACCTCTCCATGCTTATAGATGTCTTCTACAGCATCTGATCAAGACAGTAGAACTTCTTACATGGTGGCTCAGGGCTTCAGCACCAATGTTCCAGCAAACAAAGTGGAAGCTGTATCATTATTTATAACCTAGGCTTGGAAGTCACATGGTATTATTTTTTAGCATATTATATTGGTTAAGCAAGTAAAAGCTCACTTAGAATCAAGGGTAGAAAACAAAGATCTCACCTCAAGAGAGGAGAAATGTCAGTGAATTTTGTGGTCATTCATTTAAATCATCCCAGACTCATATAGAGAATGTATAAAATGCTTCTTGTATATCATTATGACAAAGACAGACAATCCAATAGAAAGAAAATAACCCGAAGACTTGAAATTATAAGAGGGAAAATTAATGTTATACTTTGTCTGAACTCTATTAACCCACTTCTATATTCAGAGATTTTTGAAAAGATATTAGACAATAAATAATTTTAAAGTGTTAATGGAGGAGATTGTTAAGTGAGCTGGACCTTAAGAATGAATAGAATTTGGAGAGGTTGGAAAAGGGAAATAATTTAATGTCTAACCTCTCCTCCCAGTAAAGATGGGTCTTTGCAGCTATGACTGGTGCTTGGGAATTAAGGTTGAGTGAGTACTGATAACAATGAAGGACATCTATTAAGCCATGCAACTAGACTTCATGATTTCCCTTTTCCGGAAAAGGCTCCATTTGGTGGGGGGAAATACCCCATATATACAGTTATAGCAGAAGCAGTCATGTCCATATAACACTACTGTCTCCTACTAAAAATGCTAGATTTAAAGTGGGCCCAATATTTAAGCTAGGACAATCATCTCTTCCTCTAGCTGGACCAAATGGCTATTCTGAATTGGGTTTGTATGTAATCTTTCTTTGTCTGGTTGAGCAGACTGGGAGCCAGGAAATGCACAGGCTACTAACAGCCATATATTTCCCACTCTGTAGATTCACAAGCAGAGAAAGTCAGCCTGAAAATATGAAGAATAGTGAAGCAGATGTAAATAATGGAGCGAAAAATGAAAGACATGGAAAGAAAATTGAAAGCCATCAAGTCTGTGGGTCCATCTTTTGCTTCATCACAGAATATTTTCCTACTGAGTGAAAGATTATTGTATACTTATAATACATTGTCCTTCTTGTTTAACTGGGTTTCTGAAACTACAATCCAAATCAGTTTGACTAATGCAAGAACAAAGGGGAACTGAATACTCAGTTCCAGGCAATGGTAGACTCCATAGGAAAGCATATTGGTGACAACATTTATTGAGGATTTACCTTGTCAGTTGCTACTTCATTTGATCCTCCCAAATGATCATCCATGTAAGCAATATCCCATATTAGAGATGAGAAAACTGAAGTTTAGGGAACTTAGGTAATAGGTTAGGCTCCAAAGCCACTGCTTTCACTAGTATGCTCTACTGCCTTCATCAAAGCCAAAAGAATAAATAATAAACAAGAACTAGATTTGAAATTAAAGATAGAACAAGTTGTAGCCTGGAGGGATTCTTGGATCCAAACATACACTTTATAAGAGAGCTGTGAACAAGACCTGGGGCAGAAGGAGCTATTAAACATGCCAGTCCTGATTAGATGTTTCAAATCAATGACTCTAAAAGTATTTTTAGGCAGGGCAAAAGACTTACTCAGCCTGTTACCACTTTTGTGGGAAAAAATAACGTACCAATGTACAATTTTAAATTTTGTATGCACTTGACTCGGAAATAGGGGTATCTGGATTCATATTTTAACTGCAACTCGTATAATGTCTTAAAACTTAGTAATTTAATAACTATAAGCCAACATTTTTGGTGATATCAAAATGCATCACTACATACTGTAGGGTTAATGAGTCCACTAACAACAAGCTAAATTAAGTATGATGGAGCTAAATTAACGCTGATTTAGAGGTAAAAGCAAACATTTCTGCAATTGAAAATGAAAGCCATGAGAAAATAACATTGATGTTATACGTAAAACAACAACCACCAAATTCTTCTGTAATATTCTGAGCATTACTACACTGTTTCATATGAAGTAGAAGCTTTACAATGTTGACATACGTAGCATTCTTAATAAAATAATAAACAATAATAAAATAATGTACAATTATTCCTAGCAAACTACAGTAAGTTTCTCATTTTTTGTTTAGGAATTCAAATTACAGTAATTCTGGATAGCTCAACTATTTTGTAGTGACTCCAAGTAAGATGAAAATTAAAGAAATGTCTATGGAAATGGGCATCATTTATCCAAAAGAAACAAAGAAAGGACTTACATTTTGGGGCAAATCATAGGCTATCAGATGATTATGAGTAAACGTTGGTTTGAAACTCAAGTATTGCTATGTCAGATGTAAATACTGTCATGACTAAGGCACAAGGTAGAAATAAACATGAAGGAGGCCTAACTAAAGTAGACACTGTGTATTGGAAATCAGTGGGGAATTAAATCGTTTTGGTAAAAAGGGAACAGATCACGAAAGGGCGAACTATAGTTGGACGAGCTTTGATTAGATGCATTGGGCTTTGGCAACCATGCAGAGTTCTTAATCAGAAAAGTAATGGGATGGAAGTTGTATGTTAAGGAGACATGTAGGGGCAGCAGAGTGCAGGCTGAGTGGGAACAGGACAGAGTTAAGGCACTGAGACCATGTAGAAAGCCTTCCAGTGGAATGGCCACGGTGTGAGAAGTGTCTGGAGCACATGATCACACAGGGCCTGGGGAGATGTAGTCTAATCTGAGGGGCTTGACAGAAATAAATGAGGGAAAAGAAAAACGAAAGGGTCAAGATCTAGCAGAGGGAGAGAACAGTGGTTCTATTCATCTATTCATGTAAACCAAGTAAGAAAATGATTACAAGTGGAATCGTGCTTTCAGGCAAAGTGTTACATTTGAGGCAACTATGGAAAACCAAATAAATATATACTTTAAGCTAGTAAGATAAGTAACTGAATGAGGACTAGGTAAGGGTTCAAGGCTGGAGATATAGATTGGAGAATTAGATAATGATAGAGATGTTAATTGAATACCTGAAGAGTAAATATATTAATAGATTGAATGTAGACAGGAAAGAAGAGATTGGAGCACATACATTTGGGGACCTTTATTCTTAGTAGATAGGAGAAAAGCAGGGGCTCTTGAAAAAGAGACTAAGAAAGAAGGGCCAGGGCTGCAAAGAGAAAGGAGAATGGATGTCCGTGTAGAAGCCTAAAGAGAAAAGCATTTCAGAAAAGAGGTGGATAGTCACTGATGCCAAATGTTAGAGTTCAAGGAAAATAAAGCCTGAGGAAAAGACACTGCATAGATAGAAAGGACATTTTTAATATCTTGCAACTGAAATATTTGAGCAAAGTGTGGAAACAGGAGATTGAATATAGGGTCTTCAGGAAATAAGTAGGTAGGAGATGGAGGCAGAGGTATAGCTGGAAAGTTCAAGGGGTTGGCGATAAAAAGAGGCAGTCTAAACAGGAGTGATAAAGATGGAGCAGTACCAAACAAATACTGTATTAAGAAAGGTTATCCTCTAAATACAAAGAGTGCTTCAGTAGAAAGAAGTGCTTTATTAATTATGCTATGCAGTGTCCTATTTTTGTCAATAAGAGTTTTCATGAAACAACTGATGAATAGCATCTTGACATTTTAGAGTTCAGAAACTAATGCTTTCTCTTTAAGACAAAATAAAAACATTATCTGCTGGAAGAGATATTCCTTCATGACATACTTAGTAAAATGTTATCTTATTAACAGCTTCATTAATCTATGCATCCAACCATCCTGCAGAATCTATCTCAGTTTTTGTCATTCTAAATGAGGGCATCTCTTAATTTCTGCCATCACCGAGACATTTTATATTGGTACGATATGGATTTTATCTTCTTGGTTTTAACCAATTTCTCAAATTTAATCAGGGTATAATGTATGTTGATTCAAACTCACATCATGTTACAAGGCCCTTATACTTGTTCCATCTGTAAATTATGCTTTTCATATTCCTTTACTTGATTCTATGAGTTGTTAATGAAGTATTCATTAATATTATATTTAGAGGTATCTGATTAGAGACAATAAAACATGTCTCTCCAGATTGACAGTAGCCTATCAACGGTTCCTAGAAGGGGTATGTTGAATTATTTTTCAGTGGTACAATTCAAACGGCTGTCACTTCTTTCCAATCAGCATTGTTGCTTTCCTTCTGTTAATTCTGTTAGACCTGCATCTCATTTATTCATTAGATTTCCATTTTTTTTGCACTGGGAAAACTATCACCTTATTTGGCCTAATTTATTTGCCTCACACGTATTTGGCTTCACCATGATAGCAGATGGGTATAAAAATACATGCATGTATACACTTTGGCTCTCTTCCTGGCAAGTGAATTAGTCCACAACATTTTCTGTAGCCTATCTCACATTTAATGTCACAGAAGGGATTCGTTTTTTGGCAATGAGCATTAGTAGCCTGAAGAACGGGGGTCATAAATCCCATTTTCATTTTTTATTAAAATCGTACAATGTCAGGGTGTAATTTTCATTTTTTGATACAGTGTAATCTATTCAGTGACCTTGGACTGTGTTCCTTTGCTAATCTGAAATGCTGAATCAGTGTACTAACGATTTCTGCAACTTCACACAGTTTCCTCTAATATAAGACTTTAAAAAGCTTAGTTTTTAGCTGAATACTCACTGATGGAAAGAACAATGTTGGTGAATTTTAAGAGGAAAAGCAGAGGCCAGTGCAAAATTTTAAAAAATGAAACAAAATCCATGAGTTACTCAGAAAAATAAATGTTTATGTTTTACCTTTTATGACTCCACTGTCTTCCAACTGAATTATCATTCTAGTCCAACCTCATTTAGTATCTTAAGCCTCTCACATTTAATCATCAATCATTTTACTGTAACTAATTCTTGAACAAACATGAAAAACAGATTCAGGCCAATGTATAAATAAGTAAAATGGTTAAACCTAATGGTTTTAGGTAATAATTTCAGTCTTCTTTCTAAACATTTAACCATTACCCATATTTTTTGTTTCCTAAACCCATCCTTTTAACATAGGTTCTGATAGAAAATAGTTTGAACGGATGAAGAGAAATGGTAGCCACTATGGTGGCTGAGGGTGATGGTTGTAATGGCTCCAAACTGTGTCCATCTTCTGCTACACGTTTGTTGCCACTAATACTTTCTACCACATCCAGCCCTGATTCAATTCAAAGTTCAACCACCTTCTGTCAATCCCTTGCCTTGTTTTATGTCATTCTTATCTATTTGGCAATACCCCAAAACCAGATTAATCCTTCAGCCAGCTTTCCCTTCTAATCTCAAGCAACTGATCCCTGGTAGAGAAAATTATATACACTATACCATAGATCTATAGCCTCATTATAAAAATAAACCAAAAACCTAAAATTAGATACTTATGTGGGTATGTGTATATGTTATCAAAGCTATGTTTTTAAAGTTATAGGTCAAACTATTAGTATGTTATGCAATTAGTTTAGTAGTTAAGACATGCATTTTTATTTTTAGCAAAGTATATGAGAACAGAAAGGAGAAATCATACTGTCTTACTTGTAGTAAACCGAAGTATTATTTCCTAAAACATGTTTCCGTTATGTGTGTGCATCATGAGCTGTACTGTAAAATGAAATTCTTACTGTGGTTCATAATCAAAATAGTTCACTGATCTAGAACTATCCAGGATACTGGTGAGAATGTGAAGTAAATGAAATGCTCATTCACTGCTGGTGGAAATGTAACAGTTTTGCCTCTTCGGAGGAAACTATAGTTTCTTATAAAGTTAAACATAGACTTGCCATATGACTTCGTAATTCCACTTCTAAGTATTTACACAAGAAAAATGAAACCATATGATGACAAAAAGGTTTGTACTTGAATGTTCATAGGTACTTTATTCGTAACAGCCAAAGCACGGGAAATGACGCAAACGTCCATTGACTGATGAACTGATAAACAATTGTAGTAGATCCATACAGTGGAATACCTTTTGGCAATTAACTTTCTAACTACTGATACACGCAACAAAATAGTTGAATCCGTAAAGCATCATGCTACGTGAAAAAAGACAGCCAAAATCCTATATGCAATTCTAGAAAAGGCAAACAACATAGCGACAGAAACATCAGTGGTTGTCAGGAACTGGGGGTGAGAGAAGGTTTCTCTCTACAAAAGGGCATAAGGCTACTTTCAGGTTAATGGAAATGTATATCATGATTGTGGTTGAGAATATACAACTGGATACCTTTCTTAATACTCATCAAAATGTACAGTTAAAATGAGTAAATTTTATTGTAAGCCATGTGTACCCTCAATAAAGCTGAGTTGTACAAAAACTAAGAAAAAAACTTTTTTATAGATTTTTCAATGCATGAAATGGTCCAAAATATATTCCCTGGTACCTATAGTACTAAACTTTATATTTTCCTCTACTTCAGATCTCCTTAATTCATCTTTCATTTTTATAAATATAAGTAGACAGCATAAGATTAAACCTTAAACATTTCTGAATTGGTAAAAGGAAGTTATTTAAATTTCTCCTTTAAGGTATATATATATATATACATTTTTCTAAAAGCAAGAAAATCATTGTATTCCCTTGCTTTTTGCCTTGATGTTTGTGGCCTTCTTTTACCTGTGTTAAAAAGTTGCCCTAGAGGCTTCTGGGAAGATGGTGGAACAGTAAGACGCAGAGATCACCTTCCTCCCCAGATACACCAGAAATACATCTACACGTGGAAAAACTCCTATAGAACACCTACTGAACGCTGGCAGAAGACCTCAGACCTACCAAAAGGCAAGAAACCCCCCACGTACCTGGGTAGGGCAAAAGAAAAACATAAACAGAGACGAAAGGATAGGGACGGGACCTGCACCAGTGTGAGGGAGCTGTGAAGGAGGAAAGTTTCCACACACTAGGAAGCCCCTTCGCGGGCGGAGACTGCAGGTGGCGGAGGGGGAAAGCTTCGGAGCCCCGGAGGACAGCACAGCAACAGGGGTGAGGAGAGCAAAGCGGTGAGATTCCCGCACAGAGTATCAGGGCCGAGCGGCACTCACCAGTCCGAGAGGCTTGTCTGCTCACCCGCCGGGGCGGGCGGGGCCTGGAGTTGAGGCTCGGGCTTGGGTCGGAGCGCCTGGAGAGGACTGGGGTTGGCGGCGTGAACACAGCCTGCAGGGGGTTAGTGCACCACAGCTAGCCGGGAGGGAGTCCGGGGAAAAGTCTGGACCTGCCGAAGAGGCTAGAGACTTTTTCTTCCCTTTTTGTTTCCTGGTGCCGAGGAGAGGGAATTAAGAGCGCTGCTTAAAGGAGCTCCAGAGACGAGCCGCGGCTAAAAGCGCGGACCCCAGAGACGGGCATGAGACGCTAAGGCTGCTGCTGCCGCCACCAAGAAGCCTGTGTGCCAGCACAGGTCACTCTCCACACCTCGCTTCCGGGGAGCCTGTGCAGCCCGCCACTGCCAGGGTCCCGGGATCCACGGACAACTCCCCCGGAAGAACGCACGGCGCGCCTCAGGCTGCTGCAACGTCACGCTGGCCTCTGCCGCCGCAGGCCCGCCCCGCACTCCGTGCCCCTCCCTCCCCCCCGGGCCTGAGTGAGCCAGAGCCCCCGAATCAGCGGCTCCTTTAACCCCGTCCTGTCTGAGCGGAAAAACAGACGCCCTCTGGCGACCTACACGCAGAGGCGGGGCCAAATCCAAAGCTGAGCCCCTGGGAGCTGTGAGAACAAAGAAGAGAAAGGGAAATCTCTCCCAGCAGCCTCAGAAAAAGCGGATTAAAGCTCCACAATCAACTTGATGAACGCTGCATCTGTGGATTACATGAAGAGAAAACGAATGATCCCAAATTGAGGAGGTGGACTTTGAGAGAAAGATTTATGATTTTTTCCCCTTTTCCTCTTTTTGTGAGTGTGCATGTGTATGCTTCTGTGTGAGATTTTTTCTATATAACTTTGCTTCCACCATTTGTCCTAGGGTTCTAACTGTCTGTTTAGTTTTGTTTTGTTTTGTTCTGTTTAATTTTTTTCTTAATAATTATTTTTTATTTTAATAACTTTATTTTATTTTACTTTATCTTCTTTTTATCCTTCCTTCCCTCCTTCCTTCATTCCTCCCTCCCTCCCTCCTTTCTTTCTTTCTACTTCTACTAATTCTTTCTTTCTACTTTTTCTCCCTTTTATTCTGAGCCATGTGGATGAAAGACTCTTGGTGCTGCAGCCAGGAGTCAGTGCTGTGCCTCTGAGGTGGGAGAGCCAACTTCAGGACACTGGTCCACAAGAGACCTCCCAGCTCCACATAATATCAAACGGCAAAAATCTCCCAGAGATCTCCATCTCAATGCTAGCAGCCAGCTTCACTCAACGACCAGCAAACTACAGTGCTGGACACCCTATGCCAAACAACTAGCAAGACAGGAACACACCCCACCCATTAGCAGAAAGGCTGCCTAAAACCATAACAAGTCCACAGACACCCCAAAACACACCACCAGACGTGGACCTGCCCACCAGAAACACAAGATCCAGCCTCAATCACCAGGACACAGGCACTAGTCCCCTCCACCAGGAAGCCTACACAACCCACTGAACCAACCTTAGCCACTGGGGACAGACACCAAAAACAACGGGAACTACGAACATGCAGCCTGAAAAAAGGAGACCCCAAACACAGTAAGATAGGCAAAATGAGAAGACAGAAAAACACACAGCAGATGAAGGAGCAAGATAAAAACCCACCAGACCTAACAAATGAAGAGGAAATAGGCAGTCTACCTGAAAAAGAACTCAGAATACTGATAGTAAAGATGATCCAAAATCTTGGAAATAAAATGGACAAAATGCAAGAAACATTTAACAAGGACCTAGAAGAACTAAAGATAAAACAAACAATGATGAACAACACAATAAATGAAATTTAAAATACTCTAGATGTAATCCTCAGTTATTCTGCTATTGTAGACAGCTACAGCTTCAGACCTAGAGACACATACAGACTGCAAGTAAGGGGATGGAGAAAGATATTTCTTGCAAATGGAAACCAAAAGAAAGCTGGAGTACCAATTCTCATATCAGATAAAATAGACTTTAAAATAAAGACTATTAGAAGAGACAAAGAAGGACACTACATAATGATCAAGGGATTGATCCAAGAAGAAGATATAACAATTGTAAATATTTATGCACCCAACATAGGAGCACCTCAGTACATAGGGCAAATACTAACAGCCATAAAAGGGGAAATTGACAGTAACACATTCATAGTAGGGGACTTTAACACCCCACTTTCACCAATGGACAGATCATCCAAAATGAAAATAAATAAGGAAACACAAGCTTTAAATGATACATTAAACTAGATGGACTTAATTGATATTTATAGGACATTCCATCCAAAAACAACAGAATACACATTTTTCTCAAGTGCTCATGGAACATTCTCCAGGTTAGATTATATCTTGGGTCACAAATCAAGCCTTGGTAAATTTAAGAAAACTGAAATTGTATCAAGTATCTTTTCCGACCACAACGCTATGAGACTAGATATCAATTACAGGAAAAGATCTGTAAAAAATACAAACACATGGAGGCTAAACAATACACTACTTAAAAACTATGAAGTGATAACTGAAGAAATCAAAGAGGAAATCAAAAAATACCTAGAAACAAATGACAATGGAGACATGACGACCCAAAATCTATGGGATACAGCAAAAGCAGTTCTAACAGGGAAGTTTATAGCAATACAATCCTACCTTAAGAAACAGGAAACATCTCAAATAAACAACCTAACCTTGCACCTAAAGCAATTAGAGAAAGAAGAACAAAAAAACCCCAAAGTTGGCAGAAGGAAAGAAATCATAAAAATTAGATCAGAAATATATGAAAAAGAAATGAAGGAAACGATAGCAAAGATCAATAAAACTAAAAGCTGGTTCTTTGAGAAGATAAACAAAATTGATAAACCATTAGCCAGACTCATCAAGGAAAAAAGGGAGAAGACTCAAATCAATAGAATTAGAAATGAAAAAGGGGAAGTAAGACACTGCAGAAATACAAAAGATCATGAGAGATTACTACAAGCAACTCTATGCCAATAGAATGGACAACTGGAAGAAATGGACAACTTCTTAGAAATGCACAACCTGCCAAGACTGAATCAGGAAGAAATAGAAAATATGAACAGACCAATCACAAGCACTGAAATTGAAACTGTGATTAAAAATCTTCCAACAAACAAAAGCCCAGGACCAGATGGCGTCACAGGTGAATTCTATCAAACATTTAGAGAACAACTAACACCTATCCTTCTCAAACTCTTCCAAAATATAGCAGAGGGAGGAACACTCCCAAACTCATTCTACGAGGCCACCATCACCCTGATACCAAAACCAGACAAGGATGTCACAAAGAAAGAATACTACAGGCCAATATCACTGATGAACATAGATGCAAAAATCCTCAACAAAATACTAGCAAACAGAATCCAACAGCACGTTAAAAGGATCATACACCATGATCAAGTGGGGTTTATTCCAGGAATGCAAGGATTCTTCAATATACGCAAATCAATCAATGTGATACACCATATTAACAAACTGAAGGAGAAAAACCATATGATCATCTCAATAGATGCAGAGAAAGCTTTTGACAAAATTCAACACCCATTTATTATAAAAACCCTGTGTAAAGTAGGCATAGAGGGAACTTTCCTCAACATAATAAAGGCCATATGTGACAAATCCACCGCCAACATCGTCCTCAATGGTGAAAAACTGAAAGCATCTCCACTAAAATCAGGAAGAAGACAAGGTTGCCCACTCTCACCCCTCATTTCAACATAGTTTTGGAAGTTTTAGCCACAGCAATCAGAGAAGAAAAGGAAATAAGAGGAATCCAAATTGGAAAAGAAGAAGTAAAGCTGTCACTGTTTGTAGATGACATGATACTATACATAGAGAATCCTATAGATGCTACCAGAAAACTACTAGAGCTAATCAATGAATTTGGTAAAGTAGCAGGATACAAAATGAATGCACAGAAATCTCTTGCATTCCTATACACTAATGATGAAAAATCTGAAAGTGAAATCAAGAAAACACTCCCATTTGCCATTGCAACAAAAAGAATAAAATATCTAGGAATAAACCTACCTAAGGAGACAAAAGACCTGTATGCAGAAAATTATAAGACACTAATGAAAGAAATTAAAGATGATACAAATAGATGGAGAGATATACCATGTTCTTGGATTGGAAGAATCAACATTGTGAAAATGAATCTACTACCCAAAGCAATCTACAGATTCAATGCAATCCCTATCAAACTACCACTGGCATTTTTTACAGAACAAGAACAAAAAAATTCACAATTTGTATGGAAACACAAAAGACCCCGAACAGCCAAAGCAATGTTGAGAACGAGAAACAGAGCTGGAGAAATCAGGCTCCCTGACTTCAGACTATACTACAAAGCTACAGTAATCAAGACAGTATGGTACTGGCACATAAACAGAAAGATAGATCCATGGAAAAGGATAGAAAGCCCAGAGATAAACCCACGCACATATGGTCACCTTATCTTTGATAAAGGAGGGAGGAATGTACCGTGGAGAAAGGACAGCCTCTTCAATAAGTGGTGCTGAGAAAACTGGACAGGTACATGTAAAAGTATGAGATTAGATCACTCCCTAACACTATACACAAAAATAAGCTTGAAATGGATTAAAGACCTAAATGTAAGGCCAGAAACTATCAAACTCTTAGAGGAAAACATAGGCAGAACACTCTATGACATAAATCCCAGCAAGATCCTTTTTGACCCACCTCCTAGAGAAATGGAAATAAAAACAAAAATAAACAAATGGGACCTAATGAAACTTCAAAGCTTTTGCACAGCAACAGAAAGCATAAATAAGACGAAAAGACAACCCTCAGAATGGGAGAAAATATTTGCAAATGAAGCAACTGACAAAGGATTAATCTCCAAAATTTATAAGCAGCTCATGCAGCTCAATAACAAAAAAACAAACAACCCAATCCAAAAATGGGCAGAAGACCTAAATAGACATTTCTCCAAAGAAGACATACAGACTGCCAACAAACACATGAAAGAATGCTCAACATCACTAATCATTAGAGAAATGCAAATCAAAACTACAATGAGATATCATCTCACACCAGTCAGAATGGCCATCATCAAAAAATCTAGAAACAATAAATGCTGGAGAGGGTGTGGAGAAAAGGGAACACTCTTGCACTGCTGGTGGTAATGTAAATTGATACAGCCATTGTGGAGAACAGTATGGAGGTTCCTTAAAAAACTACAAATAGAACTACCATATGACCCAGCAATCCCACTACTGGGCATATACCCTGAGAAAACCATAATTCAAAAAGAGTCATGTACCAAAATGTTCATTGCAGCTCTATTTACAATAGCCCGGAGATGGAAACAACCTAAGTGTGCATCATCAGATGAATAGATAAAGAAGATGTGGCACATATATACAATGGAGTATTACTCAGCCATAAAAAGAAATGAAATTGAGCTATTTGTAATGAGATGGATGGACCTAGAGTCTGTCATACAGAGTGAAGTAAGTGAGAAAGAGAAAGACAAATACCATATGCTAACACATATATATGGAATTTAAGAAAAAAAAATGTCATGAAGAACCTAGGGGTAAGACAGGAATAAAGACACAGGCCTAGTAGAGAATGGACTTGAGGATATGGGGATGGGGAAGGGTAAGCTGTGACAAAGCGAGAGAGAGGCATGGACATGTATACACTACCAAACGCAAGGTAGCTAGTCAGAAGCAGCCGCATAGCACAGGGAGAGCAGCTCGATGCTTTGTGACCGCCTGGAGGGGTGGGATAGAGAGGGTGGGAGGGAGGGAGACGCAAGAGGGAAGAGATATGGGAACATATGTATATGTAACTGATTCACTTTATTATAAAGCAGAAACTAACACACCATTGTAAAGCAATTATACTCCAATAAAAGTGTAATAAATAAATAAATAAATAAAAATAAAAAGGGGAGGTGGTTTGGTTAAAAAAAAAAGTTGCCCTAGCCAATATCAATATGAGTCAATTTAAATATTAGTCTTTTGGAGAGAAAATATTATTAAATAGATTTCCTATGACAATGAGTTCAAAGGGTAATTTTCTAGTTACTGATCTTTTCCAGAACGAATTTCTTTGTAATTATTAGCCCCCTTTACAACGAAAAATTGCTTCGACCTTTTCTTTAAAGTGTTCCTTTGAGTCTATTCATCTTCCACCTACTCCTCTTCCCATAATAACTGTTTCCAGGAGAGTCTGAAAAGCTGACTAAGCAATAATCATCCTTTAACAGTGGACATTTTTTTCCAGGGGAAGATCAGATTGTATTGCAAGCTGCACTTTCAAATAAGTAGGCAAAACCAAGCAACATCTGCCCTTGAACAAGTAAATTTTTGTGAAAACCAGTGAACTAGGACTCATAATTATAGATGACTTGGCAAAAATCTAGGTACACTAAAATGAAACAACTAAACTATCTAATGATGTATGTCTTAAAATTAAGTATAAAAATATGTGTGTGTACTATTTAGCTTCCCTTTCTTTGATCTTTAGTGTGGAATCCCATAGGCACAGACTATGGGATGTTAACTGCAGTTGTATCAAAGTTCGTACATTAAGGAGTTTCATCTCTCAGTCATAAGAAAGATGCCATATAATACTTATGATAGAAAGTTTGATTATTTTAATATGTAGTTTACTTTCTGAGTCAATGCCTTTGTGTAATATTTTCAACAAGACTACGAACACATATGTCTACAAAATCCTGAATAGAATTTCTGTGTTTCTTTTAATTGCTTATACAAGCCTTAAAACACCAGATGACACAAAGTTGTTGAATTATGGTGCTAGCAACAAATGGCCATGATGGGACATAGATGCCCTTTAGTGATGGGTAGGTCATCCTGTCTTATGGTCTCTGATAAACATGCTTGAATCTGTCAAGATGCCACATTCCTGTTTTTTTTGTGTTTGTTTTTTAATTTTTTGGCTGTGCCACACAGCATGTGGTATTTTAGCTCCCCGACCAGGGATCAAACCTGAGCCCCCCGTAGTGGAAGCGTGGCGTCCTAACCACTGGACCACCAGGGAATTCCCAAGATGCCACATTCTTTGTATATAATAGGATCTCTTATTTGGTAGTAGCTGTGCTCTAAAGTAAGCAGCTGAATTCTTGTAAAGTTGAAATCAACTCATCCATAAAGTACATTCATGGTGAAGGAATTCAGCCCATTATGGTCATTCTGATGAGAGGCAAGAATGGAGGTCTGGACAGATATCTAGGCACTTAAACTATTTGTGCCAGTAAGATACCATCACATCCTTAGGACGGAAGTAGTAGAGAGATTTCTGAAGGGTTTACTGCATATTCTTTAAATATTATGCCTCCCTAACTGTAATACATTTTAATAGATATATTTGTTGCTATGAGGAATAAATGAAACATGAAATTCCACTTTATAAGAAGTTAGACACTTAAGTCTAGACAACCTAAGAAAAATTGTACACATGGTTCTGCTGTACTATATTTCTCTTTAATTACATGGAAGGGAAGGCAGCTTGCATAAGAATAAGAACACCAAAGGATTTATATCATTGCATTTTCAGTCATAAACAGTCTTGAGCAGGATGACCTAAAAATGAATGTCTCACAGGCAGGAAATTTTTTTATAGGGTCAAGACTCTAATATAGAATCAAAAGATTTCAGAAGCTTACTATGAAGCACAGCCTAGGATCAATATTACCTTTATCAAAAGTCATAGTCAGAATAATAGCACACTACCTCTGGTGTTATATGTCCCATTGTAGGATAGTAAGTATGTGAAAAACCTATTTGAATGTTCATAGATTTTCTGCAATCTTGAGTTTTGGATTTTATAAGAAACCCTATTTGTGGATTGTGAGAAAGTAGGTCTGATACTCCAGAAAAAATTCATCGGAGTGAAGGCAACAGATGCCAATGTACAGCTGATCAAAGCACAGATAAGAAGTGTCAGGATGGTGGACAAACCACTTCCCAGTTTGATGTGTCTGCTGTTGTACCTCATCTGTCTAAGAAGCCCCAAACTTTGGACACACACATGGTCAGATATTCAATCCTGGTGGCTTTAAATCTTAGCTGATGGGACACAGAACACTTTAAACCGGTCCCATGTTAGCTATGTAGGGGCTGGTTTAGAGAACTCCTTTCTCTGCTAGAGTACTGAAGCTCACCAAGGTGTATCTACACATGCCATGAGAGCAACACTGATTTAGGCAGACTTATTGTAGAAGTACTATTCCTAACACCCATTTCCCAATTCAGGTTATTCTTCTGGTTCCTTCTCTTATTGGATTTCCCAAAGTCTTCCTAAAATACTTCAATATCAATGATATTCAGAAATAATTTTATAAAATACATGACACCTACATCTTCAGGCATGTACATGTACTCTTGGTATTTCTTTGTGTGGTACCATATGTTATTGTTTACATGAGAATACGTTACCATAAATTATCAAGAACTGGAAGTATCTAATATATTCTGAACATGAAACATTCATGTGGTTAATTTTTTTACATATAAAAAGCTGTATTCTGTAAAGTAACTTTTCTATACCTGTCACCCATCCAACCTCTTCTCAGCCCCCACTGCCTGTGGGTATCCACTCTTGCTAGTTTCTTAAGTATCCCGCCAGAGTTCATCTAGAGAAATACAACTGAATTTCATTATGTTCATATCCCCGTGTTAAATGTAAAAATAGCATTCTGTTCCCAACTGTTCCCATTGTTCTATGCATCCTGCCTTTTATTTATTTATTTATTTATTTATTTGGTTAACAGGAGATCTTGTCATATTAGTACATAAAGAGCATCTCTTTTTTTTTCAGCTGCAATAATATGTCATATGGTTGTCAATATAAATGATATTATATCATTTCATATGTGTGCATCTGATTTGTAGGATAAATGCTCAAAAATTTAATTTCTGTCAACAATTATACAAATTTTTAATATTAATAAATATCGCCAAAGTTCTTCCATGCAGGTTATATCAATACACTTTTTTCAGCAACATATAATAAAACCTTGCCTTTGCTTGACCACTACCATCCTATTATAACATAGTATAGTAGAAAGAGTACTAGGTTTGGATTTTTACTAATTTTGCTGGTTAGGAAAGTTACCTCTTTAAACCTCAGTTTTCTCATCTACTAAAAAAAAACTATATTGCAAAGTTATTATGAGAATTAAATAAAATTATTATATAAAGTGTTGAGTATAGTTACGTACCACGTAGTTAATACCAAATAAATAGAAACAATTGCTTTTTCCCTAACTTTCAAATCATGATGTATATTATACTTATATTAATTTGA
This sequence comes from Stenella coeruleoalba, assembly GCF_951394435.1. Lineage (NCBI taxonomy): Eukaryota > Metazoa > Chordata > Mammalia > Artiodactyla > Delphinidae > Stenella > Stenella coeruleoalba. The sequence continues at coordinate 81,929,689 of NC_137150.1, read as the reverse complement.
GAAAAAACTACTTTTTGCATGATTTCATTTTCATTAGCTATAGTAATTATTATATTAGCTTACCAACTAATAGTATATAGTTAAGCTACTAATGCAAATGTGCACCGAGCACTCACTCACTGCTTTCCTTTATGGAGTAAACAGAAACTGAAGCACAGCACATGAATAAGAGAATAACAAATGTAGGCTTGAGAAACTGACACAGAAAGACTTGGCATTTCTGTTTAAACACAGAATATGAAATCCATGCAGCTATCTCTGTTCTCTCTAAAACCACATGACAACAAGAGTAAAGGGACAAAAAAATAATTTTTAACAAATGACAAAAGGACAAAGAGTATGGTATAGGAAACCACAGCAAATAATAGTTATTGTTATTAATCATTAATGATATTAATAACTTAATATTAATATGCAATATATGTAATAATTATCAGTTATATAGGTGAATGAATATTATTAACAAATATGTCATATTAATAATATTAATACATGAACAAATGTGAACATAATAAAAATAAATATTAACAATTATACTTACTATTAGTGAGAGTAATGCTATTTTTAAGTTAGAAAGCGGAGAAAAAGAGTGGTCAGTTACTCAGCAGGTAGGAGAAAGTTGAAACTGATGATATTAATGGAAAAAGAGAAGCAGCAAGCTAATTTGCACCACAGAACCCCAGAAAGGACCTTTCTATTAGGCCAAGATAGGAAATGAAATTCAAGTAGACTATATGGCTTGACAGTGATTGGTTACACAGTCCACACTACACAAACACAGTGCATGAATGCACTGACTACTGATCTAATCCCATATTATATTATACCTATATAAAAAGAAGGGACTCTGTGTAACGAATCACTGTCAATAGTTAGGGGGTCAATAAATTATATAATAAATTGAAAAAATAAATAGTGTAAGCATGTCATTTAGAGATACAGAGACAATCACACAGCTAAAGTGTTGAAAGTCGTTGCCTCTGGGGAATGTAAGTGGAAGGATTTAGGGGGAAAGATAGGGTGCTATTTTTATCATTAAGCTTAAAGTATTATTTGAATTTTTAAACTATATGTATGAGTCATTTCTGAAGACAAATAAATTGAAATAAAGAGGAAAAAATGAAGGTTAAGCTAAATGTAGAGAGAGAATGATGCACCTTTTCTTTAAGTAAGTTTAGAAAGAGCTGTGTGCTGGGCAAGTTACTTCTTTAGAGGTACAACTAGTCTTTTGTACAGGAATTTGGTAGTACATGCTGTTTAACATACTTAACTAAGATTTCAGATAACAATGATTAGTTCCTTGATTGTGCTTTTAGAGATGTTAAAATTTTTTGTAACCAATTGGCTTCCAGGATACTTCTCTACCCATCCCCATCCCCAACATAAAAATGATTCACTAGCATATCTTCCCAGATATCTTAGAAGAAGAGCAGGGAAGGAAAACAGTGAAAAGACCAGGCATTAAGTCTAAAAAATAACAGTCCTCATACTTCACCCTATCATACAGATACAGATACACTCTCACACATCACACATCACCTCCGCACTCCACCCTCCACCCCCAACCATTAAACACTGGGACCTCCCATTGATCTGAAACTACCTTACAGCCCAGAACAATACCAGGTCATCGTTTTGCAATCAAAATTCTCCAGTGCTTGAGAAACTGTTTGTATTTAATATAGTCAACTATGGCCCATATGGGGCCTCAGAGGGCTGCTAGAATCAATACAACGTTATACGTTCTTGACCTTTAAAATGTGTTCTCATCTCTTCTTCCAATGGGCATATCCTTTCCTAAATTATTGCCTTGGAATCTTGAACATTCACTTGAAAGAAACTGTTTCTAAATTTAAATTAAGCAGCATCCAAGGCACTCCTTTCTATTTTCTGATTAATAAAAATATTCACATGTTTAAGTTGGAAAGTAGCTGAGGAATGCTGCATTTTGAATATCACCATAGTACCTACCCATGGCAGGATCTCAGAACTTGGTCGTGGTCACTCAGATATTTAGTGATAAATTCAGGCATGGGACCTAGTTTGGGATTATTGTCACTATATTGGCTGCCTCTCAGGAGAGAATTTGTAGCATGAATTCAACACAGGTAATATGTTCCAAGGAGAACTGCAAATAGAATCTATGTCATCCATTATTTCAGCCTGTTTCATAAAAAAAAAAAAAATTCTCTTTCATTTTTCTCTGTCTTTTTAAGGGAAGGTTTACCTTGATTCACCATTTCTTTTTCTTCCCAAGCACTCGCATTCTATTTGTTGGGTGGATCTCTCTTCCCTTTATTTCCACTTGACCTATATTTCTAGATTCCTTGAATTACCTTTAATTATCTTTCAGTTTCCATCCCTTGTTTGTATTTGATTTTCATTGTTGGTACTAATTTTAAAACAAAATTAGTCTTGGATCACTAGAAGTCTAACACAGGTAGTTTCTGCCCTGAACTTCTTTTCTGACCTACTGATACTGCTCTGTAAAGTAGAGGCTGCCAAGAATAGGAATGGGAGCTTGCAAAGTGTTCAGAGGAATTTAAGAAACATATTTTTTCTCACATCTGGGGAGCTCATTACTTCATCTTTCTTAATGAAAATGATGATGATGATGATAATGACAAGAAGAGTGATTGGTAATGTGATAATTGGTAATATGATAGACAAGTATCGATCACTTAAGGTATACATAACAGCAGTATCCAGAGACATGCATGCTAGATCCCTGTCCATTTCACACATGGGAAAACTAGTACAATACAGAGTGATTAAACTCTGCAGCAGGGCTTCCCTGGTGGTGCAGTGGTTGGGAGTCCGCCTGCCGATGCAGGGGACACGGGTTCATGCCCCGGTCCAGGAGGATCCCACCTGCCGCGGAGCGGCTGGGCCCGTGAGCCATGGCCGCTGGCCCTGCATGACCGGAGCCTGTGCTCCGCAACGGGAGAGGCCACAGCAGTGAGAGGCCCACGTACCGCAAAAAGACAAAAACAAAAACAAAAACTCTGCAGCAATCAGGAGAAAAGTCTAGAAGAGATCTAGAAGAGCTCCTGGTCGTAAAATTATGGTGCACGTACGCAGCCCTTCATTAGTTACATCCATTACAATTGCTTTCAGTACACAGTCTCTGGCAGGAGATGGAAGGAAAAAGAAAAAGGGAGCCAGCAGGAAATAGAAAGGCTTCCAATTTGATGGCATTTTCTTGAAAATAAAAAGGAGTTATAATAGGCAAACTTGAAAAACAAATATACGACACAAAAAGCAATTTTCTTAGCTACTTATTTTCAGTCTTGCCCCTGTTATTTTAGTACTGAGTTAGAAAACAACTTTTTTCTTTGCTCTCTACTTTTGTTTTGAGTGGGATACTAAAATCAAGGTGTTATGATGTGGTGGAGAGGAGAACCTATTCTTATAAAAACAGCATGTGGCCCTAAAAATCTAACCATTGATCACCAGGTAAAAACATACAGAGAGTGGAGTCTTATCTTGAAGTCAATCTAGTCCCAGGGCCTCACTTTCTAGGTGATGGAATTGAGGTCCAAAAAAATTAAATGGTTGCTAATTATTGTGCAAGCCAGATAAATGCTGTGCATTACACGGATATTCCAAGCTGCTGGACATCAACCTAAAGAATTATTTAAAGCCATAGCTCAGAAAAGAGTCCAGGGTTACAAAAATACTCCATTCAGCACAGTTCTGCTCCTGACAGAAGCACAAAAGATGGTTTCTTGCAAATCATGGTGGTAGTTCTAATAGCTACCAACCAGTGAAGCCTATGTTCTCTCCTTAAGTCACTACAGATAAATCATATCCTGAACCTAATTAAAATGTTGACTTCTCTACTTTTTGAGGTAGTCATATGGTTATGTTTAGTGTCCTAGGAACCAGATGCTAGGTGAACAAAGATGAATAATCAATCCTTGGTCCTTAATCTCAAAGAATCCATGCTATGATCTGAAGGCAGATTGTTACAATACAGTGAATTATGGGAGCTGAAAAGAGAGCAGTAACCTAGCCTGAAGAGAGGGGGCAGATTACAAAAGCTACACAATAGCTTTTCCTTTGTCTTAAATTCACCTGTTAGAAGCTTCAAGAAGCTAGTTCTAACATTGGCTAGTTTGAACCCATCTACGTTCTCCCTAAGTAAAGTCCTCATTATTTAACAAGCCAAGATTATTTAACCCCACGCAAGTGTCATAGTCTTTAAAATCGATCCTCACATATCAGAGATTGCCAATTCTGGAGAGCCAGAGGTTTGTTTCAAAATTCTTACCTGTTCTCTGAGTGGGCCTCACAGAGGTAAGGATAGGTTAAATATTTCCCTATAAGACAGAGAGCTGTATACCTTTATAATAAAGATGAGAAAAAGTCTTTCCCTTACATGGTTTCAAAAAGCCTTTAATTGCACCCTCTTAGTAAGTTGGAGGGTTTTTCTAAACCTACTGACAATGAGGCTAAGACAGATGTGTAAGACATATAAATTATGTAGAAATCTGACCATATTTTAATCATTCTTTTGATTACCTGTTTGTTTTTCTTCACTGCACCTTTATACTAAACCTTACAGTCAGGATGGGAACACAAGACACACTCAAAATACAGACCCAGCATTTTAGATGCGCTTTATAGAAGAAGGATGGAGAAGAGAATGACAAAGCTCACAAGTGATCTATTCAAATATTTAAATGTTGAATGCACCGTGATTGACATTTCATCTAGTCTAAAGACTTTAGTCCCAAATTCCACTGCCTTTCACCAAAAGGAATCAATTCACAAAATGTTCAATGTGTTCTCAGGATACCTGCAACTCTATCACAAAGCCCCGTCGGCAGAAAGGTCACCTACTACGGGCATCATGCAAAAACCTGCTTTCGTTATGAATTAAGTTTGAATATATGAAATCATTTCTTTTAAAGAAAAGAAAAGAAACTCCCTGTTGATTGAGATTTCATCGAGAATGGCCTAAATGTTGCAGAGTACTATTCTTAGGCATATTCTTTCATTGGGCTTTTCTTTGAAAAAATAAATTATCGGTACATCAGGTATGGCCTCAAGATATGTGTGGATAACTACTTTTATTGAAAGCTTAATACATACCAGGTTCTGAGCAAAGCACTTGCTTTATATGCTTTTTCTCATTTAGTCCTCTCTAGAATATTATAAGGGAAGGTTTTCTTACCTCCATTTTATGGGTGAAGAGACCAAGATTTAGGAAGGCTAAGCAACTTGTCCCAGGTCAAATATTCAATGACTATTTGGAGGTGGAGGGATGATTTCAAACAAGCCACCTGACTCTAAAAGACAGTGTTTGTAATTTCCTCTTGCAGTCATGAAAATAAAGAGGAAAACCTCCTTCCTAGTAATATCGTCATGAATGACTGATTTTGAATGATCAAAGGAAGCCCAGAGATGATTTTAACCAATGTCCTCATTTTACAGATAAGAAACTGCCTTTAAACTTCCCTTTTTATCTGTATGGACATAACATAAATTATAAGAATCTATATGTCTGGTATGGTAAAAGTTTATTTCAATAAATACTGTATTTTTAATGAAGTATAGTTGATTTACAATGTTGTATTAGTTTCAGGTGTACAGCACAGTGATTCAGTTATACATATTCTCTTTCAGATTCTTGTCCCATATAGGTTATTACAAAATATTGAGTATAATTCCCTGTGCTATACAGTAGGTCCTTGTTGGTTAACTATTTTATATATAGTAGTGTGTATATGTTAATCCCAACCTAAATACTCTTGTTTTAAAAAATTCAAATATGAAAAAACATACAGTAGCTTCCTAGGAAAACAGCTATTTATACTGCTCTGTGGCCTCTTCCAAGCTTTACATATAACAAACAATGCACACAATGGATAGGATCATATCATCACACTGTGTATTACTTTTCTCACAGTATATTGTTTTTCATGTACCTGGATAGTCTGCACATTCATCATTTTAATGGCTATGTAATATTCCATCAAGCGGATGAAACATAAAACCAATTCACTGTTTTTATAAAACATTTGACTTTATTTACTAAATGCAAACTAAGTTTGTGTGAGCACGTATTAGAAATTGCTAGACACATTTTCAATGAAAAAAACCATTGCAGGAATAGGCAGATTGTTATCTATGTTCCACAAACCAGATTTGAGAGAAATGTTTTAATGAAATGCATAGAGATTTATTTATTCTGATTTGAGATTTTGAGGTATGGAATAGCAATTCTATGTCTGTCATTTGTAATACAGATTATTGTTATTATGATTATATATGAAGCTTTGTGAATGCACCCTGCACTTTATGAATATATCATAGAGATAAAGCAGGACTCTGCCCCCAATGCTTATGAAAAAAGAAAAAAATGGGTAAAGTACAGATAATTGAACAGAGATGCATATTAGTAGATGAAGACTTCATAGAAAATGTAAGATTTGAGAATGATTTTAAATGGGAAAGGAAAGACCCTAGATAAAAAATAAATTTATAGTGACGACATCTCTAGGTTTATTTTTAACCAGCTGACAGACTTCATTGACTGCTTCTCTCAAGCACATAATTTAACTTCTGTAATTCTCTATTATCTGAGAGGAGCTTATCTACCTTCTGTGGACAGTTTAACTCTCAGAGGACTAGCTTTTCTGTTTATTTATCCCCAATTAGACTTGTTTCTACCTTCCCTGAGATATTAGCATCTGTCATGTTGAAGTCAACTTTTGCTTAAGGTATGTATCCTGTATTAATCCTTTATAGAATACATTTCATTTTACACTTTATTAAATTCAAAAGATCAAGGGAATAAGGAGGAGGTTTGATGGCAGTGTAGCCACTAGGATTGAGTGATAGGGAAGTGTTTCATAAAGAAATTAATTGATCCAAGTACTGAAGGAAAATTAGGATATAGTAAAGCCATCAAGGGGGGACAGGGCATCTCACACAGGGAAGCATGGAACATCACGGGCATTATATATGGTGTCCATAATGTCTGGAAACATTGACAAATGTACATATAAATGTTTACAAATGAATTATTGATATTACATTAAAATACATGGCATATTCAAAAACATCACATGGTACGTTCTATGTGGCACTCCTTCCTAATAGTGCAGTTAAATGGGCTGCACAAAATTATAATGAATACAGTGCATTAATGAAGTACTTCCATCAATCTTTGCATATGCATCTATGATTCATTGCTTTAGATGAATTGCACCTCTGATTTTCACTGAATAAATCTTCACATTTAACGTAGCCCATAAAAAAGTAAGCCTGGGTGTTCAGAAGTAAATAAAAAAAAAAAACTTATCTATGTTTCTAGATTTTATGGCAATGCTATAGGATCTGCTGGCAGTTCAGTATGGCTAGAGGGTAGGATGGACATTGAGGAGGGAAGGCAGGAAGGAAGAACATGTATTTGGAGAGGGGCCCCAGTCATTCCAGCTATCTCAGCTGTATTCGTTTCCTTTTGCTGCTATAACAAATTTACCACAAATTTAGTGGCTTAAAACAACAAAAAAATATTCTCTTACAATTCTGAAGGTTAGAAGTCCAAAATCAGATTTGCTAAGTTAAAATCAAGGTGTCAGGAGTTCTGGTTCCTTCTTGAGGCTCTGAGGAGAGGCTTTTTCAGCTTCTAGTGTCTGACTATATCCCCTGTCTTATGGGCTCTTCCTCCATCTCCAAAGTTCATCATTGCAATCTATGCTTCTGTCATCACATCACCTTCTTCTCTTCTGTAGCAGTATCTCCCTCTACCTCCCTCTCATAAGAACACTTGTGATGATATCACTGGACCCACCTGGATAATCCACTATACTCCCCCATCTCTAGATCTTTCACTTAATCACACCTGCAGAATCCCTTTTGCTATATAAAATAATATATTCACAGGTTCCAGGGACCAGGAAGTGAGCATCTTGGTAGTGGGGGGGGGCATTATTCAGTCTACCACACCAGCAAAGTCCCTTCTAGACCAATCAGCCCCCCGAAAACTGCCAGATAACTTCAGCCACATGAGTGAAATCAGCTGATCCCAGCAAGATCAGAACTGCCCAGTTTAGCCCAAGCTAAATTACCCACCAGCAGGATACTGAGCTAAAAATATATGATTGTTGTTTTAAGCTACTATGTTTTGAAGAGGTTTGCTATGTTCAACAGGTAAAAAAAAAAAAAAAATCAATCTGCAAAATTTCTGTATGAGGAAACTATGGGTTCATCCAGGTGGCCATATTGGCAAGTAAAATTATGGATTTTGACTTGAGCTAGAAATTCAGGGTCACCTAACTGAATTTTAAACCAACAAGCAAAATGCACAGACTTGATTCCTATACTATGAGGTCATATTGGTAGCACCATGCTTACCATCCAATGGGGAGAGCATAGGACTTTGAGATTCTCCTATTCATAAACACTTAATTATAATTTCTCTTTTTTGAAAGGGTAAGTCTAATACTTTTAGAAGAATGCATTTCTCAGTAGGGATTCTAGTTTCAGCTTTTGTCTTCCAACTCAGAGCCCTGCCTTGAGAAGTTGTTGTGAGGACACAGTGAGGTAAAGTATACAAAAACCTACAACAGAGCCAGACACTCAGGAAAATGCCCATGGGTGTTATCTATTATTATTACCATCTTTTCACAGGGCCTGCACACAGTTAAGGACTCATCATCACCCAAGAAACCATGGGTTACTTCTACTGAGTAAGCCATAGGAGTGCCTTGACTTTCTAAAACCAACAGGCAGTCTTCTTATTTCATCTTTGCTGTGAGACCTTTCTTTGTGAAATGCTAATTCTACAAAGACTAGAATAGGTGAAAAAGAAATGAACTAGGTTTCTAGTCTTAGATCTGCTGCAAACCATGTCATATTATTTTTTTTAATTAAAAAAAAGATTTTTTATATAAACTAATTTTATTTTATGCAGTATACATTTTATTACTTTGTACTAATACATCCTCATATTACAAAGGCAATTTAGTGGAAGAATGTTTCTTTTGATACTTGAATAATCTGAAAGAACACAAACAGAATTATACATTAAAAAAATACTCATTTGGATAACAATAACAACAACAAAAAAAAGACAAGTTAAACAACAAAAAAACTTTTCCTTTCTTACAGGTGGACATTGAAGTGGATCTCATTTGTTTTTCTTTTTAAAAGCCTCCAAAGACAAAAGCAGCTTAAAATATAATTAAAATGAATAAAAAATGTTTACTAAATTATTGGTCTCCAGCACCATTTTCTGTTGTTTTGATGCAGGTTCTTCTTTGTCTGTTTCTTCTCTTGTGCTCTTTTTACTGGTCTAGATGCACCATTTTCATCATGTTCATCATCACTATCAAATTTAGTTTTCTTGCCCTGAAACTGTACTTTTCCTTTAGCAGACCCAGTCTGGGCAGCTTTATTTCCCTTTCCTTTTCCTTTAAATCTGCGACCTTTTGACTTCCATTTGTTTAGGGATTCTTGTTGATCTTCTATTATTTTTTTCAATGCTTCTTTTTCCACATCTCCTTCTAGTACTTTCCAGGTGACCTCTTTGTTCCTTAATTGTAGGTTACCATTATTTGCATCTTTTGCTTTATCCAGTGTTTCCTTAGCTTTTTCTTTAAACAGAATTATTCCCTCTTTGGCTCCTCTGACAAAGTCTATCCATTTTATTTCACCATGATTTGAGAAAAGGATATGCAAATCTTCTCTACATGTCTGATCATCTAAGTCCCCCGAGAATTTCAGCAAGCAGTTAATCTTTTCTTCTAGAGATTTCATTTCAGCATTTTCTGCTAACTTTTGTTTTTCTTCTTGCTCTTGTTTAGCTCATAATTTAGCATCTATTTTATTTTGCTTTCTTTCTTCATTTTTTTTTTTTGCAAAGTAATCTTCCTTGGAAAGTATTAGCAGGTCTGTGTCTTTGTACTTCTGGCCAGGGGCCTCGACAAACTTAGCAGATTCAATGGTATCAAATACAGCAAATATTGATCCCTTAAATGCTTTGTGCAATGTTCTTTTCATCTGAATATTTAGTACCTGACCTTTATCTTCCAACCATTCTTTTATGTCATCAAGGGTTGCATCAACTGGGAAGCCTTTAATATAAACAGATCTGTTTTTTACATCATTTTTATACTCATCAGTCACTTCAGGGAGGGGTTTGCTTGGAGATCTTCTAATTTTAGTTTTATCTTCACTTATTTCCATGAGTTCCGCCTTTGATTTGCTCAATGCTTCTACTATTACATTAAAGTCTGTTGTCAGTTTAACCTATTAAATTTTATCATTATCTCCAAAGGTACCCAGGCTTCATCCAGTTTGATCTGTTCCTTTAAAAATTTGTTGCGTGGCAAATTGAAGTCACCAAAATAATACTCGATTTGATGACAGATTTTGACCTCCAGAGCAGCCATCTTTTCATTATCACCATTTTCTGCCATTCTGGCTATCTTTAAGTTCCCGGTCCCACAGAGACATGCCACAGGTCACTAACAGCGACAGCAACGTCTCCTCTCCCCAGCGCCTGGCGGCTTGCGCAACGCACCTAAAGAAGATGGGGGTTGTCCCGGCAACCCTTGCAGCCAGGGTGGGTGGGGCTTCGGGCCTTACTGTGTCATTTTAAACAAGTCACTTAACCTCTCTGTGCCTCACTTTCCCTGTGTTCTAATATTTATTTAGTCAGCTTCAGGGAGCAATTGTAAGTATCAGCTGAACCAATTAATCAATCAGATGAACTGAGCACTAATGATGGCCTTGGCAATGTGCTAGCTATCCTGAAAACTTAGAAGTAAGTTATTGCCAGACCCAACTTTATAAGCTGTACCCTTTGTCTTAGTCCACTAGAGCTGCTCTAACAGAATACCATGGACTGGGTGGTTTATAAACAACAAAAATTTATTTCTTACAGTTCTGGAGGCTGTGAAGTCCAAGATCAAGGTGCTGGCAGATCCAGTGTCTGGTGTGGGCTCACTTCCTGGTTTATAGACCCTTATTTTTACTGTGTCCTCACATGGCAGAAGGGGTGAGGGATCTCTCTTATAAAGTTACTAATCCCATTTATGAAAGGCTCAGTCCTCATGACCTAATCACCTCTGAAAGGCACCCCCTCCAAATACCACCACATAGGCGATATAGGTTTCAACATGTGAGTTTTGGAAAGACATAAGCACCCCTTTTCATGCACATACAAGGGATTCCTGTTCCTGGATTAATGATAATATTCTAGAAAAAATAAAATGTACCTTCCAAGTTCTGTGTACATAACCATAAACACAGATATTATTTTAAGGTTTGCATTTAATATTGAAAAATCATGCAAAAATATGACAGAGGACACATGTATAAATTGTCCTTCTTCAAATTTACAAGAATTAAGAGTAAAGGGGTTAAAAAAATTCCTCTCAACTCTCAAACGCAAAGAGGATGGGAGTGGAAACAACTATAGTTAAGACACATCAAGAAAATTTTTGAAGCTGAAAGCAGATGGACAATTCTTTATGACTTTGCAGATGAAAGAAGAGTAAGAATCTTTATGATGGAAGCCAAGAAACAAGTGGTTTCTTGTCACAGAACCCAGTAAAATTCCTGGAATTATAAGTAGCAGATATCTCAAGATTCAGTGGGGATCAAGATGTAAAGATTGGTTGAATGCTTGCATCTAGTTAGATCCTTAGATCTGTACAGCATGACAAATAACACTCCCTCCTAGTCTTTCATATGCATACACAGACACATAGCAGAAAAAGACAAGTCACTTATTCTCTGGAGTGTTTGAATAAGAGGGCTTCCCTAAGAACAGTGGTTCTCAACCAGGTTCAGTTTGCCTCCAAGGGAAGATGTTTTCTGTCCCCAGTTGGGGGGGGGGGGTGGTGATGTTATTGGCATCTAGTGGGTAGATGTCAGAGATGCTGCTAACATCCTACAATTACAGGATGGTCCAAACAACAAAGAATTATTCAATCCTAAGCATCAATAATGCAGAGGTTCAGAAATCCTGCTCTAGAATATCAGAAAAAGTTGAGGGTGGGATGAAATATTAAAACCAGAAGAATTAAATGTGTATCTACACACTAAATGGTGAGAGCTATGTCTTGAATTATGAGTCTCCTTTATCCTCTTTACTCACCTAGCTCAGTTCTAAGAAACCTGACAATTTGCTTTATAACCTCCAGGCAGGTGATCAGAGGCTTCCTTTCTTGGGAAAACACTGTCTAGAGGAAAAGACCTGTGGATTCCAATAGCAGGAGCCTCCCTCCAGCTGACCACTCTAAAGTAAAGCCTGCCATCTTCAGAGTTGTGACACACTGTACTTAAATATAAATGGACAGGAAAGGATCAGCAGACATTGAGAAGAGTTATGACCTGAATGATATAGACCAAAACAGAGGAAGGAAGGGAGGGAGGGAGGGAGGGAGGAAGGAAGGAAGGAAGGAATGAGAGGGAGGGAGGGAGGGAGGGAAAGAGGAAAGAAAGAAAGGAAGAAAGAAAGGAGGGAGGGAGGGAGGGAGGAAGGAAGGAAGGAAGGAAGGAAAGAGAAAGAAAGGAAGGAAGGAAGGAAGGAAGGAAGGAAGGAACCAAAATAAGAAAAAGAAAAGAAAGAAACTTGAAGGAAACAGAGATAAGGCAGGAAGTAAAAGGAAAAACATGCTTAATATCGTCACAGATGTAAGTCAGGCTATGAAATAGGAAAAAGATGCTATAAGAAAAGCATATTAAGAGAACCAAGAAAAGGAACTCTAAACATTCATAGATAATATGAAGGAAATTTCCTAGGAAGATTAAAGACAGTGAGGTTTGTGATACTACCACAAACATTCACCAGGGCTTGCTCTTGTGAACTGGCAGCTGCTGGTTTTGTCTTATTTTCTCCATAAATATTCCACAAAGTATGTCACACAAATAATTCATACAAATACTCTGTATAAATCATACTAATAAAATGTAGATGGGCAGCAAATAAACGGAAAGAAAATCAGTTCAAAGGAAAATAAAAATACTTTTGACCATAAATCAACAGAGAGGTTATAGTTTGACTTCAAACCTACTTCAGTAAATTTGTTAAAAAATGAATGAAAGGGTAGTGATATAAATCACCCTTGTTTGTGAAAAGCCAGTGACAGGGAGTTTCTCTTCTATTTTTTCTTATTATATTTACTGAGAAAAATATCAGAAATGCCAGTTACCATAGCTTTTTGATTGGCATAGGGCTGAATAATAAAAACTTGTCTGGGGTAGTTAAAATCTGCTTTACTTTACACTGATTCCTTTCTCATGCAGCTTTTCAGGTCAGCTGTGACATACAGCAAGCTACCCCTCTACCGAGATGTTTCCTTCAGGTTAGTGTTGGACATCATAGTTCTTACAAAGCTCTCATAAAGGGGTTATGATACATACATACCTCCATTGGTCTGATGCTTTTATTAGATGAGGGCCATCTACTACTAACCTTAGACATTCTCAAGGAGCCAGTAAGTTTGAAAAAGACTGCTGTTAAGGACCGATTTTATTAATAATGAACCTAAGCTCTGTACTTCAGTAATACTTTTCTTCTAAGAGTCCTGAACTATCAATACTTTGTGATTTAAATGAATTAAGGCCTATAAGACCCTTCGAGCTAGAGAAGACATGTTTTTGAAGTAGAAGATCTAAGAAAGAGAGATACAGAGTTAGTTTTACATTTAAAAAGTGAAATGAAAAATCACCGTTCCTAGACCACCACCCCGCACGGCCCGTGGTCGTATAGTGAGGATACAGAGCTGAGGGGAGGGCCCCTTCCTGTCTTCTTGTCCCAGCCCTCCTCCAGCCCCTCAGCTTCCCAGACCCTCATGCAGCTGGCTGTAATTTCTTCCAGGAGCTCTTTTACTGTCTACCTTTCGGGATTAAAAAAAAAAATCAAAAACTTAAAAGAGACACACACACACAAGTTTAAAAAAGCAAAGTGCAGAGAGAGGAAGCAGTGACAATTTTTTTTTTTGGTAATTATGCTTTTTTTAAATTTTTAGTATTTTTCAGTTTTTACTGTGGGTCAGCTATTGATATTTCATCAGGATAACCATTTCTTTGCTGAGTTCAGGTGACTGAAAGAGAGCCACACCCTCAAAACAAAACACACAAAACCACAGAATCACCTTTAATCTAACTTTTTATACAATGTCTCAGTTTCCCGTAACTTTGCACACAAGCTTCTGTGTTGAGTTGAATTGTACCTGCTTTTTTTATTTGCAGAGAGTGTGACTATTGAACTTGAAACGTTTTAAAAAGAATCACCTTTCTTCCCTTTTCTCTCATTTGTTGTGTTATGTCCCACCTTGCTCTCTATACCCCTCTTTTCTTTTCCCTGGTTCCTCCTTCCTCTGCTTCCTCCATAGTCTTTTTCTTTTCCTATCTTACTAATGGTCTCATATTCTCAGACCTCGAACCAAACATGATGGGGGTCTTTCTGTATGAATCCGAACAAATCACTGAATCAATGTGGGGCTGGAATTAGGAGAGGGGCTCCCTTTCTACTTGACTTTGCTTAATCCACTTGGGAAGGTGGCTACATAATCCTTTCCTTCTGCTAAGCTCCCTCTTCTGCCCACAGTCCCATTTGTTAGGGGAGAAAGCAGTGTCCCACTATGAGTTCTGGCTTCCCCTTTCTCCCCACTGTGTCCTATTTGCATATGAAGCTCAGGCCAAGTGGCCTTCCCATTCTCAGCGATGGGAGAAAGGGGTCTGGGGATAACCAAACCCAATCTCAGATCCTTCTAGTCTCCCTGCTCTGGTCCTTAAGCCTTGGGATTTGGCAGAGTACGCAATGACTAATGCATAATACCTTGGAATCAGAGTACCATCGCTTTTGGGAAAAAGATCTCCACCGCTTTAGTCTGAGCAGAAAGAATTCTCTCTCTAGTTCAGGGGTAGGCACACTATAGTGGGCCAAATCTGGCTGAGGCCCTGTGATGGTTGACTTTATGTGTCCACTTGAAGGATGTTTTGGGATTAGATTTCTATTAAAGTCAGTGGAGGCTGAGTAAAGCAGATCACCCTCCACAGTGTGGGTGGGTCTCATATATTGTTCTGAATAGAACAAAAAGCAGGAGGGAAGTTCTGCAGCAGATGGCCTTCAGGCTTGAGCTGCACTTTGGCTCTTTTCTCACGGTCTCCAACTTGAACTGCAGCTTCAACCTCTCCCTGGAGCTCTGGCCTGCTGGTCTACCCTGCAGATTTTGGACTTGCCAGCCTCCATAATTGTATGAGTCAATTCCTTAACATCTCTTTCTGTATACGGACACATCCTAGTGGTTCTGTTTCTCTGAAGAACCCTGGATAGTAAAGACCTGTTTTTGTAAATAGAATGTTATTGGAAGACAGCCATGTCCATTCATCCACGTATGGTCTGTATAGCTGCAGGGTTGAGTAACTGCAACAGAGACACTGAATGACCCACAAAGCTGAAAATATTTACTATCTGGCCCTTTACAGAAAAAGGTTGCCAACCTTTGCTCCAGCTGATGCCCTATCTCTCTTCCCACTAAGAAAACATTGCATGATTGGAAGCTTCTCCTGCCACCCCGGGCTGCTAGCTTTCCCTTATTCATTTTGCCTCAGTACTCGGCATGCCTGCCTCTATTTGAGCACTTAGGATATAAACATATCCATCTCTGTGTCTCACACAAGAGGGTGAGCTCCTAGAGGTCCAGGGCTGTCTTACTGTTTTATTTATTTTTGTTTTGAATTTTGTTCATGTTCAGAATCCAATAGATATCTTTTGAGGAAATAAATTACTAAAACAACAGTAGATGACGTTTGCTAATTGAGCCCCTGTGATGTGCCTATCTCTATGTTAAGCTATTTACATACATTATCTCACGGAATTCGGGCAACAGCTCCGTAATTATCCCCATTTCGCACATGTAGAAACTGAGACCCAGGGAGGATGTGACTTGCCCATGGTTATGCAGCCAGGAAAGTGCCGATGTGGGATTTGAGTGCCGACAATCTGACTCCCAAGCCCAGACTCTGATCTATCAACCCCTCCTCACTACAATGAATAAAGCTGCAGCTCTGGGCCCATCTTAGACTTGCTGTTTCTGTGATGTCTGAAAGCTATTATTTTAACAAAATCAGTGTACAATATATTTTAAAGTTCAGGGTGCCTGATTAGTCATATATATATATATATATATATATATTTGGAAAACAGGCAATCTATTAGCTTTCATCTTTATTAAAAAACTACAGTAAAAAAATATTTAAAAGGAAATCGAAAACATCCACTTTGATGCCGTTGCTAGGATCCCCTTTTTTTATTATGCAGCACAGTGTCTGCGCCCTGTGATCTGGGGACCTCCAGTGTCTCTCAGGCATAGCTGATGATCACAGGTACCTCATGAATGGAAAAGACCCAGCAAGAATACAAACGATCACAAGCCTCATTTCTTTTCTTTCTGCTTTATGACACCGTGGTGCTGCAAACAAAGCACGCGAAAAATTATTTACTTTTTGTTTCAGGTATATTCATTTGATTTCAGCACATCAGAAAAAATCTTCTGATCACTGGACTCATCAGACATGGAAAAAGGCATTTACGGTACCACGTGAGCCAGCTGATGGTCCTGAAATTTCTGGGGGATGCTCTTACAGTAATAAGGAATTACCAGATCACACAAAAGCATTTATACCAATGCATGAAAGGATTATACAATAGGATAGCTTCTTTATGTGGCCCTTAGTCTGCTGCTGTTATTGTGGTGGGAGGCATTGGGTAGACACCTGGGGGAATGCACACAACCTTCTTGGAGATTGTGTAATACAGTCTCTAATGCTAATTCCCACCTACCTTTAGGGCAAGCTCTTCAAAGGCTGGTGGCAGCAACAAGATGATTTACAAGACCTAGCGCAGAAATAGCAGTAGTGACTATGTCCTGCTGAGCATTCTAGGAAGTCCCTATGATAGTCTCTTTACATATATTTCCTGCAATCTAAGAAGAAGGGAATCTCTAATTCAAGGAAATTCTATCATCCATTATACAAGTGCATAGTTGAGATTCAATGACCGAACGATTCTTCTGAGACCACACAGCTAATAAATGGAGGAAATGGGATATGGACTCGATTCTGTCCATTTCCTAAGCTTGTACTCATTTCACTATTCACCGTATTCCAGAAAGGAAGAAACTGTCAAGCTCTGTTTCCTGGAAACAGAAGACATTGTAGGATTGACAAATGAATATGTTTGATGCTTCATGATGATCTCTTCCCAAAGCCTAAAGGTTTTGAAGGGATAAAAAATCTATCTAGTCCTCTACATACCCCAAATATCCTAAAAGCAAAAGGTTACTGGATTACCAGAGTCAAGGACTTATCTTTTAACTTTCTCTTCTGGAGAAAGTTTACAGCTCAGATAAGGAGAAATTGTTTTCTGCCCGGGGAAGTCTAAAGAAAGGACCAAAGGTATCCAATTTAGAGGTACAATTTGAACAGCTATAGAGAAAACAGAAAAACAAAACAAAAACATGGAATGGTAGCAAGAAAAGTTCCTAGTCTCAGTTTCTTTACTTACTATATACCTCTGGAAACTTTCTGAGCATCTATATTTCGTATCGTACAATGAAAATGAAAATAATAATACTGGCTCACAAGATGGTTAATAAGTGAGATGTGATAGTATAATTTGATAACAATAAAGTGTAATACAAATGTTAGTTACTGCTATTTTAATTTTGATACCATTTTATTGTATTAATATAACATCTGTGTTATGGCTAGGCATGAAAGTGTCAAGGAGACCAAAGAGAGCAGAGTTGATGAAGAAAACATTGCTGTAGAAGAATATAAAATTCTAACTCATCTCATTAACAACTTAAATAATATAATTAATTTGTTTTTCCATAAACCAGATTGATGTGGCAAATATCACATTTCACCAGGAAAATATCACTAACTTCCTGAGTCTGAAACAGTGCCATGAATGTTCAGCATTGCTATGGTCTCTTGAAAAAAAGTATATTATTTATGAAATGCTCTTTAAGCAGAGAAGAATATCATTAGCATTTTTATACCGGGGTTTCCTGCTCCTCTCAAAAGAAATACATATTCTTTAAAGCATGTTTCTAGAAAATACTTCCAAGGTAAATAGAGTTTTAGGTTTGTTTCTTTTCAGTACCCCTTTCTACTGTTCTCTGATGGAAAGCTCTAAAAGATAATCCTTTTAAGTTGAAAAAAGATATTCCCTGAGAAAGCAAAGCTTTCTCTAGTAAAAGCTTTAATGTAAGACAGGAAACTGTTGCTTTCCTAGGTAAGTTTCAGAGAGAGCTAAAGCACACATTCATTTGGAACATGGATGTGGTTCTTTATATATGGGGCTCTGTCTCAGATAGAATGTACCCTTGGGCTGGCCTCGATCTACTAATTCTTAGATTCAGAGTGTCTCAGAATTTTAGAATCTACTGCTCAGCGGACTTAGAGGCCACACTGTCCTTTCTTTCATCTGAAATTTAAACTCCCTCTACAGTATCTGACCAGTGACTGGCCAATTTATGCTCAAACTCACCCAGAGATAGGACACTGGTCCGTACATGTATCCATTCATTCATTCTAGATGCACCCTTTGCCACATACCTAACATTAATGTGAGACTATAGGGAATACAAAATAAGGAGAGGATATGTTCTTTGAATTAAGGTCAGTTGGCTTCTAGTTCCATATAAACAATTAAAAACGACTCAAAGACTTCCTTCAATTTCATGTGATTTGAAATTCACATGAATATAATTCAAATAATTAGAGTGATCCTATTATTTCCTTCTAATTCAGCATACACTTAGACTTAACAATTGCCTTCTACCTGCCTACAACCATGCTTTAAGCTCTCGCATGCATTTTCTTAAGTATACCTTTCATCAGACATACTAATTTTATCTGAATAACTACAGATCATTCTGTCCCTACTTCTACACTCCCAGAAATTGTCAACACCAATGTGGTTGAGCAATATAGCAATATCTCATGGTTTCTCCTGCTTTCACTGATATCTGTGCTCCTCATTCACTAAGGGGTTTACACATCATCAACATAAGATTTGGGGGCCCTATATCTGTTCCCTTCCTTACCTGCCACATCTCTCACTACAGTTTAACCCTTTCTCAATGGTCAGTCTCATCCATTGTACTCAAGCCTTCAAGTCCTCTCTAGTCACCAAGTGTTCTCTTCTGACCATCTCCTTCATGGTTCGTGACCCTTATTCTCCTCTTCCCACCATCCTGGAAGTTACTGCTTTCCCACACTTACCAAGAACCCAGCTTCCCTTCTCAAACTAGCCCCGTCCTCACTGTGACCACTTTCACTATCAAAGCTGAAGACCACTTGCCTCTCAGGAACTGAGTCGAAGTTTAGCCCCAGGGGGAGGGCCTCTGGCTCTGCTGTCAGGGATATATTTCCCAGCAATTAAATAAGACTTCAGGTGCATCATTTAACACCTTTGATCTCCCCTTTAAATTATCTTTTTACCTTTGATAACACACATACACATAATCCTTTCGCTGGAAAAAGTCGTCACTTGAACTGCCCCCTGCCCTTTAAAACTACTCAAATTCTCTCCTTTTTACATGCTTGTTTTCTGCCATCATAGCAAGGAAGTTCTCCGGAATTGCCCACAAACACAGTGGCCACTCTCAGTGCCCATTCTTATTTGCTTCTGATATGCATTTTAAAGAGCTAATTACCCGTACTTATTGAACCTTTCCATTGAATTTCCCAAACAACTTTTCTTCCTCTTTTTTTCAGTCTCCCACTTCCATTTTTTCTGTCTCTTCAGTACAAAACAGAAATACTCATATGATTACAATAACCCCAGGTATTCAGCTTTTATGATTTGCATTGCATTTTACAAATAAACATGATTTCATTTGATCCACACACAACTTTAAGAGTGTGTAATATTCCACTTACAGATGACACAATTAAGTTTCAAGGGGGTTAAGTAATTGTCTTAACATCTATGCCAAGGCTTGAGTGTATATTTTATCTTCTACCTCTACACTTTCTTCCTAGTCATTCCCATATAGTATTAAGTACCATTTATATGCTGATGAAAAAAAAAAAAAAGTTATTATCTCTAGCCCAGATCTCTGTGTTAAAGACAAAGCTTATATACAATTTGCCCAGTTGACATTTCTGCTTAATGCCTCAGGGGATCTCAACTTTATAATACTAAATTCTTGATCCTTCTCCTTTGTCTCATCTTAACTTTTTTCACACACAAGAATGCAAACTTGTTTCTTCCTCCATTTTCTCTCTCAGCAAATGTCACCACTATTTGCCCATTTGTCTGCTCAAGCCAACAACCTAGAAGTCATCTTGATTTTTTCTTTTCCTTCACTCCTCTATCCCCAATAGTTATCAAGTTTTATTAATTCTTTCTTCAAATGAAATCTGTCAGCTGTCCATTTTGCTCCGTCTCTAATGCTTTCACCTTAGCTGGGATAGATTTGCAACTGATCTACCCACTTCCTTTCTTGTATTGCCCCATCTGCTCTCTATACAAAAGCCAGAATGAGGCTTTTACAAGTACAATGGATCCTATAACTTCTTTGTTTAAAGTCCCTAAATGGTTTCCATCTGGATAAGTGCATGATGTGGCCTCGATATACTTCTAATTTATCTTTTACCCTTCGTCCCTGACTCACCAGGATAGAGATGTTTCCCTTTTTTAGTTCTTGGTGTATTCTAAATTCTCCCTGGTCTCTGGGTGTACACAGGTGCTATCTCTCCTACTTCGACCTCCCAACCCCAAAACTCTTTGAATGGAAGGTCTCAGTTTAGATGTTTAGATCCTGATTGAGAAAACTTTCTTAATGTTACTCTCTAAGGTAACCACTGGTCCCCATCACCGATTTTCTCTCATAGCATCCTCTTTGTTTCTTTCCTAAGAAAGTTTATAGTTATATTTTTATTATTTCATACTAGATTGTAAGTACTGTGAGAGCAGGTACGATGTCTGTATTTTGTTCACTTCTCTATGTCTAGCTTTTAGCATGACGCAGAGCACACATGTGAGTTGTTTAGGGATGCAGTAACAAAGTACCAAAAACTGGGTGGTTTAAACACCAGAACTGTATTGTCTCACAGTTCTGGAGGCTGAAAGTCTGAGATCAAGGTCTTGGAAGGGTTGGTTCCTTCTGAGGGCTGTGAGGAACAATGTATTCTATGCCTCTCCCCTAAGAGGTTCTTTAGCAATCTGGCATTCTTTGGCTTGCAGAAGAATCACCCTGATCCCTGCCTCCATCTTCACATGGCATTCTCCCTATGTATATATCTGTGTTTCCAATGTCTTCTTTTATAAAGACACCAGTCAAAATTGATTAGGGTCCATCCTAATGACCTCATCTTACTTTAACTAATTACATGTGCAATGACCCTATTTCCAAATGAGGTCACACTCTGAGGTACTAGGAGTTAGAATATCAACATATACATTTTCTTGAGGGGGGAGGGGGGATACAGGTCAACACATAACAGCATATGAAGGTGTTTGATAAATACTGAAAGCTAGGAAGTAATAAAAGTAGCATTTGAACCCATGTCTGTCTATCAAACATTAAGTCCATCTTCTAACCCCTGATCTCTACAGGTCCTCTTTTCCCTCCTCTGATGATCTGCATCTTGGGCCTTAATTCTCAAATCTCATCCATGTCAAACAGAATCTGAACACAGTACTAAAACCATGATATCTAGATCTGCCTGGAACCCAGAATCAAAGATTTCCTCTAAGTAAGTCAGTAGCTCATACTCCTTATGTATTGTATTGGTCACAGTCATTGTATGAAACAATGAAAATGATAGTAATGTATTATGTCAAATCTTGATTTCTAAAGCTGCAGAGAGTTAGCGATTATGAATATTATTTGACAGTGTTTTCAATTATAGGAAGATGAACATAACGGCTTTAAGACAGCTGGCCCTGCTGCTGTGCCTGAGAAGAGGCTACTGTGTAGATTGATCTCTGCCAGATTTCTCACGCTTAAAGAGCTCACGTGGACAGCTAACCAATTTTCAAATGTATTTGCCTTCTGTTAATACAATTTTGCTTCACAGTTACTTTAATTGCAAAAATTCAGGGTTGACGTGCAAGTAGTCTGAACTTCTCTCTTAACCCAGGTTTTCTAGAAAACAAATCCTGTAGCTTGTCTGCCACTATCAGTTGAAGAATCAAATCTCAGAGAAGCAGAAATGAGGGGAAAAGGAGCAAGGGAAGGAAGGAGGAGAAACAACTAAGAAGAGGGACACTAGTGGGCTTGCCATCCGGACTATCTTTAGAGCGGGGATAAGAGAAGACTTCATCTCAGAGAAGGCACTCCAAGAGGAGGGCGTGAGATGCATTTTTTTGTAGGCTCCCTCCCTGACCCTGCTCTCCCTTCCAGCAAAGTTCATCCCATGGATTGGGATGAGTCACTCACTGCATTGAGTCACCTGGTCTCTCCAAGTAGCTGCCTCTAGAGCCCTAGTCTAGCTGGAGCTGACAAAGTTTGAGCTGACAAAGTTTGAGGTCTTAGCCAGTACCACCTAGAGCTCAATAGTCTATAATGGTGAGGTTAGCTGGACTCAGAACCAAGGGAAAAGGACAAGTTGCTGCTTATCAAGAACAGTGAAGGGTCTGAGATTTTACTTAGTTAACCAGTTAGCTGCCTCATGGATGTTGGCAGAAAACATGAGACTGCTGGGACTTTATTACTGGCAGTGATAACATTAACCAGAATGCCAGCATTTGTGCATTTTCCCGAGCCTCAGTTCCCACAGGGTGACTTGAACAGGGTCAGGTTACACTTGACACACGGTAGGTTGCACTTTAGGAGAGTAACTCAAAGGTTAGGGAACGCAAGTCTTTTGTAATGGGCAATAAGCTTGCCTGACCTTTGCCCTGGAGAGAGACATATCCTTACTTATAATGGACACTAAGCAAACCGGCCTTTTGCTCTGCAGGGAGACACTGTCTCCATCTCTGGAACAAAGGCAGTCAGTGTCTCTGCTCACAAGACTTGATGAATTGTGAGAGATCCACAGATAATAGTCTTCTAATACTGTTCAACCAGAAAACAAGGGAAATGTGTATCTGGGGTAGCTTATAAACTAAGTCTAGTACATCTTCCTATTTTCAGATATTTACCTTTTGCAAATATTATGGCAAACGATTAAAATATGTAAAAATAATCTTTTATACCCTGTTTCCTTTTGCCTTTCTCCCAAGTAATTGTAGGTTGGTTATAACATTTTCTGAAGTTTTGATACCCCGTGTGACTATGAGAATATCTTGCTTAGTTACAGTCTTTTTCTTAGCCTAATTTTTCTATTAGCATATTTAGGTAATCAGAGCTATAGAAATTCTGAGATAAATATTACCTTCGTTCTATGGCTCTAAAAACTGTACCATCTGCGTTTAAAAAGTGCTATATATGCATATGTTATGGTGGAGAAGGGTGATGTGAGAAACATAACTAAACTGCAGAAAAGAGCATAAATATCTATAATTTCATTTGTAACTAAGGATCTGAAAGCACCCTTATTCCATTTCATAGATTAGGAAAAGGAAGCTCAGGAACATTAAGAAGCGTAAATAAAGAAGGAACCCACTATTAACCCCTGAGGTTTAAATTACACCCAATTTTATGTTCTGTGCTTACAGCTCTCCTTTTTAAGGGTGTCTAACAAATAAATAAGAAAAAAAAGACATTATAAAATGAACACTATAAGGCCTCTCCACTTTTGTATTTCAGGATAGACCGTGACATCTGCATGAGATTGAAGAGAAAAATTAACACTTGGTTTTAATATCATGTACAAAATAATCTTCGCAGGATTTCTCTGTGAATTCTGTGTTAAGACCTGATCATTCTAAATGGCTCCTTGAAGTAATTCAATATGAAGAGCTCTATGTCCTAGGGTGATTTGTACCAGGATGCCTTCCTGTGGGTGTCTATTGTAAATTTCCAGCTCCAACTAGCAATCTTTTTTCATAACAGATACACACTTCACTGAGTGGAGCTCAGCTATAAAAATTTTATTGTCTGAGCGATTCATAGGCACTGAGACATACAGTGTTTAGAATCCTGAGTACTGGAGATGAGGGAAAGGAAAGAAAAAGAGAGGACTAGCTGTTGTCATGTTTCCCCCCACCCCAATTTAGCACAATGCTAAAAAAGTCTTTGAAAATCTGAAACCGTAATTTAAATCAATGGATTTCTCCCAAAATCATAAAAAAAAAAGATCTGCTTCTTAAATTAATCAATATATCACCGGATTCAGTCAACACAAAGAGGAGTCCAAGTGGTTTTGTAAAGGGTTAAATCTATGCAGCACTGTTCAGAAAGCAATCTATGTTGCTGTATTACCAGACTGAAAGCATGGAATACATTTATCTGAAAGGAGTATAAATTATACAAGTGCAGAACTGCCATGCAAAAAAGGTAGAGACCCCTGACCCATATCTTAACCTGTATCACTATCTTCCCAAATCCCCAACCTTCTTCCTTTTCTCTGTCGTTGCCTTGGAAATGCTGTGATTCATGACCTTTCCCCACCCCCAGCTCTCCCCTGGCTGCCAATGGAAAGAAAGAAGACGAATGATTTTAATTCTTACTACTGTGCTGTCTGATGCAACTCTGCTGCCAGCTGGTCCTGCTGCAGCCCTGCTTATAGGAGCTTGGGTTCATGTGAAATTTTTACACAGAGATGACAGGGGTGAAGGAGGGAAGCCCAGCATGGAGAAAGTCTTGCTGCTCATGGAGTAAGATTAAGGTAGCACAGTAGGGCAGCAAGCATGGCCCATACGGTTCCACTTCTGAGCGTTTCATAGCCACAAGGTGATAAGGGGGTGATGCTAGCCCAAGACAAAGGTCTAATGAAATGCAATGTATAAAAGGTAACATACATACATTAGCCTATTTAAAAATGAAACAGGGCCTCCCTGGTGGCGCAGTGGTTGAGAGTCCGCCTGCTGATGCAGGGGACACGGGTTCGTGCCCCGGCCCGGGAAGATCCCACATGCCGCACAGCGGCTAGGCCTGTGAGCCGTGGCCGCTGAGCCTGCACGTCTGGAGCCTGTGCTCCGCAACGGGAGAGGCCACAACAGTGAGAGGCCCGCGTACCACAAAAAAACCCCAAAAACAAACAAACAAAAAAAGAAACAGTATGTGGAATAATGTGGCATGGCTTGATGAAAAGGATTGTTCTGGACTTGATCTTGTTAATGGCTTTCTCAAACATTAGGAGAGTCAAATGCTGAGCTATTTTGGTAGGAAACTGCAAATACAGAATCCAAGGACAGTTATAGGAGGAAAAGGAGAAGAAAAAGTCACTGTAGGGAACAGCAACAGCCCGGTGACTCTATTTACCTGAATTCTGTCCCTGACTGGACTCTTACTATGGGAATTTGCCAGGTCTTGGGAGTAGAAGCAGTTCTTCCTTCATGGCTGCCCAAGAAACAGACATACTCGCAAACACATATTATGAGAAGCAGGAGATATGAACGTTAGTAATTAAAGTAAGAGGATGTTTATCCTGAAGAAAGTGTAGAAAGGAGAAAAGCAAGAAAAAAAAGGCAGCCAGCCAGGAAGGAAGTCAGACAGTGACAAATTGGCGGTTCGGTGTGGGGTTGTTACTGTTAAGAAAACACCATACGAATCAGGACCTGGACAATTTCTTTCAGATGTATAAACATTTCCCTAAAGCAAACCTTTTTAAAGACTTGAAACATCAATCTGTCACAGCAGAGGGCAGCAGGGAGAAACAGTGTTCTCAAACACAGCTCAAAGCACCATGTAAGATCAGCTTTTTGAAAAGTCTTTGCCAGAAACCTAGATGCACAAAGCGCATACTTCTGTGATCTCTGCAAAATCTTGAGAACAGGTATTTTCCAAGAGTTCAGAACCTCTAGGTCCCTTTAGACAAGCTCAATAATAACTGAAGCTGAACACCTGTCTATCTTCCACTCATGCATCACACACATAAAAACTAATGAAGCACACAAAACACATTTCAAACCCAAGAAATACACATCAGAAGAAAAAATAAAAATCAGATCTTGACCAAGAAATGCTGGTTCTAGGCAGTACGCCTAGGAAGTTGCAAGAGTCTTCTGCATTCAGCCAAAAGAGTGAAGATAGGTGAGAGATGAGAGAGAGTGATAAGAGAGGGAGGAGGAAGAGAGAGTGTGAGAAGGAGGAGGAGGGGGGGAGGAGAGAAGGAGGGGGAGGGAGGGAGGAGGAGGAGGGAGAGAGGAGGGGGAGGGAGAGGGGAGGGGGAGAAGAAGGAGGGGAAGAGGAGGAGAGAAAGATCTTGAAATGTTCTTCCTCCTTGACGTCTCAAATATTTACATTTTCCTTCCTTGTTCCTGCCTACGCCATTTCCTCTCCTGCCCTTTTCGTTCATTTCCCTACATCCTCTCTGCCCCCACCACCCTCCACTCCTCATAAACGATTCAATTCTTTGGTGATGTGTTGCTACCTCCTGCACAAGTCCACCTGCGTTTTGTTTTTCAGTTGTTGTTTTTTTCCCACGTTCTGCAGGCTCCCTCCCACCCTCCCTTTCCTTCTCTCCATCCTGAGGTAGAATATCTGTGCATGCACAGCACACACACAAATACACAACTGTCCTGACTTCTCTCTGGCACGTTCCAGTGACAGACACTCCAAACATTTAGCACAGCACGCCAAAATATTGAAGTAAAAATGAGAAGCTCTTCAGTTGCAATGCTAATTATTCATAAACGAGCTCTTTTCAAGGTAGGAGTTCTGGCAATGATGCCTGGTGTAGGAGACACTGGGATTCTATTGTTAGAAGACAACAAAGTTCCCCTTCAAATGCTAGGTGGCAGTGTTACTTCACTAACAGGCACATACCTAAGACTTGTCAAGTCACACATGTAATTTAGCTTGAGTAAGACACACATAAAAGTGGAGAACTCGTAGAGACGGGCTGAAGCCAGAAAAATAAGTTGCCGTGACGGTCCATGAAGGAGTTCATAAACATGGAAAGCTGGGAGTCATTTCTTTAAAAAGACTCAGTCAAAGACAGTTGTTATTTTAAGAGCCTGCCTTGTCATCTCAGCATCAAGATTTCAAAGCCATACTGTCTTTTAAAAATATGACACTGGTACAGAGATACACCAGATGTTTAATATTTTTTCCAATTCCATCTGAATTTCCTATCTGAATAACAGTGATCAATATTCATATCAACAAGAAAATATCTGAACACCAAACATGGCTCTGATCAGGAAGGGATTTCATGAGCAGGTTGTCTTTTTCTTTCTCCATGTGATCACTGCCACAATACCTTCAGTCCCAAATCACGCAAGATAGACTCCTGAAGGACATCTTTTTCTTTCTCTCACTTCCGAATCAGTCATCTAGACCAGTGGATTCACTCATATAAATATTACTCAAGTCCATACTCACCTCTCAATCCCCATTGATCCTGGTTTATTTAGATTTTTTTAAATTTTTCCTTCCTTAGAAGATTGTGGTAGACTTTTGATTGGACATCCTTCCTTTTGGGTCTTCCCCACCATATACTAACCTAACCAAAGTTACAAGAGATCTCAAAAGC
This sequence comes from Stenella coeruleoalba, assembly GCF_951394435.1. Classification (NCBI taxonomy): domain Eukaryota; kingdom Metazoa; phylum Chordata; class Mammalia; order Artiodactyla; family Delphinidae; genus Stenella; species Stenella coeruleoalba. The sequence continues at coordinate 81,902,113 of NC_137150.1, read as the reverse complement.
AAATACAGATCACTTAAAGGTGCAGAAACTCACATAATCTGTTATCAAAAGCAGCATTCTAGGGACACTTTGTCCTCTTAAAAGAGAGAGAAAACCAAATCTAGTCTTGCACCAGCTTGCTTTTAACAAAATTCACTTATTTAATTAACTTCAATCTAAACCCAGCCAATCTTGACCATCCACAAACGCTACATCGCCTTCTGTGTTGATATCAGTTCATTCCTTATTTTCTCCCATCCAGAGACAACCAGCTCTAAGACAGACTTACTTTCTTTTCCCTTAATAAAATGTAATTCCAGGGCTTCCCTGGTGGCACAGTGGTTGAGAGTTCGCCTGCCGATGCAGGGGACGTGGGTTCGTGCCCCGGTCCGGGAAGATCCCACATGCTGTGGAGCGGCTGGGCCCGTGAGCCATGGCCGCTGAGCCTGCGCGTCCGGAGCCTGTGCTCCGCAACGGGAGAGGCCCGCGTACCGCAAAAAAAAAAAAAAAAAAAAAAATGTAATTCCACTCCTCATACCTTCTTTACTGAAAGCACACATCCTACTTTCCTACTGAATACTGAAATGTTTCCTTTATTATTTTTATTAGCTTTAATTACCTGTTTAGAGTCCTCAACTCTTAAAAACCTTGATTTCTAGTGAAAACTACGAAGTAAGCAATTATGAACCATTTTTTACATTAGTATTCTGTAGACTGGTGAACATAAATACCAGTGATAATTTCTAAAAACATTTGCTTTCTTATAGAGAACATCTCTGGGTGGCACCAAACATATTCATTAATAGTCCTAAATACCTTCTTTTTCTGTTTAGTAATTGATGTCTCAGTATCTTATTTGGAAATGACCCAGCTATTCAACAAACTTCCATCATTTAACTTAGCACAACTCTAAAATTTCATGTTACCAAATATCTGGAGAGATGATCCTCAAGTAGACATTTCTAAAACAGAACTATTCCTATAGAGTTTACCTAAAAGCCCTTATCTCATTTACATTTACTCTTTCTTAAATTTTTTTTTTTTAATTTTGAGTTACTTTCCTTGTTGACAGATTGGTAGCAGATATAATAAGGCTTTATTTGACTTCTGTTAAACCTAGGTACAATAAAGGTATTATACTTAATGTTGATGACTCTAAAGATATGTCTATATTAATTAAATTAACAAATTTTAATATCAGATATTAATTTAATACTGAATATTTCCCAGTTCACGTGACCTGAAATTAATTCTGATCAGTTACCTTCTGTATTTTTGAGAATTTATATAAGTACTTCACTTCCTTTAAGGAATTAATTAGAACTCATTGACAAATTAATTTTGATAATACCATCCAAAGGTAAGGACATATCTATAATGCACACAGATATATAGACAAACACGACCAGATATTTCATAGCTTCATTTTCTAAACTTAGTCATGAATCAGGTATTACAATATAAAACTGACTAGCTTATAAAGAACAGTTGGAATAAGTAAAATTTAAAAAGGCTTCTTACCCAGTTTTGCTTGTTTGTTTTGTTTCTTTATTTTTTTTCCTCCTCGGTCTCAGGAATTAGAGATGGTCTAGATAAAATAAGTGCTCCTGAGAGCCCTGGTCTCAAGGCACAGGGAGAGAAAAGCAAGTTCTTCTAGAAACACTTGTCCCTCGACGTCAGAATTCTGAAAAGACGTTTCATCAAGCTTGCCTTTTCTAACTGTATACGCAAAGAGCCAGTTGTGGAATTTTCAAGAGTTTCACCTAAACCAATTTTCTCTGCAGTATAAAGAATATTGTGGCCACACAGTGTTATGATAAAATATCATCTTTTCCTTAGTCATAGCTAAAATCTTTCCAGTCAGACAAAATTCTCCCAAGAGGGCTCCACAGTGGAACAGAACCAGAATTTCCACTTCGTAAGGCAGAATGGTCATCACAAATCACAACACAGAACACAAAGTATAAAACACACACAGGCAAGGCTGTCCTAGTCAGACACTCCTTTAAATACAAGATTGCAGTCTCTCAGAAAACTTCCTTCAGAGACACAGAACTTCAGATCTGAGTACTGACAGAGTAAACAGAAATATTTCAGGTCTTCAAAGATTTCAAAGGGAGGAAAGGAGGCCAGGTTGAAAGAAGAGGCGAAGGAGGAGGGACAAAAGTGGTGGCTTTACAGACATCTCCTGCCACCTGCAGACCAGATGCCTAGGCATTATGAGACTTTTCCCTAGGCTTCCAGGAAGGTAGGAAGGGAGCTTGCCCTATCAGAAACCAGAAACCAGATACCAGGTAATTTGAGTTCTCCACCCACTGGAGCTGATCAGGCTCCAGCCCTCAGATAACCAAGGCTGTTCAACCAGACTCCTGCATCCAGGACCAGGATAGAAGAAAGGAGGGTAGGATAGAAAGGGTTGAAAAGAGGGAAGTGAAAAGAGGTCAACAAAGTCGCTTTTTCCTTACCCAGTCGGGGCATTCTGGACAGTCATCCACATCAGGAGGGAGAACAGGGACAAAATGGTCCTGGTAGGAGCCGCTAGGTCTGGTCTGTCAGTGGCAAGCTAGTCCCTGAGTACCCCGAGTGGTCAGGATGTCAGTCATAGTGAAAAAGGGGTCCCACCAGAGTCACCAGTTATTGCAGGAAGGGGGACCTCTTCCAGGGCCAGAGAGTGGGCTCTTGTCTAACACTCAAAAATGAACTGCCTGAGGTGACACACACGCTGATAAAGTCAGAGACCTTATTGGGAAGGGGTGCCCAGGCGGAGAGCAGGAGGGTAAAGGAACCCAGGAGGACTGCTCTGCCATGTGACTCACAGTATCAGGTTTTATGGTAATGGGGTTAATTTCCAGGTTGTTTCTGGCCAATCGTCTTGCTTGGCCCATGGTCTGACTCAGGGTTCTTCCTGGTGGCACGTGCATCTCTCAGTAAAGATGGATCTCAGTGAGAAGGATTCTGGGAGGTTGGTCAGCTCCTCCCACTTTTGGCCCCTCCCTAATTCTCCTGGTTACTAGCAGCATCAACCATGTTCCTTATTGGGACTTGCTGTTGTGAGACAACTCAGACAAGTGGGCCTGGCCAAGGCGGGTGGTTTTGGTCAATAGTTCCCTAACAGTTTGACTCTGAGAGAATCAAAAACCTTGATTCAAGAAATGGGATCCTTTATATCCCAAGAGTTCAGCATGCCATCTTCCAGCACACCTGCTTATTTTATGTTCGACAACTAAAATCCCAAAAGCTGCAGACATCTAACAAGAGAGGAAAATTTTACTAAAAACAGTCTAGAATTACAATGGCCATTATGAGGAACTTTCCAAATAGATAAGACCATTTTAAAAGTGCACTTAAAAGCAAGGGATCCCAAATCAAACAAAAAGAATGGAATACCTATTCTAATTAGAATGCAGAAGCCTTCATAAGTTTTTGGAATTCCAAGATAGCATCATCGAAAGATCTGTTGCTAAAGGCTAGTAAAAAATTAAAGAGAGAAAAGGTACCTAAGACAAAAAACTACAGCCCAAAATTGGGGAGGTGGGAATAACTGTCTTTGTCTGGCAAATCTCTGCAGGGACAAACGTATGGCTCTAGAAGTTCAAAGTTCACCTGCTCTTTTTTTTTTTTTTTTCCAAACGCCCACATCTCACCTATTCCTCTCAAAATACTTGAAAAGATCAGGGCATTGGAAATAGAATTGTCCTGCACTTAGTATGTGCCTTGGTGATAAAGATTTCCTACCCCCATCTTCTCTAAGATTTAGAGCCATTCATTGACATGCAAACTTCAAGGAGGTAATTCATATCAGAAGGGGGAAAGTTCATTCAAAACTTAAGTCATTTGAAACTTATGAAAAATTGTGTGTTATATCCCAAAATACTAAAAAACAAAAAAAAAAACACTTTAGTGGACAGCTTCATCCAACAGAGGGCAGACAGCAGAAGCAAGAAGAACTACAATCCTGCAGCCTGTGCAACAAAAAACACATTCACAGATAGACAAGATGAAAAGGCAGAGGACTATGTACCAGATGAAGGAACAAGATAAAACCCCAGAAAAACAACTAAATGAAGTGGAGATAGGCAACCTCCCAGAAAAAGAATTGAGAATAATGATAGTGAAGATGATCCAGGACGTAGAAAAAGAATGAAGGCAAAGATAGAGGATGCAAGAAATGTTGAACAAAGCCCTGGAAGAATTAAAGAACAAATACCTAGAAGAATTAAAGAACAAACAAACAGAGATGAACAATACAATAACTGAAATGAAAAATACACTAGAAGGAATCAATAGCAGAATAACTAAGGCAGAAGAACGGATAAGTGACCTGGAAGACATAATGGTGGAATTCACTGCTGCAGAACAGAATAAAGAAAAAAGAATGAAAAGATGATGAAGACAGCCTGAGAGACCTCTGGGACAACAATAAACACAAAAACATTTGCATTATAGGGGTCCCAGAAGGAGAAGAGAGAGGGAAAGGACCCGAGAAAATATTTGAAGAGATTATAGGCGAAAATTTCCCTCACATGGGAAAGGAAATAGTCACCAAAGTCCAGGAAGAGCAGAGAGTCCCAGGCAGGATAAACCCAAGGAGAAACACGCTGAGACACACAGTAATCAGACTGACAAAAATTAAGACAAAGAAAAATTATTGAAAGCAACAAGGGAAAAATGACAACATACAAGGGAACTCCCATAAAGTTAACAGCTGATTTTTCAGAAGAAACTCTACAAGCCAGAAGGGAGTGGCATGATATATTTAAGTGATGAAAGGGAAGACTCTACAACCAAGATTACTCTACTTGGCAAGGATCTCATTCAGGTTCGATAGAGAAATCAAATGCTTTACAGACAAGCAAAAGCTAAGAGACTTCAGCACCACCAAACCAGCTCTACCACAAATGCTAAAGGGACTTCTCTAAGTGGGAAACACAAGAGAAGAAAAGACCTACAAAAACAAACCCATAACAATTAAGAAAATGGTAATAGGACTATACATATAATTAAATTAAACGTGGATGGATTAAATGCTCCAGCCAAAAGACACAGACTTGCTGAATGGATACAAAAACAAGATCCATATATATGCTGTCTACAAGAGACCCACCTCAGACCTAGGGACACATACAGACTGAAAGTGAAGGGATGGAAAAAGATATTCCATGCAAATGGAAATCAAAAGAAAGCTTGGAGTAGCACTACTCATATCAGATAAAATAGACTTTAAAATAAAAATAAGGGGCTTCCCTGGTGGCTCCGTGGTTGAGAATCTGCCTGCCAATGCAGGGGACACAGGTTCGAGCCCTGGTCTGGGAAGATCCCACATGCCGCAGAGCAACTGGGCCCGTGAGCCACAACTACTGACCCTGTGCATCTGGAGCCTGTGCTCCGCAACAAGAGTGGCCTCAACACTGAGAGGTCCGTGCACTGCGATGAAGAGTGGCCCCCCTCTCGCCACAACTAGAGAAAGTCCTCGCACAGAACCAAAGACCCAACACAGCCAAAAATAAATAAATTAATTAATTAAAAAAAACTCACTCACTTTAAAAAAATAAATAAAATTTAAAAAATAAAATAAAGAATGTTATAAGAGACAAGGAAGGACACTACGTAATGATCAAGGGATCAATCCAAGAAGAAAATATAACAATTATAAATATATATGGACCCAACATAGGAGCACCTCAATATATAAGGCAACTGCTAACAGCTATAAAAGAGGAAATCAACAGTAACACAATAGAAGTGTGGGACTTTAACACCTCACTTACAACAATGGACAGATCATCCAAACAGAAAATTAATAAGGAAACACAAGCTTTAAATGACACAATAGACGAGACAGATTTAATTGATATTTATAGGACATTACATCCAAAACCAGCAGATTACACTTTCTTCTCAAGTGCGCACAGAACATTCTCGAGGATAGATCATATCTTGGGTCACAAATCAAGCCTCAGTAAATTTAAGAAATTGAAGTCGTATCAAGCATCTTTTCTAACCACAACGTTATGAGACTAGAAACCAATTACAGGGAAAAAAACGTAAAAAACACAAACAAATGGAGGCTAAACAATAGGTTACTAAAAACCTAAGAGATCACTGAAGATATCAAAGAGGGAATCAAAAAATACGTAGAGACAAATGATAACAAAAACACGATGATCCTAAACCTATGGGATGCAGCAAAAGCAGTTTTAAGAGGGAAGTTTGTAGCTTTACAAGCCTACCTCAAGAAACAAGAAAAATCTCAAATAAACAAGCTAACCTTACATCTAAAGGAACTAGAGAAAGAAAAACAAACAAAACCCAAAGTTAGTAGAAGGAAAGAAATCATAAAGATCAGAGCAGAAATAAACGAAATAGAAACAAAGAAAACAATAGCAAAGATCAATAAAACTAAAAGGTAGTTCTTTGAGAAGATAAACAAAATTGATAAACCATTAGCCAGACTCATTGAAAAAAGAGGGAGAGGACTCAAATCAATAAAATTAGAAATGAAAAAGAAGAAGTTACAAGAGACATCTGAGAAATACAAAGCATCCTAAAAGACTACCACAAGCAACTCTATGCCAAAAATATGGACAACCTGGAAAAAATGGACAAATTTTTAGAAAGGTATAACCTTCCAAGACTGAACCAGGAAGAAAGAGAAAATATTAACAGATCAATCACAAGTACTGAAAGTGAAACTGTGATTAAAAGTCTTCCAACAAACAAGAGTCCTGGACCAGAAGGCTTCACCGGTGAATTCTATCAAATATTTAGGCAGGAGCTAACACCCATCCTTCTCAAACTCTTCCAAAAAATTGCAGAAGAAGGAACACTCCCAAACTCATTCTATGAGGCCACCACCACCCTGATACCAAAACCAGACAAAGATACTACAAAAAAAGAAAATTACAGACCAATATCACTGATGAATATAGATGCAAAAATCCTCAAGAAAATACTAGCAAACAGAATCCAAGAACACATTAAAAGAATCACACACCATGATCAAGTAGGATCTATCCCAGCGATGCCAGGATTCTTCAATATATGCAAATCAATCAATGTGATACACCATACTAACAAATAGAAGAATAAAAACCATATGATGATCTCAATAGATGCAGAAAAAGCTTTTCACAAAATTCAACATCCATTTATGTTAAAAACTCTCCAGAAAGTGGGCATAGAGGGAACCAACCTCAATATAATAAAGGCCATATACGACAAACCCACAGCAAACATCATTCTCAAAGGTGAAAAACTGAAAACATTTCCTCTAAGATCAGGAACAAGGATGTCCACTCTCAGCACTATTATTCAACATAGTTTTGGAATTCCTAGCCATGGCAATCAGAGAAGAAAAAGAAATAAAAGGAATCCAAATTGGAAAAGAAGAAGTAAAACTGTCACTGTTTGCAGATGACATGATACTATACATAGAGAATCCTAAAGATGCCACCAGAAAACTTCTAGAGCTAATCAATGTATTTGGTAAAGTTGTAGGATACAAAATTAATGCACAGAAATCTGTTGCATTCCTATAAACTAATGATGAAAAATCTGAAAGGGAAGTTAAGGAAAAGCTCCCATTTACCATTGCAACAAAAAGAGTAAAATACCTAGGAATAAACCTACCTAAGGAGACAAAAGACTAGTATGCAGAAAATGGTGACACTAATGAAAGAAATTAAAGATGATACCAACAGATGAAGAGATATACCATGTTCTTGGATTGGAAGAATCAATATTGTGAAAATGACTATACTACCCAAAGCAATCTACAGATTCAATGCAATCCCTATCAAATTACCAATGGCATTTTTTACAGAACTAGAACGAAATATCTTAAAATTTGAATGGGGACACAAAAGACTCCGAATAGCCAAAGCAGTCTTGAGGGAAAGAAAAGAAGCTGGAGGAATCAGACTCCCTGACTTCAGACTATACTACAAAGCTACAGTCATCAAGACAATACGGTACTGGCACAAAAACAGAAATATAGATCAATGGATAAGGATAGAAAGCCCAGAGGTAAACCCACGCACTTATGGTCAACTAATCTATGACAAAGGAGGCAAGGATATACAATGGAGAAAAGACAGTCTCTTCAATAATTGGTGCTGGGAAAACTGGACAGCTACATGTAAAAGAATGAAATTAGAACACTCCCTAACACCATACACAAAAATAAACTCAAAATGGATTAAAGACCAAATGTAAGACCAGACACTATAAAACCCTTAGAGGAAAACATAGGCAGAACACTCTATGACGTAAATCACAGCAAGAGCCTTTTTGATCCACCTCCTAGAGAAATGGAAATAAAAACAAAAATAAACAAATGGGACCTAATGAACCTTAAAAGCTTTTGCAAAGCAAAGGAAACTACAAATAAGATGAAAAGACAACCCTCATAATAGGAGAAAATATTTGCTAATGAATCATTAGAAAAAGGATTAATCTCCAAAATACATAGACAGCTCATGCAGCTCAATATTAAAAAACAGACAACCCAATCAAAAATTGGGCAGAAGACCGAAATATTCCAAAGAAGATATACATTTCTCCAAAGAAGATATACAGACGGCCAAGAAGCACATGAAAAGCTTCTCAACATCACTAATTATTAGAGAAACGCAAATCAAAACTACAATGAGGTATCACCTCCCACCAGTTAGAATGGGCATCATCAGAAAATCTACAAACAGCAAATGCTGGAGAGGATTTGGAGAAAAGGGAACCCTCTTGCACTGTTGGTGGGAATGTAAATTGATACAGCCACTATGGAGAACAGTATGGAGGTTCCTTAAAGAACTAAAAATAGAATTACCATCTGACCCAGCAATCCCACTACTGGGCATATACCCAGAGAAAACCATAATTCAAAAGGACACATGTACCCCAATGTTCACTGCAGCACTATATACCATAGCCAGGTCATGGAAGCAACCTAAATGCCCATCGACAGATGAACTGATAAATAAGATGTGGTATATAAATACAATGGAATATTACTCAGCCATAAAGTGGAATGACATTGGGTCATTTGTAGAGATGGATCTAGAGACTGTTGTACAGAGTGAAGTAAGTCAGAAAGAGAAAAACAAATATTGTATTTTAACACATATATGTGGAACCTAGAAAAATGGTACAGATGAACCAGTTTGCAGGGCAGAAATAGAGACACAGATGTAGAGAACAAATGTATGGACACGAAGTGGGGAACGTGGCAGGGGCGGTGGTGGTGGAATGAATTGGGAGATTGGGATTGACAAATATACACTAATATGTATAAAATGGATAACTGATAAGAACCTGCTGTATAAAAAAATTAATTTAAAATTTTTTAAAAATTAAAAAAATTAAGATAAAATTAAAAATCACCTTTGCAAAAAAAAAAAAAACAAAACACTTTAGCTATATGAGCAGGTAAACTTATTCCATCTGCCAGAGAAGCAGATTGGATCCAATTTACCTCTTATAAACTAATGAGTTTTACATTGTCATACTTATTTCATGGTGTAAAATTTATAAATGAAAGCAATGATGTCCCTGTGTCTGTCTATATACTCATGTCTGTCTATCTATCTATCTATCTATTTTCTATCTGTGTTGTAGATGGGTGAGGTTTTTCTATGTCCATATAGTATTGCCAAAATTAATTTATAGAAGAGATGTATTTAGTTGGTTTGAAGATAAGCACTTGTAAGGATTGGGCATTAACAGAACTAACCCAAATGCTTTTCAAATTCATGTGATTTGGAATAGTGTTTGGCAAATGAAAGCTAGTTTATGTTCACTGGTTTAATTTAAACAGGCCTTTAAAGCTATTAACATTGAATAATATTGCAGATAACCAACTTTTATTCTACCTGGATTTACTAGTCAAATTCACATCATCTCTCTTACAAAGTTTGTCAGAAAAATAACTTAGAATGAGGGCTGATTTTGTCTGACATCTCATAAATTTTTCATGGGTAATATAAACATTGTTAAGAGTAAGTGATAGTTGCAAACAGGATAAGAGTTTTCAGGTGAACTCTTTAGCAAATTTTATGTTATGTAGACTTAAAAATAGCCTCCAAAATCTTTCTGGTAACTTGAAACTTAAGAGTTTTGCTAAGTTATTTCCAAATAAGATAAGATAGTGGAACAATTACTGAATATAGGTTTATCTACTTCTGGCTTCCTATTTCAGAGAAACTAAAGATAAAATTGAGTTTCTTAGTAAACTTGTTTTGTGTCACACTGAGAAATTTTCTATGAAAAAGCATGTTTCTAGAAATTATAAAAAGTATTTATGGGTCCGCCAATCCACAGAATGTTAATATAAAAGACAGTTCATAATTGTTTACTTCTTTACTTTTCACTAGAAATTGAGGTTAAAAATTTTAATATGTATAATTAAAGCTACTAGAAGTAATAAAGAAAACAACTCTGAATACAAAGAATTTAGAATGTGTTTTTGGCTAAGAAAAGGTATGGCTAATGTAGATGCATATTTGTTAAGGGAAATGAGATTATTTTTGTTTGAAATAGAACTTCTGGTTTTGAAGGACAAACTAAATGTATACAAAATGTTGAAGAGAGAGAGGAAAGGAAAGAAGTTTACCTTGTGTAACCAAGCTAGCTAAAACTGAATAGATATTATAAGGGTGTTAAAAGTAAGCTTTAATATTAGTAATATGCTTATGTAAAACTAAAACTTGGTTTTATTTCATCTGCTAAAGGGACAAAGTATTTTCGATTGTTGGTCTGCTCTTAATAAGAAATTGTAAACAAAGCTTTTCTTTACCTTTTAAGCGATCTGCCTAGAAAAAAATATTTGTGTTTTATCAAAATAATTTCCTGTGTTTGCTGTGTTTGCTGCCTTAATCAGTTCTTTGATTACTTAGGAAAACTGAATTTTCTTAATATTAAAAGGGCTAAGTTTTGTTAACAGATAATTGAGTAGTAACGTTCATAATGATTTGTAATCCTATTTTGACAAGTGTTTGAAAACTTTTATATATATATGTATATATATATATACACATGTATATATATGTATACACATATATATGTATATAAAGGTTTTCTATGTATATATATATACATATATGTGTATATATATATATATATATATATATATATAAATCAAATTCTAAATGAAATCTTTTTGACTGGAAGCTAACTTTGAAATTTTCCAGAGGATCCCTGGAATATTTGAAAAGATTTGTTCTCTCTCTTTATAAAAAAAGAAATATTAAACTAATTAGGCTTATTTGATATGTTAAATTACATGGGAAGTGTTGTCAATAAGTGATGCTAAACTTACTTTGATTATATTCGTGTAGATATATGCTATTAATACAATCTTGTAGAAATTGTGTTAAATTCCTAGAAATCTGGTATATCCTGGTATAAGGTTACCACTTGTAATTGTAGTTGTTATCTTACAATGCTGTATGACATCCTCTGGGACCCCAAATAAAAGGCAACAAGTAAACAATATTCTACTGCTCTTCTCTTACCTCCTAAAATTTCTGTCATCAAAATTGAGGCTTACACTGAAAGAACTGAACCTGAATCTCAGAGAAATGCTCTAGTTGACTTTCATGCAAAGGTAGCAGCAACAGAATGTACAAAGATTGTGGCACAAATGGATGAAGTCCATCTGGCATCCTTAAAAATGGCCCCTCATTGCCAGATTTGTGCCATCTTGATGTCCCTGTAACATGGCAACATTCTGTTTCTGAATAAGACAAATTAAGATGGGTAAACAATGGCTGTAAATTAAACAAATAGTTGAGGCTATGAGAAACCAAAGCAACTTGGTTCTTCCTGGATCCCTGACAAACGCCACTTTTGTTTTTTTGCATTCCATCACTTACCATAGTACATTTAAGGAAAATTATTTTTGTTCCTAGAGGCCCCAGAACTCCTGACTCTGGACCCTTTGAACACCTGCAGCTGGACTTCTGTCAACTGTCACTTAGTATGAGTTATCAATATATTCCTGTTATTATATGTATGCTTTCCAAATGGCTTGAAGCCTTTCCCTGCCACAAGAGCAATGACCTCCCAGTGACAAAGAGGCCGTTAGAAAATGTCTTTCCCACCTGGGGTATATCTTTCATAATCTCTAGTGACTGAAGCACCCACTTCACTGGGCAAATCACATGAGCCTTAACAAAAACCTTGCAAACTTCTTGGAATTATAACTGTCTCTATCACCCTCAATTAGTGAAGAGAACTAAAGGAAAATCTGGATTCGAGCAGAACAAAACAATAACATGGAAATGAATGAACTGGTGAGAATGATTATAATTTTTATGAATTTGTGTTTAAAATATTGTTGGTTCTTTAATTTTTTCCCCAGATTTGAAACAACCTTTTCTCTTAAGCTACCTACAACTTGGTAAGATATACGTTAGTGAACAAACATAAAACATTTGCTTTTTCTCCGTACCTGGTCCCTCTAGAATTCAGAAACTGTCAGTGAGTATTCTTATTTTCATGCTGCTTATAACAGGACACAATTGGAAACATTGGCTATATTACTAAGACTTTGACTGAAATGATATTCCAGGTAAAGTCTGAAACTCTTTATAAAATGTGCCCACAAAGCAGTCTTAAAAAGAACTTTAACGGTCAATCACTTTTCTTGCTGTATTTATATAAATGATAGGGGCAAGTTTTTATACAAACAAATTATTTTTACTATAATTATCTTCGGTTAAAAAATGGAGATAATTGTAGAGGATAAAATTATGTTCACACCTTTGTAGATGTTAGATTCTAGTCCTTTTGTCTCTGTGGTTCTGTTATATACCTGCAAATTGAACTGGATCCTGAATTCTTCCAGTTTCCTCAAATATCTGGCTATAATTCACGAAGCTAACATTTCCAATTTTTTCCTACCCTTCTGATGTGGAATCACTAAGAACAGAAACTGATTAAATCTCCTCAAAAGGAGCTGTACCAGGTCCTTCTCAGTACCCGGATGGCAGTGAAACTTCAGGGACTTGGTGTATACCTCACAGCCGAAAAAGGCTCCACCTGACACCTGGTCTTGCACAAACACTGGAAACCTCCAAATCAAACTGATGAGGAAAAGAAGTAGCTGACATTGATGTAGACTACCTCCACCCAAGACACTTATCTCCTACTTTAGTTAAACACGAAATCCTTTCTTCTTTTCATTCTTTCTTTTACTCTGACATTGGCCTAGAAAGCTAATGCCATCATCTGTATTTCCTAAGTCACTTCTAAGAGGGGTAAACCTTTTAGAATGCTGGATTTGTTATCAAAGATTTCAATCGATGCATAATTATCTAGATCAGATTTGCCCTCACTGCATTCTCACCAGCAGCACTCATTTTTCCAAGGCACTGAGGATGACTCTTTATTTCAGGATAGGAGATTCTCTTCTCACATGTGCTAAAAACCAGATTGACCCCTGGATTGAATAGGCAAATTCAGTAACTCTTGAGAAAGAATCTATTCACAGCACCACCTTAGTGGGAGTAGGTTGTGCCGTGATGAAATTTATCCTTGTCTGTGGTGATTATCTTTCTCATTGGGACTATAAATGCCTAGGTGACTGGCACATAACTGGACAAAGCCTCTTAGGTTATCTAACTGTGCACCTAACTGTTCTAGAAAGAACCTACCAGGAGGCTTTTCATAATTCAGGGTTCACTTCCTTTGGCAGAGTCCTATTACCCTGGTTAGGGGTAAATGTAAATGAGGCTATGATCAGGAAGCTTTCCTTAACTCTTGGAAACACTAC